>NC_084798.1:100353969-100978969 GCF_963169125.1 Humulus lupulus | reverse complement strand
AGAAAACTGCACCCTGTGTATGTGACATGCATGATTGTTATTGAGGCATGTTGGTTGATAAATGTGGACATATATTGCATATTAAATGCTAGCAAATATTGTTTACTAGTATATGGCACTGACTAGTCGAGGACACTGACCTAAGAGTCAGAACTAGCAGAAGCGTCCTGAACGCAGGGCCGAATGAATATTAGATCTAATCAATATCAGCATTGAATGGCTCTAAGGCATTAATGCTGGACCGACCCTAAGGTCGATGAAACTTATAAGCGCTTGACTAGTCTAAGATTAGTTACTCAGAGCCAGGGTCTAAGGCCCAGGTGACCGTTTGTCACAGGCTAGGGAACGATGTTCTAGGGTTATGACTCTATAGTCATGAGGAAGGTTATGTTGGTGACTAGTCACCATGCACCTACCCTGTTTAAGCTAGTGAAAGGTTCACTTATTTGTTAAGCCCCGGTGACCCTATCGTCATAAGGCTAAAGGGAGTTGTACCTACATTAGTGACTTTTGCAACTGTCACCTACCTGTTTTGGACTGATAGTCCTGAATGATTATTATGATCATTGTTGATATTATATCATGCTATATTGTGTTTTCTTGCTGGGCCTTGGCTCATGGGTGATATGTGGTGCAGGTAAAGGGAAAGAAAAGCTCACCCAGCCTTGAGGGGAGAGCTTAGGTGGTGATGTGTACATATGCGGCCGCTTGACCACCATGGCCAAGGAGTTCTCAGAGGAACTAGGGGGTTTACCCTATTTTTGCCGCTTAGGTCGGCGGGGTTGTAAATTTGAAAACAGTAGTGACCATTTTATATTATAACTTTTAAATGTTTAGATGAGCTCATGAGCAGTTTATATACGTAATAAAATATGTCCTTTCCTTTTTATTGGTTTTCCTCCTTAGCCTGTTAATAACACCTAGAAGCACGCTTTTAACCAAAGGACTCGGGTAGCGAGTCAAATTTCCGGTTCACCGATCACCATAACTGTTCTGGGGTAGCCAAGGCGTAACACTAACGCTTAGCTGAGGGAGCGTTACTACTAGTACTGCTCATATGCTTCTGGCAAACTTCCTGAAAAAGACGGATGACATATCTACAAAATGAAAGCAAAAGATTAGTAAAGATGTCGAGCAGGGTCAGAGCAAGCAAAAAAATCATAATTAAGCAAAGGTAAAGGTAAGTTGTGAGAAGAGAGTCAGATCACCCTTTTCAGATCCCCCTGAGCAGTTTCCCTGAGTAGAAGTTCCC
Source organism: Humulus lupulus (assembly GCF_963169125.1). Taxonomy (NCBI): domain Eukaryota; kingdom Viridiplantae; phylum Streptophyta; class Magnoliopsida; order Rosales; family Cannabaceae; genus Humulus; species Humulus lupulus. The sequence continues at coordinate 100,977,717 of NC_084798.1, read as the reverse complement.
CATCACTGCTTGATGACTCTGAATCTATATGCTCTACTATAGCCTGCTTGCCCTTTCTAGGTAGGGGCAGTGACAGTTTTGGGAGCGCCATGCTCAGCAGGCACCTTGATAACAACTTTCGCTGAACTTCTTATTCGGTGGGACACGCAGGGTCTGGACAACGGAATCGATGGTTTGGTTTGCTTCTTACTGGGTGATAAAATGGGTGACCTAGTGTGGGACGGGGGTGTCCTAGGTGATTTCCTGGTAAGGGTGGCACCCTTGGCCCTTGTCTTGGGATCAGGGTAGAGCCCCATTGACGCAGTCTTTTCGCGGTGGTCAAGGCCACCAAATCTTTGCGACTAGGATGGCAGCAAGTTCTTTGGCCCGTCTCACATTCTCTCTGGTGGGGGCTAGCCAGCTGAATGGGTCATTGCGACGAAAGGACATGTGATTAGTAGCAATGTCTGATGTGACGAAGTATTGCCTGGCATACTCCCCAACATTGGAGATACCTTCAGTATTCACTAAGTAAATGTTGGAGTCTCGATGGATAAAGTAAAAATACCTCGACCTGCCTTGTCGAGGGCTGGACTTGAGGTCAAAGAGATAGTTTATTTCGTGTGCAGTCAACACTGGCCAATTTAAGGATTTGTAAAAAACATAGAAGGCCGAAAGGAAACGGATGCCCTTAGGACTGATTTGGGTGGGGAAAAGCTCAAAATAATCTGCCACACTGTGAAAGTATGGAAGAAGGGGAAGGGTGGCACCAGTGTTAATATGAAATCTGCTCCAGGCTGGGCTCCGGGGTGCTCGACGGTTTGTGAAGCAGTAGGTTTGAGAATTGAAACATCTTTGAGCTTGAAATGCTCTTTGATGTTTCGCAACTGTTTGTCAGAAATAGTGCTATTAGGAGCTAAGTACAGAGGATCCTCCTCTGTCTCTGATGTAGGGTTAAGAATGACCTCGGTAGAGATCTTCACGACGTAGTCCGTTTTAGCTTCCCCTTTCTACCCTGAGGTGCTCGGCTCTTCCTCAGGGGGTGGGAGCTCCTACGCATCCCTGACGGTGGCATGATGTGCCACATGGGGATCTTCCTCCTCCGTGCCATGGTTGGTTTGTTTGATGCGAGCCATTAATTATTCTAAGTGATGAGGTATAGGCCGGTTCTGTGGTCACCTTCCCTCTGCACACACAAGAAAAAAAGGAAAGGTGAGGCGAGGGCACCGGACAGTACTGGTCGGTAGGGATGACATAGGTTATACCGATCAACCTAGAATAAACACGGTACAACATATCAAACAGCAGGCAAATCAGATTAAAAGCAAGTGAACCCGAGAAAGTGGAGGGTTTTCCCCAATTTTTTTTTTTCGAGTGGTGTTCTTCGTGTTCTTCAAGAACACTGAGCGTAAATCAACAAAAAAAGGGTGTTCAAACCCATTTTTTTACAAATCAGAGGTTCAAATAGATTACCCAGGCCGAAAGCTACTAAAAAATATCCATCTATTTACAGATTCAAGCCACATGCATTCAAGAAATCTAAGGGCTTTATCAAGAATATTACCCATGGTCACAACAGAAAAACTTAAGGAAAAAAGAAAGCATTTTTTACAAAAATAACGAGAGGGAAAATGAAAAAACTTACTGGTATCAAGCGACTGGAGCAAGTATAGTGCGAAAAACCATGATAAAGCACGACTAAGTGATGGCTGGTGCAGAGATTTGAAGATCTGAAGAGCTTCGAATATGGGCAATGCCTGAAAAAGGGAGAGTGAAAGGTAATATTAGGAAAGAGGGAGACTATTTATAAGTCGAGCGCATCACCTTCTTTCCTCACGCAACATTGATGAGCCCTCTCTTCAGTTGCTGCATGCATGCCTCCCCAGACACGTCAGCACGTCCTTCTAGTCACTTCGCCTCAATTGCCAGGTACGTCAGCCACTCCTTGATGACTAATGTTGTTCAATATCAAACAAGAATAAGCAATAAACATAGCTTAATTGAACAAGAGAAACATAGCATAAACTAAAATTAACAATTTGGGGGTTCGCTACAAATTAGGGTTCATCACTATCCCTAGCTTCAAAAGAGTTAGTTCATACTCAAAATAAGTAAATCACCACAAAATATCAACACCATTGTTTCCATGAATTCAAGAGGAGAAAAGAAATTCAAACACAATATAGGAAAACATTAAAGAAGGTCGTACCCCAAATGGTATAGAAATCTCATTCTCTTTCTCTTCTCCCACGTTCTTCCTTCTTCTCCTTGGTGTTTTCAGCTGAAGAATTGCAGAAAAAATGGGTTCTCCCCCTCTTGGGCGACTGCTGAAGGTTGAAGATGATGTGTGATACATTTTAGGGCTCAAAAAATGGGTATAAACCCTCTCCTTTCTCTCTCCACGTGGGAACCACTAACTTTTCCCAAAAAATCAGTTCATTTCCACCTCATCATCCATCTCATCATATCATTCCATCTCATTTAATGAGTTGCCAAGTGTGCATGACTTAAGTTGTTGACTGCGCACGCTTTGCTACGGCAAAGTTGAAATGATGCTACAATAAAGTTTTAAGATTTTAGCTCCAAGATGCTTTCTTTGCACATTTTTCACCAAGTTTTCCCAACATCCTTTCTTTTTGGCCTTCAAAATAAATATCACATTTTTTTAGTTCTTAATCCAATTATTTTCCAAAAACTATATCATTGATTAAAATAAAATTCACAAACAAAATTAAAAGACAAATTGACTAAAACCACACACTAAGAACACAAACACTCCATTTCATTTAGATTTTTACATTCAAAAGTTCAATCAATAACTCTAAAATATAGAGTTATCAAACACGTAAGGGGTTCTGCAGGGAGCCCTTGAGTGAAGATATGACTCTATAGCATTTGCGGTGGTACAACATTCAGCCCATTGTACTGATGTAGTGGAGATCAAATCAAAGCCAGTGAGGCAAGACAAGTGTAGATTTAGAATCTGACATTGGAGAACAAACCATTGGTAAGACAAAATAGTGAAATGAGATGGTGGTTTTTTCAAGGTATTGAAGAGGAGGTCCTGGTTAACAAACAACCTTTGGTGAGTACTTGAGGTTATGTTGGGTTTAAAATTTTCTTCCATGGCCAATTTGTTTGTCAAAGTGAACTGCTAACCCATTAAGGGTTGTGAACTACTCAAATTTTGTTGAAGGAGCTCGTGATGCTACGAAAATAACTGGGGTGATGCTGAAGAGTTTGTAAGAGTTAGATGAGGAAAGGGTTCATATCGGTAGCAACCATTCGATCACAAGTTTAATGCCGCACACCTTCTTTAAATAATTTTTGTATTTGTTATCGTATTATAAAGCATATAGTATTGATGAGTATCTTAAACGTGGGGAATAATGATAGTTTCTAATAATTTTTAAGTAACGAAACCATTAACAGTACTAGGATGTAAATTATGAATCAGGCCAAAACAAATTAGAGGTTTGGTGATCTTCTACCAAATGTATATGCCATAACATAATCGAAGTCGACAATTTTTTTAAAAAAAATTGTCCTTTTCATTATTGGCCTAGGTCCTTTATTGCTATTTTTCAATTGTGAAACTGGACCCCTTAAACTTGATAGTAACTCGACCCATAGCACAATTTTATGTAAACTAATAACATATTAGGTATTGATTAAGAAATCAAATCAAATATTATTGTTGATGTAAATATCAGGAGGTCGAATCGATTTGGGGTGTATTAATGGTAACTTTATAAAGTTAAAAATGTACAAATTATGGAATTGAACCAAAATTTGTGTAGTTATTACTTAATTACGGAGTCCAATTTAATTTAAACGAACTTGTGAAAATACCATATAAGATGCAATTATTAAATAACTAATATAACTGCATACGGGAAAGAAACAAAGTAACTCCATTTACAACCTACATAAATGAAATAGTGATATTCAAATAATATTAACATTAAATTAAAAAATGATACAAAGAAGACATGAATATTATAGTTGTTTATACTTATAGTAACTAGAAAGTTGGTATCATAAAATAAGATCATATTTCTCTCATAATGGTACACTAAATTCTTACTATACCAGTCAAGGCTTACTTTTGAGAACTTATTGCATACATGAATGATATACATACTACAATAATATTTATAAATATAAATGTTATATGTCATTTGCACTTTAAAATATCACTCTATCATTGTATTACGCAAGATATGAAACAGAATTATTTGACCAAGAGAAGGAGGTGGTAAGTGATAGAGTGTTTTTGTAATTTGAATACATTTTCATGTCTGTAAATTGGTAAATGAAGAACTATTTTAACTTTATCAAGAGTCCAATTGTAACACATTATGAATTTCCATCTTGTTTTCGAAGTAGGATAATAGGGGTTAGTATTCTAACTGATTGTATTATTTGAGTTCTTTGACTTATTCATTATCAGCTTACCCTACAGACTAGCTCATACTTATATCTTGAGAACTTGGTAGTATAATTGAGTGAGAGTGTTAATCATAGATATGAACATCTATAACTTTTGATGAAGAAGTAACACGATGATTTCCTTTTAGTTTGGTTCAATGTGCTAAATGATAGAGATCTCATTTCAGTAATTAATATTAGTTTATTGAAATATCATTTACAAGGAACTAAATGTTTAAGGATAAAATAAAATGATGGTTAAAATGGTATTTTAGTCACATCTCATTGTAGACCGTCTATAGAGAATTGAGTGACAATTATAGTTGTAACAATGGATAATTAATAACGTATCTATATTGCTTATAGAGCATTCTATGAATTCAAGAGTGCAATTCTGAGTCTTTAGTGGAGTCGCGAAGAATTAATACGTTAGTAAATTTATTTGTTAAATTTATGATAACTTATTGGAGCTTGATTTCATAAGTCCATGGTCCCCACTGTGTACGTGATAAAATCATCTAGATAGTCTCAATTAATTGATTTTATTATCATTAGAATTATCAAAGTTGACCAGGTCAATTTTGGATAGTTTCACAGAGTTATGTAATTTAGAGAAAAAAATAGATTTTAGGGCAGATTTATTAATTAAGACAAATTGGTGTCTATATTAATAAATAAGTTTAAATCAAAATTCAAATTATAAATAATTAATTTGATAAATGATTTAAATAAGTATTTAATTAATTAATCAATAGAAAATAATACATGTCTTGATTTTAAGTCCAATGAGCTTATAATTAAATAGAAAATTTTACGAGCCTAAAGCTATGATAATTTCGACCATTAGGTTGATATTATCTATTATTTTATTGATTTTTTAATTAAAATAAATGACCTAATTGAGTCTATAAAAGGAATGCTAAGATAAAGTTGAAAACACATGTTTTAGATGTTTAGAGATTATTGAAAGACTATATGACAGAAAATCTGAAGATCTATTCTTGATGCTCTAGGTTTTAGATTCTCTCTACGACATAAGTCTTTTTCTAAGCCTCAATATTATTTTCTCTTCTTCTCTCTGTATCTATCTCATGTGCTGATAATTTCTCACTCTAGTATAGGTGATTCTAAGGATACTTTGGAAGGTTATGAAGAAAATTGAAGAATAGTTCAGTTTCTTGGTGATACCCTGCAACAGAAAGGATACAAAGGTTAGAGAAACTGAAGGAAGGACTCAATCATTCAGTTGCACAATAATGTAAGTGTTCTTATCATTATCTCTATATAAATTCAATTTTAGAAACATGTTCTAGGTTGTCTCATATTAATTTGTTTAATATAAGATTTATATGAAAATAAACAAGATCATGTATAAGTTTTCCCAACACTAATTTGCGTTATTCTTTCATTAAATCCATGGTTATATTGTGATTAAATGTTTCTAAATTCATGTTATAATTATTTAATTGCTTATTCTTTAATTATCAAGATTTGCATTCATACTTTGAATATGTTTCTTAAATTATAAATATTTGTATTCATACTTTGAATATGATTCTTTTTAGTCTCTAGGGTCTATGTAACACTCTGGTTACCCCAGAACAGTTACGGTGAACCGGAAATTTGACTCATTGCCTGAGTCCTTTGGTTAAAAACGTGATCTAAGTGTTATTAATAGATTAAGGTGAAAACCATTAAAAAGGAAAGGATATGTTTTATTGATACATAAAACTGTTCATGGGCCCACAAGAACATTTACAAGTTATTTACAACTCAAAAAGGTCATTACTATTCCAAAATTTCAAACCCCGCCGACCTAAGCGGCAAAATAGGGTAAACCCCCTAGTTCCTCTGAGAACTCCTTGGCCGTGGTGGTCAAGCGGCCGCATATGTACACATCACAACCTAAGCTCTCCACTCAAGGCTGGGTGATCTTTTATTTTCCTTGACCTGCACCACATAGCACCCATGAGCCAAAGCCCAGCAAGAAAACATAGCATTGTATGTAAACATCATCAAATGATTATCATTATAATCACACTGAGCTCAAAGCTTTCAAACTGGTGAGTGAAAATCACTTGAGGTCCTGATAAACCATACTGAGTGACTGACATACAGGTCACTAATTCAAATGGAAGAGTGGCTGCTAGGTAAGCCACTAGCCTTCAACAACTGAGAGACTGATGGGTAAGTCTCTACTTTATCAAGTGAGTGACCGTTGGGTAAGCCATACAAGCGCTTATAATATTCATTGAACTTGAGGTGGGTCCGGCATTAATGCTCTTTGAGTCATTCAATGCAGAAAGTCGATTAGATCTAATCTTTATTGGCTTGCGTTGAACACGCTAAGGCCGTCCTGACTAATGAGTCAGCCCAATGTGACCAGTGCCCAGTACCACTACCGAACCTGACTAATAAGCCACAACTTCACAGTTGATACTAGCACCTTTGCCAAATCTGACTAATGAGTCAGTACCATGCACAGGTGAGCAACATTTGCTAAGTATTCAACAATCAATTCATGTCCACATTTAGACAACCAACATGCCTCATGAATAACCATGCATGTCACATTTGGGGTGCAGTTTTATTACCTCTGGTTCAAGCGAGAAATAATAACAAGAACGACTCCTGAGAACGATCGAATTTTGATTCCTTAGCAGTCACCTAATCACAACCCATTATAACCTCAGTTAATGAGAATCAACATGGATAGGATTTTAACCTAAGCACCACACTCGGGACCTCGAAACATGCCCACACGGTGAGTAGATTCGATCCCGGGCCTTAAGGATTGAAACCCCAAGTTAAAAACCCTTAAAAACACTCAAAACGGGACTTTGAAAGAACAGAGTAGCGCTACAGCGCTCAACCCCTAGCGCCCCAGCGCTATACTCAGAACCCCCAACACGCCCATCTGCCTCCTGAGTAGCACTGTAGTGCCCTAAGGTGGGCGTTATAGCGCTACCTCCAGCACTGAAATGCCCTGAAACACCCTTTTTCATCTCCTTCGATTCCCACCTGATTCCAAAGCTTCCAAAACCCATTTTTGATGCCAAATGAACCCAAAAACCATCCTAACATACCCCTAACATCCCAACCATAAGAACCCTAGCCAAAACTCCCAGCAAAACCAAAGTCTCAACCTAGAAATCACAGCTGCAAAACAAAGCTGAAACAGAGCAAACCAAGGAATTCTATGGCTAGAAACTTACCCAAAACTCAGCTTATGAAGCCCTTCAATGGAGGAACACACTCCCAAACTTCCAAGGCTTGCTTCCCAAGCTTGAATCCTCAAGATTGATTCAAAAATCACAAAGAAAACTGAGGAGAAGATGATACGAGAAAGCTCTCAAACGTGCTCTGTTTTTCTACCTCAACCTCAGCCAAAAATGGTTTATATCTATCCTAGGGGTGAAATGACCATTTTACCCCTAGGTCAATTTAACGTTTCCAAAGGCTCCCAAGGGCATATCTGGTATTTTCCACCTATCTCGTTAATCATAATTAACGCTCTCCAATTCCCGCTATTCTCGATAATCTCAAACACCAATAACTCACATCATGTTACCCTTTAATACCCGGTAACGCTCTAATCATTAAAAACACCTCGAGACTCGACTCGAGTCCCGATCTTAAACCTGTTGTGACTAGACTGCTAATCAACATTCCAAGATCGTCTCATGCCGAATGGCTCGAACAAACCCACATTATAATGTGGTCCCAACATAAATCACCAACATGCATACAAATATGCAATTATGCCCTCAACGGGCCAAGTTACCATCACACCCCTGTAATTATAAATGTGGACTCACATGCATGCATATACCATCATATCATAATATAATTCACATAAACATGCATATATTAATTTAATGGCGCAATTAAACAATTACGGCTCTCCCAGCCAACTAAACTGCCACTAAACCACATCGGAGAATTCGAGGCATTAAAACTATCCCCTCCTTACTGAAATTTCTTCCTCAAAATTTACCTGAACATCTCGTGTCGGGATACTAACTCTGCATATCTGACTCAAGCTCCCAGGTCGCTTCCTCGATCTTGCTGTTCCTCCACAATACCTTAACCAAAGGTATCATCTTATTCCTGAGGACCTTATCTTTTTTGTCAAGTATCTGAACTGGCTGCTCCTCAAAGGAGAGATCTGGTTCAAGCTCCAGATCCTCATAACTAAAAATATGGCCCACATTAGATACATACCTCCGAAGAGCTGATACATGGAACACATTATTCATGGCAGACAACGCCGGAGGCAAGGCCAATCTGTAAGCCACCTGACCAATCCTCTCCAGGATCTCAAATGGACCTACAAATCTAGGACTCAGCTTGCCTTTCTTCCCAAACCTTCTCACCCCTTTCCATGGAGAGACTCTGAGGAAAACATAGTCTCCTACCTGGAACTCCACATTCTTGCGCTTGGGATCTGCATAGCTCTTCTGTCTACTCTGAGAAGCAAGCATTCGAGCTCTAATCTTCTCAATAGCCTCACTGGTCCTCTGAACTGCATCAGGACCTAAGTATCTCCTTTCAACTGTCTCATCCTAATGAATGGGAGATCTGCACTTCCTACCATACAGCATCTCATAAGGTGCAACTCCAATGGTAGATTGATAACTGTTGTTGTAGGAGAATTCTATCAAAGGCAGATACTTACTCCAAGATCCACCGAAGTCCTGCACACATGCTCTCAGCATGTCTTCCAAAATCTGAATTGTCCTCTCAGATTGCCCATCTGTCTGAGGATGATAAGCTGTACTGAACTTCAACCGTGTCCCCATGGCTTTCTGCAAACTCCCCCAAAACTTGGAAGTAAAAGTGGGGTCCCGATCTGACACGATCGACCTAGGTGCACCATGGAGCCGCACGATCTCTCTCACATAGAGATCTGCATACTGATCAACTGTATATGTAGTCCTCACTGGCAGAAAGTGAGCTGATTTGGTGTAGTGATCCACTATCACCCAAATAGAATCATGCTGACCAGTAGTCCTGGGTAAGCCCACCACAAAATCCATTGTGATGTCTTCCCACTTCCACTCTGGGATATCCAGAGGCTGCAATAACCCTACCGGCCTCTGATGCTTAGCCTTGACCTATTGACATGTCAAGCACTTAGCCACATACTCTACTACATCTCTTTTCATCCCTGGCCACCAGTACAGCGATCTCACATCCTGATACAACTTCGTGGTGCTTGGATGCAAAGAGTAAGGTGTAGTATGAGAATCATCCAGAATCTCTCACCTCAATGCAGTGTCAAACGGAACACATATCCGCCCTTTGTATTTCAACAAGCCTGTCTCAGACACTGAATAATCCCTGGATGCTCCAACCAGAACATCCGCTCTAATCTTGATCAGCTGTGGATCACTCAACTGACCTTCTTTGATTCTCTCCAACAGCGTAGACTGTAGCGTAATGTTAGCCAACTGGCCCACCAGTAACTCTATACCAGCTCTGGTCATATCATCTGCTAACTCTCTGGCTATCAGCCTCATACCATGAATCTGCCCCGGACCCTTCCGGCTCAAAGCATCAGCTACCACGTTGGCTTTTCCTGGATGATACAAAATCTCACAGTCATAATCTTTTACCAACTCCAGCCAACACCTTTGTCTCATGTTCAGGTCTTTCTGGGTGAAGAAGTACTTCAAGCTCTTGTGGTTTGTATAAATCTCACACTTCTCACCATAGAGATAATGCCTCCATATCTTCAAGGCAAAAACCACAGCCGCCAACTCTAAATCATGAGTGCGATGTCTCTTTTCATACTCCTTCAGCTAACGTGAAGCATAGGCAATAACCTTCTCTGATTGCATCAAAACACAGCCCAAACCCTGATGAGAAGCATCACAGTAAATCACAAACTTCTCCTGGTCTGTTGGAAGACTCAGAATCGGAGCTGTAATCAATCTCTGCTTCAGTTCCTGGAAGCTGTTCTCACACTTATCTGACCACACAAACTTCTGGCTCTTGCGTGTCAGTTCAGTCAAAGCACTAGCAATCTTCGAGAACCCTTCCACAAAATGTTTGTAATAACCTGCCAATCCAAGGAAACTTCTAACCTCAGAAGCATTCTTCAGCCTTGGCCAATCTTTGACCGCTTCGATCTTTACTGGATCTACCTTAATCCCCTCCTTATTGACAATATGTCCAAGAAAGGATACCTGAGACAACCAGAACTCACACTTCTTGAATTTAACAAATAGCCTGTGTTCTCTCAGTCTCTGTAGAACCAACCTCAGATGTTGCTCATGCTCTAACTCAGTCTGAGAATATACCAGAATATCATCGATGAAGACGATCACAAACTGGTCTAAGTAATCCTTGAACACTCTGTTCATCAGATCCATAAAAGCAGTAGGGGCATTAGTTAATCCAAATGACATAACTAGAAACTCATAATGCCCATACCTGGTACGAAAGGCAGTCTTTGGTATGTCTCCCTCCTTGACCCTCAACTGATGATAACCAAAATGAAGGTCGATCTTTGAGAATACCTTCTTACCTTGCAAATGATCGAACAGATCATCTATCCTTGGCAAAGGATACTTATTCTTAATTGTCAACTTATTCAGTTCTCTGTAATCTATACACATTCTCAGAGAACCATCCTTCTTCTTCACAAACAGAACTGGCGCACCCCAAGGTGAGAAACTAGGTCTAATAAAACCCAAGTCTAACAGCTCTTGCAACTGTACCTTTAATTCTTTCAATTTAGCTGGGGCCATTCTGTATGGTGCTCTAGACACTGGCTTCGTCCTTGGTGCCAGTTCTACAACGAACTCAATTTCCCTGTGTGGTGGCAATCCTGGCAAATCTTCTGGAAACACATCCAGGAACTCACAGACTAACCTGGTATCCTCTGGTCTCACTGGCATGACCTGAGTGGTATCAACCACACTGGCTAGGAACCCAATGCAACCTCTTTGCAGTAGATCTCTGGCCCTCAACACAGAAATCATAGGAATACAAGGTCCATGCACAGCACCAACAAACACAAAAGGATCCTCACCTTCAGGCTCAAAGGTGACCATCTTCCTTCTGCAATCGATAGTTGCCCCATACTTTGCCAACCAATCCATACCCAATATCATATCAAAGTCAGTCATAACTAACTCTATCAAGTCCACTGACAACTCTCTGCCCTCCACTGTCACTGGCAAAGATCTGATCCATCTCCTGGATACCACTAACTCTCTAGTGGGTAACAAAGTACCAAATCCCACAGCATAGAAATCACAAGGTCTACACAATCTATCAATAATGCTACTAGCAACAAAAGAGTGTGTAGCACCAGAATCAGTCAACACATTATAAGGGATTCCAGCACTAAGAAGCTGACCTGTAACAACTGAGGGGGAAGCCTCAGCTTTTGCTTGTGTCAACGTGAACACTCGAGCTGGGGCCGAGCTGTCCACCTTCATGGGTTCTTCTTTCCCTACCTGAGGGCAATCTTTCTTAAGATGACCCACTGCTCCACACAAGTAGCAGGCCTTTGCCCTACACTCTCCCAAATGGCACCTCTTGCATCTAGGGCATTCAGGACGAGTCTTCCAGGCTTCACTACCCCCAGGACGACCCATTGTAATACCACAGGGCCTCCTGTCTGGACCTGGAATTGGGAAGGTATCAGGAACCTTCCTCTTCTGGTCACTAGGGCCAACACCCCTACCAGAACCCACAAATGGAGGAACTGTCCTCCTGAAATCCTTTATAGCTGCACTGTCACGCCAGATCTTGGTCTCTACACTCTCAGCTGTGAGTACCTTCTCGACCACCTGTGCGTAGGTAGTAACCCCCGCCACAGTGGTGATACGTACATCACGGGCTAACCTGGGCTGTAGCCCCTGGAGGAATCTCTCTCTCCTGGTCCCATCAGTGGGCACCAGTTCCTTGGCAAACTTTGCCAAACAGTCAAATTTTAAGGCATATTCAGTAACTGATAAGCTTCCCTGAACTAGCCTGATGAATTCCTCAGCTTTAGCTACCCTAATGGCATCATTATAATACTTTTCATTAAACAAGGTCTGGAACTCCTCCCAGCTTAGGGCATTAACATTCCTTGTCTAGGTAATCACTTCCCACCAAATCTGGGCATCATCCCGAAACATATAGGTAGCACAGGCTACCCTCTCACTACCAACTACCCTCATAAAGTCAAGAATAGTGGTAATCATACTCATCCATTGTTCTGCCTTGGCAGGATCTGCACTGCCCTAAAAAATAAGAGGTTGTTGCTTTCTGAACCTTTCATAAAGAGGTTCCCATTTGTTTCCTACCTCAGGCAGCTGCTCTGCTGCTGGCACTGACACAGAAGGTGCCTCTGATACACCAACCACTGCAGGCACTTATTGCTGTCTCAAGAGACGAAGCTCCTCTCCTTGTTTCAACACTGTTGCCTGCAACTCATTAAACAACTGCTGCCAGTTTGCAGGAGCTGGCTGTGGAATCTGAGACTGGTCATTTTCCTGACCCTGGCTGTTATTGTTATTCTAGCCCTGATCACTCTGGCCAGCTGTAGTATCTGTCTGTTATGGATTCATTCTTATCTGATACCTTGCTGAAACATTGATCAATACGGCCAGTCAGGTAGTAATAACTAAACCTCTTGCCGCCTCACAGTCCAAGAACAAGCAGATAATTATCATATTCCACAGTCATTCAATATTCACAAGCAGATACATGTTTATGGTACTCAGCACTCAGCATGTATCACATAACAATTCACATTATTTCTGGGGCACAGGTTCAACACAGTGTCTCATGCACACAGGTAAAGCATATGCACCACATTTAGGCAGTTATACACATAACTACATAAATAGTTACCAAACCATGAGTCGAGCTTGACTTCAGTGATGTGTGTACATGCCCAGCCAGTCTACAGGAACCTTAACCTTGGCATTGCTCTGATACCAAGTTGTAACGCCCTGGTTACCCCAGAACAGTTACGGTGAACTAGAAATTTGACTCATTGCCTGAGTCCTTTGGTTAAAAACGTGATCTAAGTGTTATTAATAGGTTAAGGTGAAAACCATTAAAAAGGAAAGGATATGTTTTATTGATACATAAAACTGTTCATGGGCCCACAAGAACATTTACAAGTTATTTACAACTCAAAAAGGTCATTACTGTTCCAAAATTTCAAACCCCGCCGACCTAAGCGGCAAAATAGGCTAAACCCCCTAGTTCCTCTGAGAACTCCTTGGCCGTGGTGGTCAAGCGGCCGCATATGTACACATCACAACCTAAGCTCTCCACTCAAGGTTGGGTGAGATTTTCTTTTCCTTTACCTGCACCACATAGCACCCATGAGCCAAAGCCCAGCAAGAAAACATAGCATTGTATGTAAACATCATCAAATGATTATCATTATAATCACACTGAGCTCAAAGCTTTCAAACTGGTGAGTGAAAATCACTTGAGGTCCTGATAAACCATACTGAGTGACTGACATACAGGTCACTAATTCAAATGGAAGAGTGGCTGCTAGGAAAGCCACTAGCCTTCAATAACTGAGAGACTGATGGGTAAGTCTCTACTTTATCAAGTTAGTGACCGATGGGTAAGCCATACAAGCGCTTATAATATTCATCGAACTTGAGGTCGGTCCGGCATTAATGCTCTTTGAGTCATTCAATGCAGAAAGTCGATTAGATCTAATCTTTATTGGCTTGCGTTGAACACGCTAAGGCCGTCCTGACTAATGAGTCAGCCCAATGTGACCAGTGCCCAGTACCACTGCCGAACCTGACTAATAAGCCACAGCTTCACAGTTGATACTAGCACCTTTGCCAAATCTGACTAATGAGTCAGTACCATGCACAGGTGAGCAACATTTGCTAAGTATTCCACAATCAATTCATGTCCACATTTAGACAACCAACATGCCTCATGAATAACCATGCATGTCACATTTGGGGTGCAGTTTTCTTACCTCTGGTTCGAGCGAGAAATAATAACAAGAACAACTCCTGAGAACAATCGACTTTTGATTCCTTAGCAGTCACCTAATCACAACCCATTATAACCTCAGTTAATGAGAACCAACATGGATAGGGTTTTAACCTAAGCACCACTCTTGGGACCTCGAAACATGCCCACACGGTGAGTAGATTCGATCCCGGGCCTTAAGGATTGAAACCCCAAGTTAAAAACCCTTAAAAACACTCAAAACGGGACTTTGAAGGAACAGAGTAGCGCTACAGCGCTCAACCCCTAGCGCCCCAGCGCTATACTCAGAACCCCCAACACGCCCATCTGCCTCCTGGGTAGCGCTGTAGCGCACTAAGGTGGGCGTTATAGCGCTACCTCCAACACTGAAATGCTCTGAAACACCCTTTTTCATCTCCTTCAATTCCCACCTGATTCCAAAGCTTCCAAAACCCATTTTTGATGCCAAATGAACCCAAAAACCATCCTAACATACCCCAAACATCCCAACCATAGGAACCCTAGCCAAAACTCCCAGCAAAACCAAAGTCTCAACCTAGAAATCACAGCTGCAAAACAAAGCTGAAACAGAGCAAACCAAGGAATTCTATGGCTAGAAACTTACCCAAAACTCAGCTTATGAAGCCCTTCAATGGAGGAACACACTCCCAAACTTCCAAGGCTTGCTTCCCAAGCTTGAATCCTCAAGATTGATTCAAAAATCACAAAGAAAACTGAGGAGAAGATGATACGGGAAAGCTCTTAAACGTGCTCTGTTTTTCTACCTCAACCTCAGCCAAAAATGGCTTATATCTATCCTAGGGGTGAAATGACCATTTTATCCCTAGGTCAATTTAAAGTTTCCAAAGGCTCCCAAGGGCATATCTGGTATTTTCCACCTATCTCGTTAATCATAATTAACGCTCTCCAATTCCCGCTATTCTCGATAATCTCAAACACCAATAACTCACATCCTGTTACCCTTTAATACCCAGTAACGCTCTAATCATTAAAAACACCCCGAGACTCGACTCGAGCCCCGATCTTAAACCTATTGTGACTAGACTGCTAATCAACATTCCAAGATCGTCTCATGCTGAATGGCCCGAACAAAGCCACATTATAATGTGGTCCCAACATATATCACCAACATGCATACAAATATGCAATTATGCCCTCAACGGGCCAAGTTACCATCACACCCCTATAATTATAAATGTGGACTCACATGCATGCATATATCATCATATCATAATATAATTCACATAAACATGCATATATTCATTTAATGGCAAAATTAAACAATTACGGCCCTCCCGGCCAACTAAACCGCCACTAAACCACATAGGAGAATTCAGGGCATTACAGTCTAAAATATTGATTTAATTCCCATTATTCATTGTTGGACTAGAAAGTGTAAGCCATAAATTCCCAACAAAAATTGTGTCTTATGACCAGCAAACATGCAGTTAAAGAATTAATAAGGAAATGATCATACAAAAAATGGGAAAAATCATGCCTTACGATCAACAAACACATAATAAGGTTGATAAATAACTGATGGTTTACAAAGTGGGAAAATCGTGCCTTACGACCAATAAACACATAGTCTTAGAAAATTAAAAAGATGATTGGTCTGTGTAAAAAATGAGCAAATCGTGTCTTACAACCAGCAAACAAATGATTTTGAAAAAGTAGTTGGTTGTTGTCCGTATTTTCACCCAAGGACATGTGATCGTCCGAGTAGGACATGTGGCAGAACATGTGCTTCTTTCAATGAGGTCATGCCCCGAGGATAAGTCCTCGGGAGGTTAGTTCTATAGTTGGAGATTATTCCCCTTGGATAGAGGGAGGACGTCAACATCTCCCCAGCGCCATGTGCCGAGAGCTACGAATGTCTTCCTAAGGCTATGTCCCGCGGGTGCTTGGTAGTCCACAGGTTTCTTGCCATCAGTTATATTCTAGGCCGAGGACCTTGGCTGTAACGACCCAAATTTCCTAATAAGGTTTAGGACCTTGATTAGGAGGCTGGGAGGGCCATAATTGGTTTATTGTATTATTATATGATTATATGCATGATTGTGTGGGTCATATTATTATATGATGATAAAGGCATGCATGGGACTATATACTCTGCTGTGAGGGTATTATGGTAATTTGGCTCATTGAGAGCGTAATTGTGTATTTGTGTGTATACTGGTAGGCTAATGTTGAGACCACATTATTATGTGGATATATTTGTGATCTGTGACTCGAGACGATCCTAGCGAGCAAAGTGGCGAAAAGTCATGGCGGGGATTTATACCCGGCTCGGGGTGAGCCTAGGGGTATAAATGGGAACTTAGTGAGCATATTGGAGTCTATTGTTTTTAACATTGAGAAATATAATTGGAGATTAGTTAGGTATCGGGAATTAAGCGGGAAATGTTAGAGACACTCGAGGAGTTAGCGGGAATTGGGTAAAATGACTAAAATGCCCCTAAGTGGATTAAAGGGTTTGGGCTTAATAGGGAGGGCATTAAGGTCATTTGGCTTGCAAGGGATATATATGCTAAGGCTTTATGTTAGTGGGGATTGTAGAAAGTAATAGAAGTCTGGAAGAAAGGAAATAAGGAAAAGAAAGAAAAGAGAAAAGGAAGGGAAAACAGAGCTGTATTCTCGAAGTCGGTTTATGTTTTCTTCACCAATTTCTTGAGGGTTTCTAGAGTAAAACTCAGAGGAAAGTTAGTCCAATTAATCCACAAGGTTACTGAGCAAAGATTGAGTATTTGGCAAGGGTTTAGCAAGATTATGCCATCACTTGAGGTAAGGTTCTGTAATCTCTTCAGTTGCTGGTTTGGTTTTTGTTTCTGGTTTTTGAGCTATGGTGCTAAGTTGAATTGGATGGAACTTTAGGGAATTCAGGCTTAAGACTGAGGAGAAGCAAGCCAAGAAGGTTTAGAGACAGCTTGTGGTCGAAATTCTATCAAAGGTATAAAGCCTAAACTCTAACTTTGTTGTTCAGCTGGATTTGATTGAGTTTTGGAGCTTAGGAGTGGCTATGGTGAATTCTGAGTTTGTGGATGCATGTGCTTGAGTTCTAGATGTTTGGGGTTCTTGGGATGAGTGGATTATTGTCATGAGGTTGTTTTTGAGATTGGGAAGGAGTTGGAAGAGTTTTGGTTCGAGTTGGTTCGAGAAAATCGCAGAGGGGGAAAATTGGTGTAAGTCTGTCTGTGACTAGCGCTACAGTGCTAGCCTTTGGGCGCTGTAGCGCTAGGCCAAGTTTGCTGAGGGGACTTTGGCTTCTGTCTGTAGCGCTGTAGCGCCCTCCCAAGAGCGCTGTAGCGCTACCCTGCTTTCTGAAGGGGATTTTTGGGTTGTTTGCAAGGGTTTTTGACCTAGGGTTTGGGGTTTGGTTCCACCACCTTGTTTGGTGGAACTAGGACTTCCCGGGGGCTCGGGATTGGCCCCGGGGCTAGGTTTTAAACTTGGGGATTTATAATGACTTTGGCCATGATTGTGATTAGGTAAGTGCTAGGGCTCGAGTGGGATCGTGCTGAAGGAGTCGAGAGATCAAAGCTAGTGAATTGAAAGGTAAGAAAGCTGCACTTGATTATGTGGTTAGGTTGGGACTAAGTGTTCCCTATGCTTGTATGCATTGTTATGTGAATGTGATTAACCCTGTGAACGCGATGGGACTAAGAGCTCCCTCCATTTGTATATCATGTCGTGTGATGGTGTTATTATGCCATGGGACATGCGATTACCGGCCTAAGGGTGTCGGAATCAATATTTGCGCACTGGGGCGCGGCTCGGCCACTGGCAGCTGAGGCAGCTTATTTATCACTGAGCTCGGTTAAGCTGGCCGGAGTCAGTGAGTATTACACTGGGGGCGGCCCTAATGAGCCGAAGACAGTGTGTTAAATAGAGGGTGCGACTAAGGGCGCCACCCCTGAATGTTATTTGATGGTTATGACAACCTATTGGTTATGAATGTGAATACTGTGTTATGAATATAGTTGGTTGATTGTTTGGATAACAAACTGTTATTACTGATTGGATAAATGTTATGAAATATCGAATTCTTAGTTGAGCATTGTGAAATATTAGATAAGTGTTGCTGATCCTGCTATGTTATTATGCTTTCTTGCTGGGCCTTGGCTCACGGGTGCTACGTGGTGCAGGTAAAGGCAAGGGTGGGCTGAATCAACCATGAGTTGGAGAGCTCTGGGGGCGAGGTGTACATTGTCAGCTGCTCGGCCGCCACGGTCGAGGAATTGTACAGGAACGGAAACCTAAAATGTATATTTTGCCATTAGAGTGGCTTGAACTATTTGTAACTTCTAGAATTTGTTGTAACTAAGACACCTAAACCCTGTTTTGAGTCTCTGTGTATTAAACCGTCATTTTTAATGAAAATATCCTGTTTATGACCAAAATCGTTTTATTCTTACTCTGATAATAGTATAGAATTTGCACTTTGTCTGAATGACTTGGTTAGTAAGTCTTGCACTATTTTAAACACACAGTGTAGCGGTCTTGGTTATCCAGGGCGTTACATTGGCCTTAGGATCTAAAGGATATGCCAGGTATCAACCAATGCGGGTTAGCAACATCAGAGAATTACATGAGTGATTCGCCTACAGTGTTGTCGATTGTACGACTCGACCATTCGCACCCCCACTACGCTGTCTGACACGGAAATAAGTACAATGCCCCTGACAGTACCAGGGGCATATTCCACATAGAGTAGGTACCTTTCTGTAGTGGGCCTTGCAGATCTCGCTTCAGTCGTGGTCTCTATTCAATGCAGCCCAATGTATGGAATTGGTAGTAATCCTCCAATAATGGGAAGAATGTATATTAATTACAGATTATTAGTATTAATGACCCCAATCTCTATAAATATATTTGGGAGTCTCATTGTAAAGGGTTTGGTTTTTTAGGGAGAAAACACCTTGTACTCAAAGCAATCTAAACACTACCTGAGAATACACCATTGAAGCTTGCCCTCACAAGCTTCCAATCCATTTAATACCAAAGACTCGTGGACTAGGGTTCTTTTGTAACCTTAACCACGTAAAAATCCTTGTCTTCTATTCTCTTATTTCTTTAATATCTCTTCTTAAGGTTGATTGCAAAAAAGGCAGTCAACATTTTAGTGCTTTCATTGAGAGTTTGAAGAAAGCATTTGAAACACTCACAGCCATGGTAACTACACAAAGAAATGTTACAGATGACGTGCTCCCTCCAATCAGAGTTGAAGGAGGAGAACCCAGTTGGAAACCACCTTAGAACGTGCCTGAGATGATGGAGGACTACGACGAATACACCAAGTATGACAACGAAGATAATGGTGTTGACCACGGGTATTATGAGGAAGAATACCCTCAGCCCATGGACACGGAGGAGACACTGAAGGTGGTGGTGCTCCGTGAGCAGGTGGCCACCCGGCAACAAAAGATCGATGCTTAAGAGGGTAACATCGTCACCCTACTGGAGATGGTAATTTCCATGAAGGCCACTCTTGCAGCCCAGGCATTGTAAGTGGGCCCTAATTGCAGCATACCTACTGGGCACCCAACTGGCGTGCCACCCGCATACCCTATTGAAGTGCCACCTATCAGTGCCGCTGGAGTACCTCCCGAGAACTCGGCTACAGAGGCTCGAGATTCGTCAAGTGAGGTGCCCGCCGGGCACCCAGTAGGAGTTGGAACCCTGAGGCAACCACAGGACGGTGGTAAGGGAAAGGTTGGTGATAATCCTGCTCCAAAGCAGAAGAAGGCTCGTCAAGAGCACGGAGGCCACCAGGTTCCTCAGCAGGCTGGTAGAAGTAATGACCCAGGGCCTCGAGGGCACCACTAGGAAGTCAGTGCCCGTGGAGCTCGGGGCATTCTGCCTCGACGTGCCCATACAGACCATGCGAGGCCTGGAGCTGGTGTCCCCTCGGGACCTTACCAGCCCCATAGGAATAACGGTCCAGGGATCTGCCCGAGGAATGCCCCACAAAACCGAGAACGCGACATCAGTATTTTGATAAACAAAAATGTCGAGTCTGATGGAGAGACCGAAGTGGCTCGACCCATGGATAACGGTGCATTTTGAGGATAAGCTGACATGCGAGACAACCTCAATACCCGAAGATGCAATAAGGTAGGAGGATGCGAGCCCGTTGGGAGAGGCTCGTCATATCTCTGGGATAATCTCAACACTCGAAGAAAAGATAACCTGGCTCAGAGCGTTAATGGGGATCTTGACCAGCTCCGTGCGGAGTTAGAAAGTCTGAAGCGGATAATGCTCAGGATGGCAAAGCAACAAGGCCATGAATCTAACTTGGAGGACGAAGAGGTGGAGCCATGTGCTACTCACCTCGTTGAGGCCCCGCTAACACTAGGCTTAAAAATACCATCTATACCGCCCTATGATGGTGGCTGGGATCCCACGGACCACCTGTCTAAGTTCAACAGGTTAATTTCGGTGCATCGTGTCTCTGATGATGCCAAGTGTCATGTGTTCCCGATCACCCTGACGGGGCTAGCAGATGAATGGTTTAAAACGCTCCGACCAGGTCCATTCAATCATGGCACCAGTTATCATCCGCCTTTTGAAGACAATTCATAGGAGTTCAGAAGGTAAGCTTTGAGGCTAATGCCTTGTCCAACATAAAGCAAGGGCTCTTTGAGACTCTCAAGGCCTACATCAAACGCTTCAAGGAGGAAGCAGCGAGAACCAAAAGGGTCGACGATGGCCAACATTTGATGGCATTACAAGCAAGTATCCGCGTAGGGTCCCCACTTTGGGATGATCTCCAACGGAGGGGATGCAGGCATCTCGACAACTTCATTCATCGAGCATAAGAATACATCAGCTAGGAGGATGCCTAGATCGGGGCATTCAGAGCATCCCCCATTTTCCCTACTTCGGGCACGCCTGGCTCTGTGTCTTTGGGGATCCAATATTCCCCCTTTGTTCATGTCCAACGGAGCTCAGGGGGAGTCCAACCCAACAGAGCGCCCCAACTTAAGGTTATAGCGTCATGTCTGCTTATGGATTCAGTATGGCTCTAGCAGGGTTTGGAGTAGCGCCCACTGGATATAGCACTTTTCAGCTTGCATTCAGTTCTGGAGTTGTTGCCCCCTCCTAGCCTGCCGAATCCAGTCGAGCTCCCAACGACATTAGGCGCTGGGGGAAAGGTAAGGGCTAGAAGTCCACAGGAGGCAGAACCACACAGCTTGAGAAGGGAGTCACATCAGGCGAGAATTATGTCTAGCAGTATTCCAAGTACACCGACTTGGTAGACTCCCGAGAAAATATCTTCGTGGCCACAACATAGCACGTTCACTACAGGAAGCCACAGCTTATCCGAAGAAACTGGGACAGGCGAGACCCTGGCAAATTTTGTCATTTCCACAATGACATAGGGCACCACACCATTGAGTGCCATCAACGAAAGGATGAGATTGAGAATCTCATCAAGACGGGACACCTCCACCAATATGCCAAGGGTGGAGCGCGTCAAAAACAACCTCTCGTGGTGGGAACGGTGGTACCACCTGTTGCACCACAAGTCCTAGCGGTTGCTCCTATAGCTAGGAATGGAAATTTGGGTCACGACACAACATGACACAAAAATAAATGGGTTTGGGTGACACGTTTAATAATTGTGT
The DNA here is from genome assembly GCF_963169125.1 of Humulus lupulus. Lineage (NCBI taxonomy): Eukaryota > Viridiplantae > Streptophyta > Magnoliopsida > Rosales > Cannabaceae > Humulus > Humulus lupulus. The sequence continues at coordinate 100,955,698 of NC_084798.1, read as the reverse complement.
CTGTGTTCATGTTTGAGTTTTTGACACGTTTAATAATCATAGTGTGTTCGTGTTTACCTTAATCGTGGCGTGTCATAATCATGTTGACCCATTTAATAATCGTGTCATACACGATAACACGAATAATTTTCATAGGTTCTATGATTTTTGCATATAGTTATGATTAATCGTGTCATGTCGTGTTCGTGTTCGTATTTTTGACACGTTTAATAATCGTGTCGTGTTCGTGTTTACCTTAATCGTGTCATGTCATAATCGTGTCGACATGAATCTGACACGTTTACATGAATTGTCAGTCCTACCTGTAGCCCCCCAACATCTGGTGCCCCAAGGGCCTCCTCCAGTGAACGGACGGGTAGGAACCATCTTAGGAGGGCCTCACTTGGGAGGCACTTCACGAAGCTCACAAAATAGGTATGCGCGGGCTTTGAATCAGGATGATGAGGTCATGGCTTTGGCCTAGCTGCCTACCCAAATGCCACGAATGACTGACCAAGTCATAACATTCTCCGAAGATGATGCTCGAAGATTGCATTTCCCACATTACGACTCGTTGGTGATTGAGAGCCAAATCTCTAACAAAATGGTGGCACGGATTCTGGTGGACAATTGGAGTTTGATGAGCATCCTGTTTAGGTCAGTCTTCAAGAAGATAGGGCTGACCATGTTAGACTTGTCCTCGTGCACCTCGACACTCTACGGATTCTTAGGAGAGACCCTCATCCCGATGGGACAGATAAAGCTCCATGTGATGCTTGGAGATGTGCCTCGCCAAGCCTTCAAATACTGCTCCTTTGTGGTTGTGGACTGCTCCTTGGCGTACAACGCCATCCTGGGACGACCTGCGTTGGTGGAGTTTGGAGCCGTCACCTCTATCTGTCATCTATGCATGAAGTTCCCCATGGAAGTAGGTATTGGAACGGTCCATGGTGACCAAAAAAAGGCAAGACAATGTTACAATGTCTCCCTCAAGGCTCCCATGATTATGGTAAGGAAGGTATTTCCCAAGAAGTTTGAGACCTCGGAGGTACAAGCTGTCTAGGAATTGGGGCCTGACGAGTTAGATCCAAGGGTTCAAGAAGAGAGGTCCATCGAACCAATAGAGGTTGTGGAGGAGATAGTTCTTGATACCTCCACCCCCGACAGGAAAATAAAAGTTGGGGGAGGCTTAAAAACAGACGTCCGAGAGGCATTGGTGGGCTTCCTCTGAGAAAACCAAGACGTGTTCGCATGGTCATATTCCAACATGACTGGTATTGATCCAAATATCATATGCCATGCATTTAATATCGATCCTACCTTTGCGCCCGTCCAGCAGAAGCAACGGACGTTTGATCAAACTTGGAAAGAGGCTCTCAAGGCCGATGTGGACAAGGTCCACTCCAATGGTTTTATTCGAGAAGCACAATACCCCAGGTGGCTATCCAATCCTATCCTTGTGCTAAAGTCAAATGGAACTTGGAGGACATGCATCAATTTCTCAGACCTTAACAAGGCCTATCCGAATGACTGCTTTCCGCTCCCCAAGATAGACCAGATGTTTGACACCACCTCTGGTTACAAATTGTTGTCGTTCATGGATGCATACTCGGGATATAACCAGATATCCATGCACGTCGCCCATCAGGAGCACACTAGCTTTCGAACCAATAAGGGTGTCTATTGTTACATTATGATTCCTTTCGGACTAAAAAATGTTGGCGCCACTTACCAGAGGCTGGTTAACAAGATGTTCAAGAACCAATTGGGGCGGAACCTAGAGATCTATGTGGACGATATGTTGGTCAAGTCAAGGACTGCCCCTGACCATGTGGGTGACTTGAATGAGGTCTTCACGGTGCTCCCCTGGTTCGGGATTAAGCTAAACCCTCAAAAGTGCACATTTGGGGTTGCCTCTGGAAAGTTCCTAGGCTTCATCGTCAGTGCTCAGGGAATTAAGGCGAGCCCCAAGAAGATCAAGGCCCTAATCGAGATGCCATCTCCCCAGAAACATAAAGACGTTCAAAGCCTGACAGGGACGATCGCAGCTTTGAGCCATTTTGTCTCAAAGGCAATGGACAAGTGCATCCCTTTCTTCAATGTTCTCCGAGGGAGTTAGAGGTTTGAATGGACGAAAGAGTGCAAACAGGCGTTCTAACAGCTCAGGGCGCACATGGAAAACCCTATGATTCTATCCAAACCAGTAGATGTGGAGCTTCTCCTGCTCTACATGGCTTTCTCGGAAGCTACCATCAGTGATGCATTGGTAAGGGAAGAAATCCATGTTCAGCACCCCCTCTATTATGTTAGCAAAAGACTCCTCAGGGTAGAGTCTAGGTACCTGCTGATGGAGAAGTTAGCCTTTTGCTTAATGGTTGCCTCTCGAAAGCTAAGGCCCTACTTCCAGACACATCTGATCAAGGTCCCCACAAACCATCCCCTCAGACAAGTCCTTCAGAAGCCTGAGTCGTTGGGAAGGCTCTTGAAGTGGTCAGTGGAGCTGAGCCAGTTTGACATCACCTACCATCCGAGGACTGGCATAAAAGGTCAGGCACTCGCTGATTTCATCACTGAGTGCACAGGGAATTAGAAGAAGACTGAGGGTACCCCAATGGTCGACCAACTTGGAAACTGTTCGTGGATGGGTCTTTGAATGAAAATGGCGCTGAGGCGGGACTTATTTTGGTTTCCCCCGAGGGGCATAAGGTGCACAATGCCCTCCGCTTTGGGTTAAGTGCCTCTAACAATGAAGCGGAATATGAAGCCTTAATTGCTGGGCTCCACATGGCACTGGAGCCCAAGGCTGAGGGACTCGAGATCTTTAGCAACTCCCAACTCGTGGTGAACCAAGTTCTCAGAGAATACAAGGTCCAGGGAACAAAGATGGGAGCATACTTGGCAAAGGTTGAAGAAATGATGCATAACTTCCAAAGATTCACTATTCAGCAGGTGCTGCGAGAGCAAAATTCCAATGCTGACGCCCTGGCTAAGCTAGCCACAACCAAATATGTTGATTTAATCAATGTGGTCCCCATTGATTACTTGGAGACTTTGAGTATCTCGACTCTAGATGAGGTGGAATCTATACAACCCCAAGATGGGTGGATGGAACCAATAGTTAAATACCTCATCTTCGGGGAGTTGCCCCAGGATAAGAAGGCAGCTCAAAATTTATTGTATCAAGTATTGAGGTACATAATCATGGACAATAGGCTATATAGGCAAGGTTATTCTTTGCCCTTGCTTCGGTGTGTGTCCAAGCATGCCAATTTAATACTCTGAGAGGTACACGAAGGTTTCTGCGGAGATCATGCTAGGGGGAGAGCCTTTCCAAGAAGATCTTAAGGCAAGGATATTTTTGGCCCACCATGAATAAAGGCGTGATGGATTACGTCAAGAAATGCGACAAGTGCCAGCACTTCGCCCATATCCCTCGAGCGCCTCTAGATGAGCTTACACAGATGACTAGCCCATGGCCTTTTGCTGTCTGGGACATCGACCTTATCGGGTCCTTTCCTACAGGGAAGGGAGGAGTGAAATATGCCATAATGGTCGTTGACTACCTCACGAAGTGGGTTGAGGCCGAGCCACTCGCTACAATGACCTCCAAAAAGGCTTTGGATTTTGTCATTAAGAACATCGTTTATCGGTATGGGCTTCCGAGTAAGATAGTCTCCAACAATGGATTGTAGTTCAACAGTGAAGTGTTCACGAACTTCTATCAACGACATGGTGTGATCAAGAACTTCTCTTCCGTGGCCCATCCGTAGGCCAATGGCCAAGTGGAAGAAGTAAACAAGACACGCATTGTGGAGCTACCGCACCACTGCCAGGACCTTCTCCAGCCATTCTCCCTTCTCGATGGCCTACGGATACGAGGCTATGCTCCCAGTTGAGGCAGAAATCGCCACACACCGATGGGATACATATGACCCGACCACGAACCATGCTTTACTTCGAGAGTCCCTGGACCTCGTGGAGGAGCTACGCAAAGCTTCTCAGCTTTGAGTAACGTCCTACCAGCAAAAGGTAGCCAAATATTTCAACTCCAAAGTGAAAGATAGAAAGTTTAGGGTCGAAGATCTAGTGTTGTGAAGAGTATTCTTAGCCACCGAGTGTTGAGACCCAATCAGGAGGGCCCATACCAAGTCTAGAGCGTTTTGTGTCCGAGAACATACAACTTAGCCCGACTAAGTGAGGATTTGATTCCTCACGCTTGGAATGTTGAGCATCTTCGCTGGTATTATCAGTAATATGAGCAACAAACATTGTCTATTTCTGTAATGCCCCAAAATCCCTAATGCGGTTTAATGGCTGGATTAGTAGGCCGAGAGGGCCATAATTGCTGTATTATGCCATTAAATGATTATATGCATGTTTATGTTGGTTTATATTGATCAAATCAAAGATTATACGCAGGGAAACAACAATCAAATCGTTAATTTAATCCCATAAGATTTCTAGATCTACTTATTCACATGCATATATATATTGAATCAAAGACATGAATAGAAAAATTACCTCAGGTCCTTCCTTGCAGCTATCTTTTTGTATGGATAAATCCTTGAGATCTCATACCAAGATCTTCCAAAATGTTCTCAGCACACAAAGAATGAGTGTGGGCTCGCTATACAAATAATAGGCAAAATCTATTTATCAGATGTTCTCAACACATGAGATCTGATAAAGTTTGGACCTAGGTTTTGTGAAGAACAGCGACTTTTTTTTATGTATCACTGTTCTCTTTCTCTGAGAGAGATTTCTAGATATTTTTCTATCCCTGAAAAGTTACGTTCTGTAAAACTTATATCCTATATTTAATATATCTCATATATTAAAATAAAATCTTAGTTATTTTAAACAATTTGAAAATAACTAATCAATTATAAGATTTTTGCTTAAATAATAATATTTTAATCATATTACAATATCTCATTATTTATTTAATATTTAAATAACTAAAATTGTGGAACCAAGAAACTGCTCACAGTCTCTTATGCGTGTAGCACAGTGACTGTGCACTGTGCTACATGTGTACCAAATGCCAGTGATGGCATGTGATTTTTCCCAATTTTTATTATTATTTAAATACCAAAAATCCCAAAAATAAATTAATTCAAAACTAATTATATTTTTGTTAAATTAAATAATTAATTAATTACACATAATTAAACAATAATTATGTTTGATACGTAGAAAAATATTTTACTTATCACATAAGTCCTTTTTGCCCATTTTTGTATTTACCTTTGTCAGTGTTTGTTTGAGCCATTTCGGGGACCATGGACCTATAACATTAAGCTCCAATAAATTGAAACTAAATAATTAAACTCTTTAATTATAATAGTTAATTTATTAATTCTGATATTTCTCCACTATAAATTCATAATTGCGCTCTTTATGTTATAGATATACTTTTACAGAAATCTTATCTTAAGTCGTCCATTGATATAACCATCTTTCAATAGTTCAACCCTCTAATTAATTAGTTCATAAATTAGAATGGAAGAATTACCATTTTACCTTTCTAATTTACTTCTTATTCCTTAAGTACCATTAATTCATTAGTGAATAATTAATCTATAATCTAATTATAGATTTGAGCTCAAAATCATTTAGTTCCAGAATTAACCCTTAAGGGAACTAATATACGATCCGTTAGGAAAGATTAAATTCCTTATTGTTGATACATGTTCCCAGCCATCCATGATATTAAATCTCCAAAACAAAAGTCATTAGCCTCATTCTTTGAAGAGACCTTAACGAATGAATTAAAAGATTTAATAAACATGAACAGGAGTTCATGAACACTCATGATTTAGGTTGATCTATAAATGATAATCAGTTATGATATGAATTACAAGTCTTTATTGTTAAATGGTTTTTGGATAAAGACTTTAACTCATATCGGTCCATGTCATATATAATCATATTATATAAAGCACCTTTACCGAGATGTCTTACCACATCAATAATCCGAATCTAGATTATTTGTATCATTATGATACTCAGTAAACCGTACTTACAACTCCAATTAAAGAATTCCATAACTTTAATTTGTTGTTGTTGACTATTTTTATTCATACATGTGATCTTAATTCTCTCGTACTAATACAAGATCACATCCTCAATAATGAATATGGAATTTTTCTGATATTTACAAAATTATTCAAACAATAATTTAACAATCTAAATATAACAACAATAATAAACCATTGTATTTATTCATTCACATAAAAACAAATGTCTTTACATGCTTTTAGGACACACTCCTAACAGTTTATGTGAATTATATAATAATATGATGTTAAATGCATGCATGTAGGTCCACATTTCATTACAGGGGTGTTTTGGTAATTTGGCCCATTGAGGGCGTAATTGTATATTTGTACGCATGTCGGTGATCTTTTGTTGAGGCCACATTGTAATGTGGATTTGTTCGAGCTATTCGGCATGAGACGATCTTTGAGTGAAAATTAGCAGTTTATTCATAACGACATTAAGTTTGGGGTTCGGGGCGAGTCTCGAGGTGATTTTAATGATTAGAGTGTTGTCGGGAATTAAAGGGTAACGGGATATGAATTATTGGTGTTTGAGAATATTGAGAATAGCGAGAATTGGAGGGTGTTAATTATGATTAACGAAATAGATGGAAAAGGTCAATTTTGCCCTTGGGAGTCTTTAGAAACCTTTATTTGACCTATGGGTATTTTAGTCTTTTCACCACTAGGATTGACTTAAGCCATGAAGGCTTTGGAAGGAAGGGAAAAACAAAGCATCTTTTGCACCTTCTCCCGTACCTATTTTCTCTCCTTTTCTTCTTGGATTTTTGAGCTTAATTTGAGGAACCAAGCTTGGGAAATAAGTCTTGAGGGCTTGGGAGTGTGTTCAACCATTAAAAAACATCATAACCTGAGCTTGAGGTAAGATTCTAGCCCTTAAATCTCCGGTTGCCCTGCTTTTGTTTTGGAATTCAGTTGAGATTTCTAGGTTGGTTGATTGGTTTTGTTGGGAGTTTTTGGCTAGGGTTCTTGTGGTTGTGATGCTTAGGACTTGTGGGGATGGTTTTTGGATTCATTTGGCACTTAATTTGATGTTTGGAAGCATTGGAATGAGGTTGGGAATGGAGAAGTCAAAGGGAGAAGTTTCAGGGGCAAAATTGGATGGGTGTAGCGCTATAGCGCCCACAAGGGAACGCTACAGTGCTACCCAGGGATTAGTTTTGGGCATTTTGGTTATGAGATGAGCACTGGGGCGCTAGGGAGTAGCGCTGGGGCACTACTCTATTCCTTCATAATCCCGTTTTAAGTGTTTTTAAGGGTTTTTGGCTCGGGGTTTCAATCCTTAAGGCCTGGGATCGAATCTACTCACCGTGTGGGTACGTTTCGGAGTCCCGAGAGTGGGGTTTAGGTCAAGACCCTTTCATTGTTAATTTTCATTAATGGAGGTTATATTTGGTTATGACTAGGTGACCGCTAAAGGACTTAAAGTCAGATCGTTCTCAAGGGTCGTTCCTTTATTCATTCTTGCTCGAACCAGAGGTAAGAAAACTGCACCCTGTGTATATGACATGCGTGGTTGTTAATGAGGCATGTTGAATGTTTAAATGTGGACATGGATTGAATATTGAATGTTTAGCAAATCTTTCTTATCTGTGAATAGCACTGATTATTCAAAAATGACACTTGTCGCAAATTACTGACCTGAGAGTCAGAAACGGCATAAGTTTCATGAACACAGAGCCGATAAAAGATTAAATCTAATTAATATCAGCGTTGAATGACTCTAGGAGCATTAATGTTGGACCGACCCTAAGGTCGATGAAAATTTATAAGCGCTTGACTAGTCTAGGACTAGTTACTCAGAGCCAGGGCCAAATGCCTAGGTGATTGCTTGTCACGTGGCTAGGGAGCGGAATCCCATGGTTGTGACTTTATGGTCATGTGGTGGGTTATATTGGTGACTAGTTCATCGAGTACCTATCTTGATAAGCTGGTGAAAGGATCACTTATTCGTAAAGCCCAGGTGACCCTATCGTCACATGGCTGATGGGAACGGAACCCACTTTAGTGACTTTTCCAATTGTCACTCCTCTATTTTGGACTGAAATTTCTGAATGATTATTATGATCATTGTTGATATTATATTCATGCAATATTGTGTTTTCTTGCTGGGCTTTGGCTCATGGGTGCTATGTGGTGCAGGTAAAGGGAAAGAAAAGCTCAGCCAGCCTTGAGTGGAGAGCTTAGGTGGTGTTGTGTACATATGCAGCCGCTTGACCACCACGGCCAAGGAGTTCTCAGAGGAACTAGGGGGTTTACCCTATTTTTGCCACTTAGGTCGGCGGGTTGTAAATTTAAACTGTAATGACCATTTTGAGTTGTAAATAACTTGTAAATGTTTTGATGGGCCCATGAACAGTTTTATGTTTTAAATAAAATATATCTTGTCCTTTTGATTGGTTTTCCACCTTACCCTATTAATAACACCTAGAAGCACATTTTTAACCAAAGAACTTGGGTAGCGAGTTAAATTCACGGTTCAACGTTCATGGTAACTGTCCTAAGGTAACCAGGGCGTTACAATTTCAGTAATATCCCTTGTAGCCTTTGGGCACATGTAATGGAAATCATGTATGTAAAACACGGTAAGAAATTTATTGTCTGCTTATATTCTCTGGTTTCCTTTACATTCTATTAATGTTGTGTAAGAGCACCCGCTCGCCTGGACAAGTGATTGCAGACTAGTCTCTGATCACTTGGGGGCATGAAGTTAGGGCAGCATCACGCCTCTCAGGGAACGACCTAGGAAACTAAACTTGTTGAGAGGAGTAAGCCTAGCGTCGTCATCCCGAGAATAGAAAATCCTAGGAAACTAGCCAAGTCTAGCCTAGAGGGCAGCTTGTTTCAGGAAGAACTGAGCTTAGCACCTAAGAGCTAGATGACCCAAGTAGCGTGAGAATAGACTTTTGTCACCTCGCGTGGACACCGAGCTCGAGGAGCTCTGACTAAATCTCTTGATCTCGAGATGCGAACGGGAGACCGAGTACCCTATACTCGGCCTTGGGAAATCTGTGACATGGGGAGCTTGGCTAGTCGACGAGCAAAGCGTCCCTAATGTCACTATATCCCATAGCTAGAAAACCCAATATAACACAGACTTAAGAACTCAGGTACCTCCCAAGGACAGCGCGCGCCTGGAGAGTAATAACCAAATCCTAATCTGTGAGAAACGAGCGGATGCCCAGCCCACCCATGATTGGGCACCTCGTTAACATTACCTCCTGAGGAGGTGCGAGATGGTCTGGAAGTGATGAGATATGCACTCGGAAAGCAGTGTTAAAACCCCCAGCCGACCTCCATTTTGGTGCATACTTGGGGGGCAGGCGGTTTCACGTGCTATGACCCTTGAAAACTCAAATCTTTGTATTTCAGGGGCATAGGATGTCGAGTTAGGACCAATGGTGAATTTCGCATCAAAGTTACTTCTAGGAATATGAGCCTACAAGGGACCAAACGCATAAAACGACTTGAATTCTTGTTCTCATGACATTCCCGTTACGTTGAATTTATAGAACCAAGTGTTTGAAATGGCTTTAGTTCTTGGTCTCGTGACATTCGTGTTACGTTGAATTTATAGAACCTAGTGTATAAAATGGTTTGAGTTCTTGTTCTCATGACATTCATGTTACGTTGAATTTATAGAATCAAGTGTTTAAAATGGTTTGAGTTCTTTTTCTCGTGACATTCGTGTTACATTGAATTTATACAACCAAGTGTATAAAATAGTTTGAGTTCTTGTTCTCGTGACATTTGTATTATGTTGAATTTATAGAACCAGATGTTTTAAGATGGGTTGAGTTCTTGTTCTCATGACAGTTGTGTTACATTGAATTTATAGAACCAGATGTTTTAAGATGGGTTGAGTTCTTGTTCTCGTGATAGCTGTGTTACGTTGAATTTATAGAACCAAGTGCCTAAGGTGGTTTGAGTGCTTATTCTCGTGGCTATTAAGTTACGCTGAATTCAGAGAACCAAATCAAATGAAAAGGAAAGATGCATAGTTAAACGGGAAAATAATTTCACATGTGCTTGGGGGCTCGAGCATTGATTGTCTATACCCCTACAAACTATGGCACACGGGCCTATTCAGTTCAAAAAGAAAAAAGTTGAACAAAGTAAAGTCACCAGTTCGACTAGCGGGTTGTCCTCGGGAGTTTGGCCCACCACTGAGGCCTCTCTCTCTTGAGTTGCATGGGCAGTGTCTGCCTCGAGGTGTGCCTCGAGTTTATTCCTCATGTCAGGATCCTCTGTGAATGAGAGGTCCATGTCTTTGTTGCTCTGCCACGCAATGAAGAGCATGTCCTTGACCATCACGTCGAGGTCTTTGGCCAGTTCCCCTTTGGATTTTTCTTGCTCACCGACATGGGCTTCAAGTTCCACTCAGCTCAACCAAATCTCCTCGCGGACTCGGTCCATGTGGCATCTTCCAGTAACTTAGAGGATGTTTCCACCAAGGCAGACAGCTTCGACCTCTTCGTGACCAGTTGGTCCTCCACTTCTCGGACGTGGGCCCTGGTGTCCTCTGCCTCTTTCTGAAGTTGCGAATGTTCCTCCAGGGGGACTGCGGTCTCCTGGGTTTGAGCAAGCTCCACCTGGATGCGAGCCAGCTCCTCCTGAGTCTTCTTCAGCTCGAGGGACCGCGTCAGCACCAGGTCCCCAAGTCGTTGATTTAGGGTTGCAACCTGTAAATTAAGAATAACGAGTCAGCCAAAATGACAAGATATTCATCAAACTTGAACAAAAATCAAGACTTACTCTAGTGGAAGCATCATGGATGGTTGCCACCAGCTCCACCTTGTTGTCATCACCGCAACGAACGAAGCTTCCAGCGGTCATCTCGCATAAGGATGTCGTTATTCCCTATAGGAGTTTAGTGTCGAGTGGTAAGGCCTTATCTTCTATTCTCCCCACGAGGAGAGGTTCAAGTTCTTCATGATGAGGAGCAGGGAAAGCTTCCTTCGGCCAATCCTCGCACAGAAATTCGGTCAACAGTCAGACAATCTCGTTGCCCTCACCAATGCGAGCATTATAGTACTCGATGACCTCCCTGTGCAGACCCAAGCCATCGTCATCGTAATACTCTGGAAAGATGACCAACCTAAGATCCTTAGCTTGAGGGGGTTTGGAAGGGATTTCTTTGCCTTTCCCAGAGAATCCCACATCTCAGGGAGAGGAGATCTTGGTCTATGACCTTGCTGGAGATTGTTGTGCTCGGGGTAAGGGTCATTGGAGCAACATCTGAGGGTGTTGGAATAGTCGAAGAGGGCGTGGGCACCGCTGTCGGGGTCGTCTGGGGGTCAACCTCAGAAGGGCCTGACACCCTTTGATGTTTCAACGCGCCAACTTTGAAATGCCCATACTGTCTGCACAAAGGAAACACCCTAGCTAGTCTCGATAAATGAAAGGAAAACCACAACAGAATAATACGTGTAGAAAAGAAAGATAAAACTCCTCAGGAGCCCCACCACGTTCAGGCTCCTCGGAATGGAGGATGGTACTAGAAAATCCTTGTACAAGACGACCCACCTCCTGTGTTAAATTGGTTTCGTACTGACAAAACCAAGAGGCGTGCATGGTCGTCGACTCGTTAAGAAGCACGAAGCCGTGAGGGTGCCTTTTTCTCTTCGGGTTGTGGAGGAACGTGTCGATGAGGTCCTAGTAATCTTTGTACTGTTCCGCAGACTAGCAACACTCTGAAACTTGGCCACATTCGAGAAGGGAGGGAGAAACAAGATATGGTCGGGACTAGTTCCCTCCCCTACACGCCTAGCATAGTGAAGAATGATCGAAGATTTACCTTGAAGCATGGAGGACGATTCAATCCCCGCTTCGAGCTTTACCTCAAGCTCTTCGTCTTCTTTCACCTCTATGACTTCTTTAATAGCAAGAACGTTCTCCGCGTGCTCCTCGCGAAGACCCTGCTGGTATTGTTGTTGTGCCTTGGCTGCCATGAAATCCATATGTAGCCTCACTTCCATCTGAGATCTCTTTGAGTCTCAAAACTTGGTTAGGACCACCGGATTTATGCTTTGCCCCGCCTGCAACAACCCATACTGTTGAAGATGGGCATCGGTGACGAGGAGGGGGAGTTCTAGTTCCTTGTCACGGAGAGAGCCCATCGCCTGAAGCCTCTCGTCGAAGGAATCAACAAAAGGGGTACGGCGATATGGACCTGATTAGGACAACATGAACAGAGATAAGTAGCGAGCTAAGTACCGTCATGCTAACTTACGCGAGAGCAATGCTTACCGATGGTGGTGAAGTCCAAGAGTAAAGTGGGATTAGTCCTCGTTGGGAAATCGTCCGCCCAAAAGAATTGATCTTTATAAGGCCATGCATGGTTCTCATTGCTGCACGAAGCTTTATAGCCTCTCCTCGGACTTATGTCTTTCATCAAAGTATAATATCCCCCTTCTTTGAGCATTGTCAAAAATTGTAGATATACAGTATTTCGGAGGGTGACAGAGTGGGTCAATCCTTGATCTTGTATAGAATGTAGAGCCCGGACAGTACCCGATAGTTATTCGGGGACAGTTGAAATGGGGCTATGCTGACGAATTTAAGGAAGTCGACATAGTATTGATGTAGTGGCAAGGCTACACTCGCTTGGAGATATGAGGCGCTCTAGGGCCCGAGCCCATGAATACTTTCATGTGCCCTCTCATCCTCCCAAGCCAGACCCAGTAATATTTCACAGTCATCTACCCCGTAGTTGGTGAGTATTATAGCCAAGGTACCCCAATGTCGTAGCTTACTCTGAATGTCTTCTGCTTTGAATCCTATGGCAGGATATGGGGTTTCTAATAGTATCGAACCAGCGTGGTCTCACTGTGGTCGGCTCTGAGCTCTCCCGTACGATAAGAGTCTGGTTGCCACCAGCCACTTGTTTCCCCTTCTCGGGTCGTTGTTCTGCCTCTCAGGCCATCTGGAGGATCTCGTTGTCAAAGGCGTAGAACCCTTGTTGGTGGAGTTGATGAAGCTCCTCGGACATCTAAAAACAAACATCAAGTAGTTAGCGCTTTGACCAAAATGAAGTCGGGCCAAAATGAGAGCCCCTAAGACAATTGCTTGGGGAAGGTCTAATGACACTGGGGTGTCCTCGGAGCCAAGTACTTGACACCAGAGACACCACCAGAAAAGATGAACACCATCAGAGATGAGGAACATCGTCGAAATCTAGAAAATTTCCAGATTCTGACCGAAGACAAAAATTAAGGAAAAACGCCCCAGAACCCTTCAGAACACTTAAATGGGCCATTTATGACTGCAAATAAGGCAAAAATAGCCTCTAAAAGGCTTGAAAGAGAACCCCTAAGCATGCATCCTAAATTCTCTAATACGCATGAAAACAGAAAGTCATAGTTCAAGGACACTTACTTGAAATGTAGCGTCGGATTGTGCAAACTGAGTGCGAACTCTGAAGTACAGTTTTCCATTCACCTAGAAGTACGAAGCTTCATGCCAGTCATCCAGAGTGGCAAGGGGACTAGAGAGGAGGAAATGTCGGAAATGGGTTGAGATGTTGAGAGAGGTTGAAGAGTTTGAAGGCACGAGAAATTTGAAATGGGATAAATTAACATTAAAAATTTGATTCTCGACCTTTTATAGGTCTAGTGCTTGGGGGCGAAGTAAATTCACCCCAACCGTCAGATTATCTAGGACATGGGTACTCGAGAAAAATCTAAGCATCGAAAATTAGAGAGGCGCAGATCATGATCATTGGTATTGGAAAAAGGAAATCTCAAGTATAAACTGAAAGAACACCTAGGTTACGGAAAAGACGTTTCGGACCGCGGAACTGACCTTTCATTAATTGTACGGATTAATGGGCCCAGCAATGGGGTTCCAACACATGGCAGGATATCTTGTAGTGACATCAGTAGAAGTCCAAACGTTCCTATCCAAGGACTTTTTGAAGTTTTCCTCAGTTTTAAGTCTCCACTGTCCAAGGATGAGTAGAGACTTGGGGGGCAAATGTTGTCCGTATTTTCACCCAAGGACACATGATCGTCCAAGTAGGACAAGTGGCAATCCAAGTAGGACATGTGGTAGGACATGTGCTTCTTTCGATGAGGCCATGCCCTGAGGATAAGTCCTCAGGAGGTCGGTTCTACAGTCAGAGATTATTCCCCTCGGATAGAGGGAGGATGACAACATCTCCCCAGGGCCATGTCCCGAGAGCTACGAATGTCTTCCTAAGGCTATGTCCCGAGGGTGCTTGTTAGTCCACGAGTTTCTTTCCAACAATTATATTCCAAGCCGAGGACCTTGCCCTCGGGATCTAAAGGATAAGTCAGGTTTCAGCCAATGCGGGTTAGCAGCATCAAAGGAATACCTGACAACCTTTTTGGGTGATCCGCCTACAGTGTTGTCGATTGTACGAGTCAACCATTCGCACTCCCACTATGTTGTCTGACATGGAACTATGTACAGCATGCCCCTGACAGTACCAGGGGCATGTTCCCCATAAAGTAGGTACCTTTCTACATTGGCCCCAACGGATCTCGCTTGGGCCGTGGTCTCTATTAAATGCAGCCCAATGCATGGAATTGGTATTAATCCCCCAATAACGGGAAGAATGTATATTAATTAAAGATGATTAGTATTAATGACCCTAACCTCTAAAAATAGAGCTGGGAGTCTCATTGTAAATGGTTCAATTTTTTAGGGAGAAAGCACCTTGTACTCAGAGCAAGCTAAACGTTGCCTAAGAATACACCATTGAAGCTTACCCTCACAAGCTTCAAATCCTCTTAATACCAAAGACTCATGGACTAGGGTTCTTTTATAACCTAAACCACATAAAAATCCTTGTGTTCTATTGGCTTATTTCTTTAATTGTTCTTCTTAAGGTTGATTGCGAAAAAGGCAGTCAACACTGGTCATTTTAAAAATGGGCAAACTCGTGCCTTACGACCAGCAAAAACAGTAAAAAATCTTATAAATAACTAGTCGTTAAAAAATGGGAAAAAACATGCCATACAACCAGTAACCAATAGTCTTATAAAAAATAATTTGTTGTTTCAAGATGGGAAAATCGTGCCTTATAACCAACACATTCAGAAAATAGAGGATAAATTACTGGTCGTTTACATAGTGGGAAAATCATGCCTTACGACCAGTAAACACAATTTTTTAGAGAAATAAAAGATGACTGATTATTTAAAAACGGGCTATTGTGTCTTACAACCAGTAAAGACAAGAAAAAATAGAAATGGTTAGTCATCTTAGAAATAAGTAAAATCATGCCTTACGACCAGCCTTACATTAAAACTCATAGTAATGGTGCAATTCGGCACTAGGATTGTTTATGTATGTCTAACCAATTTTGTTTAGCTTATGCAAGCAACTTTTGAAGTCATGTTGGACGTGACTGGACCTTTCTTGGCTGTGGTGATAGATGAGTTGTAACACTCTCTTGCTTCTCTTTGGTTTCCTTTAACACAACCTATACTAGTGTTGCTTATAAATTTCATGGTGAGAAGTAATGCTAAAGTTATTGCTCGCAATTTGATGAGAATTTGTCTACCAAGAAACACATTGAATGCATATGGAAGGTCCACCACTACAAAGGTGTCCATAACCGTGCTATTTGTTGGTGCACTCCTGATAGTGACTACAAGCTTGATTACTCCTACCGGGACATTCTTTCTCCTGTAAAACCATAAATGGTTTGAGTGCATGGCTCAAGGTCTCAAACAGAGAGTTTCATTCTTTCAAGAGTCGTCTTAAACAGTATATTCATAGAATAGTCGTTGTCAATCATTGCTTGTGCGACTATCATGTTGGAAATTTGAGTTTCCTTAACCAGAGGATCATTGTGTGAGAATTTGACATGATTGGTGTCATCCTCAGTGAACGTAATGGGTTCATATTCATAGCGAACCATTTGGGAGTTTCTCCTCGACTGCCTATACGTCATTACTTGGCTCATGGTGGAGTGTTTAGGCGTATCTTTCTAGGTCCTATAACCTTTATTCCTGCCATAATGGCCATCAATTTACCATCATCACTAACATTTTTAGAGCGAGCTACCTCTTGCATGAATCGTTGTACGTAGTTCTTGAGAGGCTCGTTTGCGCCTTGCTTATTATCAATGAGGTCGTTGAGTTCAGCAAGTAGGGTTCAAGAAGTGAGCAACTGTGAGTAGAAAAGTCTCACAAACTCATCTCAAGAATTGATGGTGTCAAGTTCTATTTTAAAGAACCATTATTGGGCAGCATCAGCCAAAGAAGCACGAAAAATCCTACACTGGACATCATCTCTAATGCCTTGTAGGTCGGTATGGATTTCAAGGTTGTTTACATGTGAAACCTGATCTACTTTTCCTGTATGCATCTTCCAAGTTGGCATATTAAACTTGGGAGGGATTGCTAGAGCATTATTTGATTAGTAAAAGAAGATCATTTCCTCATTTCCATATCAAAATCAGCAAGTTTTAGGGCTACTAGTTCTAGAAATATTTGAGTCAAAGCGTCTAGTTGTGCTTGGATGACTAGTGCAACCACGGGTGGAGCAACTAGCACAACAATAGGTATTGTTGCTGCTTCATTTCATTGTGTTGGAGGAAGCAAAGGTGCAGCAGGTCCAACAACATTCGATCCATTATCTTCTCTGAGCTAGTCAAGGTTGTTGTGAAGATCTTGTCTTATATTGCCAAGCCTATTGAAGATGATGTTTCCTCTTAGTTACCCCCCCCCCCCCAATATTTTGGATATCTGCTCGAGAGGCTATTGGGGATAGTCCATTAGGATGATTTTATTGCTCGAGTTGCCTTATCTCGAGATGATTAACTTTATGCTCTTACATTCTAAATTGTGTTATAACAATGTTATAGGACTTATCTTGAGATGATTAACTCTATGGTTTTACATGCTAAATTGTGTTATAATTTGTGGGGTAAAGCTTTGCTTATTGCGTGTCATATATTGAATCAAATTCATATGAAAAATAACAATGTATCTCCTTATGAGTTATGGATAGGAATGAAGCCTAACCTGGGCTATCTTAAAGTGTGGGGGTGCCTTGCTTATTGCAAGAGCACGGAGCTTAAAATGACAAATTGGGTCCAAGGGCAGTTAAGTGTGCATTTGTAGGCTATGCCTAGAATATCAAGGCCTATAGGCTATTAGACTTGGAGTCTAATGTAATAATTTGAATCAAAAGAAGTGGAGTTATTTGAGAATATGTTATATAGTGATAGCAACCCTCAAGAACCCAAAGGTGTTGGAGAATCTCTTAAATAGAAAGATCCAAAGGTTGATAAGTAACATATATTGCCTCGAACAAGCCAAAGGCTTAAAGGGTTGGGATCAATTGAGAAATGTTCTCAAGTAGAGATACTCTACGTTAGACTTGAATAAGTCACATGGAAATTTCCTTTGATTCTTCAAGTTGAGGATGATCCCAAAACATACCAAGAAGTAATGTCTTCGAGAGACTCTGCTTTTCAGAAGGAGGCAATAAATGATGAGATGGATTCAATTATGTAAAACCACATATGGGAATCGGTAGACCTTTCACAAGATTCAAAACCAATTGGGTGCAATTGGGTATTTCGGAAGAAATATCACACCAATGGCACATACAAACCTTCAAAGCTAGATGAGTAGCTAAAGGGTTTAAACAAAAGGAAGGAATCGATTACTTTGACACGTATGCACTAGTTGCTATGAAAACCACTATAAGACTACTATTTGTCTTATCATCAATACATAACATTTATAATCATCAAATGCATGTCCAAATGATATTCCTAAATGGAAATATCGATGAGAAGATCAATATATAAACATGATGGTTTTGTTCTAATGAGAAATGAACATAAAGTGTGTAGGCTTGTTAAATCATTATATGGTTTAAAACAAGCACCAAAATAATGGCATGAGAAGTTTCATAAAGCTAATTTTTTCAGATGGGTTCAGATACAATAATGCGAACAAGTGCTTATACTCTAAGGCTTGTGAAGGCTATGTCATCTTGGTGTTTCTATATATTGATGATTGTTGATTTTGAGTAATGAGATGAGAGGCATAGTGGAAACGAAGAGATTTCTGTCTTCCACTTTCTAGATGAAGGACCTTTGAGATGTCGATACCTTCTTTGGTATAAAAGTGAGAAGAAATAGTGGGGGTGATGCCTTAAGTCAAGCTCACTTTGTTGAGAAAGTACTTGACAAGTTTAGTAATCTCAAAATCAAATAGGTGAATATACCATTTGATTTAAGCATAGAACTTGAAAAGAATAATGGTGGAGCGGTGGCTCAACTTGAGTATGCAAGTGCATTAGGGAGTCTAATGTATGCTGATCATTGTACAAGAGCGTATATTGCATATGCAGCTAGTAAACTAAGTAGGTTTACTAGCCATTCAAGTATCGAACATTGGAAGGCGAATTGAGATAATTCTAGGGTGCCTAGAGAGGACAAAGAAGTTAGATCTCCAATGTTTTATAAGATACTTAAAGGATATTCTGATTCAAGTTGAATATCGAGTGTGGGAGATAATCTCTCCATAAGTGCTTGAGTGTTTATGCTCAGAAGAGGAGCGTTTTCTTAGCGCCCAAAGAAACAAACATATATTACACCAACTATGGAGAATGAATTCATTGCTCTAGTGGAAAATGGTAAAGAGGACAAGTGGCTTAGGGATTTAATGAGGAATATCCCAGTGGTGATAAACTAGCCACATTAGCTAGTGCTTATAATGGAATGAGAAGTCTAGACACATAATTCTAAGACATGAGTATGTGAGACAATTGATTCGAGGAGGAATCATATCAATCTCATATATAAAGACAAGTGAAAACTTGGCGGATCCATTTACAAAAAAACATCTTGCGAAGAGGTTAGTAAGTTCCACTTCAAGAAAGATGGGACTGAAACTCCTAGAATAATATATTCACCAATGATGGCAACCCAACTCCCAACTTGTACATATCAATGGGTAAGAACAAGTCATTGATAAGTGAATAATTTCAACACTAAAACTTATAGTGAGTTCCATTCAAGATGGTTAGTGTTGGTTGTTACCAAGTTAGGGTTAAGCCTAGGGTTTTTACTAAAGTTCGGTTGAGTGTAACAAGTATCTATAAAGGTAACAAAGATTTTGTAAGAACTTCATCTATGTGGACTGAGAGGTGGTGCCACCTCTCATGGGAGTTGGAGTTTCTCCCTAGAAAGTTCATGAAGAGATGAGCACATGGTCATGATAAGGCTAAGCAAGAAAGTGGTAAAACAAAAGATGTGGTGGAGGTGTGTGAGGTATCACCGGTCTTATCATATGGAATACTTGGTTCAAACTTTTAAGCAACTAATGATTTTGATAGGACTTTGTGGTATTTTCACTAAGGTAAAGTTCAAACTGAAAGGTACTTTATTTTATGCACCAAAATTGTTTTAAGATAGAAAATGAGGCTTGCATTTAACCAAGTGGGGGATTGTTATGATTAGTTAAATACAAAAAGATAAGTGTTAAAAATACAGGAAAAGTATAAACACTTAGTGAATTTCACATAGTGAAGATGTGAAATTTGAATTTCAATTGTAGGCACTTTAAAAATGTGTTTTTGGGTCCAAAGTGATGCATGGAGGCATCTAAGGGTCCCCAAAAGGTTTGGTAGCATTTGAAGCATTTTTTGGACCTTTGGAAGGCTCCAAAGTCAAAGGGGGTGGCAATGCGTCGCCACCCAAGTGGCGTAGCATTGCCTGATGCTTAGGATTTTTTGAAACCCTAGCAGGCAATGCATCGCCTGCATGTAGGCGACGTATCTCCTGGTAGGCGATTCGTCGCTTGCATACAGGAGATGCATCATGTAACGACCCAAATTTGCTAATAAGGCTTAGGGCCTTGATTAGCATGCCTGGAGGGCAATGGGTGAATTATGGATATAATATGTGAGTTTATGTGAATATGTGATAGAGATGCATGTTTAGTTGAATCAAATATGCATGTGGGCCCCGTTTGGATATTAGGGGTATGTTTGTAATTTTAGCCCGTTGAGGGCATAAATGTGATAAATGTGATATGTTTGTGATATATCTATGTAGCACGATCTGAGACAGTCCTAGGAAGCCGTTATTCAGAATGTCACAACGGGGCTGAATATCTGACTCGGGGCGAGTCGAGGGGTATTTCAGGTATTAGATGTTTTATGGGGTTATCGGGTTATGGAAATAAATGTTTGGAGATATATTTGAGGTTAGAATGTTTAGAGGGTGTTGACCGCGTTTTTGGCCAACGACGTGTGAACGTCAAAAACGATAAAACCTTCAAGAGAAAATAAACGACACAGGCGATTTTATAGTGGTTCAGCCCCAATGTGATGGTAATAGCCTAATCCACTTAGAGTTGTGATTATATATCTACACTCAAGATCAGATGAACCTGAGTCAACTGAGTTTCTTCAGTGTAGATTACAAGAATACAAGAATTCTCTCAAATACAAGTACTCTCTCTCTAGAAAATTCAGATCAAAAGTTCAAAAATCCAAAATTCCTCTTTATGATGCCATAAGCCTTGTATTTATAGGCTCAGGATCGTATAGATGATATCCCCCATAATTGGGATATTTTATTATTCTCATTATATTTAAATTACATTAATATTCAAAATGTAACAATACACTATATTCGTGGGATAAATTGAGAGATTCCCGCGCAAGCTAAGACCGATTCTTGTTGAAGCTGTTTCTGGGATCTCTTGCGCAGCTTTTCTCCATCTAGTCGATCCATATCTCATTCAAGCTGGTCAACCACACCTTGATTGGGCAGACACACACTTGACTGGGCAGACATGCACTTGACTGGTCGGACATGGTCATGACAGATCGGCCAAGGTCATGCTTGGTCGGACAAGGCCATGCCTAGGCAGACAAGGTCATTCCTGGGCAGAAAAACACGTGACTGGTCGGACAAGGTCATACCTGGTCGGCAATGAAACTTCTCTGGCCAGTCAAAATTCTTCATCGGCCTACCGGGTCACTCCTAAGCCAGGTCACCCAACCATTCCTTGCCATTTGACATTTCTATTGCCACGTCATCATTTTAAAATTTTGGGGATGACATTTGCCCCCCAAGTTTATTATATGATGTCTCACATAATAAACTTTTTTCTCCACAAGTGACGGCACTATATAAAAAATAACTGTTCACCTTCCCGCCATGGAACAGACCACAACTCCACAGACCACGATCACTGCAATTAACTGCTCATAATCATGGGGAGAAAAAATATCCCAGGAATTCCAAGGGTCCAAAAATAAATGGTAATTCCCATTTTTTTTTCTTTAAATAGGTCCCTACACTTCCACATTCCCACATACACAAGAAAGTTAGATATCAAAAACCCTCTCATCTCCTTCTTCCTCTTTGGCCGAAACCCTCTTGATTTTCCCTTATTTTGGCCGAAACTTCAAGAGTCTTCAAGGTGAATCTCTCCATTTCTTCGAGCATTCTCCAAGTGAATCAAGGGCTCTTCAAAGTTGAGTAAGTCTTCTCTTCCATCTTCACTTGTGTTTTTTTTTTTTCAAAAATTTCATGAAAATGCATGTGGTGGCCGAAACTCCATAAAGGATTTTTTTCTTGAAATTGTCCATGAATCTTAGAGATATAATGTGTTTGGTGGCTGTTTTGATGTTGTTTAGATTATGGGTAACCCAATATTATCTTCAATTTCATAGGAATTTAAAGAAAAATAGGTCATTTTAACCTAAATCATGAATAGGGGTTTTTGGGTTTTTGATGGCATATGTGGTCTCAAGAACATTGAAAAACCTTTCAATTTCCCCATTTTGATCTTGTGATTGTGTGTTTTGGGTGAAAAAATGTGTTTGTGCTAGGGATTTTAGGCTTAGCTTTCGGCTTAGGGTTTATGGTGAGGTTTGGGTATGAGATATGGAATATGGCCGTTTGGCCACTGTTTTTTTTTTTTTTTTTTGTAAAAGGTATGATCCGATCGGACCATACATCAGCCCCTCGGTCCCAAAGTCATCCGATCGGATGCTGTTTTATCTTGGACTAGGCCCCTCGGACACAAGCGTCCGCTCGGACGCACATAGGCTCCTCGGACTAGGCGCAGCTCCTCGGACTAGCACAGCCGCTCGGACGCACCATTGGCCCCTTGGACGCCAGGCTTCTCGGACACCAGGTGTCCGGTCGGACACCCACGCAGGCACGCCAGGGGCGCTGGGCTCTTTGGACGCAAGGCGCGCATCTCCTCGGACAACAATGTCCGCTCGGACACCACACCACTCCTCGGACGGCTCTACGCGCGCAGCTCCTCCAAGTTCGTAGGCACACACCCGCTCGGACCAAGGTGTCTGCTCGGACACCACGACCTCTTGACATCTCTTGGCTCTTCGGACCAAGTATGGTGTGCCCTAGGCATTTGGACAAAAAAAAAATTTCTATGTCCAAATTTTTTTTTAATTCATGCTCACCCTAGGGACCTTAAGCACTTTTTAGGCACTTTAGGCACAAAATTTATATTTTCTCCATGCATGCTAAATTTTTACTACCTGGATAAATTTTTCTAAGTAGAAAAATAAATTTTGTTCTTGTTGAATTTTATCTGTATGGTTACTCACCTCCCCATTTTTTATTTTTTGTAGATGAATCGCTTTGACTATAGGGGAGGTGACAACCACACGAACTCCGATACGTCCATCCCGCAGTCGATCGAGACCCCTCAAAGCAGCGACTCTTCATCAAAGTCTCCCACCAGTCGCACTCCTGAGGATCGCCTCCGCCGCTTTAAGCAGATCCTCCCCCGTTCATCCTTGTACCTTCTTCACGAAGAGTAGTTCCTTCATCAAGTTGAACAGTCGATAATGAGGGTGAAGAAGTCTAATAGACTCCCACAGGACCAGGATCCTCAAGTTGCCCGCAGAGCGGTGCAAAAAGTGGTGGAATGCAGTGAGGTCGACACTGCAGCTTCTTTGAGACCACCCCGCCAGGTGCCAAAATCAAGCAAGACTCAGAGACAAACCACCCAGGATTTCGCCACCGAGGTCCAGTACTTGGTCGTCCAAAAACCAAGGAAGGAAGGAGAAGAAACACCTTCCTGGTTTACCGCCAAGCCTAAAAAACTCAACCTCGGGATGTTTGACAAACACATCCAAGCCTTGGGTTTGAGAGGGGTGAATGTGATATGTCTGCGCCCTCACTAGAGAGCTAATAGGCCCGACGGACCATACTGTGCTTGGTCCAGGCACCATATATTCGCAGGAGCGACCATCCCACTACACCCTTTCTTCCGGTCAGTAGCGGATTACTTCAACGTCTCTCCCTTCCAGATTGCTCCGAATGGGATTTAGGCATTGTCTGCGCTGTACATTCTCTACTATCTGCAAGGCTGGGATGAGCCCACTCCTCACGAGATGCATTACTTGTTCGACTTCAGGACCAACCCAAGCCATAAGAACACAGGTTTTTTCCACCTCTTTCACAGGAAAAAGGGGGTTAAATACGTTTGTGGCATCGCTCACAAGTCGAACCCTGGGAAATACTATACAGAGTATTTTCTCACATCAGACATCAAAGCCAACAACTTGGCTTTTACGCATGCGGGTCCATTCGAGCAACCCTTGCCCACTCAAGAGATGTTCAAGCAAGAAAAGGAGTTGGCTAACATGTGTATTGAGGAGAAGGACGTTAAAAAATTGGTTACTGTGAAAAACCTTCAGATGGTGGGCCTGCTACCATGTAACCAAAACATCACAGTGGAGAGTACCACTAAGGAGAATAACGCGACCGATCAGTCCAACGCCGACACTGAGGTGGTGACTGACCAGTTTTCTCCTGGACCATCTCCTCACTCCCGTAGACCAGGCGATCTCATCATTAGGGAGCCTCAGCCAGAGTATCAGCGCAGATCTGCTATTCCCGCCCAGTCCGGGAAGGGAAAGGCCATCCAGCCTGAGAGGGACCTGAGCTCATCATCCGACGACGAGGACGACTTCCTCGATCAAATCCTCAACTCAGGTCTAGTAGTCATAGTAATATGTTTGATAACTTGGTGATATGAGATTAATAGAACTGTAGTAGTAATATGCTTATCCACATATTGCTTTATTTTCTTTTTCTAACGAATTTTGTGTTTTCCTCTTTTGCAGATCCAGAGATGTTCAGGCACTACAACGCTCCTCCTGCCCCGAAGAGGAAGTCTGGAGAAGGAAGTGGCTCCACTCCCCCGAGCAAGGTCCCGAGGACAGTGCCGCCCAGCCAAGGGAGACAACCCGAGGGGTTAGTTACAATCCCACAGTTGACCCCTTCCTCGCTTCCTCCTTCAGCGAGCCTAACCCTCACTCGTCCGACCAGCCCGAGCGAGGCACTACGCACTGCTAGTACCATTGGGAGGGGGCAGTTGATCAGAATCTTCACGATGCTTCAACGATTCAAGGCTTTGAATCCTTCCCTCGACTCAGTGTTGATGTCGTCTTACAGAGAGGGATTGCTCAGTTGGCGAATGTAAGTACTCTACCACAAGATAGTTTGTTACTTATGTTCATACTTTGTAGTAACCTCTTGTTTTTCATGTAGACGCTCATGACCATCTGTCATGCTCAGCACCGAGCAGTAGACTACAAGGAGATGATCAAGGTCTTAAATGATCAACTAGTGGAGGCTCAAGCTAAGGTGGATGCTCTTCAATCCAAGTTGGAGCGGTCAGAGAAGACTGTGGCTGAGCGAGAGGAGTCTCTTAAGGGGTTGGCTGATGGGAATGACAAACTAACCCAAGCCAACAAGTCGCTGACTGATCGGCTAGACAGACTGACTTGTGAGAACGAGGGGTTAGCTCGCGAGAACAAGGGACTAATTCACGAAAATGAGGAGCTGAAGCAGGGGAAGGAAGCTGATCTGACTCGCTACGAGGAGATCTGCTTCAACTGTTTTTATCAGGTGTGGAAGCTAAACAAGCCTCTCAACCTCGACTTTCTCACCGAGGAGATTAAGGCAGAGGAGCTCGCCAAATGTGAGGCCAAGGCTGCTGAGGAAGCTGCTAATCCTACCGGTGCCACATCTACTTCTCCCACGCTGTCATTCCGACCGGAAGGAGCAGCTGAAGCTGAAGAAGGGGTTGACCAGCCTGCCAGAGCTGATCAGTGACCCCTCATCCGACCAGAGAAGCCTTCGCCTGACCAGACAAGTTGTCATCCTACCAGCCCTCTATCATACTTTGTTTTGTGTTTTGTTATATACTCTTGCTCGTATGATCGAGCTGTTTGGAATTTTTACTTTACTTTTTCTTGGCTAACTTGAAACATTCTAAGTCTTTTTAGACTTAAAACATTATAAGTTTTTTGTGAATAGAAAAGTCACTATGATGTATGCCTTATATTTTCGCATGAGTACTTAGTTTTCTAACTTAGAAGTTCTAAACATTTCATAAGTCCATACTAAGTATACTTTCTCACACTCTTATTGCTCTAACATTTTATGAGCATAATGTTTATTGTCACATGAATATCTGCTTCTAACTTAAAATTTTAAAAAATTCCAAGTTACTTAAGCTTTGTCAAACAAGTTAGCTTAATGGCCTTTTTGGACTTCAAAAATTTACAAGTCAGCCTAAAAACAAATATCTTAACTCGTGCTCTTGTTGCCTGTGTTAAATTATATACTGATATACCCTATGTTCCCCCCAAGTGATTGAGGGTTGAGAGATCCTTAGTCACTTGCTACTTGACCGAATCTGTTCGAGCAGTTTATCACTCGTGAAACACATAGAATATATGGAAAATATTCGAGCAGTTGAACACTGCTTGAATGTATCAACCAGTTGAACACTGCCCAATTTTACCGACCAGTTGAACACTGTTCGGATAATTAACACACATGCACATTTGTAGCAAGAATCGACCACGCTGCGTGTAGTCTCTTTTATTACTCGTAAATTAAAAAGGACAAAACGTGTCTAATAACGAGTCTTAAACAGCAAAATTGTTCAAAAATAGATGGTTGGTCAGCAAATAACCAGCTCATAATCCAAATTTAAATAACAAGTTACATAACTTGAAATTAAACTACCACTCTGAAAACGGTATTTAGAAATAATATATTCATAGACGCTTGCCGCTCCAGTGGCTCCTTGATCCTAGCACTCCCGCTCAGCATGCTTCTCCCTTGCTCCGTTGCTTTCCTCAGCCAAGTGTGGCCCTCCACATATAGTGTCTAAGGTAAAGTCCACAGGTCCGGGCTGTAAGGGTGGAGATCTTTGTCGTTTGAATCCAGGGTTGCTGCTGCCTCCTTCTCCCTGGGATGTCTCTGCCTGGTACTTCCTCAACTTGCCCGACCGGAGAAGAAATTCTATCTCATCTTTGAGGTGATTGCATTTGTTTGTGTCATGGCCATAATCTCCATGGAACCGACAAAATTTGTTCATGTCCCTCTTAGATGTCTCTTTCCTCATCGGTGGGGGCTTCTTATAGGGAACTTCCTAGTGACTAGCGAGATAGATTTCTGCCTGGCTTGCTGAAAGAGTTGTGTAGTTTGTGAATTGGGGCTCATACTTGGTTGTCTTATCGTTCGGATTTGACTTAGCTTTCTTTTCATCATGGCGGTCAAACCCGTTACTCCCATGTTTCTTTCCGCCATTTTGACCATTTTCTCCGTTCTTGGGGAGATCAGTCGATCCGCCCAGATTGTTCAGGCCCTTCTCTCCCTTCTCAATTGCATCATCCAATTTCATGTATTTATCCGCCCGGTCCAAAAATTGTTGTAATGTTGAAATTGGATTGCGATGAATGCTGTCCCACGAAGGACTTCGATAGATAATGCCGGAAGAAATTGCCACCATCTTCCCCTCTTCTCCAACTGCAGTAGCTCGGTTAGTTTCTCTCATGAACCTTTGTATGTAGTTCTTGAGAGACTCATCCTTTCCTTGCTTAATATCCGCCAAGTGATTGGCATAAACAGGAGGGGTCCGAGCAGCACTAAACTTCCTGCAAAACTCCTTTCTAAAACTTTCCCAAGAAGTAATGGAGTTAGGCTTAAACTTCCAATACCACTCCTGGGCAGTGTCGGACAATGTGGTGGGGAAGACTCTGCACCGATAGTCATCACTCACCCCGATCAGCTCCATCTGATCTTCGAATTTCCCCACGTGCCTTATCGGGTCTGCCTTTTCTATATAAACTGGCAGTACCGGTGCTTTGTATTTCACTGGTGGTTGGGCTGCTCTAATTTGAGCACAGAAAGGGCTGCCACTCCTGTGGTCTACTGGATCAATCGCAGATGGTCGTTTTGATAGACTCTGAACTGCTGCTGTCAGAGCATCAAGCTGGGCTTGGATGCCTGGGGCCACTGCTTGGGACTCATTTTCGGGACCGCCTGGTCGAGCGCTCCTATCCGGCAGACCATCATCAAGTATTTCTACTTGACTAGTAGGTCGGATTGGATCTCACCCTTCGACCGGCACGGTCCTTCTCCTATCAGCGATGTCGTCTCTTAAATCCTTCTGGGAGGTATGTCTCCCTAACCGATCGAACATCGTACTCTGAGTCTTTTCGGAAGGCTTGCCATGCGGAACATGCTCCTTGCCACTGCGCTGGTTGGAATGCAGTGGTGGCCTTCCTGTCTGAGCTGGGCGATCTCTTCCTCCTCGATGGTTGTTATCATTCTTCTCCTTCGACTGGTGAGTGTGATGACTATCAGCTTCATCACGACCATGCCCATCTTTGAAGTGGGAAGTTTCTTTACCTCGAGGAGCTTTATTGTGCTCCTGCTCAGGTGGAGTTTTCTTGCTACCTGATTTATGACTTCCAGACCTAGAAGTCTCTGATCGGTGGCTCCTTGAGGGAGTTCTGGAATTCCCCCTTTGAGTTGAGGCAGTGTCCGACCGGACCCCATCTTCCTCTCGACCAGGTGGGTTAATACCACTCCTGTGTTGGCCCTCGAGAATGGGGTCTATCAGTGTTCTTACGACCAGCTTCTGTGGTCCTTGCTCCTGGGGTGGCTGCCACTCCAGGTGCAGCTTGGGCATTGGCCCGGGTCAGCTGCGTAGCTGCCTCCAGAGCGAGTGCAGCCTCGTGATGTCGCCTATCGGCCTCCTCCTACTGTCGCCAGATCTCCTCACTCCTGGCGTCCATTTCCCGCCTTTGCTGCTCGAATGCGGCATTCTGTCTAGCCATTTCTTCAGCGAACGCCTCCTGTCTGGCATTGAATTGTGCCATCTCCTCTTGGAAGGCGCTCATGGCTTCCTGGAGCTCTTCAAATTCTGGAGTTACGTCCTCGAGCACGACTTTAGGCTCAGTTTCACGGTCTTGAAGGCTAGGACCTTCTGATCTGGCAGGCTCTTTAGAGGAGCCTGTCTTCTTGGAGGCCGCATTGGTGTTCTTAGGCTCCATAATACTTCAGGGACCGTCTGTCTTTCTCTTCAGGCTCTCAATGAAAGCACCAAAATTTTGACCGCATTTTTGGCCAACGACGTGTGAACGTCAAAAACGATAAAACCTTCAAGAGAAAATAAACGACACAGACGATTTTATAGTGGTTCAACCCCAATGTGATGGTAATAGCCTAATCCACTTAGAGTTGTGATTATATATCTACACTCAAGATCAGATGAACCTGAGTCAACTGAGTTTCTTCAGTGTAGATTACAAGAATACAAGAATTCTCTCAAATACAAGTACTCTCTCTCTAGAAAATTCAGATCAAAAGTTCAAAAATCCAAAAGTCCTCTTTATGATGCCATAAGCCTTGTATTTATAGGCTCAGGATCGTACAGATGATATCCCCCATGATCGGGATATTTTATTATTCTCATTATATTTAAATTAAATTAATATTCAAAATGTAACAATACACTATATTCGTGGGATAAATTGAGAGATTCCCGCGCAAGCCAAGACCGATTCTCGTTGAAGCTGTTTCTGAGATCTCTTGCGCAGCTTTGCTCCATCTAGTCGATCCATATCTCATTCAAGCTGGTCGACCACACCTTGACTGGGCAGACATGCACTTGACTAGGCAGACATGTACTTGACTGGTCGGACATGGTCATGACCGATCGGCCAAGGTCATGCCTGGTCGGACAAGGCCATGCCTGGGCAGACAAGGTCATTCCTGGGCAGACAAGGTCATGCCTGGGCGGACAAGGTCATTCCTGGGCAGACAAGGTCATTCCTGGGCAGACAAACACGTGACTGGTCGGACAAGGTCATACCTGGTCGGCAATGACACTTCTCTGGCCAGTAAAAATTCTTCATCGGCCTACCGGGTCACTCCTAAGCCAGGTCACCCAACCATTCCTTACCATTTGTCATTTCTATTGCCACATCATCATTTTCAAATTTTGAGGATAACAAAGGGAATATGGGGGAAATTTACCATTTTGCCCTCGGGGACGTTTTTGGTACCCCGAGTCTTGAGGTAACCTTAAAGCTTAAGTTAAATAAAACAAAATATAAGGAACTTTCAGAATTGTAGAAACTTACTCAAACTCTCTCTCTCTCTTCTTCCTTTCTTGTTTTCTCTCAACTTGCCAAGGGAATTTTGAGGGAAAGCTAGGGATTTGAGATTGCAATTTGGGGAATCGAAGCAAGGAGCAAGGTTAAAGACAGCTAAGGGTTGAATTGTTCTTGAGGTAAGGATTTAAGCTTGAGTTTCATCTAAGTTTTTCTCTGTTTTATTGAAGTTTGAGGAGTTAGAACTTAGGCAATTGAGTTTGAGTTTTGGCAGGATTTTGATTGGTTTCTCTAAGGTTATGTGCTGCTTAAAGTGTATTAGTATGAGTGTGGGACTCAATTCTGCTGTTGGGATGTGTTTAAAATGATTTCAGGGGTGTTAGCTCGAAAAGTTTGCATGGGAATTCTGGGTTTCGGACTCGCGTCGCGGCCTTGTTCTTCAGCACCGCGGCCTGCTTGCATTTTTAGGCTAGTGGCCTTCGAGGGAATTTCCCAAGCGCCTCGGCGCAAGGTTTGGGCGCCACGGCCCTAGGCTGGCAGATATGAGGCAATTTTGCCTCTGTCTAGGGGCGCACCGCGGCGCTTAAGGGAGGCTGAGTCGTGGCCCAAATGTGGATTTTATGCAAAATGAGGGTTTTCAGCTTGGGAACTTGAACGTTAAGGCTCGGGAAGGTTCCTACTACCCTGTTTGGTAGAAACCAAGGTCCCGGAGGTTAGAATTATGACTCAAATCTATTTAGTGGATTAGAACGTGATGGTTGATTATGGTTCATGTGTTGTGACTAGGATTTCTTCGAGGCTCGGGATAAAGGACTGTGCTCGCGATCACGGTGCTTGGGAAGCTCAGGACACAGGTAAGAAAACCACTGTTCCCATAGAGCTTGTATGCAGGGCTGAGCCCTATGTGATTGTGTTGCAGGGCGTAGCCCTTTGATTGATTTTATTCATGTTCAGTATCTGCTTTATTATGTTATGTATGCAATTGTGTGAATGTTCAGCAAGAGCCGAGAATGGCGCAGGCCGAGGTCGGCAAGGCTGGGAACGGCAAGGGGCCGAGAACAACGTAAGCACGTGGAGTGCAAGGCCGAGTACGGCAAGGAGCCGGGAGCAGCGTTTAGCACGCGAAGTGCGAGTTGCAAGGGCAAGACCCTAAAGGATACCTAGGATATCCTTACGGTGCAGACCGTGAACCCAGGGCCTAGTAAAGCGCCTAGGACGGCATGGCCGTATTTGTATGGCCTATTGATGGCATGTTTATATGCTAAGTGTTTGATATGCATATGTTATCTGCTTGTAAGGGTTTTCTTGCTGGGCTTCGGCTCACGGGTGCTCTGTGGTGCAGGTAAGGGCAAGGGGAAAGTCAACCAACCATGAGTACAGAGAGCGTGAAGCAGTGCGTACATGTTTGGCCTGCCTGGCTGCCACAGCCAGGGGTATTTTGGGAGATGTTTGTACTGAAACTGGATTTTGTCGTTTAGCCGACTCTGATTATATTTTTGAGTTGTAAATATTTCTAAACGTGTATTTTGGGATCCCAAATGTTAAACGTTTTATGATTTTCAGTAAATAGAATTATTTTCAAAGTTTATGACTCTGATTATGGTTTATTCACACTTTTGCGTTAAAACCTCGATTAGCAAGTTAAATGCACATTTTAAACTCACTTAGTAATGGCTCTAAGGAAGTAGGGCATTACACATCACCTACTGGAGTTCATACAAGTTACATAAATTGTTCTAAATGACGTGTTTTACAAGTATACTCCTATTGGTTAGACCTAATGATGGTGCCTACTATATTTATGGGTCAAAATAGAGTTTTGGAAGACTTTATCACTTTCTCCAATCTCTCTCTACCCTCTCTCTCTCTAGCTCCAAGAATCCCAAGTTTTCTCCAAGAACTCATAAAGAAAGTGCTTGACTTTGTGAGTTTAAGGCTTGTTCAATCTCAATCCTCATTTTATCCTAGAAAAGGCCTCAAGCATTAATGGTGGCTAGGAAATAGAGTATTAGGACAACGTTATGAAACGTGTATAAGCCTTGGATTTGTGGTTTTGCATTGTTTAAAGGATTTGCTCAAAGTGGTGGTCCTACAAGGGTTTTGAAGGTTCATCAAGGTTGAAGAAAATCATTCACCAACTTGGGTTTGCATAATCTTTCTCAATCTTTATTTAGTCTTTGTCAATCCAATTTTTTTGTAGATTCTAAATTTTGAGGTGGTGTTATCTCACTCTCCCCCAACATTCTAATACTCCATAATTTGAGATAGCATATCATGGAAGAATCTCTAGTTCTAATTACTTTCATTTTGTGTTTTGCATAATCAACAATGAGAGAATTTGTTCATCTTCTACAACCTTCAAATCTTTGTTTCAAGATTTGGTTTGTGTTGAGCACATAACCATGAAAGATCAAAGAAAGTTCTATTTGAAAATGATCTACATGAATATGGATATGGATTCAAAGTCTTCATCAACAAAGGATGAGACAAGTCAATGTGACTACATGCTTAAGGAGATTGATTTCATCAAATTCCTTATTTTTAAATGTGTAGATTTCAAGAATTTGAATGAAATGTTTGCTACCATATTTGTGAGTTTGAGTTTATTGTTTATATTAAGAGTACAATGATGAATGTTAATGAACAATTCAAGGGTGACTGTTATACTTGTTTTGTTTGTAAAGTTATTGATCATCATGTGAGATATGATAATTGTGAAATTAATCATATTGAGTTTATGGTTAAGGCAATTTATGTTGAGATCATTGCACTACTAAATAAATTTAATTTGGTTACTTTAATTGATGGTGAGATCTTTGTGACTTTGATTAAATTTAATGCATTTAATGAGGAATGCATTGTAACCCTAATTGAGAATAATACATTAGATAAGGAATGTATGATAACCCTAAAGAGAATTGACATAGTTCATGCATGTAGTGATGAGACTAATGCAACCTTAAGAGAATGTGAACATGTCAATACAATTGATGATGAGATCATTGCAAAAGAAAGTGAAGATACTAAGGTCAATGCATTTGATGTTGAGATCATTACAAACCTAAGTAAAGAGACCAAAGCCAATGCATTTGATGTTGAGATCAGTGTATCATTGAGTGAAGTTAATGCAACCCAAGAAAAGGTGCAAGGATGGTGGTATGATACTTGTGCCACCATTCATGCAACCTATGATAAAACTTTTTTCAAAACATTTGAAAGTGCAAATACTTGAAGTCCAAATGGGAAATGAAAAGATATCCAAAGTACTTGGAAGGGGTTGCATTGATGTTTTCTTTACTAATGGAAAGAAAGTGACCCTGGCTAATGTTTTTTATGTTCCCGATATAAAACATTGTGAGTGGAAGTCAATTGAGTAAATCCAATATCAAAATGGAGTTTGAATCTGGTAAACTCATTTTGACTAAATTGGGTACTTTATTGGGAAATGGTTATTCATGTGATGGAATGATCAAACTTTGTACTCTTGATAATAACAATAATGATATGGCATCTAAATCTTGCAATATGGTTAATTCTAAGTCTATTACTTTGTGGCATGATAAACTTGCTCATATGGGTTATAAAACAATTAAAAGAGTTGTTAAATGTGTATTGATTAATTGTGATGTAAATGAGCATGATAAATGTGAATTATATCTTAAATCTAAAATGGTAAGGAAATGTTTTCCAAGTGTTGATAGATGTTCAAACTTGCTAGATTTAATACATATTAATATATGTGAATGGAATGGCATGGCATGTTGACTAGAGGAGGAAATAGATACTTCATGACTTTTATAGATGACTGCTCTAGGTATACTTATGTATATTTGCTTAAGAGTAAGGATGAGGCATTTAATGCATTTAAAATTTATAAAGACACTTAGAAGTGATAGAGGTGGTGAATACTTTTCAAATAATTTCAATGTGTTTTGTGATCAACATGGAAATATACATGAATGCACGGCACCATACACTCCACAACAAAATGAAATAGCTGAAAGAAAGAATAGGACTTATCTTCAGATGATTAACTCTATACTCTTACATGCTAAATTGTGTTATAATTTGTGGGGTGAAGCTTTGCTTGTTACATGTCACACATTGAATCAAATTCCTATGAAAAATAACAATGTATCTCCTTATGAGTTATGGAGAGGAATGAAGCCTAACCTAGGCTATCTTAAAGTGTGGGGGTGCCTTGCTTATTGCAAGAGCACGAAGCTTAAAAGGACCAAGTTGGGTCCAAGGCAGTTAAGTGTGCATTTGTAGGCTATGCCTCGAATAGTGAGGCCTATAGGCTATTAGACTTTGAGTCTAATGTGATAATTAAATCAAGAGAAGTGGAGTTATTTGAGAATATGTTATATTGTGATAGCAACTCTCAAGAACCCAAAGGTGTTGGAGAATCTCTTAAAGAGAAAGATCCAAAGGTTGATAAGTAACACATATTGCCTCGAACAAGCCAAAGGCTTAAAGGGTTAGGATCAATTAAGAAATGTTCTCAAGTAAAGATACTCTATGCTAGACTTGAAGAAGTCACATGGAAATTTCCTATGATGCTTCAAGTTGAGGATGATCCCAAAACATACCAAGAAGTAATGTCTTTGAGAGACTTCGCTTTTTGGAAGGAGGCAATAACTGATGAGATGGATTCAATTATGTAAAACCACACATCGGAATCGATAGACCTTTCACAATGTTCAAAACGAATTGGGTGCAAGTGGGTATTTCAGAGGAAATATCACACCGATGGCACATACAAATCTCCAAAGCTAGATGAGTAGCTAAAGGATTTAAACAAAATAAAGGAATTGATTACTTTGACACGTATGCACCAGTTGCTATGACAACCACTATAAGACTACTATTTGCCTTATCATCAATATATAACCTTTATAATCATCAAATGCATGTCCAAATGATATTCCTAAATGGAGATCTCGATGAGGAGATCAATATAGAACAACTGGATGATTTTGTTCTAATGTGAAATGAACATAAAGTGTGTAGGATGTTAAATCATTATATGGTTTAAAACAAGCAGTGAAATAATGGCATGAGAAGTTTGATAAAGCTAATTTTTCAGATGGGCTTAGACACAATAATGCGAACAAGTGCTTATACTCTAAGACTTGTGATGGTTATGTGTAATGCCCTAGATAACCAATACCGTTACACTGTGTGTTTAAAATAGTGCAGGACTTGCTAATCAAGTCTTTCAAATGAAAACGTGATCCTATAATCATAACCAGGTAGAGTTTAAAAGATTTTGGTCATAATCAGATAATTCTCATTAAAATGATTGTTTAGTACATGGTATCCCAAAACAGGGTTTAAAAGACATATTTACAAAAAATTATAAAAGTTATAAATAAGCATGGCCATTCTAAGGGCAAAATATACGTTTTAGGTTTTCGTCCCTATACAAACCCTCGACCGTGGCAGCCAAGTAGCTTACAATGTACACCTCGCCCCAAGAGCTCTCCAACTCATGGTTGAACCATCAAACCCTTGCCTTTACCTGCACCACATAACACCCGTGAGCCGAGGCCCAGCAAGAAAACTCTATTGCATTGATTAATCAAAAATATTAAACAGATAACTCACAAATCATTAATCAAATATTCAATAGACCGTATCATTCACATAATCAGTGATATCAGCCAACCAACCAATAATTAACCATCCAGACAATGAGCATGCCATAATCATCAGATTAACATCAATAAACATATCACCTAATATCTAGTGTCGACGCCCTTAGGCCGCACCCTCTGTTTAAGTCACTGTCTTCAGCTCTCTTAGGCCGAGCCCAATGCTCAACCCACTGACTCTGGCTCGCTTAGGCCAAGCTTAGTGATTATTTGATTAACCTCAGCTACCAGTGGCCGAGCCGCGTCCTGTGCGCAAATATTGATTCTGACACTCTTAGGTTGTTTATCACATGTCTCCATGGCATAATACCATCTTATGACATCACACACAAGTATAGGGAACTCTTAGTCCCAACATAACCACATAATTGGGTACAGTTTTCTTACCTTTGATTCCGAGCACTTTGGCTAACTGAAGCTACATTTGAGCACGATCTCAATCCGAGCCCTAGCGAAAACCTAGTCACAATCGTAAAATAGAACCATCATTAACTCAATTTCGTAACCCAACTTCGGGACCAATCCCAAGCCCTCGGGAAGCCCAATTCCTCCAAACAGGGTGGTGGAATCGACCCCCGAGCCCCCAAGCAAAATCCCTAAGAAAAACACCAAAAACCCACTTCTGGAGGCAGGGTAGTGCTACATCGCCAAAAGGTGGGCGCTACAGCACTACAAACAGGGACAAAAACCCCCTAGGAAATGAAGCCTAGCACTGTAGCGCTCCAAGGCTAGCGCTACAGTGCTACAAACAGCATGCATGAATTTTCTAGGTTTTCCCTTCGAACTTCCCCGAGCCAAAGCTCTACCAAACCACTCCAAAACTTATCCAACCTCAAAATTGACCTTACAACCCACTGTAACTCAACCAAAACAACCCATCAACATCAAAAGCTCAGGCAAAAACACCATCAAACACAGAAATCACACTTGAGCTCAAGAGCTCAAGAACACCATTAGAAAACCAGAAACCCAGAACTTTAAGGTTAGAATTGTTTACCTTAACTGAGAGAATCCGACCTTAGGTTGTTTCTATGCCCTTCCAGCCTTTAGTTCCTCAAATCCCCAAGCTCAAGCCCCTTGATTTTCATCTAAAACTCAGAATCATAATCAACTTCTTCAAATTTAGAAAACTTAGACCAAACTCTTAAACCTTACCTTAACTTGAGCTAAATCCTGCTGAACTTCTAGCCACTCCAAGGATTAGAGTCCTAGGACCTTGCCTATACTTTTCTCTGAGTTTCCAGCTCTAATATCCACAAGAAATGGTGAAGAATAGGCAAATTGAGTGGAGGAGAAAGAGGTCTCTGTTTTTTTTTTCCTTCTCCTTATCTTTTCTTTCCTTTAGCTTCCAATTATTTCTACAAATTCCACTAACTCCAAATAAAAAAAATAACACTTATCCCCTTAAAACATCAGAAGACCCTTTTTCCCTCCCAAATAAACCTAAGCCTTTAAACACTCTAAGGGAATTTTGGTCATTTGCTCCTAATTCCCGCTACTTCCTCGAGTGTCCCTAACAATTACCACTTAATTTCTGTCATCTAATTAATCACCAATTATTTTCCCCAATGCCTAATAATCTCCAATATATTTCCCAAGTTCCCAGAAATACCCCCAGGCTACCCCGAGCTGGGTATAAATCCCCACCGTGACTATTTCGCTAAATCGCTCACTAGGATCGCCTCGAGCCACAAGCTGCAAATATATCCACATAATAATGTGGTCTCAACAATTTATCACATATAATTACATTTATGCCCTCAACAGGCCAAAATTACAAACATGCCCTTGTGAATAAAACAAGGCCCACATGCATATTCAACACTCATAAACACGCATCTAACCATATCCATATACTCATCTAATCATGCATGCCATATAATCATGCATTTAATCAATAATTCACATAAATACCAATTATGTCCTCTCGGTACACTAATCAAGGCCCTTAAGCTTTATTAGCAATTTTGGGTCGTTACAACTATCCCTTCCTTATAATAATTTCGTCCTCGAAATTTATTCGAACACCCATCAAGTAATAAATCTGACATCTCTGTCCATAACTTCAAAGTCCAATTCTTTACCTTTAATCCTTCAATAACACTCTTACTAGAGTGACAATCTTGTTCCATAAGATCTTATCTTATAACTGTAATCTCATTAAACTTTTCTCGCCCAAAAACTCTGCTGAAACCCCAGAGTCTACTTATCTCATCAACAATCATTTTCTGTCTTGTTATTGACATCAATAAAACCCATAAGCCACCACCCACACCAGGGTAAGGCAAATTTGTAGGCCCCTGACCTAATCCTTGGTACGATCTCAGAACTCTTGTTAAACCGAGAATTAAACTCCCTTTTTCTTCCCCAGACTATCATACTCTTTCTTGTCTGCAATGCTTGGAGAATTACAAGTCTTCCGATCTGGGATTTCGTGTTCTGACACTTGAATCTTGCAAACTCTTATGTCCTTCCAGATGGGTAGATGCTCCTGCCCTAATGATTCTCATAACTTCATTGATTTTCCACCGAACCAATACTAAACTATAATACCCGTTGTCTTTTATTTCCTTACTTAGAATCAGCACTTCATGCTTCCTATCTTACCCCATTTT
This sequence comes from Humulus lupulus, assembly GCF_963169125.1. NCBI lineage: Eukaryota > Viridiplantae > Streptophyta > Magnoliopsida > Rosales > Cannabaceae > Humulus > Humulus lupulus. The sequence goes on along the minus strand of NC_084798.1, from coordinate 100,917,979 downwards.
ATGCTGTGTCACATCAGCCGCAAGCCAGCATCCACCATTGTGACTGTTCACCAAAGGACTACACTTTTCTTAATATCCCAAACACTTACACATTCATAAAATAGCCATCAATCCTTCAGATTGCCATTTTATCTGTAGATAGCAACCAATTCTAAGATCCAATCCTATTCCCTTCGTTCTCTAATTTCTTTCTAGAACCTGGAGAATTAAAGAGTCTTAACCCGTCATCATCAATTTTCATGCCATGTGACTCACTCACACGAACCAAAATGTGTAACCCAATCTATCGAGTTACACTCTTTCATGTTCAATTACCCTACTTGTAGTCCAACGTGGTCCACACCAATGATCCACTGCTATACCATATTACCTTTCAATATAGGAATATATGATCCTACTATCCATATAAACTTCTTGATTACAATATGCTTAAGGAGGTAGTACAATGTTATTTTAGGATCTTCACTTCAACATCGGGTTCCATCAGATCACTTATCCAATCTTCATTTCTTAATTCATATTACAATGGTAGGTTTCTTAACCATTCTCACAAGATCCTCTTCCTGAATTTCATTGCCCATCGAGACATATACCTATCCAACTGACACAGACCATCCCAAGTAAGAGATCGGCTTCCAAATTAATTTCCCTCTTGTACAGTCAAGGATTTCGAACGTAAATTACCCAGTAAGTCTCACTGGATCTTGGTCTCAAGATTATTCCTCTATAAACGACCAAGCGTTCAAACCTCTTACACTACGCCCCCACTGTCAACTTAATATTCTCTGTATACTGACCATGTCCCATTTTCTCACCTACCACGAGACTCAAACCATTATCCCTTTGGTCTATGTCTGGGCGCGTCTAAGACTTGATGCACCGCTTACAGTTTCATGTCCTTATAACAGAGTCAAGGTCCTTTACACTACCCTTCTATAATCAACCATTACACACGGACTTCTATACCACGAGGTGTTAACCAATCCTTATTCCATCTTCCAAAAATCTGATACAAAGTTGTCCATTCAGTCTACCCTTAGGTTCATTTGTCATTCTAATCTCTGATATGGGCGTCCTCCAAAGATACTTATGTAGTAGATGACATGTTCACTAGTCTTGTTGTGCTTCCTATCCTTCAGACGTTCTTCAGTAATCTCTCTGTGGCTTCAAACTGAATCTCTTCATACCTAATCCATTCTCTTCCTGTAGCATGATCTTGAATACCCTTGGCGAGATTGAAACCGACACCTTCTGGAGCCTTACCTGTAATCTTGCTTCTTCAGTCTTAACATCACCAGTGTAGTAGTCGTTCACATTCTGCTTCTAGCTGAAAAGTAGTTCAATGCATCCTTAACGAACCTAGATGTGACTTATCCATATTCTTCCTGTACTCTCTGTTTGTTGAACTTACCTGCATTGTTGAAGCTTAAGTCAGTTAAGAATCTCTACTGGTAATCCATCACACCCCACTTGGTACAAGTGATAATTCCTAAAATGTCTCTTTCCTTGATCCTCAGCTGGTAATAACCAAATCGAAGATCAATTCCTGAAGACATTGTCCTGTCTTGTAACCGGGCATTTAAGCTCTTCATCCTTAATAGACGATGACAACGAATTCCATGATGCGGCGCTCTATCTAATCCATCCCTAAGCCAGATACTTCTTTAACTAAACCAGTAATTCTTCCTGCCAAATTAATACCATTCTTCATACTGTCCCTGATGCCGAATATGTCCATAGCCAACTCCTGAAGCGTACTCAACAACTCCTTACATACTCATCTAAATCCCTACTGACCACTTCAGTTTCCATTCAGTCTAACTTATATGAAGGTGATGTCCCTCGCAATCCATGGTTGTCTCTTACCAAATTAGCTCACTCAGGCTCATAACAAAGCTCTCATATGACGAGCTCAATTATTTTCACTACGAACCTCTTTATCAGCACTAATATCTCAAGCCCCTCGCAGGACAACCTTGAGGCATATAGTTCATATAGGAATCCTTCCTGTAGAATACACAACACCAAACTCTTCCAGCTCATAATACACCAAGAGTGAGGACTATCAGATCAACTGGTCACCTCCGAGGAACTAGCCTCGGACTTCAAATGTAACAAGGCATTTCAGTCTTCTATTCTCCAACCCTGGGCAATCCATAATCGGCCCTAACGTACTGAACCATTCCATGTAGATAATGCGTCCTTATTTTTCATCTTCCCAGATGGTGTCTCTTGCTCCTGGTGCATACTGAATAACTTCACTAAGCCTCATCAATATCCTGATGACTACCCTGTAGACTATACCCCTTCCTGTCAAAACCAGGAGATAAAGAACTATCAGGGGCTCTTCTGTTCCGATTACTGAGTATCTACCTTGACCAAATTCCCCTAATGGGAATACCATCATCTGCATTTCTTGCCCTTCGACATTCACACTCCATACTTCGTTCCTTATATCTCAAATACCATGGCCCTCCCTGCTTCCCAAACACAGATGAAAATCTTCTGCACTGGAGCGGCCCTGATGCTCTGGGTCATCCCAGTGTTTAATCCTTAAATGAGCCATCATCTCCAGTTGCATCCGCTTATATCAGTCTCTCAAGCGAATCAACCAACCCACCAACTCATTGACATTCATTGTCGTTGCCTAACCATTCTCACCCAAATTCATAAACTTATTAATCTCCGTAGCTCAAGCTACGTCTTTATAACATCTTTATTGAACCACTTCCTGAATACCTCTCAACCCTTTATGACAACATCTTTGAGTCTAAGTACCACTTTGGGGCATCCTTCTGCCACAACCTAACGTTTTCATGTAATCAAGGATGGGATTAGCTATGCTCATCCACTAATCAATTCTTAGGCAAATCCAAACCTTCCTCAGAACCAGGGAATAATGCCTTTAAAGCTTTCTATATGGTACCCTTATCTGTTTGTATCTTCAAGTTAAACCAACACTGGTACCCATGCTGTTACACTATACAAAGTAGCTATTTCCCCAGAAAAACCCGCTGTTTCACCCATCTAGTCTCCTTTATCAGACCTCACAGCTTACTCACTTACCAGCAAACGTCTGCTGCGACCTTCAGGGCAGATCAAGGGTTCCAATCCCTATCTATTATCTGCAACCCCTACTATAACATTACTAGGTACACTTAACCATTCTGAGCACAAACAATCTGAATTCATCCACCATCACTGGCTAAACCCCTCAGCCCTGATGCTCATATCCAGAACCATCCCACGCGCAGGTCCAAACAATCACAATAACCATACACACATAAAGCATAACAAACACCAATCTACGTTACTATACATTGGCTAACGAATTCATTGCTACTAAATGTAATCATGTTCATCATGCTTTCCATATACCAATAAGCACATAAAGCATATAAATTCAATTTAGACAATTAACCACATGTAATCAATATACAAATCATTATCCAAATATTCATCCACATGCAATAGCAATGCTAATAAGCACGCCTAAATGTTACCACACAGCAGTCAAGGGCCAGGCCCTATTAGAATCTCATGCTCCCTATTACTCATACAAATTAATGCATTCATATTCCATTCAAGTACTTTAAGCATATAATCTCATATATTCAATTACGAAACCCTAAGTCGATCTTGTCTTTAGCGGCAAGTATACATGTCCAACTAGTCTTCAAGAACCCTTAAACCTAGACCGCTCTAATACCAAGTTGTAACGCCCTAGATAACCAAGACCGTTACACTGTGTGTTTAAAATCGTGCATGACTTGCTAATCAAGTCTTTCAAATGAAAACGTGATCCTATAGTCATAAACAGGTAAAGTTTAAAAGATTTTGGTCATAAACAGATAATTCTCATTAAAATGATTGTTTAGTACATGGGATCCCAAAACAGGGTTTGAAAGACATATTTACAAAAAATTCTAAAAGTTATAAATAAACATGGCCATTATAGTGGCAAAATATACGTTTTAGGTTTTCGTCCTTGTACAAACCCTCGACCGTGGCAGCCGAGCAACTGACAATGTATACCTCGCCCCCAGAGCTCTACAACTCATGGTTGAACCATCAAACCCTTGCCTTTACCTGCACCACATAGCACCCGTGAGTCGAGGCCCAGCAAGAAAACTCTATTGCATTACATAATAAAAAATAGTAAACAGATAACTCACAAATCATTAATCAAATATTCAATAGACCGCATCATTCACATAATCAGTGTTATCAGCCAACCAACCAATAATTAACCATCCAGACAATGAGCATGCCATAGTCATCAGATTAACATCAATAAACATATCACCTAATATCTAGTGTCGGCGCCCTTAGGCCGCACCCTCTGTTTAAGTCACTGTCTTCAGCTCTCTTAGGCCGAGCCCAATGCTCAACCCACTGACTCTGGCTCGCTTAGGCCAAGCTTAGTGATTATTTGATTAACCTCAGCTACCAGTGGCCGAGCCGCGTCCTGTGCGCAAATATTGATTCTGACACTCTTAGGTTGTTTATCACATGTCTCCATGGCATAATACCATCTTATGACATCACACACAAGTATAGGGAACTCTTAGTCCCAACATAACCACATAATTGGGTACAGTTTTCTTACCTTTGATTCCGAGCGCTTTGGCTAACTGAAGCTACATTTGAGCACGATCTCAATCCGAGCCCTAGCGAAAACCTAGTCACAATCGTAAAATAGAACCATCATTAACTCAATTTCGTAACCCAACTTCGGGACCAATCCCAAGCCCTCGGGAAGCCCAATTCCACCAAACGGGGTGGTGGAATCGACCCCCGAGCCCCCAAGCAAAAACCCTAAGAAAAACACCAAAAACCCACTTCTGGAGGCAGAGTAGCACTACGGCGCCACAAGGTGGGCGCTACAGTGCTACAAACATGGACAAAACTCCCTAAGAAATGAAGCCTAGCACTCCAAGGCTAGCGCTACAGCGCTGCAAACAGCATGCATGAATTTTCTGGGTTTTCCCTTCGAACTTCCCCGAGCCAAAGCTCTACCAAACCACTCCAAAACTTATCCAACCTCAAAATTGACCTTACAACCCACTATAACTCAACCAAAACAACCCATCAACATCAAAAGCTCAGCCAAAAACATCATCAAACACAGAAATCACACTTGAGCTCAAGAGTCAAGAACACCATCAGAAAACCAGAAACCCAGAACTTTAAGGTTAGAATTGATTACCTTAACTGAGAGAATCCGAACTTAGGTTGATTCTATGCCCTTCCATCCTTTAGTTCCTCAAATCCCCAAGCTCAAGCCCCTTGATTTTCATCCAAAACTCAAAATCAGAATCAACTTCTTCAAATTTAGAAAACTTAGACCAAACTCTTAAACCTTACCTTGACTTGAGCTAAATCCTGCTGAACTTCTAGCCACTCCAAGGATCAGAGTCCTAGGACCTTGCCTAGACTTCTCTCTGAGTTTCCAGCTCTAAGATCCACAAGAAATGGTGAAGAATTGGCAAATCGAGTAGAGGAGAAAGAGGTCTCTGTTTTTTTCCTTCTCCTTATCTTTTCTTTCCTTTAGCTTCCATTTCTTTCTACAAATTCCACTAACTCCAAATAAACAGAATAACACTTATCCCCTTAAAACACCAAAAGACCCTTTTGCCCTCCCAAATAAACCTAAGCCTTTAAACACTCTAAGGGCATTTTGGTCATTTGCTCACAATTCCCGCTACTTCCTTGAGTGTCCCTAACATTTACCACTTAATTCTCATCTTCTAATTAATCACTAATTATTTTCCCCAATGCCTAATAATCTCCAATATACTTCCCAAGTTCCCAGAAATACCCCCAGGCTCCCCCGAGCCGGGTATAAATCCTCACCGTGACTATTTCGCTAAACCGCTCACTAGGATCGCCTCGAGCCACAAGCTGCAAATATATCCACATAATAATGTGGTCTCAACAATTTATCACATATAATTACATTTATGCCATCAATGGGCAGAAATTACAAACATGCCCTTGTGAACAAAACAAGGCCCACATGCATATTCAACACTCATAAACATGCATCTAACCATATCCATATACTCATATAATCATTCATGCCATATAATCATGCATTTAATCAATAATTCACATAAATACCAATTATGCTCTTCCGACACACTAATCAAGGCCCTTAAGCCTTATTAGCAATTTTGGGTCGTTACTTATGTCATCTTGGTGTGTTTATATATTAATGATTGTTTATTTTGAGTGATGAGATGAGAGGCATAATGGAAATAAAGAGGTTTCTATCTTCCACTTTCTAGAAGAAGGACCTTTGAGATGTTGATACCTTCTTTGGTATAAAAGTGAGAAGAAATAGTGGGGGTGATGCCTTGAGTCAAGCTCACTTTTTTGAGAAAGTGTTTGACAAGTTTAGCAATCTCAAAATCAAATAGGTGAATATACCATTTGAATCAAGCATAGAACTTGAAAAGAATAATGGTAGAGCGGTGGCTCAACTTGAGTATGCAAGTGCATTAGGGAGTCTAATGTATGTCGTGTTGGGGTTTTATGCCCTAATTAAAACCCAAATTCTTTGTAATCTCATTTTATTATCAATAAAAGAATAGAAATCATTTTTTGACTTGGTCAATCACTTTTCTCACATGTTTTATTTTCATGATTATTTGTTTAATATAAACTTCTATTAAATCCCGAGCATATAGCTAATCTTATTTATAGTAACGTAATCACAGTGGAATATAAATATGATTATGTTGACTGCGTTTTTAGCCAACGACGTGAGAACGTCAATAACAACAAGCCTTCAAGAGAATGTAAACGACAACAGACATTTTAATAAAGAAAATAAAGAACACACAAGAGATTTTTATAGTGGTTCAGCCCCGATTGTCGGTAATAGCCTAATCCACTTAGAGTTATGATTTATAGATCTGTACTCAAGATCAGATGGACTGAGCCAACTGAGTTTCTTCAGTACAGATTGTACAAAATACAAGAGTTTCTCAAATATCAGCACTTTATCTCTCTAGAATACTCAGACCCAATTTTCTCTCTCTATAATACACAGTCCCAATTTTCTCTCTCTAGAAAGAAGAAGCAGAAGAAGTCCCTCTCTCATCCCATAAGCTCTCTATTTATAGGCTTAGGGTCATACATACGGTATCCCTTAGAACCGGGATATTTTATTATATTTATTACATTTAAATTACAAAGAAACATTCAAAATTCGAAATGTAACAAACCCCCCATTTGTGGGAAGAATGAGAGATTCCCGTGTATGTTGTTGAAGCTGTCTCTGGGAATCTTGACTTAGTCTCCTCTAGCTAGTTGATCCACCTCCTACTGACCACTCATGCAAGTGCTGGTCGAACGTGCATGGTGGTAGGACTTGTGCATGGTGGACATGCACTTCTCTCCTCTAACATGGCACTCTCCTCTAGCATGCCATGTTTCTCCTCGGACCAAATCCTTGGGGTCTCCTCGGACCAAGGTGGTAGGACATGCACTTCTCTCCTCTAACATGGCATTCTCCTCTAGTATGCCATGTTTCTCCTCGAACCAATCTCCTTGGCTTCTCCTCGGACCAAGGTGGTCCGAGGCAATCTCCTTGGCATCTCACCCCGGATAGGTCCGAGGCAACCTCCTTGGCATCTCACCCTTGGGGTCTCCTAGGATCACTCTCTTGGGGTCTCCTAGGACCACATCCTCCTTGGGGTCTCCTAGGACTACTTTCTTGAGTTCTCCTCGATGCAACCTCCTTAGCTCTCCTAGGATCACCCTCTTGGCTCTCCTAGGATGCACTCTCCTTATCTCTCCTAGGATGCATTCTCCTTAGCCTCCTAGGACCAAGGTGTATTTGGCTTGGTTATGACATCTTTGAAGCAGTCCAAATTCCTCGTCAGTCTACCGGGTCACTTTATCACAACTCTGAGGAGTCAATGTATTTATTGACTATTAACGTGTCTTTTTTTGACCATGCACTGCTACTTGTCACATTTATTACCACGTCCTTGATCTCCAATTTTTGGGTATAACAGATTATATGTTCAAAATAAGTTAGTCCTAAGATTAGTCAGTGTACCGGATTTACACTGACTTGCCAATCTACGATATGATCTACTTACACATTACAGTGTTATGTTCTTTCCAGAACATTAGCAAAGTAGATAAGATCGGATGTATTTGTTACATCGGACAGGACCGATATTGACAGTTGATAAGATAAGTAAACATACTGTTATTATCTATTCTAGTCATATCATATAGTTGACCATAGGTCAATTCAATCTCAATTCTGAGTGGTTAGTATTCTAACTGATTGTATTATTTGAGTTCTTTGACTTGCTCGCTACCAGCTTACCCTACGGAGTAGCCCATACTTACATCTTGGGAACTCGGTAGTATAATTGAGTGGGAGTGTTAATCATAGAAATGAACATCTATAGCTTCTGATGAAGAAGTGAAACGATGGTTTCCTTTTAGTTTGGTTCAAGGTGATAAATGATAGAGATCTCATTTCAGTAATTAAATTAGTTTACTGAAATATCATTTACAAGGAACTAAGTGTTTTAAGGATAAAATACAATGAGGGGTAAAACGGTATTTTAGTCCCATCTCATTGTAGACCGTCTATAGAGGATTGAGTGACAATTATGGTTGTAACAATGGATAATTAATAGCGTATCTATATTTGTTATAGAGCGTTCTATGAATTCAAGAGTGCAATTCCAAGTCTATAGTGGAGTCACGAGGAATTAATAAGTTAGTAAATTTATTTGTTAGATTTATGATAACTTATTGGAGCTTGATTTCATAGGCCCATGGTCCCCATTGTACCTTGGATAAAATCATCTAGATAGTCTCAATTAATTGATTTAATTATCAATTAGAATTATCAAAGTTGACCAGGTCAATTTTGGATAGTTTCACAGAGTTGTGTAATTTTGAGAAGAAAAGAGAAATTATGGCAGATTTATTAATTAAGATAAATTGGTATCTAAATTAATAAATAAATTTAAATCAAGGTTCAAATTATAAATAATTAATTTGATAAAGGATTTAAATAATTATTTAATTAATTAAATCAATAGAAAATAATACAGGCCTTGATTTTAAGTCCAATGGGCTTATAATCAAATGGGAAATTTCACGGGCCTATAGCCCATGATAATTTCGACCTAGGGCTTCAAAATGGCTGTTATTTTATTGATTTTTTAATTAAATTAAATGGCCTAATTGAGTCTATAAAAGGAGTTCTTAGAGAGAAGATTTCAGAGACGACAGATAAGTCACAAGTCAGATTTTCTGATAGTTTTATATTCTCTCTAAACACAAGTCATTTTCTAAGCCACTTTGTTATTTTCTCTTCTTCTTTCTATATCTATCTCATGTGTTGAGAATTGCCCACACTAGGCTAGGTGGTTCTAAGGATACATTGGAAGATCGTGAAGAAAATAGAAGATCGGTTCAGTTTCTTGATAATACTCTGCGACAGAAAGGATACAAGAGTTAGAGAAACTGAAGGAAGGACTCTTTAATTCCGCTACGTATACTGTAAGTATTCTATTTTTGTTTCTCTTTGAATTCAATTTTAGAAACATGTTTTAGGCTATCTCGTATTAATTTGTTTAATATTAGATATACATGAAAATAAATAAAGATCCTGTATAAGCTTTTTCCAACATGTCGGCCATTGTACAGGAGCGTATATTGCATATGCGGCTAGTAAACTAAGTAGGTTTACTAGCAATTTTTCACATAAAGTTGAGGTAATGTTGAGCAGGTTGCACATAGTTAGCTTTCACTTCTTTGATTAGCATCCTTAGTTATTTTTGCATAAATCTGGGGCAACTTCGAGCAGGTTGCATATAGTTAGCGTGCACTTCTTTGATTAGCATCCTTAGTTATTTTCGCATAAACCCAATGCAATTTTTCATCTTCTAGTCGAGCTCATTCAACCAGGGCTAATGAAATTAATGCTTCTTGTTGACATGTCATTTTGTCATGCCACGTCATCATGTCTATTTTTGGGATAAACAAGCTCCATCAATCACCTAGAAGCAATGTTTAGTTTACGATAAATAAAATAAAATATTCACAAGTCATAATCATAAAAAAGAATTACGAGAAGAGAGAAAAAAAGACGGACAATCAAACCTACTTCTCGATTCAATAGAAACCCAAAGAGGTGAATAGGGTCCCAAATAACGAGAGATATGTAGAAAGTAGGTTCGATTATGCCTATTCCTAATCCTAAATGGAATGTAACGACATAGGAAACATATGTAAACATAGTATCTATTTAGATACGCTTGAATGACCCCTTATCATAATTAGAACATAATTAGAGAAAAGCTTAATATAGATCGATAAATTATTATGCAACCTTCTTCTCCTATCTTCTCTTGGAACCTCCTTAATAATCAGCTACCAAAAGTTTTGTAATTCATCCCAAAAAGTTTATTTATATGCGGGATATTTGAGGCGAAAGTACCTAAATTATTGTGTTTGTAGCACTTAAGTACTTAAGTTATTTTTTTGGCGGCGAAAGTACCTTCCGTCCATGTTTTGGTGCAGTTTAGTGTAGCTGTTTATTTTGTCGTTAAGTCAGCCTACCTGTCGTGAAATTTACTTATAACTTGAGTAATTTTTCTGAAAATGTATCTTAAATTGGGTACTTTTGCTGCAAATATCCCTTTAGTTTGGTACTTTCGCCGCAAATATCCATTTAATTATGTACTTTCGCCTACGCGTCACAATCGAAATTAACGGTGAGAATTGACGGTTGTACCAAACTGTACCAAAATATAGATAGATTGTACTTTTGCCGACAAAAAAATAAATTGGATACTTAAGTGCTACAAACGTAATAACTTGAGTACTTTCACCGCAAATATCTTTTTTTTGTGGGGTAAGACAAAAAGGAATTTCAATAAGAAGTTATATATATTTGGGTAAAAAGACCAATTTAGAGTTACATTCACACTTTAAAATATAAATAAATTTTTAATAAATAAATTTATGGAATATGATACATTTAATATAGAATGTATATATAAATTTATGAAATTGAAATCCACTCAATTGGATAGGTTTTACATCATCCTTACATAGTATTTACTTTCTTGCACTTAAAAAAAAAAGGAGGAAGAACTTATATCAAACAATAAAATAGACAAAAATTACCGTTCTCATGGCAAGATGACCCATTCCAAGAAGCCACATATATACACAATGACCCATACTATACATGTTCATATAAAACAATTTATAGTGATAAGGATAATAATTGAAGATGAATTTATAAATAAACCCCAAGGGGTGGCTCAGTTGGTTAGGGCGAACTTGAGGATCTTACCCATCCCAGGTTCGATTCCCCACGGAGTCAAATAAACCTCTTGGGGCCACTAGGGCAGTCTCCAGGCTGAAGTAACCCCAGGGCAGTCTGGAACAAAGCCAGAAGGGCTGTCCGCAGGTTACTCAAGTGGTAATTACCACTTGGCGCCAGGGCCTCGAGGGATTAGTGGGGGTGGGGCCCCTGATACCCTCGGTTATCAAAAAAAAAAGAAGATGAATTTATAAATAAACAAATGAATATGCGTTGATATGAGGGAAGAAAACGACCGATCACGATGGATTGAGAGAATTCAGCTAATTCGATTTTAAATATTATTGTAGTTGGACATATTGAAGGGCAATCGAACCAAGCGGAGAAATCTAATTGCTCACTTAAGGCAAGTCAACTATGAACACTAATATGGTGTTCAACCAACATCATTGAGAAAATTTTAACACTATTTTTTTCCAAACTAACCACAACACTAAAAATTACAAAAAAAATATATATACATATATATCCTACATTATTATATTCCCCACAAAATACACATTATATTATTTATATAAATAAAACAATATATATACTTATAAAATATTAATTTAAAACACAAAATCCGAAAAAAAAAAGTCTAATAGTGCCACATCAATAATATTGTGGCACTATTTATCTCGACTATTTTGCAGTCCACTTTCCAGTCCATTAGATTAGTTTTGATGTGAAATTAACACAAAAAAATTATTTTTTCAGTCCCATTAGATTTCGCCTTGCTTACCATTCATTACATAGTACACACATAGACTCAATCGTTGTATTCACGACTACAACGCATCCCTTTTTTTTGCAACACCGGTGCATTATTTTTCTATTTCGGCACCTGCATAGTTATAATCTCAATTTTTTTATATGATGGTGTACATTATAGCTATCTAGAACATCCTACAAATTTTCAAGAAATTCTGAATAAATTATGGTATCGAAACAGGGTCTAAACTCTCTGTTGCACGCGTGCCTGTTTTTTTGTGTACGCGTGTAAAATTTGACAGTTTGAACTCTGTTTTCTGCTTCGTAAACTATTTTGAATTTCTTGAAAATTTGCAGAATATTCTAAATACCTACAATGTACACCGTCATATAAAAATTGGGATTATATCTTTCCAGGTGCCAAAATAGAAAAAGGATGCACCGGTGTTGCAAAAAAAGGGATGTGTTGTAGTCGTTCCCTATATATATATAATATTATAGAGTATTTCAATATTATGTTATGTAGCAAGGAAACTGGGCTCCACGTCCATCGAATGATTCACGCGGCCATACATAATCCAATTCCAATGTCTTCTTTTTCCTTTTAACTAGAAAACTTAGCCGCGCTTCGCGCAATTTTTTGTAATGATTAAAAATATATTTTTTAAAATAATTTTTTTGGGAAATTGTGTGTAAGGTATTCTTTTTCACCCTACCCATACATCATGCTCCTTATATGGATACGTAAGGGTGTCTTGACCGTGATTTCTTTTCATGTTAATGTTCATTATATAGTGAGCCTCCTACAGGTTTTCGATAAATTTTAAATAATTAAAGTGCCAAAAATAAAATTCAAACTTCTTGTTGTGTGTGTGCTATTATTTAATATTAGTATTATTTATACGTTTTGCGTTGTCTTTTTTTTTTTAATTTTAAGATTTTTATATTTTTAGGGTAGAAAATTTATAAATCATGACTTTTTGCACAATCATTCAATTTTTTTACAATAAATAATTTTATTAATTTAATTAATAATATTCTTAATCAAATTAATATCATGTGTATACATGTTGATATTTTTAATTATTAAGATATTTTGATTTTAAATTTGAAATATCAAAACAATAAATCTGGAAGATAAATGTCAATTTATATATGATTCATTTATTATTATAGCTATTAAAAAAATAGTTATTTCTAAATATTTTATTTAAATATAAATAAAAATATTTTTATTTTAAATTTGAAATATCAAAACAATAAAAAGATAAATACAGATGAATTTTTTTGAAATAAATGTCAATTATATATGATTAATTATTATTATAATTATTAAAAAATTAGTTATTTATAAATAAATTAAGATATTTTAAATATGAAACAATAAAATGATTATCATGAATTGGAAAATCTTTAAGATAAATGTGAATTTATATATGGTTGATTTATTATAATAATTATTAGAAAATTAGTTATTAATAAATATTAAAAAAAAGAGTTATGGAAGAGGCATTGCCGTTATTGATGATGTTATCCCCAAAAATTAGAGATCAATGACGTGGAAATAAAGGTGACAAGTGGCAGTGCATGGTCAGTAAAAGACAGATTAATAGTCAATAAATACATTGACTCCTCAGAGTTGTGATAAAGTGACCTGGTAGACTGGTGAAGAGTTTGGACTGCTTGAGAGATGTCATAGTCAAGCCAAATGCACCCGAGGAGAATACTTGGGCTAAGGTGGGCTTGGCTCAGACCCTAGTCCGAGGAGCCCAAGTGCTTGGCTCGGGCCCTAGTCCGAGGAACCCAAGTGTTTGGTTCAGACCCTAGTCCGAGGAACCCATGCATGCCAAGAGATGGACTTAGACCTTGGCCAAGGAAAGGCCACAAAAGGTCTGATCGAACCTTAGTTGGAGGAACCAAGTGCTTGGCTCGGACCATGTCCGAGGAGAGTCTCCTAAATGCTTGGCTCGGACCATGTCCAAGGGGAGCCTCCTAGGTGATTGGCTCGGACCATGTCCGAGGAGAGCCTTAGGTAATTGGCTCGGACCATGTCCGAGGAAAGCCTCCTAGATGCTTGGCTCGAACCATGTCCGAGGAGAGCCTCTTAGGTGATTGGCTCGGACCATGTCCGAGGAGGGCTTCCTAGGTGGTTGGCTCGGACCAAGTCCGAGGAGAGGTCCCATGCGTGCCTCGGAGCATGTCCGAGGAAGGCCCCTACGTGTGTGCCAAGGAAATGGCCTCGGACCCTAGTCCGAGGAGAGGTCCCAACAGGTCCGATCGGACCCTAGTCCGAGGAGCCAAATGACTTGGCTTGGACCTTAGTCCGAGGAATTCCCAAAGAGGTTGGCTCGGACCATGTCCGAGGAGAGCCAATGCATGTGGCTCGGACCTTGGTCCGAGGAGAACCAAGTGGAGTTGTGGTCGGATCTTGGTCCGAGGAAAGTAAGGGGTATGGTCCATATGCAGGTGTCCAGCATGCATATGTCCGACCAGAAGGCGATATTCATCAACAAAACAGACTAGACTACGTCAAATTTCCAGAAACAACTTCAGTAAGAATCGGTCTGGGCACCGCGGGAATCTCTCATTCCTCACTCAAATTGAGGAATCTGTTGTATTTTAAATATTTCTTGTAATTTAAATATAATATGAATAATAAAATATCCCTATCTGAAGGGGATATCAGTTGAGGATCCTAAGCCTATAAATAGAGGGTTGATGAGATCGTAAAAGGACTTTTGGCGATTTGAGAATTAGTCTGAGTTTTAGGGAGAGAAAGTGTGTTTTTCTTGAGAGAACCCTTTTTTGTATTCTTTAATATTTACACTTAAGAAACTCAGTTGACACTGGTTCATCTGATCTTGAGTGTGGATAACATAATAAAATCTCTAAGTGGATTAGGCTATTACTGACTGATCGAGGCTGAACCACTATAAAATCTCTTGTGTTATTTACTTTCATTGATTAAACTGTATGTTGTCGTTTACATTCTCTTGAAGGCTTGTCGTTATTGACGTTCTCACGTCGTTGGCTAAAAACACAGTCAACAAATGATTTTAGATATTTTGTTTTTTAATTATTTAATAATCATAAATAAATCAAATAAAAAATGTAGAAATATATTAGAGATTTTGACTTGAATTTTCCTTTTATTTATTAAAAAAAACGTGTGACATTTTCCAATTTTGACATTGTCATTTAAAATATATCTGACGACGAACTTTATAGGTATTATTTATGTTTTCGCCAAATAAAATTGCTTCAATTGACTTATCACATTATTGTCAAGGTAATGACAGTATCCCAGATTTTGATTTGTTGATTATTTGAGCTTAGGAACAAATGAAACTTGAGTAGCTTAATTCTATAAAGTCAAGTTTTAAGGGTTTTTTGCTTCCTATTATTAAGTTCATTTATACATAGAGACCGTTTACTTTATTTAGATTTGATGAATTGGATTTCTGGACATGATTATTGTTTACCTTGTATGGTAAGTTCCTAAATGTGCGAATATGTTATTGATCAGTGACATTATTCATACTTGTTAGTTTTAGAAGTTGGCATGCGTGATAAGTTATTATATATTATTGCTACTAAAAGATATTACAATACATATATATATTAAATTTTCTATGTAACAATATATTTTGATGGGATGGTAAATTTATATTTTTTCCATTCTATTTACTTGTATCTCTTTTGAAAAAAGGGAATGATTATTGAGAGAGACTATAAGCTTTTGTATCATAATTATAAGATTTAATTCAAATTGTATCAAAACTTGACATATAATAATAATAATATATTTAATAATATCCATCGAGAATAATATATTTAATAATATCAATCGAGAATAATATTTAATTAATTTAAAAAATAATTATTTAAATTTATATTCATATACAAAAGATATTTTTATATAAAATATCTTTAATTTAGAAAAAAGTATACAAAAATAGATGTGAACATATTATTATAAATAAAAAATTAATATCTTATTTAAATTTAAAATAATAATACTAAATTAATTAACCACAAACAAGCAGATAAAAATAATATGGTTATATCAATTTGTTGACGCGGTTTTTTGCCAACAGTGTATTAAAAAATAATAAGGCAGATTAGTGCTTTATAGTAAACCGTAATGAAAAATAATCAGAATTCACTCAAGAACACAAAACTTTTACGTGGTTCAGTGGTTAAAACCCACCTAGTCCACGAGACAATATTATTGTTGTTTCTCTCTCGATTTTGACAGAGTTTCGGTATTACCGAATAATCCTCCCTTTCCTGTCCAATATTCCCAGTATTTATAGGGGAATTCCATGGACAGGTTTGGGTAACCGCGTGAGTCAATCACGTATTTACATAATGTCTACATTCAATACAAATAATTCCCATTAATATTGGGATATGATTTGATCACAAAGTAAATATGTCCTACTATCTTGGATAATAAATATGAGCCTGGTCATGAATAAGCATATAAGCAAATCCTGAATCTTTGGGAATCCTTTCGTATGCAGTATGCGTTATATCTAAATCACCAAAGCTGAGTATCTTCCACGGGCTTGCATTCTGACAGCTATCTGACCTCGAGCTAGTGCTTTGATGACTTATCTTATTCGTAGCTCGTGGTAAAGTCAGGACGCCTAACACCAAGTCTGACCATTACGAACCTCGAGCTATCCGTATAGATAATAATTAGATATTCTACTTGATTACTTTTCCACGTATTTATCTGCCAACTGTACCCAAGCTGAGTGAATGAACTCATTATGGTACAACATTTGCCCCCCAAGCTCTTGCTCGTGTATGATGTCATCATTTTCTGACCTACACAGTAAGGGCTTTTAAACTTCTGCTACATAAAACCATGCCTGCCTACTACTCGAGTACTAGACATGTGGTCTTCTGCAATTGGCATATGTTCGGATTTCGAGGACTGTAATAATTGTCTTGTCAACTTTTTGTCGCCATGTGGTCTGTTTAACCCTGGTCCTTGGATCTCGAATTAACCCCAACGAACGATCTAGATCAGTTTCCATGGTTTACGTATAAATAGGGTGATCAGTCTAAGACCTCACCACCTTTGCATTCAAAAAATACCCATTTTTCGCACTTTTCAAACTTCCTTCTTCTTCCCCAAAATTCCCAGAACTATTCATCGTGCTTAGATTACTTAGAAGCGTTCCAGGAGTTTTCCGCGATCAGAATCTATATCCCCCAGTCGTCGAACACATTTCTTGTAAGTATCTCTATCTTTCATGACCCAAAGAAACTTCTTTTTCATCTTTTTTTTAGCAATATTCATCGTTCGTTATTGTTAGGCTTCTATGAATGCCAATAGGGAATAGGTTTCAGCTTTTAGGCTCCATAAGTGAAACCGAATATGTTTTTACAAAAGAAGTATTCATAAAATTGGGTAACTTTATGGGTTAATATGGGGTAGTTCTAATGTCAAATAGGTTTAGGAAATACCTGTTTAGGGGCATAAAAATTGTAAGGTCTCTAGGTTTAATACCAGGTAGCTTAAGGGTTACGATTCCTTAGGCAGTTTTGCACAAAACTGCTTTTCAGAGGAAAGTAGTGGCCTGACATTTCTGACACACGGATCCCTAAATATCAAGGGACTGTTGAAAAACCGAGGCATGTAGCCTAGGATATCGCATGGCATCACGCGATTATCACATGGCATCACATGATTATCGCGTGGCATCATGCGATGGGGCTGAGGCTAACTTTAGCTCGTATAACAAAAATAAACCATTTCGTCCGTACCCTCACAACATAGTTATAGATAATCTTAGGTCACCTACTAACTAGGCCACTTTGTCGTCAGCTGATCTGATGGCCCCCCCAAAGAAGAAATCCATGAGCTCATCTACCCAACGCAAAGACAAAGGGAAGCAGGTCGTCCCTGACTCTCCCATTCTGCATTTCGGTACAGTAGTGGAGAAAGAAATTCCCGTCGACCCCAATGCGTTCTTCGAGGTCAAGTACATCATCTCAAAAATCACTACTCAAGGGAAGGTGAATAAGATTATGTTGAGCCACAACATAGAGATCGGAGATGGCGTTCTCCTCGCCCGACCTGCATTCGAAGGGGAAAGGAGTTGTGCCCCTTTCCAAGATGACTACGCGGCCTGGAGCGATGAGCATTTGAAGGCTGGTGCCTTCCTTCCCTTGGACCAGTACTTCGTAGATTTCCTAAACTATGTAAAACTGGCTCCTTTCCAACTCCCCCCCAAACTTCTACAGGCTTATGGCGGGGCTAAAGTATTTATTTACGAAGTACGAGTGGGAGGTCCCCACCCCGGAAAACATATTATACTTTTTCTACCTCAAAGCTAGCCCTGATCAGAGAGGACGAGGTGTCAGGTTTTATTACCTCACGCGGTTTCCAAACTCCGCCCCCTTCATTGAGCTTCCCAGTCATCCAAACGACTACAAAGATCTATTCTTTATGTTGGATGGCTTCAGAAATTGCGAACACTGATACTTCAAATGACCTCGTAAATCTCCTATCTTTGCAAATTCAGTTCGTGAATTTTTGTTCCTTTAAAATATTTCTTTTTTTTGTACATGTCTTACTTGTGTTTATTTCTCGTGCAGCCATATTTGCGAGGACGAACAAATATGTGACCCTCGAGGGTCAATACAAGAAATTATCCAATCTTCCCCCTGGCAAAACGGATTATCGCCAGGTCGTGAACGATGCCACCATGTTAGCATGTAAGCTGATCGATGAAGGTCAGACACTAGCCCTGAGGACCCAAGTTCCCCTTCCGGTGATTCCCGAGCTTCCCTCTTCACAAGAGGCTGTGCCAACCACTGAGGACACCGACGGGGAAGAGGCTGAGGGCCCTCTCATTCGGAAAAGAAGGTGTAGCGTCCCAAATTTTCTAATAAGGCTTAGGGCCTTGATTAGCGTGCCTAGATGGCAATAATTGATTTATTATGTTAATATGTGATTTTGATGAGTATGTGATTAGAAATGCATGTTTATGTGGATTAAATATGCATGTGGGCCTCATTTGGCTATTAGGGGCATGTTTGTAATTTCAGCCTGTTGAGGGCATAAATGTTATATTTGTTAATATTGTGATTGACACCATGAGTGAGTGGTGATATATCTGTGATGCACGATCCGAGACAGTCCTAGGGAGAAATTTAGCTAGAAAGTCACATCGAGGTCGAATACCCGACTCGGGAGGAGCCTAGGGGTATTTTGGGTATATAATATGAGTTTGGGATTTATTGAGTAACGGGTAGTAATTTAGTAATGATTTGGATATGT
The DNA here is from genome assembly GCF_963169125.1 of Humulus lupulus. Classification (NCBI taxonomy): domain Eukaryota; kingdom Viridiplantae; phylum Streptophyta; class Magnoliopsida; order Rosales; family Cannabaceae; genus Humulus; species Humulus lupulus. The sequence continues at coordinate 100,898,609 of NC_084798.1, read as the reverse complement.
CGGGATTAATGAGGATTTGTAGGAGTACTCGAGGACTTAGCAGGATATGGCTTATGACAAAATTGCCCTTTGTGGCACTTGAGGATTAGATATACTTAAGGGGCAATCTAGACCTTTTGGCAAGTGGATATACACAGTTTGGGAGATGGAACTCTAGAAAGACTTAGATGAAATAGAAGGAAAGGAAGGAAAAGAATCAAAAGAACTCTTATCTCTCTCTCTCTCTCTCTCTCATTCGGCTCACACACTCTCTCTCTCCATGGTGCTTGGTGTTGAAGGACTTTAGGCCAGAAATTCAAGAGTTCAAGGCTGGAATTTGGGAGGCTAGCAGCTTGGAATTCTGGGAATTAGTTCAGAGGCTTAGTTAAGTTCAAGGGTAAGCTTTTAACTCAATTTCTCTGTTGAATTATGTTAGGAAGTGATGTGGTTGTGAGTTGAATTTGGGTTCTACTTTGTTGGTTTTGGGATGAAGTTTTGTGAAGCTTAAGCTTAGGAATCTATGAATTTAAGCTTGGAGTGGGATTGGAAGCAGCTCAGGGTCAAATTCCTACTTAATGTAAGGATTCCTTTGAATTTTGAAATGAGTTTCTGGTGTGGTTTAAGTTTTTGTGAAATTTTAAACCACTAGGTAATTTGGAGCTAGGATGTGTGTTTGAGTTTGATTCTAGTGTTTATGTGTTGTTATGTTGTTTATTTGGAGTTTTGGGTCGAATTGGAACTTGGATATACTTGGGGAATGATTTGGGTAAGTTTTGACTCGGGGAAAATGGTGGGAAACCCAGTTTTCTGGGTTCGCGTATGAGTGTTGCGGCCCTGTTCTTTTGAGCCGCGGCACTGGGATGATTCAGGACAGGACATTTTCAGGGCCTTGAATTTTGTGTTTTTAGGGCTTTGGCCCAGAGGGCTTGGGGGACGCTTTCGCCACCTCGTGTGGGGAAACGGGAGGTCCCGAAAGCACGGGATTGGTTCCGGGGTACGATTATGAGTTGGTTAGTAACGAGAACATTACCTGTGTGTTGTGACTAGGTTTTCAGCGAGGCTCGGGTTAGAGGACTATGCTCGGTATTGCGGTGCTCAAGAAGCTCGGGACACATGTAAGAAAAATGTTATACCCATAGAGCAGGGCGTGGTCCTATTGCTTATATTGTAGGGCACGACCCTATTGATCGAATATCAGGGCGTAGCCCTATTGTTTATGTTTAAATATCTATTGATTTTATGCTATGTAATGCATATTTGTGAATGAATGGCGAAGGCTGGGAATGGCGAAGGTCAGAAATGATGAAGGCCGAGAACGGCAGGAAGCCGAGTACGGCAAGGGGCCAGGAACGGCATTTAGCATGCGGAGTGCAAGCCATTAGGGCGAGACCCTCCTAGAATGCTGAAGTCATCCTCTCGGGGAAGACCACGAACCTAGGGCCTGGTAAAGTGCCTGGGACGACATGACCGCTATGTGTTTAGCCTGTTGGCTGCTTTTTTATATGATGTTAATAGATATGCATATGTTATCTGTTTTATGTTGAGTTTTCTTGCTGGGCTTCGGCTCATGGGTGCTTTGTGGTGCAGGTAAGGGCAAAGGAAAGGTCAACCAACCATGAGTACGGAGAGCGTGAAGCGATGGGTACATGTTCGGCCTACCTGGCTACCACGACCAGGGTCATTTTGGGAAAATATAATGTATTTGGTTGATTTGTTGCTTAGGTCGACCTTAAATGTATTTTAAGATGCAAAGTATTTTCTAAACCATATTTTGGGATCCCAAATGTATAGCGCTTTATGTTTTCAATAAATGACCACATTTTCATATCAAATGTCTTTAGATGACTCATTTTGTTACAGTTTAGCTACACTTTTAACATAAAACATTGATTAGTGAGTTAATTGCACATGTTAAACTCACTTAGTAACAGCTCTAAGGAAGTAGGGCGTTACAGAAGGGCTCCCGAGGCTGATCAAGGATCTGATCTGGACCCGACTGCTGATCGGGCTGCTTCTAGGGCAGCATCCGGCCAAGGTAACCCATACCTTTTTACGGAGTTAGATAGGGCTGTTGTCAACTTTAAGTTAGTTTTCTATAACCCGAGCCAGCTTGTTAATCACCATCCTACTAACCTGGACCTAAATGTAACCCTTCTCCAGTGCGTAGATCACCTAGTGGTACGCTATGACCATAGCTACCCTAGAGGCACTGTAGTAGTTGATAACACCCTAAACTTTAGATTCGCCATTTTTGAAGAATACGGGACAAACCGTAGGACCTGGACTTCTTTGCTACAGGGTGCATTTGCCCCTCGGTTCAGACAATACGTAGACGAATCCAGCCCCGGGGAAGGACCTAAACCCCTTAGGATCAAAGAAATATTAACTTTAGATTCCCCTTCTCCTCCATTAATTCTAAGGCCGGAAGTCATGCCTATCCCGGTCAAAACACCCGAGCTGGTGATAATAGATTCCTCCTCTAGCCCGGAGGGTAGGATCTTTGTTTCCTCCTCTTTCTTTATATATGTTTTTAAAGCATCATTTATGTGAACTAACTTCATTTGTTCTTTTTAGGCGAAGAGATGGAATCGATCGGAGCTCCCGACCTACGGACTGCCTTTCAGGCTAAGAAAATCGGCACGGGCCCCATCGTGAAGAGGCCCAGGGTGGCGAAGAAGGCCACCACTGCAACGGGGAATACTTCAAAATCCCCTACTAAGGGTAAGGACACGAGCTCAGCTCGAGAACCAGTTCCGATGACCTCTGTCATCGTTGGGCAGGATCCCCCTCCCCCACCTCGACCCATGCCTCAAGTAATACAAACAGATGCCCCCACCATCCGAATACTGGTTGATCCTCAGGACCTGGAAAAGATCCCTGAAGCCTTTCGGGTTATCGTATATGAGACATCGACTCATATGGTGGGCCATTCCTATAAAGCCAGTGTGAGGGAACTGAGAACCATAGAGGAGCGCAGCCCAAAAAATGTCTTTGAGTCCGCCATTGGGATGAACCTCACCATGAGTTCTTTTCCCATATTTGGTGATGAATTTTTTTTTACTATTTTCTTCATCTTATATTTTTGACTTGTTTTGTTATTTTGTAGTCCGTCCTAGCCCAATACCGCAACATAACTCGTGATAGGGCCAGAAATGAAGAGCTCCGGGCCGAGCTGGATGCTGCCAAAGTCGCCTTGAATGCTACTAAGGAAGTTGAGTAGGCCGCCAAAGCTGCCTTGACAGCTGCTCTCACCTCTTTCCAAGAAAAAAGAGCAAGCTGCAAAGACCGCACTATCTGCCTCCCAAGCTCAGACCGCAGAAGCGAACCATCGTGTTGAACGGCTTCAGGTCGAGATTGGTGAGCTCAAAGCAAAACTACTCGAGGTTGAAGTTAAAGCCAAGGAAGAAAAGGCAGTGTCATCATTAGCCATGGAGGAGATGCTATACCATTGCTGGGCTTTCAACCAGAAGGGGAACTTCTTTTTTATGGAACCCAAGCTCTGGGATCCGTACCTAGCTAAATTTAAGGCTCGGTTCTTGCAAGAACCCTTAGAGACTGGTGAGGCATTCAGAGCGACAGAGGGAGACGGCAAGGAGATCACTTTTGCGGGGCGAGCTGACGAGGTCCAATGATATTATTTTCTTTGTAATTGTCTAAGTCTTTTGATATTAAACAATTGCCTTCGGGCTTAGTTCGAGATTTTTTCTCCTCAATGTGACAATATATTTGTTTGTCTTATTTTAATATATATCTAACTTTTGATCCATTCATCTTTCCTTTATTAACTTCTCATGCTTATGAATCCTTAGACTCTTGTACATTCAAGACTTTAGGTTTTGACTTTTAGATCGAGATAGATCTTATCAAACTTGGTTATATCCAAGTTTTTGTTTGCTTATTTGTATCATACCTGTTAAGAATCAGGCCTCGAAGCTAGTTATATCCAGGGTTTTTGATGATTTAAACTTAGTTCACGCTAGGTTTATTGACAACTCGAGCTTTAAAAAGTCGTTCAATAATCAATTTTTCCACACTTCTAAGTTTCGGACTTGGTTACGTCCAGGGTTTTAAATGATTTAAACTTAGTTCGCGCTAGGTTTATTAAAAACTCGAGCTTTAAAAATTTGTTGAATAATCAATTTTTCCAAGCTTCTAAGTTTTTGGATCTTATCCGAGCAGGCTTAATTTTGCCAACTTCAGTTATGTGCCCCCCAAGTAACCAGAATGTATAAACTTTCTTTGTTGCTTTTACAAATACGAGAACACGAGCTTGCAATAACAGCACTAAGAAATAGTTATCTAATAATCCATCTATTATTTAATAAAAACGACTTTTATAAATACGCCTTACATTGATGGTGGTACTATTAATGATACTTTTTCAAATGTAGAGCATTCCAGGCCCGTGGGACTACTTCCCCATTCAGTTGAGCTATCTTGAAAGTTCCTTCACGCAAAACTTCTACGACCTGGTATGGTCCCTCCCAGTTTGGGCCCAATACACCATCCTTGGGGCCTTTATTTGCCAAAAAGATTCTTCGGAGAACTAGGTCGCCCAATCCAAGTCTGCACCCTTCAACTTTAGAATTAAAATAGCGAGTGATTTTTTGTTGATAATGGGCGAGCTGTAACTACGACTCCTCTCGTTTTTCTTCAATTAGATCCAGAGATGCGTTAAGTAGTCCATCATTCTGTTGTTGATTAAATGTCCTTTGCCTGTGAGTAGCTACCATGGCTTCGATTGGAAGTACGACCTCGCTTCCGAAAGTTAAGGAAAAAGGAGTATGCCCCGTGGAGGTCCTGTGAGAAGTCCGGTAGGCCTAAAGCACTTGCGGGAGCTGTTTGGGCTATAATCCTTTGGCTTCATCTAACCTCTTCTTCAGGCTTGCCTTAAGGGTTTTGTTTACAACCTTGACATGCCCGTTGGCTTGCGGATATGCTACTGATGAGAAACTCTTCGTGATGCCATATTTTTCACAAAAGTCAGTGAAGAGATCGTTGTCGAACTGTGTCCTGTTGTCTGACACGATCTTTTTAGGAAGCCTAAACCGACATATAATATTCTTTACCACGAAGTCCAGGACTCTTTTTGAAGTGAAGGTTGCCAGAGGCTCGTCTTCTACCCACTTCGTGAAGTAGTCGATCGCCACCACCGCATAACGAACTCCCCCCTTTCCCATAGGTAGGGAGCCTATTAGGTCGATTCCCCATACCGCAAATGGCCATGGGGATGAAATCATTGTTAGCTCAACCGGAGCAGCTCGAGCAACCATGGCGAAACACTAGCATTTGTCGCACTTCTGAGCATACGAGATCGAGTCTTTCGTTAAAGTGGGCCAGAAATAGCCCTGCCTCAGTATCTTCAATGCCAAGTTTTGTCCCCCAACATGATCTCCATAAAAGCCTTCGTGTATTTCTTGTAAAATGGTTTTGGCTTCCTCGGGTAGAACACATTGTAGGAGAGGCAACAAATGACCACGTCGATATAAGGTTCCATCTACTATTATGTACCGAGGAGCTTGATAAAGTATTTTTCTCGCGTCTTTTCTGTCGTCAGGTAACTTTCCAGTTGCGAGGTATTCCATTATGGGAGTCATCCTAATCGGCCTTATGTCGATCATTCCGACTTCTATCACTTCTCTTGTCATGCTCGGGCTCTCCAAGAACTCCACTGGCACCACATTCAATGTCTCAGCCTCTTTTGTGGTAGCAAGTCATGCCAAAGCATCAGCATTAGAATTCTGCTCATGGGGTATCTGTTCAACTGAGCTGTACTCAAATTCTGACAATTCTCCCTTTACCTTAGCTAGGTAAGCCGCCATTTTGGTACCTCGGGCTTGATACTCTCCCAATACCTAATTGACCACGAGTTGGGAATCGCTATAGCATTGGATGACTTTCGCCTTAAGTTCTCTTGCTACCCTCATTCCTGCTAGTAAGGCCTCATATTCAGCTTTGTTGTTGGATGCCTCAAATTTGAACCTCAGAGTTGTATGTAATCGATGCCCTAATCCATTCTCGTTTGACGATCCATCAACGAAGATTTTCCATAATTCCTGCACCGGCTCCCTCAAGAACTCTTCTTGAAAACCGGTGCATTCAGCCATAAAATCAGTAAGGGCCTGACTTTTAATTGAGGTCTGTGGCATGTACAATATCTTGAACTAGATAAGTTCGATGGTCCATTTTAAAAGATGTCCCAACGTTTCAGGTTTTTGCAAAACCTGCCTTAAAGGTTGGTCAGTCAAGACGTTAATTGAATGGGACTCGAAATATGGCCGGAGCTTTCTGGAAGCCAATATCAGATAGAATGCCATCTTCTCTATCAGAGGATATCGTGACTCGGCTCCAAGAAGTCTCTTGCTTACATAATAAATTGGTTTCTGAGCACGATATTCATCTCAAACTAACACGGCGCTGACTGCATTCTCTGTCACGACCAAATAAAGGAACAAAGATTCTCCAGACATAGGTTTAGATAATACGGGGGGCTCAGCCAGATGCATTTTTAGGTCGTGGAATGCTTGTTCGCACTCATCGATCCCCTCAAATTTTTTGTTTCCTCTGAGCAAGTTGTAGAATGGCAGACACTTGTCAATGGATTTTGAAATGAAACGATTCAAAGCCGCCACCCTTCCAGTTAGACTTTGAACTTCTTTACGCGACTTGGGCGAGGGCATTTCTAACAACGATCTGATTTTCTCAGGATTAGCCTCGATCCCCCTCGTGTTGACTATGAACCCTAGGAATTTTCCAGATGCCACTTCGAAAGTGCATTTATGGGGATTCAGTTTCATGTCATACCTTCTTAATATTCCAAAACACTCTTCTAGATCTGAACATGGTTTTTGGCCGTTTTTTATTTGACAAGCATGTCATCGACATACACTTCCATACTTCTCCCGATTTGACTGGCGAACATCTTGTTGACCAAGCGTTGATATGTAGCCCCGGCATTCTTCAGCCAGAAGGGCATAACTTTATAATAGTATACGTTATGTTCGGTCATGAAGCTAGTATGTTCCTAGTCCACAGGATTCATCGCAATCTGGTTATATCCAGAATACGCGTCCATGAAGGACATGAGCTCATGACCTGTTGTGGCATCTACCAACTGATCAATCATTGGCAGTGAGAAATAATCTTTGGGACAAGCTTTATTTATATCGGAGAAGTCAATACAGGTCCTCCACTTCCCGTTTGGCTTCGGGACCAGCACGGGATTGGCGACCTAGATTGGGTATTTTGCCTCCCGGACAAACCCACATTTTAATAATCGAGCTACTTCTTCCTCAAGGGCTTCAGCTTGGATCGTTCCCAAACGTCTCGTTTTTGAGATTTTGCAGGCACATTCTTGTCCAAATTTAAGGTGTGCATGATTACATTCGGACTTATTCCTACCATATCTTCATGTGACCAAGCGAAAATGTCCAGGTTTTCCTGTAAGAAATCAACCAGCTCCTTCTTCCTTTTATCGTCAAGATTCTTCCCAATCTTTACGACTCTTGAAGCATCTTTGGGGTCGATGTATACTTCCTCGAGCTCTTCAATGGCTTGGAGTTCTGATTTGTCTTCACCTACCCGTGGGTCAATGTCATCGAGTTGGGCGATGTCACCATCCTTTTTTTGTTGAGATTCTTCCGTCCCGCGAGTAACTTGTACTTCTTGGGACTCCTCACCTCCATCATTTATGACCATCACTTGCTTCCCGGGTTGTGATTTTCCCTTCATAGAAAGGCTATAGCATTCCCTAGCAGCGAGCTGATCACCTCTGAAGGTGCATATTCTCGCGGCTGAGGGGAAGTTCATTTCTAGGTGGTGGATAGAGGTTATGGCTTCAAATGCCATCAACGCAGGTCAGCCCAAAATCGCATTGTATGCAGCCGGACAATCGATTACCACGAACTCAAGTAACTTGGAAATAGTTGACGAGTCTTCTCCCAATGTCACCACCAATCCAATCGTCTCGATGGCTACCGACCCTTCACCAGAAAACCCGTACAGAGTCATTGAGATCGCCTTCAAATCAGTTATAGATAACCCCATTTTTTCTAGGGTGGACCTAAAAAGTAGATTCATAGAACTTCCGTTATCCACTAGTGTTCTTTGGACCCTCTGGTTGGCGAGCTGAACGGTTATGACCAACAGATCGTTATGTGGAAATTGGACGTAGCTAGCATCCTCTTCTGTGAAAATGATTGGTTGCTTTTCCAATCGCTGCTGTTTCGATAACCGTTGTTTCGGGATGAACTCCACCCTGTTATGGGACTTCAGTTCGTTAATGTACCTCTTCTGGGCCCTGCTGCTTGTGCCTACCAAATGAGGTCCTCCCGAAATGGTGGTTATATCTCCCCCTACTATCGGGGGAGGGTCGACCTGATTTACTTGAGCTCTAGGTTGGTTAGTCGGAGCTTCTGGAACAAGCAGCAGGGTCTGACCAATGGGCTGACTCGGATTCACCCGATTTCGGGTGTACTGGGCCAAAGGTCCCACCCTAATGAGGGTTTCAATCTTATCCTTCAGCTTCCAGCAATCATCAGTGTTATGACCGATGTCATTATGGAATCGGCAGAACTTTGACGAATCTTTCTTCGCCCTCTGGTTCTTTAACGGTTCTGACTTCTTCCATGGAATGCGATTAGAATTTTCCAGGAAGATGTGCTCCCTAGTGTCCATTAGGTCGGCATAAGTAGTATAAATAGGTTTGAACTTCTCCACAGACTTATTTTTCTTCGTCACACTCTGGTTGCCCTCGCCATTTCCCTTCCTTTTGTTATTCCCCCTTGGTTATTCTGGGTAACGGTTTGAGCCGTAGCTACAACGTCTGTTACCGCTCCAACGAGCTGAACAGGGGTCTGGTTGGTTAAGCTCGTGCCTCCTCTAGGTTAATCCATTCTTGAGCTCGGGCCAAGAATTTGTCCACACTCTTAACTCCTTTTCTTTGGAGTTCCTGCCATAGGTCGCCCCCGACAAGGATTCCTGTCCTCATTGCCATTAGCTTAGAGCTGTCATCAACATCCCTAGCTCGTGCAACGACATTGGCAAATCTACTTAGATATGCTTTCAACATCTCGCCACGTTGTTACTTTACGTTGGCCAATGAATTAGTATCAACTCGAGCTGCCTGTGAAGCTCATAATGATTTTTTGAAATCAGAAGAAAACTTCTTCCACGAGTTTATGGAATGCCTCTTGTATTGCTTAAACCATTGCCTGGCTGGCCCAACCAGAGTTGCAGGGAATAAAATACACCTTAGATCGAGCCCGACATTATGAGCCATCATCATGGTGTTAAACATTCCGAGGTGATCTGACAGATCTCCATTTCCATCAAATTTTGACAGGTGTGGCATTCTAAAGCCTACCGGATATGTGGCCGCTACAATATTTGGAGCGAAAGGCTCGAGCTCCTCATCTGAGTCACAATCATCTTTTTCTTTTCCAGATAAATGCCTCTTCATTTTCTCTTCCATTAAGGCTAGTCTTTCGAGGGTTTGGTCACTAGTCCTTAGGTTACCTAGGGGCTATTCAACAACTCCCATCCTATCGTATGTGTTTGATGTTAAGAAAACTTATACAGGATCTTTATTTATTTTCATGTAGATCTAATATTAAATAAACTAATATGAGATAACTTAGAACATGTTTCTAAAATTGAATTCAAAGAGAAAAAATGATAAGAATACTTACAGTATAGGCAGTGGAAAGAATGAGTCATTCCTTCAGTTTCTCTAACCCTTGTATCCTTTCTATCGCAGAGTATTATCAAGAAACTGAACCGATCTTCAATTTTCTTCATAGTCTTCCAAAGTATCCTTAGAATCAACTAGACTAGAGTGGGAAATTCTCAACACATGAGATAGATACAGAGAGAAGAAGAGAAAATAACAAAGAGGCTTAGAAAATGACTTGTGTTTAGAGAGAATCTAAAAACTATCAGAAAATTTGACTTGTGACTTGTCAAACTTATTAGAACTTATGTTTTCATCTCTCACTTAGCACTCCTTTTATAGACTCAATTAGGTCATTTAATTTAATTAAAAATCAATTAAATAATAGCCAATTAACAGCCCTAGGTCGAAATTATCATGGGCTTTAGGCCCATGAAATTTCCCATTTGATTATAAACCCATTGGACTTAAAATCAAGGCCTGTATTATTTTCAATTGATTTAATTAATTAAATAACTATTTAAATCCTTTATCAAATTAATTATTTATAATTTGAACCTTGATTTAAACTTATTTATTAATTTAGATACCAATTTATCTTAATTAATAAATATGCCCTAATTTCTCTTTTCTTCTCAAAATTACATAATTCTATGAAACTATCCAAAATTGACCTAGTCAACTTTGATAATTCTAATTGATAATTAAATCAATTAATTGAGACTATCTAGATGATTTTATCCAAGGTACAACGGGAACCATGGGCCTATGAAATCAAGCTCCAATAAGTTATCATAAATCTAACAAATAAATTTACTAACTTATTAATTCCTCGTGACTCCACTAAAGACTCGGAATTACACTCTTGAATTCATAGAATGCTCTATAAAAATATAAATACACTATTAATTATCCATTGTTACAACCATAATTGTCACTCAATCCTCTATAGACGATCTACAATGAAATGGGACTAAAGTACCGTTTTACCCCTCATTGTATTTTATCATTAAAACACTTAGTTCCTTGTAAATGATATTACAGTAAACTAATTTAATTACTGAAATGAGATCTCTATCATTTAACACCTTGAACCAAACTAAAAGGAAACCATCATTTCACTTCTTCATCAGAAGCTATAGATGTTCATATCTATGATTAACACTCCCACTCAATTATACTACCAAGTTCCCAAGATGTAAGTATGTGCTAGTCCATAGGGTAAGCTAGTAACGAACAAGTCAAAGAACTCAAATAATACAATTAGTTAGAATACTAACCACTCAGAATTGAGATTGAATTGACCTATGGTCAACTATATGATATGACTAGAATAGATAATAACGGTATGTTTACTTATCTTATCTATTGTCAATATCGGTCTAGTCCAGTGTAACAAATACATCCGATCTTATCTACTTTGCTAATGTTCTGGAAAGAACATAACATTGTGATGTGTAAGTAGATCATATCATAGATTGGTAAGTCAATGTAAATCCTGTGCACTGACTAATCTTAGGACTAACTTATTTTGATCATATAATCATATTTATATTCCACTATGATTACGTCACTATAAATACGATTAGCTATATGCTTGGGATTTAATAGAAGTTTATATTAAACAAATAAGCATGAAAATAAAACATGTGAGCAAAGTGATTGACCAATTCAAAAAATGATTTCTATTTTTTTTATTGATAATAAAATGAGATTACAAAGAAATTGGGTTTTAATTAGAGCATAAAACCCCAAAATTTGATGGGTTATTGTCCCTCCAAGCTCGAGCTTGGTTTTGTGGGGCATTCCCGTTATCGCGTAGTATGGACAGACCTCCTTCTTGTTGAGTATAGCTAATATCTTCATTCCGAGCTGGATTCCTTCTCTGCGAATTCAGACGATTGCGCAAATCGGGTTGCGGATCGTACCGAGGGCTCTGTGCTGAACTCAACTGATTTTTTAGGTCGCTCTCGGACCTACCGCTATGACGACTTTTGATCTAGTAACTCCCATTTGCGAAGCTTACAGCTCGCAGTTGGGGCCGAGGATCTGGATTTTCGACACGTGTTCTTGGGATGTAAGTATTAGCAGATGGGGGAAGAGTTCTCCTACTATCTCCATAAGATGGAATGTCTTGTTGAGGAAGAGGTGATGTCGAATGTCTTATAGGTGACGGGGGATGCCTTATTGGTGAGGCTATCCTCGTTCCATCAGGGCGGACTAAATTAGCCTGCCTATGTTCTATTCCAATGTCTTTAGTTCTTTGTGCCTGGTGATCTGATCGCGGCGGGTTTGTTGGAGCATTTTGTCTTCGTGAGCCTGTCCCAACCACCCCTTGTGGATTTTCATGGGCATTCCTGGGGGCCGATGAAGAGGGAACCGAACTTGGGGTTGCAGTCCTAACCGATTGACTGACATGATGACGACCCCTATGATGATCGCTGGGTCGAGCATTCTGGCGCCATAGGTGCAGAACTTGGAGTGGCGGTTCTGACTGATCGACTTGATTTGGATCGTTTATTCTTGTGGGACTTATGAGACCCACTCTGCCTCTTTCCGACATTAACGTCGGTTGCCAGAGGGGGTAACCAAGCCAAAACCTCATCAATATGCCTGTTTGCCTTAGTGAGATGGCTCCTCAATTGCATGTTTTCCAACTTGACGGCACTTAGGTAGTCTAGATTTGTATTCGGCGGCAATGACACTGAACTCCTAATGTCATCTTGTCCCGCCAGTTGTTTTCCCAGACGTTGCTGAATCTCAGGGCCATGTTCGTTCAAAACGACAGTACGATGGACCTCCTGCCCACCAGGCTATTCTATCTCATTATCATGCATTGATCGAGTGAGCACCATGATGAGAATCAGCTGAAAATTTTGATAAAGCACTAATTTGCTCTCAATGAAAGCACCAAACTGTTGACACAGTTTTTCGCCAACAGTGTAATAAGAAATAAGGTAGATTAGTGCTTTATAGTAAACCGTAATGAAAAATAGTCAGAATTCACTCAACAACACAGAACTTTTACGTGGTTCAGTGGTTAAAATACACCTAGTCCACGAGTCAATAATATTGTTGTTCTCTTGATTTTGGCAGAGTTTCGGTATTACCGAATAATCCTCCCTTTCTTGTCCAATATTCCAAGTATTTATAGGGGAATTTCATGGACAGGTTTGGGTAACCACGTGAGTCAATCACGCATTTACATAATGTCTACATTCAATGCAAATAATTTCTATTTATATTGGGATATGATTTGATCACAAAGTAAATATGTTCTACTATCTTGGATAATAAATATGACAGTCTGGTCATGAATAAGCGTATAAGCAAATTCCGAATCTTCGGGAATCCTTTAGTATGCAGTATGCATTATATCTTAATTACCCCAGTTGTGTTTCTTCCACGGGCTTGCATTTTGACAGCTATCCGACCCCGAGCTAGTGCTTTGATGACTTATCTTATTCGTAGCTCGTGGTAAAGTCAGGACGCCTAACACCAGGTCTGACCATTACGAACCTCGAGATGTCTGTATTGATAATAATCACATATTCTACTTGATTACTTTTCCATGTATTTATCTGCCAGCTGTACTCGAGCTGAGTGAATGAACTCGTGCTAAGATTAGGGTACAATACAATTTTATTATTTTTTCTATTTTTTATTCATTTTAAATAATAATAGTAATTAAATAAAATATAAATATATTAGAACTTGCAATAACTTCCACACCATTGGAGATGGTGGAAAATCTTTCGATTAATGATGCTACAAAATCTATTTGAAGATTTATCGACTAACTTATACTTTACTAATTTGTTAACACTTTGATGTCTCTTTTTTCCCAACAATCTCAATATCAACCACACAACATAAACACCCAATGTTTACCGAGTTTTTCGGAAACGAATACAAACAAAATAATAAAAAGATAAGAACTGTAGAAGTGCAGAAATATAAATAGACAAATAGGTTTTTTACGTGGTTCAGGCGTTAACGAGCCCTAGTCCACGAGTCGATGTTATTATACTTGTAGAGAATTACAATAAAATGGCTGGTGTACAAGAACCTCACAAACTCACAATGTTTCTCTCGGGTTCTATTGAAGAAGATGAAGCTAGAGAGATTTTGGCAGAGTTCTTGCTCTTTAATCTGTTGGCCTCCCCTCCTATTGTAAAATGAGGACGTCTTTATAGCTAGGGTTTTGGATTAAGGTTTTACTCTGCCCCCATGAGTCTTAATTACACCAGTCGTAAATAGGGAATACAATTACCGTAGTAGCATGGCTACCAGGCTCTACGCAGGTATAATTACATGAAAATATGGGGAATGTCAAAAGGCAGCCGTCTTTTCCAGGCTGTTTGCGGAACAGTAGGCGAAAAGGCACTTTTAGGCGTGCTGGGATGTGTGCGGCCTCGACCTGTCAGGCGTGTCAGGCGGGATCCTGTGTCAGGTGAGTATCATTCCAACTATGCCTCCTCTGTGACTCGACCGCCTGGTCTTCTTCCGTGCGAGGCACGGAACTGTATCCGCGAAGGTAACTTGAAGAGCTTCTCCTGGAAGGACCTTCCCCAAAGGATATCCCTTCGGGAGTCCGGGAGAATTGACGAGCTTCCGGGTCGCGGTTGCTTGAAAGAGTGTGCTAGACACTAAACGGGAGAGGTGAAGCCTTTCTGTCCATCCGCGAGCCCTGGTCACCCTTCGTGAAAGACTTTGATAATTCTGCTTCCCCGAGGCTATCCATCTAAACGCTATCCGGAAATCTGGATAACACCCAATAACATCTTAAACATGATAGAAAAATAAGATGAAGATGTTAGAATATCTTTATTTTATATATATATATATGTATTTATATCCATATTTATTTAGATACTTTTGTGCAGATTTTTTAATTTAGTTTATATTTGATTAAAAAAAAAGTTAAGGATTGATAATTTTTTAAGAAACAATTAAATTTAAATTTTGGTTTTGGAAATTTTTTTTTTAAGGATGTCTAATATTTTGAATAGATTAATTGAAACAATATGTTGCCAAAGTGACCTCTTTTGTGTAAATTAATTTATTTAAAATATCAAGATGCTTGTGTGTTTGTAATTTATGCATATATTAACTGATCCAAAGTTAAGTGAATATTTCGTTGAATTTCATACACACTTGTGGTGATAAATGTGTGACAATTATAAGGTATTTTGTGTAAGCAGTATGTTAGTCCAAATATTGACTTAGTGTTTGACATCATTTATTATCAATGCTTGATTGCTACAACAAGAGTATTGCTTACAATTAATATTATTGTCCAAAGACTTAATATTAATGTTGTGCTTGGTATCTTGAGATGAGATTAACTAATTTTTGAATTTATTGTTTGATTATGCATATTGATGTGAGCTTGTTTTGTTCTATATTAAGCTAGTTCATCTTCTGCTGCCTCAATATCTGCTAATATTAATACTATTTGTTGACTGCGTTTTTAGCCAACGACGTGAGAACGTCAAATACGACAAGCCTTCAAGAGAAATAAAAACGACACAAACGGTTTAAACCAGAAAAGTAAATACACACAGGAGATTTTTATAGTGGTTCAGCCCCGATTGTCGGTAATAGCCTAATCCACTTAGAGTTGTGATTTATAGATCTATACTCAAGATCAGATGAACTGAGCCAACTGAGTTTCTTCAATATAGATTGCAAAAATACAAGAATTCTCTCTCTAGAATACTCAGACCCAATTTTCTCTCTCTAGAATACACAGTCCCAATTTTCTCTCTCTAGAAAGAAGCAACTTCAGCCCCCCTCTCTCATCCCATAAGCTCTCTATTTATAGGCCTGGGATCCTCAACTGATATCCCTTTACGATAGGGATATTTTATTATTCATCTTATATTTATTTTACAAAGAAACATTCAAAATTCGAAATGTAACAAACCCCCCATTTGTGGGAAGAATGAGAGATTCCCGCGTATGTTGTTGAAGCTGTCTCTGGGAATCTTGACTTAGTCTCCTCTAGCTAGTTGATCCACCTCCTACTGACCACTCATGCAAGTGTTGGTCGGACGTGCATGGTGGTAGGACATGCATGGTGGTAGGATATGTTTTTGTGGGTTGAACGTGCATGGTGGTAGGACATGCACTTCTCTCCTCTAACATGACACTCTCCTCTAGCATGCCATGTTCCTCCTTGAACCAATCTCCTTGGCTTCTCCTCGGACCAAGGTGGTCCGAGGCAACCTCCTTGGCACCTTACCTTGGACAAGTTCAAAGCATTCTCCTTTAGCATCTCCCAAGCATGTCCGATCGGACATTGTATAGGCTCTCCTTGGCAAAATCTAAGTCCCCATTCTTGACTTGCATGGGACTCCTCCTCCTTAGCTACTTACCTTGGACACGTTCGAGCCAACACTTAGGAAATCTTGGGAGGCTTACCTCAAACACACCCTTGGGGTTTCTTAGGACCACACCCTTGGGGTCTCCTAGGACCACATCCTCCTTGGGGTCTCCTAGGACCACTCCCCTTAGCTCTCCTAGAATGCATTCTCCAATTTTTGGGTAAACACTATTCATATGCTTAATGGGACCAATTTCAAGGATTGGAAAAGGAACTTACTTATAGTTCTGGGATGCATGGATTTAGACATGCATTAAGGGATGAACAACCTGCACTTCTCACTAAGGAAAGCACCCATGATGAGAAAGCAGATTTTGAGAGGTAGGATCGTTCAAATCACATGAGTTTAATAATTATGAAATACATCATCCCAGAAGCCTTTTGGGGCCAGAAGCCGAAGAGATTACTAAGGCCAAGAATTTCCTTGAATAAATTGAGGAACGTTTTGCTAAAAATGATAAGGGTCAAGGAAATGTAAGGGAGTACATTATGGAAATGCATCGTATTGTCTCAAGGCTTAAGACACTTAAGATTGAGCTTTCTGATGATGTGCTTGTGGTTATGGTTTTGTTAACGCTTCCTACACAGTTTAACCAATTTAAAATTAGTTACAACTGTCAAAAGGAGAAATGGACTCTCAATGAGCTCATTTCCCACTGTATGCAAGAGGAAGAAAGGTTATAAAAGGACAAGACTGAAAGTGCTCACTTGGCCACTGCCTCTAAGGATAAGGGCAAGAAAATGAAATCTGAGAATGAAGCTACTAAGGGTCCAGCCCAAAAGAAACAACAAAAGGATTCAGAATGTTGTTTCTTTTGCAACAAGCCTGACACATGTGAAGAAAAGTTGTGCCAAGTATCACGCATGTTGCGCAACGAAAATTGAAATTGAAAGAATTTAGGAAGAAGAAGAGAACAAAAATAAAAGAAATTAGAGTAGAGGAAGATATGAGATTAATAGAGAATGTTTAGAATATATATATAGATTTACAAAGAGATATTTATTTATATTTAAATAATAATATCTTATAAATATCTCATTTAAATTTAAAAAATTATATTTATTATTATTATAATCTATAAAATGAATAAAAAAAATTAGATTAAAGGAGAAAATAAATAGAGTGGTTTGAAGATTTTTTAGAGTGTCATATCATCTCATTGGCGCTCTCCTTTATATATATACTAGATATATTAGAACTTGCAATAACTTCCACACCATTGGAGATGGTGGAAAATCTTTCGATCAATAATGCTACAAAATCTATTTGAAGATTTATCGACTAACTTATACTTACTAATTTGTTAAAACTTTGATGTCTCTTTTTTCCCAACCACCTTCAACAATCTTAATATCAACCACATAACATAAATACCCGATAACATCTTAAACATGATAGAAAAATAAGATGAAGATGTTAAAACATCAAGATCAATAATTTAAAATAAAAACTTTAAAGATTAACAAACATTAATAATTGAATAAATACCCAAACTTTAAAGATTAACAAACATTAATAATTGATTAAATACCTGAGATGATTGTGTTATCATTAACATATAAATCAATCAAATTTAGAGATATGAATTGGAATTCATTGAAAATTGAAATTGAAAGAATTTAGGGAGAAGAAGAGAAACAAAATAAAAGAAATTAGAGTAGAGGAAAATGTGAGATTAATAGAGAATGTTTAGAATATATATAGATTTACAAAGAAATATTTATCTATATTTAAATAATAATATCTTATAAATATCTCGTTTAAATTTAAAAAATTACATTTATTATTATTATAATCTACAAAATGAATAAAAAAAATAGATTAAAGGAGAAAATATATAGAGTAATTTGAAGAGTTTTTAGAGTGACATATCATCTCCTTGGTGCTCTCATTTATATATATACTAGATAATCTATAAAATGAATACAAAAATTAGATTAAAGGAGAAAATAAATAGAGTGGTTTGAAGAGTTTTTAGAGTGCCATATTATCTCCTTGGTGCTCTCCTTTATATACATACTAGAAAATATAATCGCGCTCCGCGCAGTCTTTTGTAATTATTAAAACATATATATTTTAAAATATTTTTTGGGAGACTGTGGGGTGGTGATTCATTTTGACCATACTCGTACTACATGTTCTTTATATAGACACGTGAAGACATATTGACCATAATTTTTTATTTCATGATGGTGTTCACTATTATTGTATAGCGAACCTCCTGTAGATTTTTGAAAAATTCTGACAAATTTTAAAGTACTGAAAACAAAGTTCAAAAAGTTTGTTGTACATTTACTTTTATTTATTATTATTATACGCTTTGCGTAGTTCTTTTTATAAAAAGTCTAAATTATGTATAAGAAAATTTATATTTTGTGTAAGATTTATTTTGGCCAATTACCTGTTTGAAGTCTTTATTTTAAAAAATTAACTTTTAGATATCGTGTTTTGTCAAAATAATAAAAATTAGAATTGATAAATTGATTATTTGAACACTGTATTTTTGTTCATTACCCGTTTTGACCCTATATTTTTTAAAATGAACTTTGGACCATGTATTTATTTAAAATGTTCAAACTTCTTATGAAAATTAAATTATATATTTATATAATTTTTGTTTTCTGTAAGGGTCCACACTATTTTGAACCTTGTATTTTAGTCGATCACCCATTAGAACTTTTATTTTTACAAATTAACTTGTAGACCT
The DNA here is from genome assembly GCF_963169125.1 of Humulus lupulus. Lineage (NCBI taxonomy): Eukaryota > Viridiplantae > Streptophyta > Magnoliopsida > Rosales > Cannabaceae > Humulus > Humulus lupulus. The sequence goes on along the minus strand of NC_084798.1, from coordinate 100,879,864 downwards.
CAAGTTTTGTCAAAATATTAAAATAGAAATAGATAAATCTATTATTTGAACACTATATTTTGGCCGATTACTCATTTTGATTGTTTATTTTTAAAAATTAACATGTGGATCATATATTTATTCAAAAGGTTAAAAATTATTTATAAAAAGTAAATTATATAAATATATATAATTTATGTTTTCTATAAGGGTTCACACCATTTTTTTTTGGTAAATCAGCTATCTTTGTATTATGCACAACAAATACAATCACCAATCAATTACAACCGCCACCATTAACAACAAACAACTTAATTACATTGAAGAAAACTAACCCATCTTAAATCTTCCTTTCCGATATTTTTGGCCGTACACCAGGAAACTCTATAACCAATTTGGTATTTAATATTCTGAATAATATTCCTAACCATAGGCACCTGAAGCTTCCAAAGAGCTGCATTCCTAGCTCTCCATATGAAGTAAATGCAAGCACAAATAGAGCTTCTGTAAACACTCCTTCTGCAAGCAGAGTGTCTACATCTACGAATCCAATTCATCAACCCAAAGAGATCAAAATTATTTGAACCTATCCCTAACCACGACAGTATAGGCCTCAGACAATTTTTACTGAATTGACATTCAAAAAACAGATGATGATGACTCTCAGGATAACAGCCACAAATGAGACACAGCATGTCTTGAGAGATTCCAAACCTATACAATCTATCTCTAGTCGGCATCCTCTGTTTGAGCACCAACCAAGCAATAAACTTATGCTTAGGGTATCCATTCCTGTCCCAGATCGCTGCATACTTCCATCTGGCCTCTGTATTAGACTGCATCAGCTTATACATTTGAGCAATGTTGAACCTAGTCCAACTGGAACCTCCCTGCAAAAATATAACCTTGAGCTCATTCTTAATCCGCACCAGCTGCTTCCAGTACCAACTGCTAGAAGTGGGAGCTACATAGTCCCACCAATCATCCTGCTTAAGATAAACAGCATGAATCCACTTCACCCACAGATTGTCCTCCTTTTTGGCAATGGCCCAGATATGCTTTCCTATGGCACACTTATTCCAAATTCCAATATTCTTAAACCCCAGCCCTCCTTTCTGTTTAGGCTTGCAAATATCTAACCAGGAGACACGCCCTTGACCCTCTGCATTATCACCTTTCCTCCATAAGTAAGCTCGGCAAATTTGGTTTATGTTACTAACCACTGAGCTAGGCAAGACAATCAATTGAGACCAGTAAATATTGATTGTCAATAACACCGAATTAACTAGGATGCATCTCCCAGCATAAGACAGATTTCTGGTATTCCAAATACGGATTCGTCTCACCAATTTGTCCACCAAAATCTCACAATCAGCCTTGGAGAGTCTTTTGTTGCTAATGGTCATCCCTAGATATTTGAATGGCATTTTACTTCTCTGGAAACCAGAAACTTCAGAAAGTCTCTGCCAACAGTCCTCTGTAAGCCCCACTCCATAAATGGCCGATTTTGCTGTGTTAGCCTTTAGACCAGAAGTATCCGAAAAAAGCTGGAGACCTCTCAGAATCAAATAAGCAGCTTTGAAATCTCCCTTGCTAAACAACAATAAGTCATCAGCAAAACATAAATGAGTCAATTTTAAGCTGCCACATCTAGGATGGTACTGAAAATCAGGGTGCTCAGCAACTTTAGCTAAAATTCTAGACAAATACTCCATCCCAATCACAAACAACAACGGGGATAACGGGTCCCCTTGCCTAACTCCTCTTCTAGCAATGATGAGTCTCGATGGAACCCCATTAAGCATAAGAGAGAACCTGGCTGTAGTCACACAATTCATTACCAACTTGACAAACTGATCTGGGAAATTTAAAGCAAACAACATTTCTTGTAAAAACTGCCAATCTAGAGTGTCATAAGCTTTCTGCAGGTCTATTTTGAAAAGGCATGCTGCCCTAGAGTTCCTCCTTCCATACCCCCTTACAAGATCTTGACAAAGCATGATGTTATGAGCTATATTTCTCCCTTTAATAAAACCACTCTGGTTCTCAGAAATAATGGTAGGAAGCACCTCTCTAAGTCTAGAGCATATCAATTTGGTAGCTATCTTGTAGACCACATTGCAGCAAGCAATTGGTCTATACTCACTAACATTCATTGGGCAACTTGATTTGGGAATAAGGGAAATATTAGTGGTATTAATTTCTTTTAGAATTTTCCCAGTATGCAGGAAAGAAAGCACAGCATGGGAAAGCTCATCACCTGTGATGTTCCAAGTTTGTTTAAAAAAACCACTATTGTACCCATCAGGACCAGGGGCCTTCTCATCAGGAATCGAGAAAAGAGCAGCCTTAACATCCTCTACTGTATAATCTTTTAACAAGAAGACAGCCTGCTGGTTCGAAATCAAGGGACCTGTTTGAACTATTGAAACTAACACTCTCTTTCTGTGACTCATTGCTGTACCAAGTAAATCTTCATAATAGGCATAAAAAGCATCGTGAACCTCTTCATGAGTATCATGCCACCTCCCCTTCATATCCCAAATCGAATAAATGGCATTCTGCATATGCCTATTCCGAATACTGTTATGGAAAACCTTAGTATTCTCATCACCAAGTTTCAGCCAATCTTCCTTTACCTTTTGCTTAAGAAACTGAACCAAATTGTTATGAGCCCACTGATACTCTTTCCTTCTAGCAATCTCCTCATCTATCAGTTGAATATTACCCGGATCACATTGCAGCTTATCTTGAACATCAATCATCAACTTATGTGTCATTGTATCTTGCATAAACACATCTCCTTTCCCTTCTCTATTAAGCTTTTTCAAATCAAATCTCAGCCTTTTCATCTTGGTAACCAGCATATACATTGGAGTCCCCTGCACATCCTTTCTCCAAGACTCATCAACTGTCCTAAGAAAACCCTCTAAATTGCTCCAAAAGTTGAAATATCTGAATGGTTTTTTATTCTCAGGCAGAGAACTAAAATTGACCATAAAAGGACTATGGTCCATAGTACCCTCAGGAAAAAAGAGAACCTCAGCATTCTGAAACTTCCTTATCCACTTCTCATTGACCAAAACTCGGTCAAGTTTAGCATAAACCCTATCTTTGCCCCCTTGTTTATTGTTCCAAGTATAAAACGTGCCAGAAAATTTCATATCTGATAATTTGCAATGCTCAACACAGTGCTGAAAAGGCAACAGTTCAGAACCATTACCATGATAAGGGAATCGGTCTTCTGGTGATAACACTGCATTGAAGTCACCCATCACTATCCAAGGATCAGAAACACTATTAGACATGTTTTCCAAATCCTCCCAAAGTCTCTCCCTACCTACTTTATCATTCACAGCATAAACCACTGTAATAACAACTTGCATTCCAGTTTTAGCCTTAACTGCAAAATGCATCCACTGACTCGAACTCCCTCTAATATCCACATCAAAGCTCAAAGGATTCCAAGCAACCACTATTCTCCCATTAGGATGCTGCATTAAATTAGTAGTAAAGCACCAGCCCCTAAACATATTAAGGTATAAAGTTCCCATGTTAGGAGCCTTTACCCTTGTTTCTAGAAGGCTAACAAAACCAATTCTTTTGTTAGAGATCATTTTCATGACCTCCCTTTGTTTATTGGTATTGTTAAGCCCCCTAACATTCCAACCAAATAGCCTATCCATTGATGAATGGAGGTTCTCCCCCTCCACTCATATTGGCCCTCATTCCTTGCAGTGTTTCTCCCACTGTAACTTCAGCATCTGTGTACTGACCTAGAACCTGAAATGAGTTCTTCTCTAGTACCTCCTTAGCCTTATTCCCATTCCCTGTTTTCCCAATAATAGATACAGACCCCACTCCATTCTTCTTGACTAGTTCCTGCTGCAAATTCGTATCTGGTGTGGTCACAGAAGGCTGAGTAGAAGGACCAGTTTTCTTCTCTTGCCAAACTTTTGATGACTCTCCTGTATTCGGCCTCTTCTTACAAACTTCTTTCCTATGCCCTATGCCTTTGCAATGCAAACATAGATCCGGTTTCCAGTCATACTGCACTCCAACATATACAAATTCCCCATTTTCATCTTCAAACTGGATTTGGTCTGGTAAATCTTTTGTGAGGTTCACTTCAACTAAGACTCTGGCATATTGTAGCTTTTCTCTAGCCTGAGTTGCTCTGTCTTGTTTAACCATTTTCCCAAATGAGCTAACAATCTTAGCCATGGACCTCTCACCCCAGTACTTCAACTCTAGATTACTTAATTGCGCCCAAATCGGAATCGACATAACTGTTTCTTTAGTAAACTTTGAGTGAGGGTCCCAGCTTTTCATGATGAGCGGTTTCCGATCAAAAAACTGATATCCCCCATTCACTATTCCATCCCTCTGCTCCATCGATGTAAATCTGACAATGAACACCCCTGGAGCTAATAGAGCTAGTTTGTCAAGTCCCTTATCTCTCCAGATTCTGCGAAAATAACCTTCCATTACTGAAAACGGAGGGTTTGCTCCCAGAACATAGCAAACCAAAGCGGATTGCCAGTATTGAATCTCATCTTCAATGTCTTCCGCTTCTATTTTAACACAGTTAGTCTCAATATGAGGAGCGGAATAAGCTTTGGATGTACCTGACTGCTCGTTCTTCCCCAAGTCGCCTTTTAGGACCCCCAGCCAATTAGTAAGAGTTTGTTTCACCAAGGATCGCCGAACCTCTCCATCCGGATTCATATCTGTATCACTCATCAATTGTGAAATCGGATTAGTCCCATCAACTTGCTCCATCACCACTTCATCCATAGATTGAGTAGACGATTTCTGCAATCCAACTTCGTCTTCCAGTCGATTTCGCTCAGAAACCTCTTCTCCCTCAAACACCATTGCCTCCACTCCTAGGATGCTTGCCATAGATTTGACTTTGAGGACTGGATCCGTAGAAGATGGCCCCTTCTTCTTCTTCCCAGGCGATTTCTTCTTCAATCTCGGTCTTCCTGCCATGGCTCCAGCTCAAGCTGAAAAAAGAGCGGGAAATTCAAAGAAATCTTTTTTTCATGGGTTCCACATTAATATAATGCTATTTTCAGACACTGTTGAAAGCAGTGCTCCTTTGACTTGTATTTTAGAAACAAATATTTTGAACCTTGTATTTTAGTTGTTTATCAATTTTGACCATTAATTTTTTTTTAAATTAACTTGTGGACCTTGTGTTTTGTCAAAAATTAAAAAATAAGAATGTAAAAATAGATTATTTTGAACAACGTATAATTTGGTTGATTACCCGTTTGAATATTTTATTGTTAAAAGTTAATATTTGGATCCTGTATTTTGTCAAAAAGTTAAAATATAAATAGATAGATTTTATTATTATTATTATTATATGTAGATATTTTTATCTATTATAATTTTTATTAAAATAAAAATGAGAAAAAAGAGAACAGACAAAATAGATAAAAAAAATTCCTTAATAAATTAATAGCTATAAATTAAAAAAGTAATATAAAAAATGAGAAAAAAATATTGTTTACTTATATTTATAATTTAATTAAATAGTTGTTGTAATGAAATATCTAATCAAATTTAAATTCAAAATATACATCGTTGAAATAAATCAAATTTAAATTAAATTATACATGTGTTGACGCCGTTTTTTCGTCAATAGATAAAAGAAGAGAGCACGTAAACAATTAAAGACAATGGCCAAAAGAAACAAACGAATCAAACACACGGTTTTTTACGTGGTTCAGCAGTTAAATCTGCCTAGTCCACGAGTCTCTGTTATTAATCTCAAGATTATCTCTGAACAATTCTTTAGCATGAATTCTCCAGAGTTTTCTCTCAAGGATCAGAATTTTGGTCCTTTACAATGGTGCATGACCTCTCTATTTATAGAGAAGGATGCAGAATACTATCCCACATATTTTGGGTAGTTACTCTTTTGTGAATAAAAATAAATGGCTTTAAATGCCAATAATCAGATATAAAAGGAAACGTCCCCCAAAGATCAGGGGGCGTATAACTGTATTAAATAATATCCCACAATTCTTGGGGATTTACATCAATTAATGAGGACTACATCTCATAGTTATAATACTTGTAGATATTCAAGGTGGTTATAGCGTATCTTCAAGGCTCCAGCATTTCTGGTCTCATGTCACTATGCGAGCCACTGACATCCCACCGAGCTAACGTTGCTGTCGAGATGGGACATCGAGCTCAAGACCCATGCTCCGAAGTTCCTGAGGATGAAGGTGTTCTCGGAGCTACCTTTCGAGATCGAGATCATTTCGAGATCACCGCATTCGAGATCATACATCATACTTTGCAGGCTCGACTTACAATCCTAGATCACTCTAATCCTCACGAGACCATTTATTGCGAACTCAGCTTTCGAGGTCATATTTACTATGGCTCGAAATCTGGGTATAACAACATGTTGTTAATATATATTTTTGTAAAACTATTACATTTAAATTAAAAAAAACATAAATAATTTAAATAAACATTTATTATTTTTGTTGTTGTGCATTATTTTATTTTTAGTAATATTATTTTTCATTCATAATGTGTTCCTTATTTCTAAAAAGAATTTTTCGTGTTTCACATCAACCTCCGCATCTTTTGTTGCTGCGGGAATGTCCACTAAAATTACAATCTATAAAATATTTATTTATTATAGTGAAAACAAATCACAAATCCAAAGAATGCCATTAGTAATATCTTATTTTCACAAGTTTAGTAAAATATCAAATAAGAGAAAAATACAATTATAAATGTTGATGATTGATGATAATAATTATAATATTTTGTAAAACTATTCACTTTTGAATAAAAAACATAATTATAATATAATCAGAAAAATAAATATATAGAGAACCGAAAACTATTATGTAATTTTTAATTAATTTTTTTTAGTATTTTTCAATGATTAAGTAGTTAGGATATTTACGTAAATTAAATTAATATGTATATATATTAATATTTTTAATTGTTAAGATATTTTAGAAAATAGAAAATGAATAAAAATTAGATTAAATGAGAAAATAGAAAGAGTGCTTTGAATAAATTTTAGAGTCTCACATAATCTCCTTGAAACTCTCATTTATATATAGATATAGATATAAAGATATAGATTTAATATTTACTGAATTACATAGCGAAAAGAAAAATTAAAAATTTGGTACGTGAGTTCTTTAAAATTCATATATACAGTGTAAATTGATATACTCAGAGTTTACTTTCTTATTTAGTGAAAATAATAATAATTAGAATTTTAAATAAAAATGACAGCATCAAGCGATTCAACACCCGATAATAAATTTTAATTCTCATTAATATTCAGGTATTATATGTTCTTACCAATATCAAGGTAGTTCTCTTTCTAAGGAAGAGAACTGCCTGCAAAAACAACATATTATTTGTAACGACATACTTTTATGGGTTAAAACTGAAAAAATTAATAAAATATTAAAGAAAATAAAAAATTAGATACTTTAGATTGTAAAATGTTAATTATAAAATGATATAATAATATAATAAAATCTAATTGTGATAACTATTTAGTTAAACCATATGTGACCATTCTCATTGATATCTCTTTCATGCTATTATTATTGGATAACTACTGTTACGTATGACTATATTAGAATCAATGTATTTATAAGTATGTGTATTAATTTGGTTAATTCTGTTACATTTGTTGAAGGGTTGATGTACGTATATATGTATGTATATTTTTTTTGGACACAATATAAAATTCTCACAAAATAGTAAAAATAGATTGTAAAAAATATAGGATGCCACCTTCTCATTTATATATAGATATAGATATAAATATTTTGTAAAACTATTCACTTTGGAATAAAAAAACATAATTATAATATAATAAGAAAAATAGATATATAGATAATCGAAAATTATTACGTAATTTTTAATTAATTTTTTTAGTATTTTTCAATAAATAAGTAGTTAAGATATTTAACTAAATAAATTTTTAATCAAATTAATATGTATATATATTGATATTTTCAATTGTTAAGATATTTTAGAAAATAGAAAATGAATAAAAAAATTAGATTAAATGAGAAAATAGAAAGAGTGGTTTGAAGAGATTTTAGAGTGCCACGTAATATCCTTGAAGCTCTCCTTTATATATATATACCAATAAATAAGTAGTTAAGATATTTAACTAAATAAATTTTTAATCAAATTAATATGTATATATATTGATATTTTTAATTGTTAAGATATTTTAGAAAATAGAAAATGAATAAAAAAATTAGATTAAATGAGAAAATAGAAAGAGTGGTTTGAAGAGATTTTAGAGTGCCACGTAATATCCTTGAAGCTCTCCTTTATATATATAGATATAGACTAGATACATACAAGCAACGTTTTGCTTAGTTTTATTAAAAAAAAACTATTAATTATTTTTATTAAATTTATATTAATGTGATATAAATTTTAAATAAATATCCTATTTTAATTAAATAATTTATTTATTTATTTTTGTTTAAGTTTATGTTTGTTCTAGTTTTTGAATTATGATATTATTCTAATACATGAGTTTAAGTTTAATTAAATTTTATTTAAGTTATCAAGTATATGATTTTATTATTTTTAAATAACTATCATTGCATAATATCTCAAAAATATCCAATTTTAATTTGTTTAATTAATTATTTATTATTTTTAAATAATTATCATTATAAAATATCACAAAAATATCATATTTTAATTTTTTTAATTATTTATTTTATTTTATTTAAGTTTAAGTGATATTTATAATCCACTGTTAAATATAAAAATATTCGGTTAAATATATGAATATTCTGTTAAAGTCATCATTAAAAAAAAATAAAAAAATGTTAAAACCAACAATTTCTCTTATCTACCCAAAGATATATATATATATTAGATACAAACAACGTGTAATTTGCACGTTTTCTTAGTTTTATTTATAGAATTTATTAATTATTTTTATTAAATTTATATTAATATCATATAAATTTCAAATAAATATCCTATTTTAATTAAATAATTTATTTACTTTTGTTTAAATTTATGTTTGTTCTAATTTTTGAATTTGAGAGCCATAACAAGATATTATATATTATATGTTTGATGTAATATTAAATATTATACGTTAATTTAAATTTAAGTTTCTTGCTAGTTTTTTTTTTAAAAATAATTTATTGCTAATTGACAGTAGATTATATTATATGTTTAATATGATATTATTCTAATAAGTGAGTTTAAGTTTAATTAAAATTTATTTAAATTATAAAACGTATGATTTTATTATTTTAAAATAATTATTATTGTAAAACATCTCAAACATATCATATTTAAATTTGTTTAATTATTTATTATTTTTAAATAATTATCATTGTAAAATATAAAAAAATATCATATTTTAATTTGTTTAATTATTTATTATTTTTAAATAGTTATCATTATAAAATATCTCAAAAATATTTTATTTTAATTTTTTTAATTATTATTATTTTTAAATAATTATCATTGTAAAATATCTCAAAAATATTTTATTTTAATTTTTTAATTATTTATTTTATTTTATTTAAGTTTAAATATTTAAAAAATCTACTGTTAAAACCAATAATTTTTGTTATGTACACTGTTGTTATATAGAAGAGATATATTCATTTAGATTTTATGTTACATTTTCTAAGAAAAAAAATCTAAACATAAAAATATATTGATTAATTAACAAGGAAGATATAAAAGGAGAATATATTGGAGGGAGTTGGGGCACGACATAAATATTTGAATTTATTTTATTAGTTGGAAGAGTATTTTTTTTTCCTATATATATACAGCACTATTATTTCAACTTTTAGTTTATTGTTTGTTAAGGATGAATTGGTAATTAGAATTATTCAAATAATGGCTGATTCAATTCGAAACCATTGTGCACATTTGCCTGATTCATCTTTGGTCACAAATTTGAGTAAACTAACATATTTAAAAAGAAATTCAAAAAAATATATTATAAATTACATTTTCAAAAGCATATTTAATGATTCCATTCTTATCTGTCTCCACGTTTAAATCCATAATTCTTCGAATAGTTCTTATCCTTTTCTCTCTTATACTAATTATTTAAATTTACTTATTTATTTTTTTATAATAATTTAATTTTTTTTAGCAAATAATCTAAATTTATTTTGAAAAACAAAAAGAAAAAAGAGGAAAAACTCTTTTTTATAAGTTGTCTTCCCCTAAGTCCAGCTATATGATCTCTCTTCCTCTCTGCGTGAAAACATGTCATCATTAATGGTGGAGTGGTGGCTCGTGGATTTGGGGTGAAAGGCCAAAGCAGCCATAACCTGCGCAGACCGTGTGTTTAAGATAATGGAGGCGCCTAATTCCTTTGTATCGAAAGCGAGGACTGCCTTACATTCCGCGGCTGCCAAAGCGGAGCGAGTTTTCTCTGACCTCAAGTCCGATCGTGGTGTGCGATAATCTCTCTCTCTCTCTCAAAATCTTTCAATTTTTAATCTCCTTCGCTCAAATTCTTTCCCCCTTTACTATTATTTTACTGCGTCAGACTTCCGTTTTACTTTCCATGACTCCTATTTTTTTTTTATATATATATATATACTTAATATTGAAATGAATGTTTATCTGATCGTTTAATTTGTTAAGATTTGGATAGGCAATCCCCCAAGAATTTGATCAAAGTAACAGAGGATGAATCTCCAATTAGCGAGGGAGAGTCAAAGGTGTGTTATATATCTATCTATCTATATATATATATATATATATATATATTTATATACGTGGTATTGATTTGCTTAATTTTCTGAAATTTGGAAATGTTGGATAAAAATGACACAAGGTGTGGTTTGATTTAATAGTTTCTGTGCTTTTTTGGTCCCGTTTATGGAATAAAATAAACTGTAAAAAAGAAAGATTAATTTTGGAGAAACCAAAAAAAAAAAAAAAATTGAACGGGCAATTATCATATCATACAGTACATACATGTACATTGTGTTTGATACATTACAACACATTATGATTTATAAGCAATTAAAGAGTTTTACTGTTTTTTCTTTCCTGGATTTTAAGTGTGATTAATTTTATTATTTTGGTTCTTAATTTTACTGAATTCAAGCAGTTGAAGTGGAGGCCAGCGCCCATTAAGACGAAACAGGATTGGCAGGATAGGTTTCGAAACATTAGAATTGGAAGAAAAGGAGTCGAAGATACTGAGAAACCTAAACATTCAACCATGGTTCCTTTCTACGATGAGAATTTGTATATGCTTAATATGAAAAATGATCTAGAATTGAAGGTGAGAGATGTCAACCAATTTTTTACATATTTTGATTTGCAATTGAATTCCTGTGTAAATTGTCTATATAAGGTTATCTCTTAATATTATATGACAAATTTAATAAAAATATTATTAGTGTAATCTTATTTGGAATGAAAATAATGTACTAAGCGGTACTATTTTATGTGAGAAAACATTGATGTTTAAACGAGTTAAAATTAGTTTTAGTAGTCAAAACTTTGAGACAAGGTAACGATGATTAATCTTTTAGCGAATTTGCTTGATTAATCGTGACTGGAAAAAAATTGTACTACTGTGCCCTTTAATGCGTTAGATGAATCTGGGCTGTCTATTTTCAGATGAATGACTGTCTCAATGTGTATCACTGCTGGAAATGTAGTTTGAAGTATAGACTGTGTTGTCCATTTGCTTCATTATTAAGATTTTTAGTTTCAATGATAAATGAGATTTGATATCTTTAGGCTGCCGAGACAATTCCCTCAGCAGAAGGATTAAGTGCTGCAAACCTTGGGCTTATTCCTCCACTCTCTACTGTAAAACAATTGGCTATTGCTGTTGAGTAAGTTTTTATTCTTGGCATCTTACAATTGCCACTGGATTTTATTTCTATATGTTTTCTTTCTTCAATTAACATGTAAGATTTCGGTTGTAGTCAGGTTGTGTAAGAAGATTTATTAGTTCACCACCTTTGAGTTTATATTCAACCCTTAATCAAGACCTTCTACTCTGGTTTCCTTTGTTCGAAATTTATTCCAGAAATTTTAGTATTCAGCTATTTAAATTAGCTGATATTTTGATAACCTTTTTAATGTTAATATGTTACACAACTTGGCAGTTGAATTCATTGTAATTGACATGTTAATAATTGTATTCCTGATGCTTAAATAGCAGGATGCATGAATTTATATTTCCAGAGTTTTGATGATGATACTAATTTTTTTCCTGTCAATTTGGTATCATCATCCAGGACGGGAAAGAAGTCCAAGTCAATGAAAGATTTCTTGGCTTCATCTGGAGGTTTTTCACCTGTCAGAGAGAGATCGGGTCTGAGTCTTTCAGCAGTGAAATCTCTAGTACTTCGTGAAAAAGAGGACAAGCTTACATTTGAGTTTGGTAACAATGAGAAGGTGCTGTCTTTAATTCGATCACTGTTTGATGGAGGTAAGCATATTTTTGGTAACAGGATCTTTGAGAATATTTTGTTGGATAGAGCTTTTTGGTCTAATTTATCACTTATTATGTGATGTTTCATTTATATTTTAATATCTGCAAGATGTTTACAGATGCACTGTTTCTCAAACGGAATATTAGATCTTGCTCAGATGCAATTACTATGACATCTTTTCCAAGAGATATTCATGGTGCACCTCCTGAAAGCTTCATTGTAAAGGTAGCTGAAGTTATTGGGAGCTTCAGAACCCTGCGAAAGATGGCATTATTTTGGTGCAGAGTTGTTGCTGAAGTAAGTCATTTATTACAAATTTGAGTTAGATAAACTCTTTATTACTGTTATATTAGAAATCTTAATTTTTTAATTAGAACCTTAGCCTTACATTTTTTTTTACTGTGCTTTGATTTTATGCTCTTAAGTTATAATTTAGCTTTTTGAGATCTGCCCCTGATCTCTTACCTTTGTATTTTCACTATTATTAATATAAAGAAGTTTCTTTTTAAAAAAAATAGAAATCTTAAATCTTACCTTATTATAGCTCTTTATGTTTATTATTCAATCTGTACCACTTTTTTTTTATGAAGTATATTTCTCTATATTGGTGAATTTGTTAGCACGCATAGCTGGACATTTCTGTAACTCATCATTTCTAATAAAATTATTGTGTGTTATATTAAAGAAACTTGGACAACTTTGACAATGAGTTCCTTAGGGTGGTTTGGAAAGCCACCCAGTAGTTAAAACTGGCGTAATTCAGAGTAATTATTTGATTTTGCGTGTTTTTCTGACCATGTAATTACATAGTACTGTGTAATTAGAGGTAATTGAGGGGTCTCAATTACACTCTCCAATTCTCATAGCCCCATGAGAATTGGATGAAATTACATTGTCATTACTAATTACTATCAATTTTAAAACGTATTTATTACATAATGTTATTTTTCTGTGTGATTACTAATTTGTTTGACAAACATGACAATAAGAATTTATAAGTAATTACCACTTAACATCTAAACACATTCTGTATTTTAAAATATAGTGTAATTACTCATGTATGTAATTATTTACCTAGTAATTACCCAGTTATTTCCAAACACACCCTTAAATTTTTTATTATGGTATTCTCTTGTCAAGTGCCAAGTAACATCTTTATGAATATATATTGTCATGCACACTTCATTTTCTTTATAATTTATTTCTGGTTTAACAATAGATTCTTACTGTTTTTTGTGGATGCAGCTGAGAAGACTTTGGTCTGAGGAGCAATGTATACCTGGCATCCCTCTGGATGGTATTCCAGATCTAAATTCTTGTCTTCTGTTCCAGCAGCTGCAAGTGATTAATTGCTGTGTTTCACGGAAAAGACGTCGAGAAATTGCCTCTCAATCATTAGACTTTGTCCTTAAGGAAGGCAATATAAATGAAGAAGATTTAACTATGTTCAAATATGTTCATGCAAGTTCCATATTATATGCTAGAATAAATACTGGGGAACTTGTTCTCCGACTTGGTGCTGATCACCCAATGGGAGATCTAACAATGCTGGAAACTGGAGAACCTGTGTACTCTCCTATAACCCAGGTTGGACTAATGATCTATACTCAAATGATACTATTTGTGCACCTAAGGTTTGCATGTGGTTTGCTCTCACAAGGTCTGAGGTTCGAGTCCCTCTTGGGGTACTTACATAGCAATTGTTGTGGTTTCTTGGTCCTCAAATATTGTAGGATTGCAAAGAGCTTAGTTTAAAGAAAAAATGATACTATTTGTGCTTACTCCTATTATTGAGATTTTCTGCAACCTTACCTGCAGGAAGGACCTTTGCTGACTGAAGATCTTATCAAAGAAACAGAGGAGTTTGTGCTTCGAACTGGAAGGTTAGTATTTGAGGCACTCTAAAATAATTTAATTTGTTTTCACTTAATAGCTACCATATGTATCATATTGCTATTAGATATTGGAAACTTTTTATACTTGTTATAACTATTATGATATGAGGTTCTTGGGTATGCTAATCCCGTGTTACCTGATAAAACATTCCAACAATACATGATGCTGGTGCCGTGTATTTATTCAATAAACAAGAGTAGTCTCTTTGTAAAATTTATTTGCCAGTTTCTCCATCTCGTATACCAATTTTATTTGTGGGTGTTTGTGTAACGTGTGTGTGTGTATATATATATATCTGAGTGTGTTTGTGTCTTAATCAATATAGATCTGTTCTAATAATCACCATTTATTTAATGATCAGTGTTGGTGCTGGGTGTTCTCAACTTCTCTCTGACATGCAGGCTTTCAAGGTTGAGTTTATAATAAATATGCTTTGAATCTCATATATTTGCCTATTTGTATATTTGAACTAATTTCTTTTAATTTGATTTGCTAGGCCGCGAATCCTGGTTGTATTTTGGAAGATTTTGTTAGGTGGCACTCTCCTCCTGATTGGACAGAAGCTGAGCCAATTAATGAAGGCAAAGGCCCTTCTGATGATGGCGACATATTGTCTATGAGAGGTCAATTAAGTAGTCGAATGCAGAAAGAAGGTATAAAACATGCATACGTACAATTATACAAGGTTCACATTTAAAAAAAAAAATATATGAGGTTTACATGATTATGAATTAACTCTCGTACCATTTTTAAAGAATTCTTGGATAAAACTTGGGGTTCTTGATGAAGAGCTTTAGTCTTTAGCAAAAACAGAATATATATTTATGTGCATAGAGTAGTGTGTGAAGACTTCAACAGAGGGCCTAGTCTGATATATAATCAATTCTTTTATACGAAAGTTTTGAATCTGATCAAATGTGTGAGGAGTTATTTAAACTAAACTCTTTGATTTAATGTCCTATTTTCGTTCAGACCGATAATAGGTTTAAAGGGTTGATTCTAATTATAACAATATCTCATCGTCAAAAAAATTAACAACCTTAACTGCTTAATAGGTATGCCAAAAATGTTCCCATGTTTTCTTTATTAGACGGGGAATCTTAATCTTTTGAGCCATTCCACATTGTCTAGTAAACGGAAACCTTTTTAAGAAACAAATTAGCATGCTGATGCAAAGAAATGTTGTGTGAAATTTGCCTGAACAATGTTTGTGCTTATATAATAGGTAATTTATGGCGTGAGCTGTGGGAAACATCAAAGCCAGTTCCAGCAGTTAAACAAACACCCTTGTTTGATGAGGATTTGGCAGTGTGAGTTGCAATAATCGATGTTTCCACTTTGATTTATTATTGGTTTTCATTTATCATAATAATCTAAGCTATTGATCCTGTAGGGAAGGTATTCTGGACAGTTTGGAGGAAATTCCACCTTTAGAGCTTTTTGAGCAATTGTTTATATCTTTGGTAAGTTGATTATCTATCATATCAAATGCTAGATGCTGTCATTTTGATGAGTTTTGATCATAGTAAATTAGATAGTGAATTTGTGTAAACTGCTAATTGTTCTTGTGTTAATTGAATAAAGAAATAAATACTGGGATTTGTTCTAAAAAGTTATACGGTATATCTGGCTAAAATCCTTTTTGTTTTCTTTCCTTTTACTTGGGAAGTGTGAAGGCTGGAAGCTCTGCTGATAGTGTTCAAATTCTAATTTGCTGAGAAATCAGTGTTAATCAACTTCACTTGCCAGTTTATTTTCTCATCTCTTTATCTGAGACATAAGAGCATTCCTAATAGATGCTCTAAACTAGCAAATATGTAAAAGTAAATAGTTAAGGATTAAAATTCATCTCCATTGGGTGCTCTAAAGATTTAGCTATAATAGATAGGCTCTAACACCAATATATTTTTTACCAAATGTAGCTAAGCTTTTAAAGCTTCATTAAATATATTTTTTAATACTTTTTTTATCTATTTTTCCCTTTCTCTCTCCCATTAGTTATTTTATTATTATTATTATTTTTTTTTTTCAATTTTTTTTTATTTTAATTAATAAATAATATTTAAATGATGTAAAAGAAAATATAGGATATAATGTAAAAATTGTTGGGTAAAATAGAAAAAATTAGGTTTTGATGATGTATTTTGAGAGACAAAGTCCTCTAATAAACAATAGTTTTGACATGACAACCAGTCAGGGTCATGATTTTAGACGCTAATAGAAATTTGTAGCCCTGGCTTCATTTTATTTATATTTCAATTGTGTGATCTGACTCCAACTATATGATTTGTTCACCATCTGACCCCGTTCAGTGTTATTTATCATCCCCATCTCCATTTCCATTTCTGCCTTAATTTTCTTTTAAATGTGCTAAACCATTGCCAAAGTTAAGTCAGGGCTCTTAAAGTCCTCAAAAACCTTTTATGAATGGGATTAATACAAAATGGGACTTGAAGCAGTATTCTTGGTAGAGATATTGCGAATTGCAAGTTTAATGACAAATTCCTCACTATAAATATTTTCCTCAGGATTTTTTCTTCATTTTCTATTTGTGTGTTTGAGATTTTAAATTTTGTCAACAGTAGTCTGTTACTAACAACGTGTTGTTGTGTAACAAGCAGCTGGGTTTAGGCTTTGTTATTGCGGAGACTTCTCTACCTACTAACAGTGATTTGTCAAAGCTGTTTTATGAATGCAAAGACTACACAACTGCTGCTTGCCAATCCTGCACTTTGAGTGAGAAAATCGATGATCTTTGCCAGGTAAATCTCATAAGCTTAGAATTGATTGATAGTAGTGACATTAAAATTTGATGTGAAGACTTGGTACTATAATATGTTGACATTTCCATTTCTGCAACTTCCATTTCGGGTTCATTGGAAATAATATCTTTGTTGCATTTCTCCATTGGGTTCATAGTGAGCAAAATGATTATATTGTTAACTTTTGTCTGACTTATGGTACAGGTATATGAAACAGTGGAGAGAATGTTACAAAATCCTGAGGAAGTACTAAAGACAGTGAGGCTGGCAGAAGATACTCCTAGTCCTGCTGGTGAATAAAAACGACTGTTTAAGAGGCTAAATCTTAACTTTGGTGGCAAAGATAGGAACTTAAGGAAACCAGCTTCAAAAGAACACAAGAACTCCGACGATAACCGGGCAAGCGGTCAACCCTTTTCAAGTTTCTTTGATGGAAAGTCATCGTTATTTTCGAAAAGACCTCCTAAGCCTGGAAGCATGTCCCCTGCTGAAAAGCTTACTACTTTAGATGAAAATGATTGGACAGTGATTTAGAGTTTAGATACACCCGTTTTTTTTTGGTTCTTAATTAGGTTATATCGTGATTGGTTTTGCTGGCAATTAATTGTAAATTAATCAGGAAAAGAAGAAGGGCCAGCTGGGGTTTATTACTTGCAATATGTGAATGAATTTATTGCTTCGACTACAGATGAAATGAAAAGAAAAGTAGTTTTTTTTTTCTTTTTCTTTTGGATTTCTGGAATTGAAACACACCACATTTGAGCACAATAATTTACTTAATATCTTCGAATATGGTCTTCACAAAATCTGGTTCTGGAATGTGGAGTTTGCCAATTTTACTCTTTCAACCCAAGCATAAATAAGATCTAAAGAAAATAAAAAGTAACGTAGAGCCACACCGTTCTCATGTCTTGTTGCCCTGTTTCATTGGCATGACAGCTTTATTCATTAATCTTGTTCTTATAATTTCACTCTTAAACATCATCATCACCATTATCATCACTTTGCTTCTCATTTTCCGTCACCTTATCAAATTGGAAATATTTGGAGATAAGATCTGGCACAACGAAGTTTGATAGCCAATATAAAATCAGCAATAAAACACTGTTTTACGGAGCCCAGAAGAGAAAAACCAAAGAACAAAAGTGTCAAAACCGGTTAAAGTAGCCACCAAAAAAAGAAAAGAGTGTTTTTAAGGAAAGCAAACTGACCTGATCTGAAGGAATGTTGCTGGGTCCACGGACTTGGCAGGAGAAGGGAAACTAAGAACAATGGGACTACTACTACCACTGGTACTGTGCATGACAGCCTTGGTTCGAACTTTAAGTAAATGACGAAACATTAGCGTCTGTAAAGTACCCAGCCTAGCGCCCTCATTGCTAGACAACCATATCGAAAGTTTTGGTGATTTGAGCTGCTTTCGCTGGTTTGGATTACAATGTGGAGAAAACAAAGGAGATTGAAGTTGAATTGACCTCATTCTTATTTGTTGAACTGGGTTTTGGAAGAAGTATTATAAAGCTCACCAACAAAAGATATTATCTTTTCATTTTTTTTAAATGGTATCTTTTCAGGATGGAGGCAGACCAATCACTCAAGGGGCCAAAATGTAAAAAAATAGTCGAGGGGGCCAATTATATGATTTTTTTTAAAAAATCAATGAAATTTTATACAAATACTATACGATTAATTTTTTTTTGTTGGGAATAAATTTTATTACTAGTGAGGTTGAAAATGATAAAGATTGCAAATTGGAGATGGGAATTTCTCCAACCAATTAACCTTATTGTCTTTCTAAAAAAAAAATATTATTATTTAACCAAATGGCATGCTAATTCAATTCATGAGCCACTTGAAACACAAAGTCTTCAAAGTCTTCTTCCCTGTAACTTTTCATTAGTTATGTATGAAACGATAACATTATTTTTCATTCTCAAAGTCTTCTTCTAGACTTGTGACAAGTGTAACTATTGTGATAACTTGGTCGCATATTGATGGTCAGTTGGTTTGTTGTGAGATGAAAATTTAAGTTTAGATTAGACCAACTTACATATATTATTTTAGCCAAAATTAAGTTAAAATAGCTAAAAGATTATTTTAGGGAGTTGTTGGCACCGATATTTGACAACGACAATTATAGAACATGTTTAAGAATTGAGAAATTTACAAGATACACCGTTTGCTTTACAAATATATTTTATATGCTCGTACACATTTTTTTTCATTTATACGTTTCAAATTTGATTATTACAATTATACGATCTATTTGCTGGAAACATTGAAAATTGCACTCCCTCACTGTAGGAAAGAAGCTGGAAACCAGACCTCGAGGCACACTCCATGCCCAGTACCACTACTATCTCCATCGATGCAAATTGTTTCAAAAAAGGTGTTCGGTGGTAAATCGATCGTGAGATGTGGTGAGCCTGTAGATTTCCCCAATAGATTGCGACAAAGAAAACAATTCTGGTACAAGGAGGATCGATAAATTCGTTGTGTTGATCTCTCACGAAAACTCCATTGTCGCTAATGCTCCAAGGTAAAATATCTTGAGCTTCATTACATTGCATTTTTGAAGTAAAAAATCCTTTGAGATTGATTCATACGTGGTTGTCGTTAAACTGTGTATTGGAATCTATTGTGTTAGAGAAATGAATATTGCTTCAATGAAAATAGTAAAAACCAAATATAACTTTATGGAAGAAATACAATAGAGAAGATATTTGATTAAATAAATGTTACAACTCAATTGCTAAAAGTACAAATAATCAGAAAAGATGTAGAAGAAGAAGAATACAACTCAAATCATGAATAATACAAATAAATATATAAACCAAAATAAAGAAATAAAAACAAAAGATAAATGAAGAACAATTACTCTAGAAAGAAACTCTTACACCCACACAGCCAAAGAGTAAAGTAGTAGGAATCACAAACTTGAATAAGGTTCAAGACCTTTGTTCAAAAACTTATTTCTCCTTCTATAAGCACTAAGGGATCTCACAATTTGGAAATAACTCTATGAAATTATCAAGATTTTGGTGTACTTCTAGCAAAGTGCTCTAGTGGATAGAAATGGTGTGTGTTACAAGTGAACACAAGACTCCTATTTATAAAGTTTTTGGATCACCTTTTGATTTTCAAACTGTAACGCCCTACTACCCAGGGACCATTACAATGTGCATTTTAAATAGTGCTAAACTCGCTAAATGAGTTATTTGGCTATAATCGTGTAACTAAACGTGATTAACAGATTAGGGTTAAAATTTTTGGTCAAAGATACAAACGTTTAACTAAAACGTTTACTGTATACATGGGATCCCAAAATACATTTAAAAGGTTAACTACAATAAAAGAGTTACAACCTGCCGACGTAAGCGACAAAATAGGGTTTGACCCTAGTTCCTCTTTAATCCCTCGGCTGTGGTGGTCGAGTAGCCGCATATGTACACATCGTCACCTAAGCTCTCCAACTCAAGGATGGTCCAACTTTCTTTTACCTTTTCCTGCACCACATAGCACCCGTGAGCCAAAGACTCAGCAAGAAAACTCAAACATGCTCATAAGTAGTTAACAACATATATCCAAATCATAATAAGCATGCTTAGTAGTAATAAACCTACTCATGCATGCATAACATTCATATAAATGACTACAATGTCATATGGGACCAATTGCCCTAGATAAATAATCAATGAATCATATTGGGGTCAAATGCCCAAAATACATGATTATGGAGTCATACTGGCTGAACGCCCTGGGATATGGGACTAATAAGTCATCCTGTGGCCCTTTTCCCTGTCATCTGTATAACTGGCTTTTGAGCTGATCTAGCATTCTCGGCGCTAAGTTTTCTCTGACCAATAGATCGGTCAAGCGTATCATGCGCTCCTAGTTAGGCTAAACCATATGGGCCAGCGCTCCGCGCTATTTCCATGCTTGACTAATAGGTCAATACCTTACAACAGCACTCATCATGCTGATGTCGTCCTTGACTAATAAGTCAATGCTTTATGACCAGCACTCTCCGTGCTAATGTCTTCCTTGACTAATAAGTCAATGCTTTACGATCAGCACTCATCGTGTAACGCCCTGGATAGCAAAGACTGTTACACTGTGTACTTATAAAGGTGCAAGACTTGTTAGTCAAGTCATTTGGATGAAAACATGTCGTTATACCATAGATGTGCTAGGGTTAAAATGGTTTTGGTCTCAAAAGTACATTTCATATATTTAAACAAATTTACACATGGGATCCCAAAAAATAAATAGTGCTTAAAAGTTAGTTTACAAAATTTCCAAAACATACAGATCACCATTGGCCACTCTAAGGCCAAAACAGACATTATAACTCCTCTGTTTCTGCTATCCTCACAACCGTGGCAGCTGAGCAGCTGATCATGTACATTCCGCTCGCAGAGCTCTCCAAATCAGGGCTGATCAAGTTTGCCCTTGCCTTTACCTGCACCACGTAGCACCCGTGAGCTAAGGCCCAACAAGAAAACATAATATACCTTGCAGACAACAATAACAGATAAATAACCCATTAAGCATGATCAAACATTTAACATTCCACTTTAATCACATAGCATGTAATCAGAATCAAAGATGTAACCAATCATTAATAACAGTCAAGTCTCATGATAACTAGGGCCGACAACTTAGGCCGCACCCTCTGTTTACCCCATTGACTTCGGCCCGCTTAAACCGAGCTCAATGCATAATAATAAGCTGTCCTCGGCTACCAGTGGCCGAGCCGCGCCCTGTGTGCAAGTGTAACCTTTGGCACTCTTAGGCCGTTGGTTTACTGTTTACACGGCATCCTTTCAAAGCTCACATATTAGGAAACCCTTAGTCCCGCTACAAATACACACCCGGGTGCAGTTTTCTTACCCTTGGCTTCCAAGTGTACTAGCTACGAGCGATGCTCCTTGAGCGCAATCCGATCCTCGAGCCCTAGCTTAGCACCTAGTCACAACCAAGATAAAGGGTATCATCAACAATCTTAAAAGAGCTTCTAGACAAAGTTCTAGTCCTCGGAACATTGAACTTCACCAAACATGGTAAAAGATTCAATCCCGAGCACCCTAGGTTAAATTCCCAAGCCTAGAATCTCAAAATCCCAAGCTCTTAAGGGCCGCGGCATTAGCCACCCATGCCGCGACATGGCCCCAACCAGAGGCCCCCCAATGCCCAAAAATAGACACGGGCCGCGGGCCTACTCAGACCATGCCGCGACCCACCCTCCTTCCTCATCACACATTAGCTTCGAAGGGCCGCGGCTCACCAAGAACTATGCCACGGCCCAACCCCTTCGAACCCAGAGAAACCTCCATTTTTGACTCTCAAACTTCATGCAAACTCATCCAAAACTACCCCAATTCCACAACTCAGCTATCCAAAAACTTCCCACAAGATTCCAGCAACATAACCCACCTGAAACCTAGACTAGAAACCCATCAAAAACCTATTTCAATCACTGAAAATATCTAACTCAAGAGCACAAAACCCAGTCATGGAAACACTATAATTCAGCCATTAAACCTTGAATTCGAGCTTACCTCAACTGTAGAACCACTCCTCCAAGAGATTTCTGGGCTAACTTCCAAGGTTCTAGCTTCAATTTAATCTTCAAATCCAAAACCCCAAAACCTCTTAGAGCACACTCAAAAACACAGAATTTCAACCACAGAAAATGGGATTCAATGCTTACCTCAACCGTGATTAAGTTCCTTTGACAATCCTTGAGCTAATCCTCTAAATCCCAGCTTTAATCTTCAGAATTCCAGGCATAATTCTATGTTCTATTTTTTTTCCTTTTAGAGAGAAAGAGAGAATGAAGGAGAGGGTCGGCCTATTTTATGTTCCACTGTTTTCTAAAATTTTCTTAAGTCTATCCTTAAGCAATAAAGCTAATCCCAAAGCTCGGGGTACCAGAAACGTCCCCGAGGGAAAAATAATAAATTTCCCCAACGTTCCCACCTAGACTTCCTAACCTCAAATATATCTCCAATTATTTATTTTCATAACCCGGTAAACTAAATAACCACCCGATACCTGAAATACCCCTTGACTTGTCCAAAGTCAAACGTTAAGCCCTGTTGTGACTTTCCCGCTATCTAGCTCCCTAGGGTCACCTCAAGTCGCCTGCTGCAGATTTATCCACATAATAATGTGGTTCTCACAAATATAACATTTAACCACATTTACATTTATATAATCATACAAGCATGCTTATCATGTAATCATGCATTAAATCAATAAATTCACACATAAGCCAATTATGCCCTCCTGGCACACTAATCAAGGCCCTTAAGCCATATTAGTGATTTTGGGTCGTTACACACCGTGCCAATGCTGTCCTTGACTAATAAGTCAATGCCTTACGACCAAAACTCGCCGTGCCAATGTCGTTCTTGACTAATACGTCAATGCTTTACGACCAGCACTCCCCGTGCCAATGTCATCCTTGACTAATAAGTCAATGCTTTACGACCAGCACTCACCGTGCTAATGTCGTCCTTGACTAATAAGTCAATGCCTTATGACCAGCACTCACCGTGCCAATGCTATCCTTGACTAATAAGTCAATGCTTTACGACCAGCACTCACCGTGCTAATGCCATCCTTGACTAATAAGTCAATGCTAGGATATGGGAATAGTAATTCACCTCGGGTCCCTTAGCCCTATCCTCTATATAAGCATACCTGGCGCTGACCAGCACTCCACGTGCTAATGCTGTCCTTGACTAATAAGTCAATGCTAGGATATGAGACTAATAAGTCACCCCGAGCCCCATTGCCCTATCCTCTATATAACCAGCTTTGGAGCTGATCCAGTGTACCTGGCGTTGAGATTTCCCCGACCAATAGGTCGGTCAAGCGTATGATGCGCTCCTGCTTAAGCATAACCATAACGACCAGTGCACAACACGCTATTGCCACCCTTGACTAATAAGTCAAGCCTTTCTCAATAACATAATGCAAACAGGCATATATCATATGTTAAATATCCAAATATAAAGCATTCAACATGCTTAATAAAAAATCATAAGCATAATCATAATCATGCTCATACTCAGGCGTTCATGCCCTATCCATGTTCTTGTTCAACAATTTGGAATCACAAGCATAATAATAATCATGCACATTTACAGAGACTCAGGCTCTGATCAATTCTATATTCAATATTTAGGCCATGCCATAATCACATGTATCATATACTAGGTGCAATTTTCTTACCTTTGGTCCAAACACAAGTTACCAATAAACGACCCTCGAGCACGATCCTGGTTCCGAGCCCCTAGCGATAACCTAGTCACAACCATAATATAGAATTTGTCAATAACGAGTAAACAAAGGCTTCCAGACTGAGTCCTAGCCTCTATGACATCAAATCCTACCAAACCGAGTTGTAGGATTGATCCGAGTCCTTAGGTTTAAGTTCCCATCACTAAAAACCCATTTTGGCCAAAACTTCCCTTAAGTGTCGCGACCCCAAACCCCTGAGCCGTGACCCGCCTAAGATAGAGGCTTTGCCTCATATTTACCTATGCCTCACGCCGCGGCGCGCCTACTAGGCGCCGCAACCCTTAATACCCAGTAGCAAGCATCTCCACCTTCATCAAGCCTGGGCCGTGGCGCCCAAGAACAGGGCCACGACCCGACCTCAAACCCAGCCTAAAACCTCCATTTTCTTCATTTAAAAACCATCCAAAAACCTATCCAAACATATCCCAATCCCAAAAACAAAGTTCCCAATCAAATCCATGGCCCAAAACCATCGAAACCCAAGCCCCAATGAACTAAATATCTCATCAAAACACATTCAAAACTCAAGAAACTTTAGGAAACAAAAACTTAGAAATTCAAAGCTTAAATTACCTTTGATTATGTCGTTTCTTGCTAAATCCTCCGACTAATAAGCTTCTAATCTTTCCAAGAATCGTTATGACTCGATCCTTGCTTGAATTCGAGTCCTAAAACTCGAGTTTCCTTCGAAAATGCTAACGAACGTAAAAAAAGGATAACAGGAGAGAGAGAACGTGATGAACGTTCTTTTTATGTTTCTGACAGGTTACTTCGAGCTTAAGTAACCTCAAACAAATCCCAATGCTCGGGGTCCCATAAACGCCCCCGAGGGTAAAATAATTAAAATTCCCAAAATTCCTTCCTGATCTCACTAACTCCCAATATATCATCAAATAATCATTCCCATTATCCAATAACCTGGTAATGTATTAAATACCCAAAATACCCTTTTACTCACACCGAGTCAAATATGGGTCCCGTTGTGACTTTCCCACTAGCTTGCTCCCTAGGATCGTCTCGTGCTAAGTAACCCAATTTTATCCACATAATGATGTGGTCTCACACATATATCACATAATTCCCATAATTTGCCATCCTGGCCCCTTAATCAAGGCCCTAAGCCTTATTAGGTAATTTGGGACGTTACAACTATCCCCTCCTTACAGAAATTTCATCCTCGAAATTTTACCTGAATAGTCCGGGATATAGATCTCGCATATCTGATTCCAGTTCCCAGGTCGCTCCCTTGACCTTACTGTTTCTATATAATACCTTTACCAAAGGTATAGCTTTATTCCTTAGAACCTTGTTCTTTCTGTCTCATATTTGGACTGGTTGTTCCTCATAGGAGAGATCTGCCTGAAGTCCCAGATCCTCATAACTCATCACATGAGTCTCATCCTATACATGTTTCCTCAACATGGAAATATGAAATACATTGTATATGGCCAACAGTGCCGAAGATAAGGCCAACCCATAGGCCAACTAACCGATCCTCTTCAGGATTTCCAACGATCCTACTAATCTAGGGCTCAACTTGCCCTTATCTCATCACCCATTTCCATGGTGATACCCTAAGGAAGATATAGTCTTCAACTTGGAACTCCACATTCCTTTCTTTCAGATTAACATAACTTTTCTGTCTATTCTGAGAAGCGAGCATTCGAGCTCTAATCTTTTCAATAGCCTCAGTGGTCCTTTGAACTACCTCAGGACCCAAATATTTCCTCTCACCCATCTCATCCCAGTGAATGGGTGATCTATACTATCCTACAACATCTCATAAGGTGCCCCTCTAATAACTTGGTAACTCTCTCTGATTTACCATCATTCTGAGTATAATAAGTTGCACTGAACTCCAGCTGTATACTCATCGCCTTCAGTATCCTTCCCCAAAACTTGGAAGTAAATACAGGGTCCTTATCCAATAGGATAGACCTCGAAATCCCCTGAAGGTGTACTATTTCTCTCACACAGAGATCTATATACTGTTAACTATACTGCTCATCCTCACTGACAAAAGTGAGTTGACTTTGTATACCGGTCCATAATAACCCAAACTGAATCACACTGACCCACTATCCTGGGCAATCCTATCACGAAATCCATCGTGATTTTCTCCTACTTCCACTTTGGGTTACACAAAGGCTGTAATGGCCTTACTGGTTTCTGTCTCTACCTTGAACTGCTAATAGGTCAGGCGCTTTGCCACGTACTCAATTATGTCCCTCTCCATCCCAGGCCACCAATATAAAGCTTTCAAATCTTGGTACATCTTCATGGTGCCTGGACAAAGAGAATAAGGGGTAATATAAGATTCATCTAGAATCTCCCGTTTAATCCTAGTGTCCATTAGATCCCATGTCCGATCCTTATACCTCAATAACTCATGTCTGACACTACATAGTCATTAGCTAATCCTACTAAGACATCCCCTCTAATCCTTCCCATCTATGGGTCACTCAACTGTTTCCTTTAATCATCTCTAAAAGAGTAAACTCAAGTGTAATGTTGGCCACCTAGCCCACCAGTAACTCAGCTCTAGTTCTGTTCATATCAATCAACTAATGTGATGTATAGGCAATCACCTTTTCTGTCAATGAGGTGTCATAATAACCCATAGACTTGTTCTAATTTGTAGGAAGACTTGGAACTCTTCCACAAAGAACATGTAATACCCTACCCATCCAAGGAAACTTCTGACCCCTGAGGCGTTCCTTGGCCTTGGCCAATCTCTAATTGGGAGTATACCACAATATCATCGATAAAGATGATCACAAACCAATTCAAATAATCTTTGAAAACCCTGTTGATCTGATTCATAAAAACAACTGCGGCATTAGTCAAATCCAAAAGACATGACTCAGCACTCCTAGTGCCCATATCTGATATAAAAGGCAGTCTTCAACATAACCCCTCTCCTTGATCCTCACTTGGTAATAACCAGATCGAAGATCTACCTTGGAGAATACCATCTTACTGAACCTTTAGTTCTTACTGCTCTGCTAAAACTGTTTAATATAGTGCCCTAGACTTGGTTCCGTCCCTGGCATCACATAACCACTGTTCTATCTCTTGGTGTAGAGGTAACCCTGACAAACCCCTGGAAACACATCCAGAAACTCACAGACTAATCCAGTCTGTCCTGGTCCCACTGGCACGACTTGAGTGGTATCCACCACACTAGCTAAGAGTCCTATGCATCCTCCTACAATAGGTCTATAGCTCTAAGTACAGATGTCATAAGTATATAGGGTCCATGCACAGTGACAACAAATACAAGGGTTTCTCACTCTCAAGCCCAAGGGTTACCATCCTTTCCTCAGCCCTGGGTAATCTCTCTTGAAGTTCCCAATCATCCCACACAAGAAACATGCCTTTGCTCAGCATTCTCCCAGATGGCGCCTATTGCACAGAGTGCATTCTGGGTAGAGTTTCCAATACTCATCCTCACCCTGATGACCTATCTGAATACTTTGGAACCCCTTTTCTGATCCAGAGGTACCAAATACATTGATAACTTTTCTTTCCTTATCATTGGGCCTTTGTCCTTGCCTGATCCAACAAATGGAGGTATCACTGCTTGAGCTCTGCGCTCTCTGGCACTCTCCCTCCACATCTTATTTCCTGTGCCCTCAACAACAAGGGCCTTCCCTACCACCTGACCATAGGTAAAGATCTCATGTACTGGGACAATTCTAATGCCCTGAGCTATCTCGACATTCAATCCCTGGATAAATCACTCCTTCTGAGCTACATCCGTGGGTACCATATCAAAAGAAAACTTGGCAAACCCATCAAATTTGTTAACATACTCTGTTAGTGTTGTATTTCCCTGAATTAGGTTTAGAAAATTATTTGTCTTAGCAATCTTAACTGCATCACAGTAATATCTTTAATTAAACAACTGCCGAAATTCTTTCCAATTAATTGCAGCTGTGTCACGTGTCTGGGATACCACTTCCCATCACGTCTGGGCATCTTCCCGCAGCATATATGTAGAACAAATCACCCTATCATGACCCACCAACCTCATATTGTTGAGGATGGAACTGATCATGCCCATCCATTGTTCAGCTCTAAATGGATCTAGGCCTCCCTAAAAAACTATAGGGTAATATTCCTGAAATTTCCCACATAGAAATTCCCATTTGTTCTCAACCCTAGGCTGAGCCAATACTGGTGCCACTCCTGGCATAGCAAAGGAAGAGGTGTTCCCTGACAGAACCTGTTGTTTTAAATACCTAATCTCTTCCTCTTGCCTCTACAATCTTAATTTCATATCTGTGAACACCTACTGTTAATTCTGAGGGTCAGGCAGAGGGCTCAGGCCCTGACTGTAATTCCCAGCCTCGGTATAACCACCACAAGGTCCCACTAACTACCTTGGGTACATAACCCCTGATTGAGTCTGCAGTCAAAAACTTGACCCATTAAGCATGATGAGCTCATTCAAAAGCCTTCCCCCACGGGAACGATCACACAACACCACATTCACATACCATTGTAGTACTAAAATACATGCCCATAACATTCATGCATCAATCAATAACCCCTGCTCTTGCCAACAAAATCTCATGCTCTTAACTCAACATCCAGATAACAAATTCATATATATATATATTCACTGAGTAGGTAATCACATAATCATATCAATATTCAAGGGCCAGGCCCTATCAGAATCTCATGCTTCCTAATAAGGCATGTAGGTAAAGCATTTATATCCTATTTAAGCAGTTAAACACATAACCACATAAATAGTCACCAAACCCTGAGTGGAGCTTGTCTTTAGTGACGAGTGTACATGCCCAGCTTGTCTTCAGGAACCCTTAACCTTGGCTCGCTCTAATACCAAGTTGTAACACCCTACTACCTAGGGACCGTTACACTGTGTATTTTAAAAAGTGTTAAACTCGCTAAATGAGTCATTTGGCCATAATCGTGTAACTAAACGTGATTAACGGTTTAGGGTTAAATTTTTTGGTCAAAGATACAAACGTTTCACTAAAATGTTAATAGTATACACGGGATCCCAAAATACATTTAAAAGGTTAATTACAATAGGGTTTGACCCTAGTTCCTCTTTAATCCCTCGGTCATGGTGGTCGAGCAGCCACATATGTACACATCGTCACCTAAGCTCTCCAACTCAAGGATGGTCCAGCTTTCTTTTACCTTTACCTGCATCACATAGCACCCATGAGCAAATGCTCAGCAAGAAAACTTAAACATGCTCATAAGCAGTTAACAACATATATCTAAATCATAATAAGCATGCCTAGTAGTAATAATCCTACTCATGCATGCATAACATTCATATAAATGACTATAGTGTCATATGAGACCAATTTCTCTAGATAAATAATAAATGAATCATATCGAGGTCCAATGCCCAAAATACATGATTATGGAGTCATACTGGCTCAACGTCTTGGGATATGGGACTAATAAGTCACCCTGGGGCCCTTTTCCATGTCCTCTGTATAACTAGCTTTGGAGCTGATCTAGCGTTCTCGGCGCTAAGTTTTCTCCGACCAATAGATCGGTCATGTAACGCCCTACTACCTTAGAGTCGTTACTTAGTGAGTTTAAAATAGAAATCGTGCTTTTGACTGACTCTAAGTGGTTTCTAAAACCAAAAGTGTGAATAAACCAGAGTTTAAGGCTGTACTCTTTGAAAATGTTTAGCTTCATTGAAAACGTTAAGTATAAAACATCTGGGATCCCAAAATAAGGTTTACAAAATATTTACAACTCAAAAATAGATTTACACTTGATCAACTATCAAAAGAATGGTTTAATACAGCCATATATAAAATGCCCCCAACCAAAGCAGTCGGGCAGGCCGAACATGTACGCGCCGCCCCCACGCTCTCCATACTCATGGCCGATTGACTGACTCCTTGCTTTTACCTGCCACACGGAGCACCCGTGAGCCGAAGCCCAGCAAGAAAACCCAAATAGTACATAACATATGCAAATAATATAGCTGGCATGATTCACTGATAAATAGGAAAATCATCAGATTAAACAAGCACGACCATGCTGCCCCAGAAGCCTTACCAAAGCTTGGGGTCTCGATCCTCACCGTAGGATAACTCATGCATCCCTCGGGTCCCACCCTGGCTATAGCATCCCATGTGCTGAGCGTTACTTCCGGCCCCAAGGCCATACCCGGACTTCGCCGCTCTCGGCCTTAGCCGTTCATTTCATTATAATCACACATATAATACATTCAGAAATAACCATTCAAACATATAATAGTTCATCTAAGATTACACATTTGCACATAATACAATCTAGGGCCATGCCCTGCAATCACACAGTGGGCCCATGCCCTATTCTCGGGTGTTACGGTTTTCTTACCTTTAGATTCGGTAGCCTTGATCACCTGACTCCTTGAGCACGATCCTACCTGAGCCCTAGCGCTTACCTAAGCAAAATCCACAAGTCAAAGTCATTACCAAACCTCGAGTCCAAAACCTAGCCTCGGGACCAATCCCGAGCCCCCGGGGAGTCCTAGATCCCCAAAACAAAGTGGCAGAATCGAGCCCCGAACCCTAGGTCAAAATCCCTTCACAAAAGCCCAAAAATCCCCTCTGTGAACAGTGCAGCGCTACAGTGCTCAAAAGAGGGTGCTGTAGCGCTACAAGCAGAACCACCCCATCAGAACAGGGGCTAGCGCTACAGCGCCCCCTGACTAGCGCTGTAGCGCTAGTTGCAGCCAGACCAAAACCAAAAATCGCTTCTTGCGATTTTCTTCCCCCATTTCAACTCCAAACTTGCCCAAACCTCTTCCAAACCCAAAAACACACATATCCACACCACACACTCATCCCAAGCATCCCAAGAACTCAATCCCAAGCTCAAGCAACCCAAAACTCAAAATCTAACACAATGAACCCAAAAACCAGAAATTCACTCAAACAACAAAGATAGGGTCTTAGAAATCATACCGTGGGTGGAATTTCGACCTTGAATTGAACCCTAGACCTCCTTAGCTTGCACCTTCACAACCTTGACATGTTTTCCCCAAAAACCCCATCCATTTAGCTCAAAAACACAATCCAAACCAGTCAAGCCCTAAAACAGAAATCCCCAAGAACTTACCTCAAATTTCTGGTGTGATCTTGCTAACCCCTTGCCAATCCTCAAGTCTAGCTTAGGATCCTTGATGCTCAGCCTACCCTAGCTCTCCACTGAGCTTGACTCCAAGAAAGATGAAGGAATTTGGTTGGGAGAGCCACAAACCGTTCTTGGACAAAACCCTTCAGCTTTTCTCTCTTTTCTTTTCTCTTCCTTCTTTCTTTCTTTTCAGCCTATACTCTTTTCTACAAAATCCACTAAGTAAAAAGCCCTCCTTTAATTCATCTCTTACAAGCCTAAAGACCAAAATGCCCTCCCTTACTAATTCTAAACCTTTATGTCCATAAAGGGGCATTTTAGTCATATTACCCAAATTCCCACTAATTCCTCAAGTGTTCCTAATAATTCTCGCTCGCTACCCAATACCTGATTAATCATCAAATAAACATTCCTCATCATCAAGATTAACCTCAATATATTTCCAAATTCTCATTTAAACTCCCCAGGCTTAACCCAAGCCGGGTATAGATTCCCGCTTTGACTTTTCCGCTAACCCGCTCACTCTAGGATCGTCTCGAGTCATGGATCACCGATATCAACACAAAACATGCCCAAAATGGCCAGATTACAATTATGCTCAATCAGGTCTACATGCATACTAATTCACATAGTCATGCATCACAAATAATCAAATAGTCAAATAACGTGCATTAAACCATAGTCATGCATTAAACTCATTAAAGTCACACACAGAATCCCATTATGCCCTCCAGGCACACTACTCAAGGCCCTTAAGCCTTAATAGTGAATTTGGGGTCGTTACAGGTCAAGCGTATGATGCGCTCTTGGTTAGGCTAAACCATATGGGCCAGTGCTCCGCGCTATTGCCATGCTTGACTAATAAGTCAATGTCTTACAACCAGCACTCAGCATGCTAATCCTGTCCTTGACTAATAAGTCAATGCTTTACGACCAGCACTCACTGTGCTAATGTCGTCCTTGACTAATAAGTCAATGCCTTACGACCAGCAGTCACTGTGCTAAGCCATTTTTGACTAATAAATCAACGCTTTACGACCAGCACTCACCGTGTCAATTCCAGCTTTGACTAGTAAGTCAATGCCTAACGACCAACACTCATCATGCCAATGTCATCCTTGACTAATAAGTCAATGCTTTACGACCAGTACTCATTGTGCCAATGCTGTCCTTGAATAATAAGTTAATGCTTTACAACCAACACTCACTGTGCTAATGCCATCCATGACTAATAAGTCAATGCCTTACGACTAGCACTCACTATAAAAATGTCATCCTTGACTAATAAGTCAATGTTTTACGACCAGCACTCACCGTGCCAATAACGTCCTTGACTAATATGTAATGACCCGAAATCACTAATAAGGCTTAGGGCCTTGATTAGCATGTCGGGAGGGCATAATTGACATATATGAATGTTTAAATGGTTAAATGCTTGACTATGTGGCATGCATGAATAATATGATTATATGAATATGTTATATGCATGTTTATGAATATTGGATATGCATGTGGGCCCTTTATAGCTTTAAGGGAATATTTGTAATTTTGGCCTGTTGAGGGCATAAATGTGGTTTTATGCGATTTATGATTGAGACCACATTATTATGTGGATATATTTGCAGCATATGGGTCGAGACGGTCCTAGTGAGCGGATTAGCGAAATAGTCACAACGGGGTTTAATACCCGGCTCGGGGGGAGCCTATGGGTATTTTTGGGAATTTAGAGAATATTTTGGGAATTGTTAGATATGGAATAAGTATTTGGTAATTAATTAGACATGACGGGGTTAATTGGATAATAGTAGGAACACTTAAGTATTTGTTCTCTTTCTTCCTTAGCTTTATACTTTGAAGCTAAGGAAGAAAGAGAACAGAAGAACTTAGGTCCTAAACTAGGAATTTTGAAAGGAAATTGAAGGAGAAAGGCTTGAGTTGCTGAAGAAAAAGGGTTGGGACTTAAGCTCAAAGATTGAAGGTTGTAGCTGAGGGTTTAGAAGATATTTGAGGTAAGGATTTTGTTTAGTTTCAGTTAAGAATTCAGGTTTATAGGACTATTTGGTTGAGGTTTCTAGGGGTAAATTGTTTGTAGTTTTGCTAGAGTTTTCTGTGTTATAATATGCTTAAAATTTATGGTTAGAAGTCCTGAACTTGCTCTTGCAATTTGGTTGGAAGTGGTAAGCATTATTGGGTTGAGCTTTGACGTGTTTGGCTGGAAAGTGGTGGAGCAAATCCAGAAATTCTGGGTACATGGGGGCGCACCATGACCCAGCTCAGGGGCGCCGCGGCCCGCATGCCTAGATGGCCTTAGGGGCTCTCTGTCTTGAAGGCGCGCTGCGGCCCTAGGGGGAAAGTCACGGCCCGCCTCCCCTAATGCTTGAAGATCGAGTCTCTGACTTGGGGGCGCGCCGTGATCCTTAGGACCAGGTCGTGGCCCGCCTAGGGGATTTTACCTTAGGATGGTTTCTAGGATTGGTAAGGCTCGAGGGTTCGAACCTAGGTTCTCGGAACAATTTCTACTACCCGATTTAGTAGAAATTGAGGTCCCGAATGCTAGTGTTTGTCTCCTAAGTATTTATTTTGATTAGAAATTGATGATTGCCCATTGGCCACTGTGACTAGGTTTATCGCCAAGGCTCAGGACTGAGGATCGTGCTTGGGACCGTTCTGTATCCTCCGCTCAGAATTTAAGGTAATGATGAGGACACCAAGACTAAAGATCCAAGTCTAGTTCCAGTTGGCCTGGAGACGAGGGTGCGAGCCAAAAGCCTCAGTTTAGGAGCTTGATGAGTCTTATTGTATTTTGTCATCTTATATTTTTATTTAGTCTTTGTTTATTTTGTGAAAAGTCAAACACTTGACTTGTGTGAGTCCAAGAGTCCTTTTTGTCTTTAATTTTCGGTTTTTATTAGGAAGACAAAGGGTTGTCTTTAAATTTCAGTTTTCATTAGGAAGACAAAGGGTTGTCTTTATTTTTCGGTTTCATTAGGAAGACAAAAGGCTTGTCTTTAATATTTCGATTTTTAGGAAGACAAAGGGGCTTGTATTGATGTAATTTTCGGCTATATAAGGCCTTGAAAACATTTGGAAAAATCAGATTATGTTGAATGAAATTGTGAGTTTATTTCTTCTTGAGTTCTTCCAGAATCTTTTGAACTTATCAAGGAGATTCCTTGTGGCGTTCATCCTGACTTATCAAACGGATTCCATCCCCGTTTGTGGCGTCTTCCTCATACCAAGGTTCGTGCTTGGCTAAGCATTGGGTCGCGGTTCCATTCCAATCTCGTATGTTCTTGGTGGCTGTTCCATATTTGGTGTCGGGTTTCATCACAATGTTGGTGTGGTTCGTATCAGTTGGTATCAGAGCTTAGGATCATCCGGTTTGGCCTATCCTTTACTTTGTGTTTTTCTTTCAATTCGTGTTTCTATATTAGAAAAAAAAATAAAAAAATTTCATCATCTACTCGTGTTTTGATTTCTTTGTCCTTGTTTCCTTGTGAAATCTGAAACTATTCTAGAGCTTGTTGTTTTCCTTATTTCAATTGTTTCCTTGTTTGAAATCCGAGCCTAGGTGCATACGGTTTGACCTATCTTTTTTTCCTTGTTTTTCTTTTTCGTTTCTTTGTTCAAATCGTGCAATTGAATTTGGTTTTCTGAAATTTCCCCTATTTTGTTTGCTTTTAGTTTCTAAAATCGTGAATTAGGGTTCTTACTTGTGAAAACCGAATTTTCATTGAGTCCTCTTGTTTTGTTGTGAAATCCGAATGTGTTTTGGGTTTCTCTTGTTCTTATTGTGCAATCCGAATTGGCATTGAGTTTTCTCTTATTCTTATTGTGAAATCTGAAATTGGGATTGAGGTTCTCTTATTCTTATTGTGAAATCTGAAATTGGGATTGGGGTCTCTTGTTCTTGTTGTGAAATATCTAATTGTTCTTGTTCTTATTGTGCAATCCAAATTGGGATTGAGTTCCCTTGTTCTTATTGTGAAATCTGAATTAGGATTGAGTTTCCTCTTGTTCTTGTAGTGAAATCTGAATTGAGTTTGGGTTTTATCTTGTTCTTATGGTGAAATCTGAGTTGGGATTGAGTTTCACTTATTCTTATTGTTAAATCTGAAAGTGGGTTGGGTTGTCTCTTTTCTTTTTGTGAAATCCGAATCTGCATTATTTCTCTTTTCTTTTTGAGTCTCCATTGTTTCTCTTGTGAAAAAAACCAATTCATTTTGTTTTTGAATTGTTCCTTGCATCTGCATTTGAGAAATCAAAGAAAAAGAAAAGAAAAAAAAAATAGAAAGAAAGAAGAAGAAAAGAAAACCAAGAGGATCCGAGTCTGGAAACCCTTCTTAAAAATTTTTGTTCTAATCTTGTTCCTTATGGTCTAGAGGCCTTTTGACCAAAACCCCACACAAGTGTTCCAAAAATCATCATTTTTTCGTCATTTTCACCAATTTTCGTCGGTGTTCGTTTGGTTTGTTTGGTTGGATTTGCTGCTTGAATACTCCATATTACCGTTGGATTAGTTTTGAAAGAACTTAAAGAAGAATACGAGTGGAAAAAGGCAGAGGTGTGAGGCTATTTGAGGGTAAAAGCCATTGAAATTGAGTGAAACACGAGGGGATTTGAGTGAAAATATTATTTGAGCGAAACAGGTGAGGGAGTGTGGTGAGGTCTTTTCTCCATATTATTCTAACCTTATTTTGCAGATTTCCATCATGGCACAAAATCCAGAGAAAAATGCAAGCAATGATATTCCACCACTTGAAGTTCCGAATCTACAAATGCAAGCACTAATTGGGGAGATGCGAAGGATGATGAGGGCGGAGTGTGAGCAAATACATGAGAGGTTGGATAGGGTAGAAGAAGGAACACAAAGGAGGCCACGGAGGAATAGGGTGTACCAAAGGGAGGATGAAAATGAAGGGGATTTGGAAGGGTTAGTTTCTGATGAAGAGTTTGATAGGATGTCGGTGGGTAACCATAGGAGGTATGGTCGGGATAGAGAAGCTAGGAACCAGGTAGATGATTATTTAGGAAATATCAAGATGAGAATTCCAGCATTTCAGGGGAAGAGCGATCCTGAGGCATACCTTGAGTGGGAAAAGAAGATGGAGTTGGTTTTCGATTGTCATAACTACTCTGACATGAAGAAGGTAAAACTAGCTGTCATTGAATTTACTGATTATGCTATTGTTTGGTGGGATCAGTTGTGCATCAATAGGAGGCGAAATGGAGATCGTGCCATTGACACTTGGGAGGCTATGAAGAGGGTGATGAGGCGACGGTTTGTACCATCTCATTATTATCGAGATCTATACCTTAAGTTGCAGGGTCTTCGTCAAGGTTCCAAGAGTGTTGATGAGTATTACAAGGAGATGGAGATGGCTATGATTAGAGCCAATGTTGAAGAGGATCGGGAGGCAACCATGGCAAGGTTTTTGAATGGGTTGAACCGAGAGATTGCTAATCCAATTGAGCTACACCATTATGTGGAATTGGAAGATTTGGTGCATATGGCAATCAAAGTTGAGAGGCAGCTCAAGAGGGGTAGTACAAGTTCAAAGCCAAGACCGAGCCCACACAATTCAAGTGCAACACCTTGGCGGTCGAACTATCCAAAGAAGGAAGAAGACCAACCTACTTCATCCTTTCAACCAAAATCAGCCACCACAGCCACGATCCCTCAAGGTAAAACAGCCCCTACTTCGTCCCGTTCTAGTGAGATAAAGTGTTTCAAATGTCAGGGGCGAGGACACATAGCTAGCCAATGTCCAAACAAGAGAGTTATGGTGATTCGAGAAAGTGGCGAGCTCGTTTCTGAAGATGAAGATGATCTTGCTGACGTGCCACCAGTGGAAGATGCTTCTATCGATGATGAAGAGTATGGGCCAGAATCTGGTGAGATGCTTGCACTAGTCACAAGACGAGCCTTAACCTTGCAAGCAAAAGAAGAGGTGCAGCGGGAGAACATCTTTCACACTCGTTGTCATGTGAAAGACAAGGTATGCAGTGTTATTATTGATGGTGGTAGTTGCACTAACGTTGCTAGTTCTTCCATGGTTGAAAAGCTGGGGCTCCCAACGCTTAAACATCCTTGTCCATACAAGTTGCAGTGGTTGAATGATAGTGGTGAAGTGAGGGTTACAAAATAGGTGCTGGTCTCATTTCTAATTGGCAAGTATGAGGATGAGGTATTGTGTGATGTGGTTCCCATGCAAGCTGGACACCTCCTTCTAGGAAGGCCTTGGCTATTTGATCGGCGAGTCTGGCATGATGGCTTCACCAACAAGTACTCATTCACGTTCCATCAACGAACAATCACTCTAGCTCCATTGATGCCAAAGAAAGTATATGAAGACCAAGTGAGGTTGCAAAAATTGAGTGATAAAAAAAAATTGAGTGAGCAAAAGAAGGAGAGTGAGAAAAAAGAGAGACAAAGAGAGAAAAGGGTCGAATCAAGTGAGAGAGAAAAGAAAGAGAAGAGTTCGATCAATGAGGGAAAATTAGAGAGAAAACAAAATAATTTTTATGCAAAAAAAAGTGAGGTGAAGGAGGCTGTTTTAAACACTAACCAACTTGATGCTAACAAGGGTCGTCACAAGCAGGTTTTTGACCCCGGTGATTGGGTATGGGTACACATGAGGAAAGAGCGATTCCCAGCACAAAGACGTTCCAAATTGCTACCTCGAGGAGATGGTCCATTTCAAGTGCTAGAAAGGATAAATGACAATGCCTACAGACTCGATTTACGAGGTGAGTATACTGTTAGTGCTACTTTTAATGTTTCTGATTTGAGTCCTTTTGATGCAGGTGCAGATTTGAGGACAAATCCTTCTCAAGAGGGGGGGAATGATGAGGACACCAAGACTAAAGATCCAAGTCTAGTTCCAGTTGGCCTGGAGACGAGGGTGCGAGCCAAAAGCCTCAGTTTAGGAGCTTGATGAGTCTTATTGTATTTTGTCATCTTATATTTTTATTTAGTCTTTGTTTATTTTGTGAAAAGTCAAACACTTGACTTGTGTGAGTCCAAGAGTCCTTTTTGTCTTTAATTTTCGGTTTTTATTAGGAAGACAAAGGGTTGTCTTTAAATTTCAGTTTTCATTAGGAAGACAAAGGGTTGTCTTTATTTTTCGGTTTCATTAGGAAGACAAAAGGCTTGTCTTTAATATTTCGGTTTTTAGGAAGACAAAGGGGTTTGTATTGATGTAATTTTCGGCTATATAAGGCCTTGAAAACATTTGGAAAAATCAGATTATGTTGAATGAAATTGTGAGTTTATTTCTTCTTGAGTTCTTCCAGAATCTTTTGAACTTATCAAGGAGATTCCTTGTGGCGTTCATCCTGACTTATCAAACGTATTCCATCCCCGTTTGTGGCGTCTTCCTCATACCAAGGTTCGTGCTTGGCTAAGCATTGGGTCGCGGTTCCATTCCAATCTCGTATGTTCTTGGTGGCTGTTCCATATTTGGTGTCGGGTTTCATCACAATGTTGGTGTGGTTCGTATCAGGTAAGAAAACTACACCCTTGTGTGGTTGTGTTGGGACTGAGATTCCCTGTGTCTGAGTATATGTGTTTTGTAACTGTGATACTGTTATGCGAAGCATGAAATGAATGACCTAAGAGAGCCGGGGCTGATGATTTGCGCAAAGGATGCGGCTCGGCCACTGTGAGCCGGGGTCAGCTAGATAAACAAAGGACTCGGCCTAAGTGAGTCAGAGTAGTTGAGTAAACAGAGGGCTCGGCCTAAGGGCGTCGACCCTAAGCACTTGTATATTGGTTGAGATATATATCTGAATGTACATGTTTACTATTGTCAGTTTGATGCTTACAATTTGTTGAGCTTTCGAATGACTATCTTATGATTGATTGGATGTTATTACTGTTTATGTATTTTCTATTATGGTTTTCTTGCTAGGCCTTGGCTCATGGGTGCTACGCGGTGCATGTAAAGGTAAGGGTAAGCTGGACTAACCATGAGTTGGAGGGCTCTGGGGGCGAGGTGTACATCGTCAGCTACTCGTCCGCCACGATCGAGGGAAAGTACATGGACAGAGCCTAAAATTTGTATTTTGCCATTAGAGTGGCCACTAGTTGTATATAACTTTTGAGAATTTTAAATTTGTCTCTTAAACCCTGTTTTTGGGATCCCATGTACCAAACGTCTATTTTAATGAAATTTAACCGTTTCTGTTCAAAATCTTTTAAACTTAACTTGGTAATTGAACTTAGGATCACATTATTGTTCAAACGACTTGATTAGCAAGTCTTGCACTATTTTAAAACACACAGTGTAACGATCTTGGTTATCCAGGGCGTTACAACCTTGTATCAGAGTGATCTAGGTTTAAGGGTTCCTGAAGACTGGCTGGACATGAACACTCGCCGCTAAAGAAAAGTGATTATATATGTGATTATATGCGTATGTGTCTTAATGATATATAAATGCTTTACTACATGATTAATAGGGTGCATGAGATACTAATAGGGCCTGACCCTTGACTGCTGTGTGACTATTATGGGGCGTCCTTATTAGCATTGCTGCTGCATGTGAATGAATATTTGAATGATTGATTGCATCTTGATTGCATCTTGATTTTTTGTGGTTGGTTGAGTTTCAAAGGTGGACTATGGAAAGAGTGTTAACCTGTCATCATTGCCTGAACGCCGAGTCATTGATTGCAAATAAACTTGGATAGCTATGCATCCAAGGAAATCTATACGACTAGCCGACATAGGGTCTGAGGCTAGAGATGATGATGAGGGCCAGAACCCTCCGCCAATCCCTAAGAACTGGCAGCAGATACTTGTAGACATGCAAGCCCGGTTACAGAGTCAAGAAGAGCAGATCTTCCTCTTAAGACAGCAGGCTCCGTCAGGGAGTGCTGCACCTATTTTTCCACCTGCTGTGGCATCATTTGTACAGTCACTTGAGGTTGGAAACAGGTGGGAGCCACTGTATGAGGGATTAAGGAGACAACATCCTCCAACCTTTGAGGGAGGACCAGATCCACTAAAGGCCGAATAGTGGATGAGAATGATCACTTCTATCTTGGATTTTATGAGGGTGGAAGGAAATGACAAGGTGGCCTGTGCCACCTATATGCTTAGAAAGGATGCCTATATTTGGTGGGAGGTGGAATCATAGATCAGGGATGTTTCTACTCTGAGTTGGGATGGGTTCAGAGTTCTGTTCAGCCAGAAATACTATAACGTTGTCGTCAGGGCAGCGAAGGTGAATGAATTTGTGGCGTTGGAGCAAGGCAACATGACAGTTACTGAGTATGCCCTACAGTTTGATAGACTTGTGAAGTTTGCACCAGAGTTAGTGCCTACTGATGCAACTAGACAAGACAGATTCATTCGAGGGCTTAATGCTATGATAGCCCAAGATGTGAGAATTACAACAGTACCTGGGGGAACGACTTATGCCAGGATTTTGCGAAGGCTCTTACCGCTGAAGAGGCAAAGAATAAGATTTGGAGGGAGAACACCGCAAGATGAGAGGTTCGCGGGGCGGTGCCTCCATACACAGGGTCTGGTAGGGGCGGAGGCCCCAGTGATTTGAAGAGGAAGACCCCTGACACTTCGACCGCTGCAGGTCCTGATAGGAGGGGTCGGGATGCTCAGGGTGGCCTCCAGGGAGGCGGTGAGACATGGAGAAGTTACCCAGAGTGCACAAGGTGCAGAAGATGTAATTCGGGTGAGTGTCGGACAAAGGCTTGTTATGTGTGTGGGGTGGTGGGACACCTCAAGAAAGATTGCCCAACTGCGAAGAAGGAGGAATCAGGGAAGGAGGACAGCTTGACTCCAGCTCGACTGTTCACCTTGACGCAGGCAGAGGTCGAGGCTAGTCCCTTGGTAGTGACAGGTCAGCTTTCTAGCGCTGTGTAGCGTCCCAAATTTGCTAATAAGGCTTAGGGCCTTGATTAGCGTGCATGGAGGAAAATAAGTGATTTATTATATTAATATGTGAATTTGATGAGTATGTGATTAGAAATGCATGTTTAGGTGAATTAAATATGCATGTGGGCCCCATCAGGTTATTAGAGGCATGTTTGTAATTTTAGCTTGTTGAGGGCATAAATGCAATATTTGTGTATATTGTGATTTTTACCACGTGTGAGTGGTGATATATTTGTGATGCATGATCTGAGACAGTCCTAGGGAGCAGTTTAGCTAGAAAGTCACAATGGGGTCAAATACCCGACTTAGGAGGAGCCTAGGGGTATTTTGCATATGTAATATGTGTTCGGAATTTATGGAGTAATGGGTAATAATTTAGTAATCATTTGGACATGTCGGGGTTAAACGGGGATTTATAGGAACACTCGAGGGATTAGCGGGACACGACAATGACGGAATTTCCCTTGAGGTTAGTATGGGAATTTTATTAGAGGAAGGGGTAAAGATGTAATTTGGCCTTAAGGGTGGATAGACTTGGCTGAGGAGTAGTTCATCACGTTACTCACTTAAGCATATACTGGAATTTTCTTTTGGAATCTCTAGAGGAAAACAGAAGCTAAGAAAAGAAGGAGAAGAAGAGCTGATCTTCTTTGGGGTCAAGGGAGGAACTCAAGGCTTGAGTTTGGGAGCCTAGTAGCTTGGAACTCAGGGGATTAATTTAGAGACTTAATTAGGTTCATAGGTAAGCTTTAAAACCTGATGATTAAATTGAATTCTGCTGAGTTTTGGTTAGAAATATGAGTTTATGTATGTGAGCTAAATTGTGAATCACTCTTGGTTATTTGGGTGAGTTTTGGGATTAGTTTCTGTTGGGTATTGTTGTTGTGAACATAATAAAATTGTTGTGCTGATTGAAATGTGTTATTAGGATGACTTTGAGTTAAATTGGCTGGGTTTTGGTTGTTGAAACAAGGGATTTTTCTGGGTTCGAAGGGGTCGGGCCGTGACTGTGTTCTTGATGAGCTGCGGCCCTCTAGATCAGATGGGATGCCAGGAAGAAGGGCGGGCTGCGACACCCCTTTGGTTGGGCCGCGGCGTGTGTCTACCGAATGGGGAGGTTGAGCCTATGGTTGAGGCGGGCCGCGACACAAGGCCATGGGGCCACGACTCTCAGGGGGTCTTTGGACCCCGAGAAGGTTTTTGACTCGAGAATCCAAAAGTTAAGGCTCGGGATGGATTTTATCACCTGGATTGATGAAATCCAAAGTCTTAGAGACTAGAATGATATCCCAAAGTTATTTAATGGATTAGAGCTTGATGGATGGATGTTGTTGATATGTTGTGACTAGGTTTTCAGTGAGGCTCGGACTAGGGGACTGTGCTTAGGATATCGATGCTCGGGAAGCTTGGGACATAGGTAAGAAAACTGTTGTGCCCGTAGAGCAGGGCGTGGCCCTATAGTTTGTATTGCAAGGCACGACCCTATGTGATTGGGTTGCAGGGCGTATCCTTATTGTTTATGTTTGTATTTTTTGAATATATGCTATGTGTTGCACATTTGTGAATGAACTATAAAGTTTGGGAACGACGAAGGCCAAGAACGGCAAGGGGCCTGGAATGGCGTTAAGCACATGGAGTGAAACGTCGAGTATGACAAAGGGCCGGGAGCAGCGTTGAGCATGCGGATTGCAAGCTACTAGGGTTAGACCCTCCTCGGATGCTTGAGTCATCCTCACGGTGTGGACCGCGAACCCAGCGCCTGGTAAAGCGCATGTGTTTAGCCTATTGGCTGCCTTGTTATATGATGATTTATAGTTATGCATATGTTGATTATTTGTGTTGAGTTTTCTTGCTGGGCTTCAGCTCATGGGTGCTCTAGGGTGCAGGTAAGGGCAAGGGAAAGGTCGACCAACCATGAGTATGGAGAGTGTGAAGTGACGCATACATGTTCGGCCTGCCTGGCTGCCATGGCCACGAGTATTTTTGGGAGATGTTATGTATTAGTCTAAATTTTGTCGTTTAGTCGACTTTAATCATATTTTGAGTTGTAAATATTTCTAAACCGTATTTTGGGATCCCAAATGTATAACACTTTATAATTTTAATGAATGACTACATTTTCAAATAATATGACCTTTATTACAGTTTAGCCACACTTTTAACCTAAAATCTCGATTAGCGGGTTAATTGCACGTTTTAAACTCACTTAGTAACTACTCTAAGAAAGTAGGGCGTTACAAATTGGTATTAGAGCGAGCCAAGGTTTATGGAGATTAACCGAACATGTACGCTCGCTGCCAGTGACAAGCTCGGCTCATGGTTGGTTGGTAATGATTGAATTATATGCTTGATTATGTACTTAAGTGCCATGTTTGCTTGATTATTTATATAGAGGATGATGAATGTGTTAACATATGCATGATGCCAGGGCATGGCCCCCTTGAGTGTTGTATGTTATTTGTGTATTGTGGACTGCTGCTTATGGTTGGTTGATGTGAATTGGGAGGTGGTTTTG
Source organism: Humulus lupulus (assembly GCF_963169125.1). NCBI lineage: Eukaryota > Viridiplantae > Streptophyta > Magnoliopsida > Rosales > Cannabaceae > Humulus > Humulus lupulus. The sequence continues at coordinate 100,835,896 of NC_084798.1, read as the reverse complement.
GATGTTGTTATCATGCCTGATGAGCAGCATCGTTGATTGTAGGCATATTATTGAGATGCCTCGATGATCAACCAGACTCCGCGACAATAGGGCTGAGGATGACAACCAGGGTCAGGACCCTCCACCTGCCCCACAGAGTTGGCAACAGTTGTTTGCCGAAATGGAAGCCAGACTGCACCGAATAGAAGAAGAGCTTCGACAGCTGCGGCAATAGGCCCTTCCTCAGGGCATTGGGTTTCATGTTCAGCAGGCTATGGCGCTAGTGCCAGTTCAGCCTGTTATGGAGAATAGGTGGGGACCTTTGTAAGAGAGGTTCAGGAAGCAACATCCTCCCACCTTTGAGGGTGGACTAGACCCACTGCAGGCAGAGCAGTGGATGAATATGATTTCTTCCATCCTGGATTTCATGAGGGTGGAAGGGAATGAGAGAGTAGCTTGTGCCAGCTACATGTTCAGAGAGGATGCTCGCATTTGGTGGGATGTAGTGACACATAGAAGAAATGTTGTAGTTATGACCTGGGAAGAGTTCAAAAACATTTTCAATGAGAATTATTGTAGTGTTGCAGTCCGAGCTGCAAAGGTTGATGAGTTCACCAACCTGACTCAGAGTTGGATGACAGTTACTGAGTATGCCTTGAAATTTGACCGGTTGGTGAAGTTTGAACCGGATTTGGTGCCAACTGATGCGGTACAAAAGGATCAGTTTGTGCGGGGGTTGAATGTTATCATCGCTCGTGATGTAAAGATTACCTTGAATCTAGAGACTACTACGTATGCTCAGGTAGTGGACAAGGCCTTTACAACTGATGGGGCATAGGATCAAATATGGAGAGAGAGCACTATTAGGCGCGATGCTAGGAGGATGTTTCCCCCTTTTACCAGTCCAGTCAGGGTAGTGGCCCCAGTGAACAGAAGAGAAAGGCCCCAGATTCTTTCATTCCTCCTAGCTCGGATATGAGGGTACGTGGTGATTTTAGTGGCCGTCAGGGTAGAGGTGACAACTGAAGGAGTTTCCCAGTGTATCCTCGGTGCAGACGTCGACATCAGGGAGAGTGCAGGATCAGGGCCTGCTTTATTTGTGGGAGTGTCAACCATTTGAAAAAGGACTGCCCACAAGCCAAGAAAGAGGAGCCGAAGCCGAGCGACAGTCTCGCTCCTGCCAGAGTATTCACCTTGACCCAGACTGATGCTGAGGTAAGCCCCTTGGTCGTGATGGGTCAGATTTCTAGTGCTGGTTCTTCTTATACTGCATTGGTTGATTGGGAGCTACTCATTCATTTGTGTCTGCTAGAGTGATAGATCAACTGTGTAGACCTAGTGATTTGTATGCTAGGGGGATTTTAGACTTTATTGCCAATCGGAGAACTGGTAGTCTCTAGGAGATGGATTAGAGCATTGCCAGTAGAGATAGGCGATAGAGAGTTGTTTGTTAATTTGGTTGAGTTAGCAATGGATGAATTTGATATGATTCTAGGGATGGATTGGTTATCGAAGTATGAGGCGACGATTGACTACAAGCGCAGGATGGTGACTTTTGAAATAGAAAGGGAGGTACCCTTTGTATTTGTGGGGACAATTAGTAGACCGCGAGTACCTATGATTTCGACTCTGAAGGCTAGAGACCTGATGTAGGAAGGTTGCATAGGATTCCTAGCGAACATTGTGGGCACCTTTAGGGTTGTGTTGGTTGGACCGAGTGAGACCAGGTTGGTATGTGAGTTTCTAAATTTATTTCCAGCAGAATTGCCAGGGTTGCCGCCACAGCGGGAGACAGAATTTGTTATAGAGTTGGCACCAGGGGCAGAGCCAGTATCTAGGACACCTTATAGAATGGCTCCGGTAGAGTTGAAGGAATTGAAGATTCAGTTGTAGGAGCTATTGGATTTGGGGTTCATTAGACTGAGTTTCTCGACATTGGGTGCTCCAGTGTTGTTCGTCAAGAAGAAGGATGGATCTTTAAGAATGTGTATTGACTACAGGGAGCTGAACAAGTTGAAAATTAAGAACAAGTACCCACTACCTAGGATCGATGACTTGTTTGATCAGTTACAGGGGAAGTCAATGTTTTCATAGATTAATCTCCGGTCAGGTTACCACCAGTTAAGGATTAAAGAAGACATACCAAAGACTGCTTTCCGCACGAGATATGGATACTATGAATTCCTGGTTATGTCCTTTAGATTAACCAATGCCCCAACAAATTTCATGGATTTGATGAACAGGGTCTTCAAGGACTATTTGGACAAGTTTGTGATTGTGTTCATTGATGACATATTGGTGTACCCGCAGTCAGAGACAGAGCATGAGCAACATTTACACTTGGTATTATAGCGGTTGAGAGAGCATAGGTTATATGCTAAGTTCAGCAAGTGCGAGTTTTGGCTACCGCAAGTTACGTTTTTGAGTCATATTGTCAGTAAGGAGAGGATTCTGGTTGTCCCAAGTAAGATTGAGGCAGTGAGAGATTGGCCTAGGCTGAGCAGTGTACCAGAAATTAGGAATTTTCTGGGATTGGCAGGGTATTATCGGTGGTTTATTGAGGGGTTCTCTAGGATAGCCACACCGTTGATTGAATTGATGAGAAAGAAGACTAAGTATGTGTGGAAAGACAGATGTGAGAACAGTTTCAAGGAACTGAAGCGGCGACTGATCATCGCTCTAGTATTGAGTTTGCCGACAGACAATGAGAAGTTTATGGTTTATTGTGACGCTTCCAGACAGGGTTTAGGGTGTGTGCTGATGCAATTCAGAAAAGTGATAGCCTATGCATCGAGACAGCTAAAGGAGTACGAGCAGAGATATCCCACACATGATCTGGAGTTGGCAGCAGTGGTATTTGCACTTAAGGTTTGGAGACATTATCTATATGGTGAGAAGTGCGAAATATACACCGACCATAAGAGTTTGAAGAACTTCTTTACTCATAGGGATCTGAATATGTGCCAGAGACGGTGGTTAGAACTGGTAGAGGATTATCATTGTGATATCATATACCATCCAGGGCAGGCTAATGTAGTGGCCGATGCATTGAGCCAGAAGGGCCCAGGACAATTATTCAGTTCAAGGCAGATATATGATAAGTTAGCTGAGGAGATGACTAGAGCAGGTATAGAGTTGGTGGTTGGTCGATTAGCCAACATCACTCTTCAGTCTACACTCCTTGAGAGGATCAAGGAAGCACAGGGGGAGGATCCCCAGTTAAGAGGGCACAAAGAGAGTGTCTTAGTTGGAGCGGCTAGGGACTTCTCTATTTCAGAGATGGGGTTACTGAAGTACAAGGGCCGGATTTGTGTTATGATGGATTCTGATATTCAGTGAGAGATCTTGGATGAATCTTATACCACTCCCTATTCTTTACATCCAGGTACAATGAAGATGTACCAAGACTTGAGAACCTTGTATTGGTGGTCGGAAATGAAGAAGGACGTGGTGGACTATGTGGCCAAGTGCTTAACTTGTCAGCAGGTAAAGGTTGAACATCAGAGGCCAATAGGGTTGTTGCAGCCTCTAGGGATTCCAGAGTGGAAGTGGGAGGATATCACCATGGACTTCGTGGTTGGTTTGTCGAAGACTGTGGGACAACATGATTCTGTGTGGGTGATTGTGGATAGGTATACCAAGTCCGCCCACTTTTTGCCTGTTAGGACAACTTATACTGTGGAGCAGTATGCTGAGTTGTATGTGAAGGAAATTGTTCGACTTCATGGGGCTCCAAGGTCGATCATATTTGACAGGGACCCCACCTTCACCTCCAAGTTCTGGGAGAGCCTACAGAAGGCTATGGGCACGCAGTTGCGGTTTAGTACCGCTTATCATCCTTAGACGGATGGACAGTTTGAAAAGACGATTTAGATACTGGAAGATATGCTACGAGCCTGTGTGCTGGAATTTGGGGGATCTTGAAGTAAGTATCTCCCTTTGATTGAGTTTTCGTACAACAACAATTATCAGGCGACTATCGGAGTGTCTCCGTATGAGATGTTATATGGGAGGAAGCGTAGATAACCTATCCATTGGGATGAGGTGGGTGAGAGATACTTGAGTCTTGAGATGGTACAGAGGGCCAATGAGGCGATTGAAAAGATTAGAGCACGAATGCTCGCCTCCCAGAGTCGCCAGAAGAGTTACTCGGACTTGTAACGCAGGAGCGTAGAGTTTCAAGTCGGTGACCACGTGTTTCTCAGGGTTTCTCCCTTTAGAGGAGTAAAACGGTTTGGTGTTCGGGGCAAGTTAGGACCTTGGTTTGTTGGCCCCTTTGAAATTCTGGAATGGGTTGGAGAGTAGCTTACAGATTGGCTATGCCTCTAGCTTTATCAGGGGTTCATAATGTATTTCATGTGTCCATGCTCTGAAAGTACGTATCAGATTCTACGCATATACTGAGTTATGAGAACATAGAACTGGACTAGGATTTTTCTTATGAGGAGAAGCCGGTTCAGATTCTCGACCGGAAGGATAAAGTTTTGTAGAGCAAGACCATCGTCTTGGTGAAATTGCTATGGAGGAACAGAAAGGTTGAGGAGGCGACGTGGGAACTTGAGTTAGATATGAGGGAGCGGTATCTCGAGTTATTCAGGTAATTTTGAGGAAATTTTTTTTGCAAGGAGGGGATAGTTGTAGCGTCCCAAATTTGCTAATAAGGCTTAGGGCCTTGATTAGCATGCCTGGAGGGCAAGAAGTGATTTATTATATTAATATGTGAATTTGATGAGTATGTGATTAGAAATACATGTTTAGGTGAATTAAATATGCATGTGGGCCCCATTAGGTTATTAGGGGCATGTTTGTAATTTTAGCCCGTTGAGGGCATAAATGCAATATTTATGTATATTGTGATCTTTACCACGTGTGAGTGGTGATATATTTGTGATGCACAATCCGAGACAGTCCTAGGGAGCAGTTTAGCTAGAAAGTCACCACGGGGTCAAATACCCAGCTTGAGAGGAGCCTAGGGGTATTTTGGATATGTAATATGTGTTCAGAATTTATGGAGTAACGGGTAGTAATTTAGTAATCATTTGGACATGTCGGGGTTAAACGGAGATTTATAGGAACACTCGAGGGATTAGCGGGACACGACAATGATGGAATTGCCCTTGAGGTTAGTATGAGAATTTTATTAGAGGAAGGGGTAAAGAGGTAATTTGGACTTAAGGGTGGATAGACTTGGCTGAGGAATAGTTCATCACGTTACTCACTTAAGCATATACTAGAATTTTCTTTTGGAAGCTCTAGAGGAAAACAGAAGCTAAGAAAAGAAGGAGAAGAAGAGTTGATCTTCTTTGGGGTCAAGGGAGGAACTCAAGGCTTGAGTTTGGGAGGCTAGTAGCTTGGAACTCAGGGGATTAATTCAAAGACTTAATTAGGTTCAAAGGTAAGCTTTAAAACCTAATGATTAAATTGAATTCTGCTGAGTTTTGGTTAGAAATATGAGTTTATGCATATGACCTAAATTGTGAATCACTCTTGGTTATTTGGGTGAGTTTTGGGATTAGTTTCTGTTGGGTATTATTGTTGTGAACATAATAGAATTGTTGTGTTGATTGAACTGTGTTATTGGGATGACTTTGAGTTAAATTGGCTAATTTTGGCTGTTGAAACAAGGGATTTTTCTGGGTTCGAAGGGGTAGGGCCGCGACTCTGTTCTTAGTGAGCCACGACCCTCTAGATCAGATGGGAGGCCAGGAAGAAGGGTGGGCTGTGGCACCCCTTTGGTTGAGGCGGGCCGCGACACAAGGCCATGGGGTCGTGGCTCTTAGGGGGTCTTTGGACCCCAAGAAGGTTTTTGACTCGGGAATCCAAAAGTTAAGGCTGGAGAAGAATTTTATCACCCGGATTGATGACATCCAATGTCCCAGAGACTTGAATGATATCTCAAAGTTATTTAATGGATTAGAGCTTGATGGATGGATGTTGTTGATACGTTGTAACTAGGTTTTCAGCGAGGCTCGGACTAGGGGACTGTGCTCAGGATATTGGTGCTCGAGAAGCTTGGGACACAAGTAAGAAAACTGTTGTGCCCGTAGAGTAGGGCGTGGCCTTATAGTTTGTATTGCAGGGCATAGACCTATTGTTTATGTTTGTATTTGTTTAAGTATTTGTTGAATATATGCTATGTGTTGCATATTTGTGAATGAACAGCGATGGTCGGGAATAGCGAAGGCCGAGAATGGCAGGAAACTGAGTACGGCAAGGGGCCGGGAACGACGTTAAGCACATGGAGTACAAGGCCGAGTACGACAAAGGGCCAGGAGCGGCGTTGAGTACACGAAGTGCAAGCTGCTAGGGTGAGACCCTCCTCAGATGCTTGACTCATCCTCAGGGAGTGGACCACGAACCCAGGGCCTGGTAAAGCGCATGGGACGGCATGGCCGCTATGTGTTTAGCTTGTTGGCTTCCTTGTTACATGCTGATTGATAGTTATGCATATGTTGATTATTTGTGTTGATTTTTCTTACTGGGCTTTGGCTCACGGGTGCTCTATGGTGCAGGTAAGGGCAAGGGAAAGGTCGACCAACCATGAGTATGGATAGTATGAAGCGACGCACATATGTTCAGCCTGCCTGGTTGCCACGACCAGGGGTATTTTTGGGAGAAGTTATGTATTGGTCTAAATTTTGTTGTTTAGTCGACTTTAATCATATTTTGAGTTTTAAATATTTCTAAACCGTATTTTGGGATCCCAAATGTATAAAGCTTTATAATTTTAATGAATGCTACATTTTCAAATTATATGACCTTTATTACAGTTTAGCCACACTTTTAACCTAAAACCTCGATTAGCGGGTGAATTGCACGTTTTAAACTCACTTAGTAACGACTCTAAGGAAGTAGGGCGTTACATGCTGGCTCTACTTATACTGTATTGATTAACTTTGGTGCTACACATTCATTTGTTTCTAGTAAGGTAATTGATAGATTGTGTAGACCTAACAAGTATTATACTATGGGGTTTGGGACTATACTGCCTACATGGGAACTGGTAGTTTCTAGGAGATGGATTAGAGCACTGCCTATGATGGTAGATAGTAGGGAACTATCAATAGATTTGATTGAGTTTGGTATGGATGACTTTGATATGATTTTAGGGATGGATTGGTTGGTTAGATATAGGGCTACCATTGATTGTAGGAAGAAGATGGTGACTTTTGAGCCCGAGGGAGAGGATCCCTTTTGTTTTGTGGGTGCTGTGCATGGACCCCGCATACCCATGATATTAGCATTGAGGGTTAGGGACCTGTTGCAGGGAGGTTGTATAGGTTTTCTAGCCAGTGTGGTGGATACCACCAAGGTTATGCTAGTAGGGCCGGGAGAGACTAGATTGGTATGCAAGTTCTTGGATGTGTTTCCTGAGGATTTACCAGGACTGCCGCTGCATAGGGAGATTCAGTTCGTCATCCAGTTAGCGCCAAGGACAGAGCCAGTGTCGAGGGCACCATATAGGATGGCTCCGCCAGAATTGAAAGAGTTGAAGATACAGCAACAAGAGTTTCTTGATTTGGGGTTTATTAGGCCTAGCTTTTCGCCATGGGGTGCTCCGGTTTTGTTTGTGAAGAAGAAGGACGGGACTCTGAGGATGTGTATAGATTACAGGGAGTTGAACAAGTTGATCATCAAGAACAAATATCCCTTACCAAGGATCGATTACTTGTTTGATCAGCTACAGGGAAAGACGGTGTTCTCGAAGATTGATCTTCGATCTGGTTATCACCTCCTGAGGATCAAGGATGAGGATATACCGAAGACGGCCTTCCGAATGAAGTATAGGCATTATGAGTTCCTGGTCATGTCGTTTGGTTTGACCAATTCCCCGGCAGCATTCATGGACTTGATGAACAGGGTGTTCAAGGACTTTTTGGATCAGTTTGTGATTGTCTTCATCGACGACATCTTAGTTTACTCTAGTTTAGAGGCAGAGCATGAACAGCATCTCCGATAGGTCTTACAAAGATTGAGAGAGCATCAGTTGTATGCCAAGTTTAAGAAGTGTGAGTACTGGCTACTAGAAGTGACATTCCTTGGACACATTGTTGGTGAAGATGGGATCAAGGTGGATCCATCTAAGGTGGATCCATCTAAGGTGGAGGCAGTGAGAGATTGGCCGAGGCCAAGGAACGTGTAACACCCTAAACTCTAGGGACCGTTATGGTGTGCATTTTAAATAGTGCTAAACTCGCTAATCGAGTCATTTGGCCATAGTTGTGTAACTAAGTATGATTAGCGGTTTAGGGTTAAAATTGTTGGTTAAGATATAATGTTTCACTAAAACATTTACTGTATACATTGGGATCTCAAAAATATAATTTACAGGTTAATTACAAGAAAATATTTACAACTAGCCGATCTAAGCGGCAAAATAGGGTTTAACCCTAGTTCCTCTTTCAACCCTCGGTCGTGGTGGTCGAGCAGCCGCATATGTACACATTGTCACCTAAGCTCTCCAACTTAAGGATGGTCTAGCTTTCTTTTGCCTTTACCTGCACCACATAGCACCCATGAGCCAAAGCTTAGCAAGAAAACTCAATATGCTCATGAATAGTAATAACATGTTACAAAATCATATTAGGCATGCCTAGCAATAATAGCCCTATTCAAGCATGCAAATAAGTTCAGATAGTGATGATTGTGGGCCATGCCCTTCTGAACAGATGGCTATCAAGTCGATCCTCTTCAGATGAGTGATTTAACACTTTAAGGTTCTGTTAACCATAATGGGACGTGTAGCCCTAATCAGATGAGTGATTTAACACTTGAGGTTATATTAACCATGATGGGGCGTGTATCCCTAATCAGATGAGTGATTTAACACTTGAGGTTCTATTAACCATGATGGGGTGTGTAGCCCTAATCAGATGAGTAACTGAGAAGTAAGTCACTAACATGGGTTCCACACCCTCAGATGAGTGACTGATGAGCAAGTCACTAACTTAAACCAAATGAGTGACTGATGAGTGAGTCACTACGTGGGCTCAGCACCCATAGCCATATAGCCATGTGACGATGCAGTCACCTGGGCCTTCTGGCCCTGGCTCTAAGTGACTAGCCATAGGCTAGACAAGCACTTTTAGTTTTCATCGAACTTGAGGTCGGTCCGACATTAATGCTCATGATGAGTCATTCAATGCTAATGTAGATTAGATCTAATGTAACGCCCTGGGTAGCCAAGACCGTTACACTGTGTATTTATAAAGGTGCAGGACTTGCTAATCAAGTCATTTAGTTGAAAACGTGTCACTAAAACCATTAATGAACTAGGGTTAGAAAGGTTTTGGTCATAAAAGATACATTTCATATAATTAAACGTTGAGTACATGGGATCCCAAAAGAAATAACATTTGAAATTCGGTTTACAAAATTTCCAGAGTATAAACAATCACTAGCCACTCTAAGGGAAAAACAGATATTTATGGTCCTCCTGTTCCTGTCCCTCCCTCAACCGTGGCGGCTGAGCAGCTAGTCATGTACATTCCACCTCTAGAGTTCTCCAAGTCAGGGCTAATCAAGCTTACCCTTGCCTTTACCTGCACCACGCAGCACCCATGAGCCAAGGCCCAGCAAGAAAATATAACATTATAGCACAAACGATGATAATAATTAAATAACTCTTTAAGCATGTTCATACACTTAACATCCCACATTAATCACATAGTCCATAGACATAACAAGAGAATCTACAAACCAATACTCAGTTATTCAGCATGACAAATTCATCAATCAACAATGATAACCAAATCACATGATAATCAGGGTCGACGCCCTTAGGTCGCACCCTCTGTTTACCCCACTGACTCCGGTCCATTTAAACCAAGCTCAGTGAATATTAAGCTGTCCTCAGCTACTAGTGGCTGAGCTGTGCCCTGTGCGCCAATGTAAACTCTGACACTCTTAGGTTGTTTGTTTATTATTCACATGACATAATACCATCCTTCATAATGCATACAAAACAGGGAACCCTTAGTCCCATTATAAATTCACAACCAGGTGCAGTTTTATTACCTTTAATTTCCAAGTGTTCTAATTACGAGAGATTCCCCTTAAGCACGATCCGCTACCCGAGCCCTAGCTTATACCTAGTCACAACCAAGATAAGGGATTCCATTAATAATTGTACAAAGGTTTTCGGATAAAGTTCTAGCCTTCAGGACATCGAATTCCACCAAACACGGTAGTGGGATCAATCCTGAGCACCCTAGGTTAGGTTCCCGCGCTTAAAAACTCCAAAAGGCCAAAAATGCCCTTAAGGGCCGTGACCCAAGCTCCCTATGCCATGGCTTGCCCCCAACCAGAGGCCCAGCCTCGCCCAAAAACAGACATGGGCCATGACTCAACATTCCCATGCCACGGCTCGCCCTTCTTCCCTAGCACCTATCCGCTTCAGAGGGCCGGGACACACCAAGAACTGAACCGCGACCCGACCCCTTCGAACCCACAAAATCCACCATTTTTAACACTCAAACCTCACTCAAATCCACCCATAACCATCCTAATGATACAATCCAATTATCACAAACATTTTAACATGATTTCAGCAACATAACCCAGCAGAAACCTAGTCTAGAAACTCATCAAAACAACATTTCAATCTTTGAAACCCACAAGTTCAAGAACACTAAAACCAGTTAGGAAAACCCAAAATTCAAACACTACATCATAAATTGAAGCTTACCTTCACTGAAGAACCAATCCTCTAAGAATTTGTTGAGCTAACTCCCAAGTCTTTAGCTTCAATTCAACCTTAAATTCAAACGCAAGAACCCTTAGAATCCAACCATATCTACAGAATTTAACCAACAAAGATGAAACTCCGAACTTACCTTAACTCTTGATTAGATCCTTTAGCAAACCCTGAGCTAATCTCCAAAGTCCCAGCTCAATTTCTCTGAGTTTCCAACCAATCTCATAGTTTCTTATGGTTTCCCTTAAGTGAGAGAGAGAAGAGAGAAAATGGTCGGTTATGACATCTTCCACTGTTTTCTTGGTTTTTTCTAGTCTATCCTTAATCAATTAAGTCAATCCCAAGGCTCGGGGTACCAAAACGTCCCCGAGGGAAAAATGGTAAAATTCCTCCAGTATTCCCACCTAGGCATCCTAACCTCAAATATATCTCCAATTATTTATTTCCATAACTCGATAATCCATATAATCATCTAATACCCAAAATACCCCTTGACTCGCCCTTAGCCAAGTATTGGGTCCCGTTGTGACTTTTCCGCTAACTGTCTCCCTAGGATCGCCTCAAGTCTTATTCTGCAGATATACCCACATAATAATGTGGTCCTCACAATTATAACATATAATCACATTTATGCCTTCACCAAGCTAAAATTACAAATACACCCCTTTAAACTAAACAGGGCCTACATGCATACTAATACTCATAGACATGCATTTCATATATTCATATAATCATACAAGCATGCTTATCACAAAATCATGCATTAAATGATTTAATTCACACATAAACCAATCATGCCCTCCCGGCCTACTAATCAAGGTCCTTAAGCCTTATTAGTGATTTTCGGGTCATTACATCTAATCTGTTTGGCTTACGTTAAACATGCTAAGACCGTTCTTGACTCTTAAGCCAATACCATACGACCAGTGCTCAGTACTACTGCCGAACTTGACTAGTGAGTCACAGCTTCATAGTTAATACCGACACCATTGTCGATTTCTGACTCATGGGTCAGTGCCATACACAAGTAAGCAATGCAACCAGGCATATATCATATGTCAAATATCCAAATGTAGGGCATTCAGCATGCTTACTTAATAGTCGCTAGCATAATTATGATCATGCACAAATGCAAAGACTCAAGCTCTTAACAATCTCATATTCAACATTCATGGCATGCCCTAATCACATGTTTCTCATGCATCACATGCATCACATACTAGGTGCAGTTTTCTTACCTCTGGTTCGAGCTAGAAATAACAATTGAACGACCCTTGAGAACTATCAATGCTTTAATCCCTTGGCGGTCACCTAGTCATAACCAAATATAACTTCAAATTAATGGAAATCAGCAATGAAAGGTTCTTGACCTAAACCTCACTTCCGGAACACCGAATCATACCCAAACAGTGAGTAGATTGGATCCCGAGCCTTAGGAATTGAAACCCCGAGCCACAAACCCTCAAAAGTGCCTAAAATAAGAATCTGGAAAAGCAGGGTAGCGCTACCCCCTTAGCGCCCCGGCGCCCTTGGCAGAGCAGAATGCCCCTGGCTAGCGCTGTAGCGCTACAACCAGGGTTTTCAACCCTAGTTTTCCCATCCTTCGACACCACTATTTCCAACCTGAAAAACCATCTTCCAAACCTCATTTAGACTCCCAAATGAACCCAAAAACCATCTACACATGTCCTAGGCATCATAACCCAAGTAACCCTAGCCAAAAACTCCCATCAATTCCATTATCCAACTCAAAAATCCAGCTGAAACTCAATAAGAAAAACAGAGCAAGAACAAGAGTTTTAATGGCTAGAAGCTCACCTCAATCTCATAATTACACCCTCTTCATTGGTGGAACATAACCCAAAACCCTCAAGGCTTGGTTCCTCAAATGGAGCTAAAAAAATCCAAGGAGAAAAGGAGAGAAAATGATGAACGGGAGAAGAAGGAGCTATGCTCTGTTTTGGTTCAGTTCTACAATCTTCTTAGTTCATATATATCCTTAGGTGAAAAGACTAAAATACCCTTAGGTCATTTAAAGTCCTCTTAAGGCTACCAAGGGTGAAACCGTCCTTTCCCGCCTATCTCATTAATCATAATTAACACCCTCCAATTCACGTTATTTCCAATATTCTCAAATGGTAATAAATCATATCCCATCATCCTTTAATTCCCAGCAATGTTCTAATCACCAAATTACCCCGAGACACATCCCGAGCCCCGAAACTAACCCCGTTATGACTAGACCGATAACTTGCATTCAAAGATTGTCTCATGTCGAATGGCTCGAAAAAATCAACATATAATGTGGTATTATTCATAATTCACCAACATGCATGAAAATACACAATTACGCCCTCAACAGGCCAAATTACCAAAATGCCCTTACAATTAAAAATGGACCCATATGCATGCATTTATCATCATATTATAATATAATTCACATAAACATGCATATAATTATTTCATAACATAATAAATCAATTATGGCCCTCCCGACCTCCTAATCAAGGTCCTAAACCTTATTATGGAGTTTGGGGCATTACAACTATCCCCTCCTTACAGAAATTTTGTCCTCGAAATTTATCTGAACTGCCCAGAATAAGAATTCCGTACAACTGATTCCAGTTTCCCAGGTCGTTCCCTCGACCTCACTCTCTCTTTAACATTACCTTAACCCAAGGTATAACTTTGTTCCTCAGAACCTTATTCTTTTTGTCTCATATCTGGACTGGCTACTCCTCAAAGGATAACTTAGCCTAAATCCCCAAATTCTCATAACTCGACTCATGAGTTTCTTTTAACCCATGTTCTCAACATGGAAATATAAAATACATTGTATACTTCTAACAGTGCCAAAGATAAGGCCAATCCATAGACAACCTGATCGGTCCTATCCAGGATTCAAAAGGTCATATTAATCTAGGGCTCAACTTGCCCTCAACTCCTCACCCCTTTCCATGGTGATACTTTAAGGAAGATACAGTCTTCTATTTGGAACTCCATGTTCCTTCTTTTCAATTCAACAAAACTTTTCCATTTACTCTGAGAAGTGAGCATCCAAGCTCTAACCTTTTAATAATCTCAATGATCCCGTAAACTACCTCAGGATCCAAAATCAACATCTCACCTATATCATTCCAATGAATGGGTGATATACATTTTTTACTATACAACGTTTCATAAAGTTCCTCTCCAATAATTGGACAACTCTTTCTCTGATTTACCATCAGTCTGAGGATAATGAACTGTACTAAACCCCATCTATATACTCATGGCTTTCTGCAACCTTCCTCAAGACTTGGAAGTAAAAATTGAGTCTTCATCTGATAAGATAGACCTTGAATTCCATGAAGGCGAACTATCTATCTCACATAGAGATTTGAATACTGATCACTGTATTATTCATCCTTACTGATAGAAGTGAACTCACTTTAAATACTGGTCCATAATGACCCAATCAATTCACACCGACCCACTAACTTGAGCAACCCCACCGCGAAACCCATCGCTATGTTTCCTTATTTCCACTATGGAATAATCAAAGGCTGCAATGGCCTTACTGGTTCCCGATATTCTGTCTTGACTTGCTTATCAGGTTAGGAACTTTGCCACGTATTTTGTTACATCCCTCTTCATCTCAGGCCACCACTATAAAGCTTTCAAACTCTTGTACCTTTTCTTGACGCCTGGATGAAGAGAATAAGGAAGTAATACAAAATTCATCCAGAATGTCCCATTTAATCCCAGTGTCCATCGGATTCCAAATCCGATCCTTATACCATAATAAGCCCATACCTGACACTGCACAATTCTTAGCTAATCCAGCTAAGACTTTCCCCTCAATCTTCCTATTTATGATTTCACTTAACTGTTTTCCCTTTGGTCCTCTCTGAAAGAGTAAACTCAAGTATAAAGCTGGCCACCTGGCCCACCAGAAAATCTACTCTAGTTCTGGTCAAATCCTTTAAATAACACTATGCATAGGCAATCATCATTTTTTTTCCATGTCACTAAGGTGTCATAACAACCTACCAACTGATTTTGATATGTAAGAAGACTCAAAATTCTTTCCCAAGGTGCATGTAATATCGTGCCCATCCAAGGGAACTCCTGCCCTCTAAGGCACTCCTTGAACTTGGCAATTCTCCGCAGAGAATATACCACAATACCATCAATCAAGTCAATCACAAATCCAATTCAGATAATTCTTGAATACTATGTTCATCTAATTCATCAAAACAACTTGGGATTAACCAAATCCTTTGAACATCACCCAGCACTCCCAGTGCTCTTATCTGATATAACAACAATCTTCTACATATTCTTCTCCCTGATCTCTAGCTGGTACTAACTAGATCAAAGATCCATCTTGGAGAATACCACCTTATCCAATAACTGAGCTTGCCGAAACCACTCAATACAGTGCCCTAGATCTGATTCCATCCCTGGCACCAATCCAATCACCATTATCCTTTTATGTAAACATAATTCTGACAAATCCCTTGGAAACATATCCAGAAATTCACAGACTAATCCAGTCTGTCCTAATCCCACTAGCACAATCTAAGTTGCATCCACCACACTATCTAAGATTTCTATGCATTCCCCTGCAATAGATCTCTAGATCTAAATACAGATGTCATAAGCATACCAAATCCATGCACAGTGCCAACTATCACAAGGGCTTCCCACCCTCAAACCCAAGAGTTACTATCCTTTCCTTGCAATCTATCATTGCCTCACACTTGGCTAACCAATCCAAATCCAGGATCATACAGAAGTCAATCATAACCAACTTTATCAAAATAACTGAAAAGTCCTTTCCACCACAACCTAACTCATCACAACATAATCATGCAATCTGCATATCATCTCTATGCCTCTCTATAAGCAACAAACAAAGAATAACATGGCACCAGACTAGTCAGCACAATACAAAAAAAATCAGAACTAGAAAGCTGACCTGCCATCCCTGAGGAACCAGCCTCAGTCTCAGTCTCCGAATCTGACTCCTTCGGAATGAACACTCGAGCTGGAGTCGAGCCGTCTATCCCCTTTTGCTCATCTTTCCTTTGCTTTGGGAAATTCTTCTTACGATGCCCAAACATTCTACATAAGAAACATGCCATTGCTCGACATTATCCTAGATGACGCCTCTTACACTGAGTGCATTCTAGGTAAGTCCTCCACTTCTTTTCCTTACTCGCTCCAATAAATGGAGGCATCACTGCTTGAGCTCCGTGCTCTCTAGCACTCTTCTTCTTCATCTGATTTCCTGTGCTCTCAACAGCAAGATCCTTTCCTACCACCTGAGCGTAGGTAGAGATTTCATGCACTGGGGCAACTCTAATGCCCTGAGCTATCTTGGGATTCAATCCCTGGATAAACCTTTCCTTCCGAGCTATGTCCGTGGGTACCATGTCAAAAGAAAACTTGGACAACCCATCAAATTTGTTAACATACTCGGTTTCTGTTGCATTTCCCTGAACCAGGTTCATAAACTCATTCATCTTAGCAGTCTTGGCTGCATCACAGTAATATCTCTCATTGAACAGCTACCTAAATTCTTTCCAGTCCATCACAGCTGTATCTCGTATCTGGGATACTAGTTCCCACTATGTCCGGGCATCATCCCACAATACATATGTAGCACATATCACCTTATTGTGACCTACTAGCCCCATACTACCAAGAATGGAACTGATCATGCTCATCCATTGCTCCGCTCTGAATGGATCTAGGCTTCCCTCAAAGACTGGAGGGTAATACTCTTGAAATCTTCCACAAAGAAATTCCCATCTGCTCTCAACCTAGGTTGAGCCAAAACTGGTGCCACTCCAGGCATAACAAAGGAAGAGGTGTTCCCCGAAAAATTCTGCTATTACTTCCTCCTCTTGCCTCTGCAATCTTAATTGCAAATTTGTAAACATTCACTAGAAATTCTGAGGGGCAGATAAAGAACTCAACCCCTGGCTAAAACTCCCAGACTCTGTATAACCACCATCAGGCCTCATTATCTGCCTTGGATACATACCTGCTGGTTGAATCTGCAGTCAATAACTTGACCCATTAAACATGATGAGCATATCAAGAGTTTTCCCCACTGGAACAATCTTACCACACTACATTAACAAACCATTGCGGTGCTAAAAACATGCCCATGGCAATCATACATCAATCATAATCCATGCTATTCTAACATACCTATCATGCCTCCAACTCCAGCATGCAAATATCATAATTATATATATTCATGGAGCAGGTAATAATATAATCACATTCATATATGTTCATGGAGCATGTAATCATATAATCATTTAATAGTCAAGAGCCAGGCTCTATCATAATCTCTTGCTCCCTAATATAGTGTGCACGTAAAGCATTTACATTCCATTTAAGCAGTTAAACACAAAACTACATAAATAGTTACCATACCCTGAGTGAAGCTATCTTTAGTGGCGAGTGTACATGCCCAACTTGTCTTTAGGAACCCTTAACCTTGGCTCGCTCTGATATCAAGTTGTAATGCCCTAAAATCTAGGGACCATTACGGTGTGCATTTTAAACTCGCTAATCGAGTCATTTGACCATAGTCGTGTAACTAAGTATGATTAGCAGTTTAGGGTTAAGTTTTTTGGTTAAGATACAACATTTCACTAAAACGTTTACTGTATACATTGGGATCCCAAAAATATAATTTAAAGGTTAATTACCAGAAAATATTTACAACCAGCCGATCTAAGCGGCAAAATAGGGTTTAACCCTAGTTCCTCTGTAACGCCCTGGATAGCCAAGACCGTTACACTGTGTGTTTATAAAGTGCCAGACTTGCTAGTCAAGTCATTTAATTAAAATCGTGTTGCATAAACTACAAAGGAACTAGGGTTAAAAGCGTTTTGGTCTCAAAAGCCGCATTTTTCATTAAGAAACATTATCTGATTACACGGGATCCCAAAAATATAAGTTTTAAGACCGTTTATAGAAGTTGTAAGACTCAGATACAATAACCAGCCATACTAAGGCAAAACAAGCAGTTAGGTAGTCCCTGTCCTGGTCCACTCCTCGATCGTGGTGATCGAACAGCTGGTTATGTACATTCCACCTTGGAGCTCTCCACCTCAGGCTTGGTCCAGCTTGCCCTTGCCTTTACCTACACCACGTAGCACCCGTGAGCCAAGGCCCAGCAAGAAATCACAGTATCAATAGAGCATAAGCAATTACCAGACAAGTCAATATCTCACGTTGCATCACATAGCCTCAGTCAAATAACCATTCAATATAGTCAAGTATTCCACATACTAGGCATATCAACTCCTAACATGTACAGTTTATAAACGATAACCAGGGCTAGCGCTCACAGGCTGCTCCCTCTGTTATTCCAGTGTTCATGGCTCCCAGTGGCCAAATCGCGCTCTGTGCGCTAATAGTATGTACGACACCCTTACGCCGCTTTTACATGTCCCATGGCGTAATACCAACGTTGACACGATACAATTCTCGGGAGCACTTAGTCCCATCACAAACATATAACCGGGTGCAGTTTTCTTACCTTTAGCATTCAGATGAATTAGTTACGAGCGATACTCCTTGAGCGCGATCCGATCCTCAAGCCCTAGCTTAACACCTAGTCACAACCATGATAAAGGATACCATTAACAATCTTAAATGAGTTCCCAAGCCAAGTTCTAGTACCCGGAACATTGAACTTCACCAAATATGGTAAAAGACTCAACCCCGAGCACCCTAGGTTAAATTCCCAAGCCCAAAATCTCAAAATCCCAAAATCCCTTAAGCGCCGCGGCATAGGCCACCCATGCCGCGGCATGGCCCCCAAACAGAACCTCCAAAGGCTCAAAAACAGGTAAGGGCCGCGACATTGCTTGGGCCATGCCGCGGCCCGCCCTTCTTCTTCAGCATGAAACATCTTCGAAGGGCCGCGGCTCACCAAGAACCATGCCGCGGCCCGACCCTTCGAACCCAGAAAAAACCACCATTTTTAAACTCTAAACCTCACCTTAAACCATCCCAAAGCCCCCAACTCAAAACCAATTAATAATAACAACATTAGAATGATTTAGACAACACAATCCAACCAAAAATCCAGCCTAAGACTCACCAAAACCCCAATTCCAACTTCTGAAATTTCAAACCTACAGAACTCAAAACCAGCCATGAAAAATCTCAAATTCAACCATCAAACTGTAAATTAAACCTTACCTCAGCTGTAGAATCGATTCTCCAAGAGTCCCCTGACCTATCTTCAAAGTTTCAAGCCTCAATCCCACCTTAAATTCCAAAACCACAGATATTTAAAACTCAGCCATTTTCTTTAAATTCCTAACCTTAGAAACGAAAATTCAGAACTTACCTTAGCTCTATCTCAGACCTTGATCAGTTCCTGAGCTAACCCTCCAGATTATTCCCTTCAATTCCCCAAGACACAACTTAAATCCAGCAATTCCCTCTCAAGTTTCAGTAGTTTTCCTTTGCTAAGAGAGAGAAGGAAGAGAAATAGAGATAGGGTCGGTTTACACTTTTCTATCTAGTATTTTCCTAAGTCTTCCAAGTATACCCTTAGATTATTAGACTAATCCCAAAGCTCGGGGTGCCGGAAACGTCCCCGAGGCCAAAACGGTAAAATCCCCCAATAATCCCGCCTAGACATCCTAACCTCAGATATATCTCCAATTATTTATTTTTATCACCCGATAGTCTAAATCACTACCCGATACCTAAAATACTCCTGACTTGTCCAAAGTCAATTATAATGTCCCGTTGTGACTTTTCCTGCTATCTAGCCCTAGGATCGCCTCGAGTCGCCGGCTGCAGAATTATCCACATCATAATGTGGTTCTCGCATATATCTCAAACATATATATCACATCATCATATAATATCACCAATTATCATAAACACACTAGTAATCATACATTTACGCATTTAAATCAATAACATTCATTCTAATCCCAGTTATGCCCTCCCGGCACACCAATCAAGGCCCTTAAGCCTTAATAGCAAATTTGGGTCGTTACATCCTCTTTCAACACTCGGTCGTGGCGGTCGAGCAGCCGCATATGTACACATTGTCACCTAAGCTCTTCAACTCAAGGTTGGTCCAGCTTTCTTTTGCCTTTACCTGCACCACATAGCACCCGTGAGCCAAAGCTTTGCAAGAAAACTCAATATGCTCATGAACAATAATAACATGTTACAAAATCATATTAGGCATGCCTAGCAATAATAGCCCTACTCAAGCATGCAAATAAGTTCAGATAGTGATGATTGTGGGCCATGCCCTTCTGAACGGATGACTATCAAGTCGATCCTCTTCAGATGAGTGATTTAACACTTTAAGGTTATGTTAACCATAATGGGGCGTGTAGCCCTAATCAGATGAGTGATTTAACACTTGAGATTCTATGAACCATGATGGGGCGTGTAGCCCTAATCAGATGAGTGATTAAGAAGTAAGTCACTAACATGGGTTCCGCACTCTCAGATGAGTGCTGATGAGCAAGTCACTAACTTAAACCAAATGAGTGACTGATGAGTGAGCACTACGTGGGCTTAGCGCCCATAGCCATGCGACGATGCAGTCAACTGGGCCTTCTGACCCTGGCTCTAAGTGATTAGCCGTAGGCTAGACAAGCGCTTTTAGTTTTCATTGAACTTGAGATCCGTCCGACATTAATGCTCATGATGAGTCATTCAATGCTGATGTCGAATAGATCTAATCTTTTCAGCTTACGTTAAACACGCTAAGACCGTTCTTGACTCTTAAGGCAATACCATATGACTAGTGCTCAGTACTACTGCCGAACTTGACTAGTGAGTCACAAATTCACAGTTAAGACCGACACCATTGGGTCAGTGCCATACACAAGTAAGCAATGCAACCAGGCATATATCATATGTCAAATATCCAAATGTAGGGCATTCATCATGCTTACTTAATAGTCGCTAGCATAATTATGATCATGCACAAATGCAAAGACTCAAGCTCTGAACAATCTCATATTCAACATTCATGGCATGCCCTAATCACATGTTTCTCATGCATCACATGCATCACATACTGGGTGCAGTTTTCTTACCTTTGGTTCGAGCGAGAAATAACAATTGAACAACCCTTGAGAACGATCAATGCTTTAATCCCTTAGCGGTCACCTAGTCATAACCAAATATAACTTCCAATTAATGAAAATGAGAAATGAAAGGTTCTTGACCTAAACCTCACTTCTGGAACCCCGAATTGCACCAAAACAGTGAGTAGATTCGATCCTGAGCCTTAGGAATTGAAACCCCGAGCCAAAAACCCTCAAAAGTACCTAAAACAAGAATCTAGAAAAGAAGGGTAGCGTTGTAGCGCTATCTATCTAGTGCCCTAGTGCCCTTGGCAGAGCAGAATGCCCTGGCTAGCGCTGTAGTGCCCAGTGATTGGCACTGTAGCGCTACAACCAGGGTTTTCAACACTAGTTTTCCCATCCTTCGACACCACCGTTTCCAACCTGAAAAACCAGCTTCCAAACCTCATTTAGACTCCCAAATGAACCCAAAAATCATCTACACATGTCCTAGGCATCATAACCCAAGTAACTCTAGCCAAATACTCCCATCAATTCCCATTATCCAACTCAAAAATCCAGTTGAAACTCAATAAGAAAAACAGAGCAAGAACAAGAGTTTTAATGGCTAGAAACTCACCTCAATCTCATAATTACACCCTCTTCATTGGTGGAACATAACCCAAAACCCTCAAGGCTTGGTTCCCTAGCTTGGTTCCTCAAATGGAGCTCAAAAATCCAAGGAAAAAAGGAGAGAAAATGATGAACGGGAGAAGAAGGATCTATGCTCTGTTTTGGTTAAGTTCTACAGTCTTCTTAGTTCATATATATCCTTAGGTGAAAAGACTAAAATACCCTTAGGTCATTTAAAGTCCTCTTAAGGCTACCAAGGGCGAAACCGTCCTTTCTCGCCTATCTCGTTAATCATAATTAACACCCTCCAATTCACATCATTTCCAATAGTCTCAAATGATAATAAATCATATCCCATTACCCTTTAATTCCTGACAATGTTCTAATCACCAAATTACCCCGAGACTTACCCCGAGCCTCGAAACTAACCCCGTTATGACCAGACTGATAACTTGCATTCAAAGAACGTCTCATGCCGAATGGCTCAAACAAATCAACATATAATATGGTATTATTCATAATTCACCAACATGCATGAAAATACACAATTACGCCCTCAACAAGCCAAATTACCAAAATGCCCTTATAATTAAAAATGGACCATATGCATGCATTTATCATCATATTATAATATAATTCACATAAACATGCATATAATTATTTCATAACATAATAAATTAATTATGGCCATCCCGACCTCCTAATCAAGGTCCTAAACCTTATTATGGATTTTGGGGCATTACAGAACGCCTCAGAGGTTAGGAGCTTCCTTGGATTAGTGGGTTATTACAGACGGTTTGTGGAAGGGTTCTCGAAGATTTCTGCACTGATGAGAGAATTGACAAGGAAGAATTTGAAGTTCGTTTGGTCAGACAAGTGTGAGGATAACTTCCAGGAATTGAAGCGATGACTGATTACTGCTCCAGTGTTGAGTCTTCCTTCGGAGGGAGGGAACTTTGTAGTATACTGTGATGCATCGAGGTTGGGATTGGGATGTGTGTTGATGCAGAATGAGAAGGTTATTGCTTATGCATCACGACAGTTGAAGGAGTATGAGCAGCGGTACCCTACCCATGATCTAGAATTGGCAGCAGTGGTGTTCGCACTAAAAGTTTGGCGACATTACTTGTATGGGGAGAAGTGCGAGATATACACCGATCATAAAAGTTTGAAGTATTTCTTCACCCAAAATGATTTGAATATGAGGCAGAGGCATTGGATGGAGTTGGTGAAGGACTGATTGTGACATCCTTTACCACCCAGGGAAAGCCAACGTAGTGGCAGATGCGTTAAGCTGGAGAGGCTCGGGATAGTTGTTTAGCTCTGCACAGATATTGAGAGAGTTGGCAGAAGAGATGTCCAGAGCAAGGATAAAGCTAGTTATGGGCGGGTTGGCCAATATCACTTTACAGTCGACCCTTCTGGAGAGGGTAAGAGAGGGTCAGATAGTTGATTCATCATTGTAGGAGGTTAGAGGGAATGTCTTAGCTGGAGTAGCTTAGGATTATTCTATTTCAGAGACAGGGTTACTACGGTATAAGGGTCGGATTTGTGTCCCGACAGATATGGGTATTAGACGAGAGATATTAGATGAATCCCATACTATGCCGTACTCACTCCATCCAGGCACCACGAAGATGTATCAGGGTCTACGAACGTTATATTGGTGGCCTGGAATGAAGAAAGATGTAGTGGAGTACGTAGCCAAGTGTTTAACCTATCAGCAGGTGAAGGCTGAGCATCAGCAACCAGCGGGGTTGCTACAACCTTTGGGTATTCCCGAGTGAAAATGGGAAGACATTACTATGGATTTTGTGGGAGGTTTACCCAGGATAGTGGGGCTACATGACTCGATGTGGGTGATAGCAGATAGATACATCAAGCCAGCTCACTTTCTACCAGTGAAGACGACCTATATAGTTGATCAATACGCAGAACTGTACGTAAGAGAGATTGTATGTCTCCATGGGGTTCCCAAGTCTATAGTGTCAAACTGGGATCCTATATTTACCTTCAAGTTTTGGGGTAGTTTGTAGAAAGCTATGGGGACTCAACTGAAGTTCAGTACGACCTTTCATCCTCAGACTGATGGACAGTCTGAGAGGACGATTCAAGTATTGGAAGACATGCTTAGGGCGTGTGTGATAGACTTTTAGGGGTCTTGGAGTAAGTATCTCCCATTGATTGAGTTTTCATATAACAATAGGTATCAATCAACGATTGGAGTAGCTCCATACAAGATGTTGTATGGAAGGAGATGTAGATCACCCATTCATTGGGATGAGATGGGTGAGAGGAAGTATTTGGGACCAGAGAAGGTCCAGAGAACTAATGAGGCTATCGAGAAGATCCGAGCTTGAATGCTCACTTCGCAGAGCAGACATAAAAGATATGTTGATCCTAAGCGTAGGGACATGGAGTTCCAGGTAGGGGACCACGTATTTTTGCGAGTCTCACCACTGCGAGGGGTGAGAAGGTTTGGGAAAAAGGGCAAGGTGAGCCCTAGATTCATAGGACCATTTGAGATCCTGGAGAGGATCGGGTAGGTGGCCTACATATTGGCACTGCCACCATCATTATCAAGGGTTCGTGACGTATTTCACATTTCTATGCTTTGGAAGTATGTCTCAGATACGACTCACGTGTAGAGGTACGAGGATTTGGAATTGCAGACAGATTTGTCATATGAGGAGCGACCGGTTCAGGTCCTAGACAGGAAAGATAAGGTTTTGTGGAACAAGACAATTCCTCTAATCAGAGTATTATGGAGGAACAACATGGTCGAGGAAGCGACTTGGGTGCTTGAGTCAGCGATGCAGGATCAGTATCCCGAGTTATTCAGGTAAATTTTGAGGATGAAATTATAAGTAGGAGAGGATAGTTGTAATGACCCGAAATCACTAATAAGGCTTAGGGCCTTGATTAGCTTGTCAGGAGGGCATAATTGGCATATATGAATGTTTAAATGGTTAAATGCGTGACTATGTGGCATGCATGAATAATATGATTATATGAATATGTGATATGCATGTTTATGAATATTGGATATGCATGTGGTCCCTTTATAGCTTATAAGGGAATATTTGTAATTTTGGCCTATTGAGGGCATAAATGTGATTTATGATTGAGACCACATTATTATGTGGATATATTTGCAGCATATGGCTCGAGACAATCCTAGTGAGCGGATTAGCAAAATAGTCACAACAGGGTTTAATACCTGACTCAGGGGGAGCCTATGGGTATTTTTGGGAATTTAGAGAATATTTTGGGAATTGTTAGATATGGAATAAGTATTTGGTAATTGATTGGACATGACGGGGTTAATTGGATGACAGTAGGAACACTTGAGGAATTACCAGGAACCGGGGGAAAATGACCATTCTACCGTTAGGAACTATTGGAGGGTTAATAAACATAAAGGGCAAAAAGGTCTTTGGGCTTAAGATACACTCAGATGTGTAAAGAAGGGTTAGGAACCTTAAGGGAAGTTTGTCACTTTCTCCCTTTCCCTCTCCCTCACGATCTCACACACACAAACACACACTCTCTCTCTCTTTATACTTTGAAGCTAAGGAAGAAAGAGAACAAAAGAACTTAGGCCCTAAACTAGGAATTTTGGAAGGAAATTGAAGGAGAAAGGCTTGAGCTGCTGAAGAAAAAGGGCTGGGACTTAAGCTCAAAGATTGAAGGTTGTAGCTGAGGGTTTAGCAACTATTTGAGGTAAGGATTTTGTTTAGTTTCAGTTAAGAATTTAGGTTTGTAGGACTATTTGGTTGAGGTTTCTAGGGGTGAATTGTTGGTAGTTTTGGTATTCTGTGTTATAATATGCTTAAAATTTATGGTTAGAAGTCCTGAACTTGCTCTTGCAATTTGGTTGGAAGTGGGAAGGATTATTGGGTTGAGCTTTGATGTTTTCAGCTGGAAAGAGGTGGAGCGAACCCAGAAATTCTGGGTACGTGGGGGCGCGCCGTGACCCGCATGCCCAGATGTCCCTGGGTGGTTCTCTGTCTTGAAGGTGCGTCGCGGCCCTGGGGGCAAGTCACGGCCCGCCTCCCCCTAGTGCTTGAAGATTGAGTCTCTAACTTGGGGGTGTGCCGCGACCCTTAGGACCAGGTTGCGACTCCCCTAGGGGATTTTACCTTAGGATGGTTTCTAGGATTGGTAAGGCTCGGGGGTTCGAACCTAGACGCTTGGGATGATTTCTACTACCCGGTTTAGTAGAAATCGAGGTCCCGAAGGCTAGTATTTGTCTCCTAAGTATTTATTTGGATTAGAAATTGATGATTACCCATTGGCCACTGTGACTAGGTTTATTGCCAAGGCTCAGGATTGAGGATTGTGCTCGGGACCATTCTGTATCCTCCGCTTGAAATTTAAGGTAAGAAAATTGCACCCTTATGTGGCTGTGTTAGGACTGAGATTCCCTATGTCTGAGTATATGTGTTGTGTAACTGTGATACTATTATGCGAAACATGAAATGAACGACCTAAGAGAGTCGGGGCTGATGATTTGCGCACAAGACACGGCTCAACCACTGTGAGCCAGGGTCAACTAGAAAAACAAAGGACTCGGCCTAAGCGAGCCGGAGTCAGTTGAGTAAACAGAGCGCTCGGCCTAAGGGCGCTGACCTTGAGCACTTGTATATCTGTTGAGATATATTTCTGAATGTACATGTTTTCTATTGTCATTTTGATGCTTATGATTTGTTGAGATTTTGAATGACTATCTTATGATTGATTGGATGCTATTACTGATTATGTATTTGTTGTTATGGTTTTCTTGCTTGGCCTTGGCTCACGGGTGCTATGTGGTGTAGGTAAAGGCAAGGGTAAGCTGGACCAACCATGAGTTGGAGAGCTCTGGGGGCGAGGTGTACATCGTCAGTTGCTCGTCCGCCACGACCGAGGGAAAGTACAGGGACAGAGCCTAAAATATGTATTTTTCCATTAGAGTGGCCACTGGTTGTATATAACTTTTGAGAATAGTAAATTTGTCTCTTAAACCCTATTTTTGGGATCCCATGTACCAAACATCTATTTTAATGAAAATTAACCGTTTATGTTCAAAATATTTTGAACCTAACCTGGTAATTGACCTTAGGATCACATTACTGTTCAAATGGCTTGATTAGCAAGTCTTGCACTATTGTAAAACACAGTGTAACAGTCTTGGTTATCCAAGGCGTTACATAAGCGTACCTGACTCTGACCATCTCCCCACGTGCTAATGCCGTCCTTGACTAATAAGTCAATGCTAGGATATAGGAGTTATAAGTCACCCTGGGCCTCATTTCCCTATCCTCTGTTTAACTAGCTTTGGAGCTGATCCAGCGTACCTAGCATTGAGTTTTCCCCGACCAATTGGCCGGTCAAGCGTATGATGTGCTCCTAGTTAAGCATAACCATAACGACCAGTGCCCAACACGCTATTTCCGCCCTTGACTAATAAGTCAAGCCTTTCTCAATAAGATAATGCAAAAAGGCATATAACATATGTCAAATATCCAGATATAAAGCATTCAACATGCTTAATCAACAATCATAAGCATAATCATCATCATGCCCATACTTAGGCGTTCATGCCCTATCCACGTTCTTGTTCAACAATTCAGAATCACAAGTATAATAATAATCATGCACATTTACAGAGACTCAGGCTCTGATCAATTCTATATTCAACATTTAGGTCATGCCATAATCACATGTATCACATACTAGGTGCAGTTTTCTTAACTTTGGTCCAAGCACAGGTTACCAATAAATGACCCTCAAGCACGATCCTAGTTCCGAGCCTCTAACGATAACCTAGTCACAACCATAATATAAAATCCGTCAATAACGAGTAAACACAGGCTTCCAGACTGAATCCTAGCTTCTGGGACATTAAATCCTACCAAACCAGGTAGTAGAATTGATCTCGAGCCCTAAGGTTTAAGTTCCCATCACTAAAAACCCATTTCGGCCAAAATTTCCCTTAAGCGTCGCGGCCTGAAACCCCTGAGCCACGACCCGCCTAAGACAGAGGCTTTGCCTCATCTCTGTCTGTCCCTCGCACCGCGGCGCACCTACAAGGTGTCACGACCCTTAATGCCTAGCGACCAGCTTCTCCACCTTCATCAAGCCTGGGCCGCGGCCCGACCTCAAACCCAGCCTAAAGCCTCCATTTTCGTCATTGAAAATCCTTCCAAAAACCTATCCAAACATATCCCAATCCCAAAAACAAAGTTCCCAATCAACTCCATGGCCCAAAACCATCAAAACCCAAGTCCCAATCAACTCAAAAACTCATCAAAATGTAAAATCCAAATTCAAAATTTAAGAAACTTTAGGAAATAGAAACTTGGAAATTCAAAGCTTAAATTACCTCTGATTATGTCATTTCTTGCTAAATCCCCCGGCTAATAAGCTTCTAATCTTTCCTAGAATCGTCTTAAAACTCGAGTTTCCTTCGAAAATGCTAACGAACGTCAAAAAGGGATAACGGGAGAGAGAGAACGTACTGAACGTTCTTTTTATGTTTCTGACAGGTTACTTCGAGCTTAAGTAACCTCAAACAAATCCTAATGCTCGGGGTCCCAAAAATGCCCCGAGCGTAAAATAGTTAAAATTCCCAGAATTCCTTCTTGATCTCACTAACTCCCAATATGTCATCAAATAACCATTCCCATTACGCAATAACCCGGTAATGTATTAAATACCCAAAATATCCCTTGACTTACACCGAGTCAAATATGGGTCCCGTTGTGACTTTCCCACTAGCTTGCTCCCTAGGATTGTCTCGTGCCAATTAACCCAAGTATATCCACATAATGATGTGGTCCCACACATATATCACATAATTTCCATAATTTGCCATCCTGACCCCCTAATCAAGGCCCTAAGCCTTATTAGGTAATTTGGGACATTACAAAAACTCCACCAACTCTTTGGCTATTATAGAACATCAATTGGATGTTCATGGTGTTAAATGGAACATTTGAGAGTTATATGAGTTGTTTGAGCCATTTGGAAAGGTTTTAAACAACTCACAATTTGAGTTGTTACATACCAGGCGATGTGTCACCTACCACCAGGCGATGTTTCGCATGGCGTGCGATTTCGAATATTAGGACCTATGGTGCATCGCCTCACAATGAGCGACACAATGTAGGTCCCTCTGTTTCATTCCTTTTGGCACCCAAAATTGCAAAAAAAAAAAAAAACGTCCAATTCAATTATATATGATTTTGTAACTTCCATACTCTTTATGATAGTCAAAATCACATCTTAAAAGCTATAAAATATTATAGCTTTATGAAAATCAAATTCAAAGTGTGTAACTCCAATTTTCACACTTAAGAATGTTGATTATTTGGGATTTACAGAATTGTAACCAGACTTTGTACACCCAAATATATGTTACAAGATTTGACAAATGGACTTATCACACTCTAATTTATTTGTCACACATATATTTAATCAACATTATATTATTATTTAAAAATAATATAACATTCCCCCACTCGATTAAATATTTTCTCCATAGTGACAAATAACTTGTAACATTTATTTAATCAATCAAACATTATATTTAAAATAAAATATTCCCCCACTTGAATAAATAATTTCTCTCTATAGAAGCCATTGCATTAGTGCATAAATGAAAGTGTTTTTCAACTTGAACTTTACCATAGGTGTACTTATCAAAAAGTTTCTTGAAAATTTGGTTGCACTAGGCATTGAAACTGTTGGTATTAAAAGAGTAAATAAGAGATACGCAGCGGGGAATGGGCCCTTTTTAATAATTATTAATACCAGCCAAGATCATACACACACACACACACACACATATCAAATCACATACAATCAGATTAGAGATTATCTCTTGTAGCCTATCAAGTGTTCTCGAATCTTTTTGTATAAACTCAACAATCTTCCTATCCAAGTTCTGAAGACTCACACCTTGATCTTCCAGACCAATCCTCAAACACAAAAGGACGTGTGTGGGCACGTAGGATTCAAAAGCTTGATTTATGACTCTCTAGATGTACTCAACACATGAGATCTAGAGATGTTTGATAGAGAGAAGATGAATTAAATAGTTTTTCAGGTTTAGGAAAAACTATCGCTTTTGTTTCTGTGAGAGTCTGTATCTAACAATTATTTCGTTCTAGGTTTATAAAGATAGTTAACTAATTTAATTAATCTTTATTTTTATTAAAATAAAATTGACCAGTTATAACCAATTTAATTATCTAATTTAAATCATATTTAAAAAAGAATAATTAAATAAACAAATTATTTGAAATTCAAAATTCAAATCTCAGGGATAAGAAATATCCCTGTGTGGAGCCACTCATTGTGTAGTACAATGAGTGGCGTCAGCCACATTAGAGTTTTCCTTAATATTCTCATTTGTTTATTTAATTAATATTTAAGACAATATATTTATCCCAAAATAAATATCAGTTACTTCAAAATTAACTTTATCTTAAAATATCAATTTTAAATAAATATCTTATTCTAAACAAGATAATTATTAATCTCTCTTTATATATTAATCCAAACAAGATTAATATATATTTTAACCTATAGTTTTTCAAAATAAAAACTATATAGTTAAATAATTTATTAATTAATAATTAATCAATTGCCCATAACTATCACATAATTATTTCATTGTCCTGGAAAATTAATTCATTTGCAATTAAGTCCTCTCTACAAATCTTTCTTTTAACATCCTTACCTCTAATAGTGTAGGACAGATGTGATCTGGGGACCATGGACCTATAATACGAAGCTCCAATAAACCTGATTATCAATCAAACTCTTTAATCCAATAATCTTATTTATTAATTCCATGATTACTCCACTATAAATATGTAATTGCACTCAAAGTATTTATATAATTATATTTTCTCTTGTAGTCCATTGATATAATAAAAAAAAATGTACTTTTGTCCTCCATTTATTGGTTCGTTAATTAGAGCTGGTCAAGATTACCGTTTTACCCTTCTAATTTCCTCTTGATCCTTAAGTACCATTAATTTACTAGCGAATAATTAATCTATAATCAAATTATAGATTTGAGCTCAATAACTATTCAGTTCCATAATTAACCCTTAAGGGAACCAATATTCAATCTGTTAGGAAAGTATGGATTCCATTATTGTAATTCATGTTCCCAGCCATTCATGATATTGAATCTTCAAAACAAAAGTCATTAGCCTCATTATATTAAGAAACCTTAACGAGTGAATAAAAAGATCCAATAAACACAAATAGGAGTTCATGAATACTCAGGATTTAGACTGGTTTACAAATGATCATCTATTATGATAAGAATCAAATCTATATGTCAAACAGTAAGTTTATAAAGATAATTAATTTTTATCGGTCTAGTAATATATAATCTCTATTATATATAGCACCTTTACTAAGATGTCTATCCACATCAGTAATCCGAATCTAGATCACTTGCATTTTGTATGCTTAGTAAACCGCACTAGTAACCATTCATTAAAGATTTCCTACTTTAATATGTTACTGACTATTTTATTCATCATATATGATCTTAATTATCTCTTACTAATACAAGATCATATTCTCATGAATAAATAAGGAATTTTCTTGATATTTACATATAATTAATTCAAACAATAATTATAATATTCAAATATATAATAAAATTGCTCTTTTTATTTAATTCAATAAAATGTCTTTGCATAATTTTAGGGCATTAATCCTAAAAATAAAAATTTCCTTAGTAACAAACCGGTGATAACACACACACCTTTGCTATGTTCACTTGAGACCTCGATGTCTCACTTTGCACCGTTAATGGCCATGTGCACTTTCCATTCAAGCACGTTCTTTAGAATGATTCCCAATTCTCATGAGGGGCGACACCACCCCTAGGTCTATATAAGTAAAACTCTTACAATATTTTGTTACCCTAAAATACTTGTCTTCTCAAGACCGAGTTCTATAAAAAAATCTAATTCAGTTTTAACCCTCAATTTAGTAACTCACAAGTACTCATATCTCAGATGGGACTAATTTGAGTATTACTAATATTCACTTGATTGAATTGTTATTACCTATTGAACCTAATACTAGTTAAGTAACTAGTATTATAAAATAGGTTACCATCAATCGTGAATCTCTTTAGGGAGTTTAAGTCTCATCCCTAGAAACGAGGCAGCCGCTAAATCTCCTGTTAGTGGCTTAGTAAAAGGACTCGCCAAGTTTTCAATTGTTCTCATATAGGATATTGAGATGACTCCTGTTTGAATCAATTCTCTTACATATCAATGTCTTAGACTAATATATCTAGACTTCCCATTATACACTCCATTGTATGCTTGAGCCAATGTTGCTTGTTTATCACAATGTATCGATATGGTGGATACATTCTATTTGATTAGAGGAATCTCTAGCAAGAGATCTCTCAACCATTCATCCTCTTTGCCAGTGGCAGCAAGAACTATGAACTCTGCTTCCATAGTAGAGTGAGATATACATGTTTGTTTCTTGGAACCCCAAGATATTGCGCCCCCTTTAAGTGTAAATACCCAACCAGTGGTAGACAAATTGTCCCCAATATTTGATATCCAACTTGCATCTTTATACCCTTCTAAGATTGAAGGAAATTTGAAGTAGTGAAGGCTTAGTCCCTTGGTTTTCTTAAGATAACCTAGGACTCTCTCGATTGCCCTCCAATGATCCACACTAGGATTACTTGTAAACCTACTAAGTTTAGTTACCGCAAATGTTATATTAGGTCTAATACACTGGGCATCATACATAAGGCTCCCTATAGCACTTGCATACTTCAATTGAGCCACCGCTTCTCCCTCATTCTTCTCTAGTTTTACACCATGGTCGAATGAAGTATTGACTACTTTAACCTTAAGATGGTTAAATTTGTTCGATACTCTCTCAACATAGTGGGCTTGTCCCAAAGAAAAATTCCCACTATTTTTACTCACTTTGATACCTAGTATAGTATCAGCTTCTCCAAGATCTTTCATTTTGAAGGTTGATGATATAAACCTCTTCATTTCTACTATCTCTTTCATGCTATCACTTAAGATAAGCATGTCATCCACATATAGACAAACAATGATCACGTTTCCCTTACAAGTTTTTGAATATAAACACTTGTTTCCATTGTTATGTCTAAATCCATTAGATAGAATGGCTTGATCAAATTTCTCATGCCATTGCTTTGGAGCTTGTTCTAATCCATATAAGCATTTTACAAGTCTACACACTTTATGTTCATTATTTGGTAGGACAAACCCTTCGAGTTGTTCCATGTAGACCTTCTCATTGAGGTCACCATTAAGGAATGTCATTTTGACATCCATTTGATGAACATATAAGTTGTGTATAGAAGCCAAAGCGAACAAAATCTTTATGGAAGTTTTTCTTACAACGAGCACATAGGTATCAAAATAATCAATACCCTCTTTTTGCCAAAACCCTTTAGCTACTAATTTAGCTTTGAAGGTTTGGATAGTGTCATCAATGTGATATTTCCTCCTAAATACCCACTTACACCCAATTTGTTTAGACCGTTGTGGGAGGTCTACCAATTCCCAAGTGTTGTTGGAAAGAATGGAATCCATCTTATCATTGATGGCTTCTTTCCAAACGACACTATCTCTTGATTGCATGACTTCTCTATAAGTCTTAGTATCATCCTCAACAAGAAGTACAATTAGAATTTTTCTAATGACTTCTTCTCTATTTCCTTCTACCATGTAGAAACAAAATCATTGAGAATCTATTTAATCCAATCCTAGACTTTCTCTTTTCTAACCCTTTGACTTATTCTAAGTTCAATGGGTACTATCCTTTGAGAATTATCCTCTTGGGAATCATTCTTGGATTTAGATGCTTGAGAATTGTTCTCAAATAACAAATTCTCCTTTAGAGATGTTGAAGTTTGAGAATTGTTCTCACATAACATATTCTCAAAAAAATTCAACTTCTCCAGATTCTATCACAACATTAGACTCTAGGTCTCATAACCTATAAGCTTTACTATTGTTGGTATAACCAACAAAATCACACTTTATGGCTCTTGAACCTAACTTTGTTCTATTAGGTTTGTTTTTCTTGCAATATGCAAGATACTCCCACACTTTGAAGTACCTTATGTTGGGTTTTCTTCCTTTCCATAACTCATATGGAGATATCTCATTTTTCTTCATCAGTATTCGATTAAAAATGTGACAAACGGTTAACAACGCTTCACCCCATAAATTGAAATTCAATTTAGAAAACACCAACATATAATTTATCATCTCTAAATAAGTTATATTTTTCTTTTTTGGCAATACCATTGTGTTGTGGTGTATAAGGTGCGGTGCACATATGCATTATGTAATTTTTTCTTCACAAAATGCATTGAATTCATTAGAGAAGTACTCACCTCCTCTAACTCTTCTTAGCACCTTAATCTATTTTATTAAGTTGATTTTCAACTTCTGATTTATAAACTTTAAAAGCATCAAAAGTCTCATCTTTATGCTTTAAAAGAAACACATATGTATATCTACTAAAATCATCTATAAAAGTAAGAAAGTACATTTTACCACCTTTAGCTAAAATACCATTTAACTCATAAAGATCACTATGAATAAAATCAAGCAATTTAGATGATCTTTCTACACTAGGAAATGGATTCTTTATCACCTTAGCTTGAACACATGTTTCACATTTTCCATAGTTTTTAATATTGCATGCAAACATACGACATTTAACTACTCTTTTCATGGTTGAAAAACCAATATGTGATAGTCTAAGATGCCATAAAAAAATGAATCATACTAAACAATATAGGCGGGATTAGCATTTTTATTGATAACATTGAAAGTTACATCATTAGTGCACAACTTGACCATACCCTCACAAGAGTACCCATTTCCCAAAAATACATTGGATTTGGTAAGTGTAAGTTTACCAGACTCAAAAATGACTTTAATGTCGAGTTTGCCAAGAAAATCTCCAGATAATGATAATGATAATGATAAGAACACTTAGATTATGCGCAGCAGAATGAATAAGTCCTTCCTTCAATTTCTCTAACCCTTGTATCCTTTCTGTCGCATGGTATCACCTAGAAATTGAACCGATCTTCAAATTTCTTCACAGCCTTCCAAAGTATCCTTAGATTCACCTAGACTAGAGTGGGTAATTCTCAACACATGAGATAGATACAAAGAGAAGAAGAATATAATAGAATATAGAGGCTTAGAAAAGGACTTTTGCTGTATAGAGAGTCTAAAACCCTAAAGCATCAAAATTAGATCTTCTAATCATCTGTTCATCTCCAGATCTTTTGATTTCAACTCTGACTTAGCATTCCTTTTATAGGCTCAATTAGGTCACTTATTTAATTAAAAAAATTACTAAAATAATAGGAAATATTAGTCATTAGGTCGAAATTATCATGGGCTTTAGGCCCGTGAAATTTCCCACTTAATTATAAGCCCGTTGGACTTAAAATTAAGGCCCGTATTAGTTTCTGTTGATTAATTAATTAAATATTATATAAATCATTTATCAAATTAATTATTTATAACTTGAACCTTGATTTAAACTTATTTATTAATTTAGACACCAATTTTTCTTAATTAATAAATCTTCCCTAAAATCTCATTTCTTCTCTAAATTGCATAACTCTGTGAAACTATCCAAAATTGACCTGATCAACTTTTATAATTCAAAATGATAATTAAATAAATTAATTGAGACTATCTAGATGATTTTATCCAAGGTACAGTGAGGACCATGGGCCTATGAAATCAAGCTCCAATAAGTTATCATAATTTTAACAAATAAATTTAGTAACTTATTAATTCCTCGTAACTTCACTAACGATTCAAAATTGAACTCTTGAATTCATAGAACGCTTTATAAGCAATATAGATACGTTATTCGTTATCCATTGTTACAACCATAATTATCACTCCATCCTCTATAGACGGTCTACAATGAGATGAGACTAAAATATCGTTTTACCCCTCATTGTATTTTATCCTTAAAACACTTAGTTCCTTGTAAATGATATTTCGGTAAGCTAATATCAATTACTGAAATGAGATCTCTATCATTTAGCACCTTGAACCAAACTAAAAGGAGACCATCATTTTACTTCTTCATTAGAAGCTATAGATGTTCATATCTATGATTAACAATCTCACTCAATTATACTACCGAGTTCCCAAGATTTAAGTATGAGCTAGTCCATAGGGTAAGCTGGTAACAAACAAGTCAAAGAACTCTAATAATACAATCAGTTAGAATACTAACCACTTGAAATTGAGATTGAATTGACCTATGGTCAACTATATGATACGAATAGAATAGATAATAATGACATGTTTACTTATCTTATCTACTGTCAATATCGGTCTAGTCCGATGTAACAAATACATCCGATCTTATCTACTTTGCTAATGTTCTGGAAAGAACATAACACTACAATGTGTAAGTAGATTATATCATAGATTGGCAAGTCATTGTAAATAATGTCCACTGACTAATCTTAGGACTAACTTATGTTTGAGCATATAATCGTATCTATATTCCACTGTGATTACGTCACTATAAATATGATTAACTATATGCTCGGGATTTAATAGAAGTTTATATTAAAAAAATAATCATGAAACATGTGAGCAAAGTGATTAACCAAGTCAAAATTGATTTCTATTTTCTTATTGATAATAAAATGAGATTACAAAGAAATTGAGTGTTAATTAGGGAATAATACTCCAACAAACTCCCACTTGCACTAATTGAAACTAATTCCTTAATTCTACTAATCCCATTTCCTTGATATGCTTATCAAATGTAGCTTCTGGTAGTGTCTTTGTAAACGGATTCGCGAGATTGTCTTCAGATGCAATCCTCATAACCTTCACATCTCCCCTGGCCATATATTCTCAAATTATATGATACTTCATTTCTATATGCTTACTCCTCTTGTGACTTATAGGTTCTTTCGAGTTGGCTATCGCTCCAGTGTTGTCACAAAACAACACAAGCAGTTTATCCATATTTAGATTAACACCAAGATATGAATAGAACTTCTTTGGCCAGACTATTTTCTTAGCTGCTTCAGACGCAACTATGTACTCAGCCTCCATGGTGGAATTTGAGATTGTAGACTGATTTACACTTCTCCGTATCACAGCTCCACCCCTAAGAGTAAACACCATTCTAGAAGTAGACTTCCTGTCATTGACACCAGTCTAAAAATCTGAATCGATGTAGCCTACAGGGTTTAGAACACCACCCTTGTAGACTAACATATAATCCCTAGTCCGCCTTAAATACTTTAGAATATGATTAACTGCTATCCAATGTTCTGGTCCTGGGTTTGACTGATACCTGCTCACTACTCCCACTACATAGTAGATATCTTGTCTAGTACACAACATAGCATACATCAGACTTCCAACTGCAGATGCGCAAGGAACTTTTCTCATTGCATCTTCCTCTTCAGGAGTCTGGGGAGACTGCTTCTTTGAAAGATGATTTCCATGGCGGGATGGTAGACGTCTTTTCTTGGAATTCGTAATTGAGAAACATTCAAGCACTTTATCAATGTAAGCTGCTTGAGATAGAGCTAAGAGTTTGTTCTTTCTAACCCTAATGATCTGGATACCTAGAACATAACTTGCTTCACCCAAATCCTTCATCTGGAATTGAGTGTTCAGTCAATTCTTCACATCTGATAATTTTTTTAACATTGTTTCCAATGAGTAAGATATCATCTACATAAAGAATCAGGAATATCACTATTTAATTTGCCTTCAGTTGGTAAACATAAGGCTCATTAATATTTTGTTCAAAGTCATAGGTTTTGATTATTTCATCAAACCTAAGGTTCCAGGAATGAGAAGCTTGCTTAAGTCCATAAATGGACCTATTCAACTTGCAAACTTTTCCTTCTTGTCCAGTTACTTTAAATCCTTCTGGCTAATCCATATAAATGACTTCGTCGAGGTTCCCATTAAGAAAAGCTTTCTTGACGTCCATTTTCTAGATCTCATTGTCGAGAGCGGTTGCTATGGATAAGAGGATGCGAATGGACTTGAGCATGGCTACCAGACTAAGAGTTTCTTCATAGTCCATGCCTTCTCTTTGGGTATAACCATTTGCCACTAATCGAGCTTTATAAGTTTCGATCTTTACATCAACACCTCGTTTCTTCTTGTAGATCCACTTTCACCAAATGACCCTAAAGTCTCTAGGTGCTTCGACAAGATCCCAGATGGAATTTGTGTACATGGAATCCATTTCTTGTTTCATGGCTTTGAGCCATAGTTCCTTTTCAGGGCTAGCCATTTCCTATTTGAAAGACAACAGATCATCGTCACTAGTATCACCAACAACCATATTGGTTTCACCATCCAAACCATATTGAACTGGGTTCCTAGAAACCCTCCCACTATGACGAGGCTCCGTGACTGTTTGGACATGAACAGTGGTACTTTCTTCATTTAAATCGACTTGGATTGGTTGGGCATGAAGAGTGGGAATTTCATCATCAACTTGCATTGATAACGATGGAACATTGGTTGGAGTCAATTATTCAAACATCTCCTCTAAAACTACTTTATTGTGTGGTTTGAAGTTTTGGACATAGTCATTTTCCAGAAAAGTAGCATTCGTAGAAGTAAACACTTTCTTTTCTGAATGACTATAGAAAAGTCCACCCCGAGTGCCTTTAGGATAGCCAACAAACAACTTTGGTTCACGATTCTAGCCTTCCTTCCTTTTTCCTCAGGATGTGGGCGGGACACCCCCAAATTCTATAATGACGTAAACTAGGTTCACGACCATTCCAGCGTTCTAAATGTGTTTTGGGGATTGATTTGGACAATACAACATTTAGAATGTCATTCACAATTTCAATTGCATGTCCCCATAATGAAGTTGGTAGAGTTAAGTAACTAAGCATGCATCTAACCATTTCCAATAAAGTTCTGTTTCGACGTTCCACTACACCAATTTGTTGCGGAGTACCCGGGGCAGTAAGTTGTGATAAAATCCCAACTTCAGTTAAATGATCTTGGAACTGCATATCCAAATATTCTCCACCCCTATTAGATCGCAAGATCTTTCATGTTTTACCTAATTGGATCTGAGCTAGAGCTAGGAATTACTTTGAAAATGTTTTCTGATTTACTATGCATCAGGTAAAGACATGAGTATCTAGAGTAATCGTCAATGAAAGTGATAAAATACTCAAAACCACCCTTTGCTTTGACATTCAAAGGTCCACAAACATCTTAATGAACAAGTCCAAGTGGTTCTTTAGCCCTATCACCCTTTGTAGAGTATGGGTGTGTAACATCCCGTGTTTTGAACACCCGTTAGTAACCGGTTGGAGCCGATGAAGAATTATGTGAAATACTATTTTGATAAATGAGATTATATGAATTTGTGATGATTCATGAATTTTTATAGCCGCTGTGATGATCCGGTAATGGATCCAACTTTATGGAAAGAAAGATTGTTCTTAGACCAAGGAATAAACCCTAATGGGAGAAAAATCTCGGATTAAATAAAATAGGAAATACCATGGCATAAAAATATTAATTTTATCTGGCAACTGGGACTTAATATTTGAGCCAATAAGTTTAAGAAAAATTGATTGAGGTTTGAATTCCAATCAACCGGGCTTAAGAATGAGAATTTCTTGCTCGGGCCACTAAGGACATTTTGGTCAATTTGATAAAATTACCAAAATTATGTGAATTTTGACAAATTTATTTTTGGGTCAGATTTAATTTAATTTTTTAAGGGAAATTTAGAGCACAAAATTCCCAAAGGGCCCTTGGATCTC
The DNA here is from genome assembly GCF_963169125.1 of Humulus lupulus. Taxonomy (NCBI): domain Eukaryota; kingdom Viridiplantae; phylum Streptophyta; class Magnoliopsida; order Rosales; family Cannabaceae; genus Humulus; species Humulus lupulus. Next base: position 100,796,670 of record NC_084798.1, on the reverse strand, counting down.
TTAAATGTGAGGTGAAATAAGCAAGGGCATACAAGTAATTTCTTAGGGTAGAGAGAGAGGAGTGGGCAACAAGGCTAGGTCCTAGGGCTCTCAAGAGCTAGGAAACATACCCCAAATAGAATATGAATATTCTTACCCATTCATAAGCTAAGGTTGTAATCATTGTTTTGTTTCTTTCACAAAACAATTTTCACTACCATTTTCCCCCCAAAATCGAGGCACCCTCTTCCCATTCCCTTTTTTTCTAACTCTGAAAAAAAAAAATCAGAGGCTCTCTCATTCCCTCTCATTTCTTTTCTATCTCTTTCTCTCTCAAGGAGAGACTCCATTGAAGCCAGTGTTCAACCCTAAGCAAACCGAGTTCAAGGTAAGTTAAATCCTCTCTTATGATTCATTATTCTCCTTCTTATTCAAACTCGAAACCCTAGGGTTCCTTGTATTTGAATGTGATATAAAATCCATGCATGGCCTTGTTCTTGTGTTCTAGGGTTCAAGAGAAAGCTTACTAGTTGGATCTCCAAGTTGAGCACCATTGGGAACAAATAAAGTAAGGTAAGAGGTTTTTGTGAGCTTGCATATTCTTGTCCCTCATCTAAGTTTCTTTCTACCCTAATCATTTTCTTAAAATCTACACGTGGGACTTGGGGCTCGGTTTTGAGAGTTTATAGCACCAAAGGAAGGTTTTTAAGAGCTAAGGAACACATCTCCAAGCTAGGGCTTCAAAAGGTAAAATCTATGGTTGAGTTCTTTATGTTTTATGATGATTCTTGTAGATCTGGTTGTGTAGGGTGTTTCAATATTTTTTTAGATTATTTTATGCTTAAGGTTGAGATTTATGTGTGGTATGATGATTTTCATGCATGCATGTGGCTACTATTATGCTAGAAATGCTTATTGATGTTCGGCTGTGTAAAAATGCATGCTGCCAAAATTTCATGGTCTGGCTTCCAATGGGTCAGATCGCACTCCACTACCTCTGTTTGTGAAAAAATATTTGTGTATTTGAATATTTGTTTGTTAGTACTTGATGTTAGACCTTTGAAAATCGTAAAAAGGTCATTTCAAACTCAAGTTATGAACGTTTTGGCATTTTGATGTAAATCTGGAAAATTTCTGGGCAGCATACACTGCCCAGATTGTTTTAACCTTTGAGCAAGTTTTACTAATAAAAAATATATGAAATTTTTTGAGGTGTTATTTTAAACATGTATAAGGGTCACTGTAAAATGTTAGAGGAAAATGTGTTAAGGTGTAAGAGATATGAGTTTTCAAAGTTTTCCCTAGAATCTGAAAATAAAACTTTTGGGCTGCAAGCATTGCCCAGATTGCTTTAAACATTTTTATGAGTTTTATTATTCCAAAAATTATGAAATTTTAAAGGAAGCTAATATCGATATGTAAAGATCCCTGTAAAATTTCAGAAAGAACTGGGCTACAGTGTAAGATAAGTGAATTTTCAAAGTTACCTTGAAATCTTAGAAAAACTTCTGGGCAGCAGGCACTGCCCAGATTGCTTTACAAATTTGAATGAGTTTTTCAGTCCCAAAAATTATGAATTTTTTAGGGGAATTTTACTTATGTAAATTTTTAGAGAAAAATGTTTCACAGTTTAAGAGAAATAATTTTTCTAAGTTTTCCCTAAAAACTGAAAGGTAGTAATTTCGAACCTTAACGAAAAATGATTTTTGGGAGGTTAGTTCTCTTAACCTAAAACAAGTTTTGACTCGAGGCTTTCACCTAGTTCCTGTTCTTATGACACAGAACACGTGAATGATAGTTTAAGGGTTTTTTTTCCCCAAAACTCAACTTAGGGAAAATTTTTAAAAAGGAGATTTTACCCCTTAAATTAAATAGTAGAAGTAAAGCTTTGGAAATGAGAAGAAATAATCCTTTGTAAAGATAACTAAGGATTTGGAGACTTAACCAATCCCAAATAAACTTGATTTAATTTAAAAGTTGATTTTTACCATTTTTAAGTTAAGGGGCCAATTGCCCTTCTTTTAAAAAATAACGTAAAAAGAGATCCTAGCTTATGGATAAAAATTGTAAGAATGGGAGTTTGGTTTTTGTTGAATCTTTAAGAGAATGGGATAACATTGTCATATACTATTTGTAAATGGTCAAAAAGCGGTATTTTGGTGAATGATAGAAAACGGCAAACTTTCGAGAGAGGATGACAAGTTGGTATTTTTCTAAGATAGGAGTTGAGGAGAACTCCTTTTTCCAAAAACCGAAATATGAGTTATCTAAAAAGAGTGTTCTCTAGTTAATGAATGTTAAGATGCACAGAACGAAGAGTGTGTTACGGTGAGGCCAATATTCTCATGTTACTATAAAGATTGAAACAAAATCTTACAGTGTATAAGAGGCTATAGTATAGAGTCTCTAAGTGAACGTTATTGCATGCGCCTATCATAGAATATTAGCTATAAGAGTATACCATAGTTTAATCCAAGTAGACTGTATTAATTACAGTAACTGCGAAAGGGAAAATGAATAGCGGTGTTAAAGATCCAATTAGAAACTAAGGACTCCAAGTAAGTTAGCCTTTCTTTTTCTTGGCTACAACATGAATATACTAGTGTGTGCTTGTAGTAGTAAATTACACTAGTGTTGTTTGGGTTGTTAAGACCTAGGTATGCTTAATTCCTACCCTTGCAATGCTTATGCATTCTATGGCTAGATGGTAAGTAGGTTCAGGTTGGAGCCAGAATCTTAACATAAAATAGTCTGGGTTGGAGCTAGGACATGGTAAATATATAGTTCGGGTTGGAGCTAGGACATGGTAAGTATATAGTTTGGGTTGAAGCCAGGACAATGGTAATATGGTCCAGGTTGGAATGAGGACATGGTAAAAATATAGTCTGGGTTGGAGCCAGGACAATGGTAATATATTACGAGTTGGAGCCAGGACATAAATGCTGGAATCAGGTTTAGGCCTGGATCCCTTGATGTTAATCTATTGATTAGTTATGATATGTGTTTTATATCTTGAATATTCTGGGACTTTTTTGAGAGCAGGTTATTGTGATATGTGTAAACGCGGTTGTTAGATACAACTTGAGTATTTATTTCAGATACGGTTGTATTTATCTTGAATGTTTTGGGAATTTTCTGAGTGTATGATTATTTATGTTATGTAACAAATTGGTTGTTGAGTGCAACCAAAGTGTTGATATCTGTTATGTTTATCACTTACAAAATTGTATGGTAGGGTTGGGACTTTTCCCATACCCTAGTGATCGGTAGTTATATCTACCTTAGGTCAACTTGTTACTGAGTTTAGTATATTTGTGTGCAAGGCTATTCTTACTAAGCATTTTTGTTTACCTAGTTGTTTTATGTTGTAGGTAAGTGCAAAAGAAAAGTGGAGCAGTGAGTGCCGGAGTCTACTTGTGGATATGTATATGTGGCCTGACCTGGGGAGGTTTTTGATGGAACCCATTTTGAAAAGAAACACTGGGAGATTGTTATTTATTTTATGACAATTATTTTGTTATGACTCTGTGGAAGAGTAGTGGTAATTTTGTTTACTAAACTAAAAGTGTGTGCATGCGATCTTTTAAAGGTTTTTTTATATGGATTTTCGGTACAATGAGCTAAAAGTAAAAAGTTTTAAATTTCCGCATAATTTGGTCTTGTATGTTTTGAGGGTCATCACAGGACGCTTGTTCAGTTCGCCTTCTAGACAAGATTCACAGACAGGTAATTCACCTAAGGTGAGTTCCCTCAAAGGCCTATCCTTTGTAAGTCTTTGAATTCTATCAGAGCCAATGTGACCTAATCTCAAGTGTCATAAATACGTCATGTTATTGCTGTCGGTCTTTTGACGTTTATTGGTCCTAGGTTTAACTACTTTGAATAAATCATTATTATGCGCGAGGGGTTTGTTAGATCGCAGAATATAAAGCCCGTTTTCTAAACATGCTATACACAATTGTGATACATTGAAATAAATAGATATATTAGAACTTGTGAAAGTCATAACAAATCATTTGAATTGCAACATGGAAACTGAAATTAAATTTCTACTAAAATCTAGAATAAAAAATACATCTTTCAAAGTTAAATATTTATTTTCAAACTTAGGCGAGCTCTTCCTCTAGCTTGGACCACAAAGAATGCTCCGTTCCCAACTCTAAGCTTTAAGTCGTCTTCGTCCACTTCCTCCCACAATTCAAGAAGCTGGAAAGAGTTACAAACATGGTTAGTAGATCCAGAATCAATAATCCAAATGGATTTATCATTCTCTAAACACATGTTTCTAAGATAAAAGAACTATAATCATTACCTTTATTTTTTGCTGCTAGAAACTTAGGGCAATTCTGTTTCCAACGCCACTTCTCATTGCAGTGAAAGCACTTACCTTTACCTTTCTTGTTTTTCTTTTTCTTCCCCTTAGGTGTCTGTGTACTTGGTTGTGCACTTGTCTTTGCAGCCTTTGCAGGCTTAGGGTTGGTGTTTTGTCCACCTTTTCTGTTGTTCCCAGCTTTTGAAGATGAAGCTGTGTTAGCTTCAACCTTAGCTGGATCAGCAGCAACAGCAGTAGTCTTCTTTTCTACTCCTTTACTTGGTCCACCCATGATTGAATTGAAAGTTTGAAGCATGTTGATGATCTGCATTAGACCATAGTTGAGTTTATTCATCACAAAGTTGGTGGTGAAAGCTAGGAAATCTGGAGAAAGACTATTGAGGATTAAGCCGATTTGAGTTTCCTCATCTATTATTGCTATGTGCAGTTCAGCTTCCTGAAAGTAGTTGGTCATCTTGATCAAGTGATCACGATCGTGCTAAGACGGTGCCATCCGAGCATTGGCATACCTCTTGGTGGCCTCAAAACGAGTCTGCATAGACTTTGCCCCGAACATGTCTTGGAGCTGATCCATGATTTTGTAGGCTGTCTCGACATTCTCCATCTTTGTCTTGAGAGTGTCGACCATACTAGTCAACATGTAGTACCGTGCCTTGTTATTGTCCACCTGCCAACACTCATATTTTTCTCTTACAGACTTGGTAGCTCCTTCAGTTGGAACTTCTGGGGATTCCTCAGTCATGACGAACTTGGCATTGTCACCAATCAACACTATGTTGATATTCTGCTTCCACTTAAGGAAGTTTTCTCCTGTGAGTTTCTCCATAGAAAGTTGAGAAAGGATGGGAGTAGACACAACCATACTTAAAACTACTAGTTATCAATAAAATAGAAATCAATCACTTTTGCTCAATAAAACTTCTATTCACTCTAATTTCAAGAAATAACACAGCATATACCATAAATATGTAAGATATGTAAAAAATACCAAAATAATCATATCTTTATTTCTTTAGGTTTTTAACTAATCTGTGATATTCATGTACCAGTTGGCGAGAGTAAAAAAATATCATTAGTTAAATAGAGTTGTAAACTCATTAATAATGGACACCATTATTAACAACCTACTATTCGATCAAAATAATAAAACAAAATTTCTTATTTTATGAGCTAGACCCATGGTTTCGATAATCATAGATTTAATACTAGTAGTCACCGTAGGGGTGAGTCTAGTAGAATTTGACCTATAATTATTTATCTTTCACAATCTAACCTTGTCAAAATAACTAACGAATACCTTTTGTAGGGGGACAAATTGAAGCAACTCGAGGCCCTATTAAGTTATTGACCTTGTTAAACTAACGATGGAGATCGACTATAATTCTTAAAATAAGCTCATTATTTAATTAAAAATAGTATTTTTATTATAATTTGCGAAAATTAATGGCTATGGTTCTCCAAAAAATTTAAAATTAAAATTTTTAAACCAAAGTCCTATAATTTTATATTAATTTTAATGTGTCACATTGAAACAAATTCAATTAAATTAGAATTAAATTTTGGATAATCAATATTTAGGTTTAACTATTATAATGAACCTATACAATTAAGTCCAACTCAGGCAAATGGGCCTTAACAATTGGGATTGTATGGAGGAAGGTTGGGTCCATTATGTCGTTCCCAATACTAGGGCTGATTAGTGTTCAAAAATACCATTTTATTAATCTTAAAGTGTAAAATTAATTAAGTTTTAATTAATATTTTCATGGATATATTGTTATATATTTTATATTTGAAAATATTAATTTTAATTTAATTTGTGTTTAATTTTCAGGAAATAAAATATATTTTTGACACAAAGAAAAAGAAAGGAGAAAGAAAGAATTAAAATTGAAGAAATCATGAAGAAAATGGCATTTTTGAAGATGAAATGGCCCAAAACTAAGCCCAAAAAGGAGCCGAGCCGCCAGCCAGCCGCCAAGCCGCCTCTGCCACATTCTGACGCCGTCTGACACACGCGCCTGCCACCTGACGCCGACAGCTGCCACGACTGACGCCTCCAGCCGCCCAGCCAACCCGAGCATGACACCTATCCCGTGCGTCAGCCCCTGTCCCCCCACGCTGCAACACGCCAGTCTGGCGCAGCCAATCTGCCGCTGCCACGTGGCCTCATGTTCCCACGCGATCAGCCTTTGTCTCCCCACGTCTGAGCACCAATTTCCCCACTTTGCACCTATTTTTCAGCCATTTCCCCATTATTTTATACACGATTTTTACACGTTTTTTTAGCTCTATTTACACTATAAATAGAGGACCAAATGGGGTAAAATTTCATCAGATGGTGTAAGGGAGAATAGAGAGTATTGGAGAGAAAAACACTTATTTTTCATATTTTTCTTTTACATTTTTGTGAGTGAAAACAATGCCTATTTTAGGCTAAATTTTCTTGTGGAAAGGCTAGAGTGGAGTTCATGTGTTACATTATATTTTTAATATATTGATTCTTTATTTTGTTCTTCATTTCTATATATTTGTTACAATTAAATTTATTTTCTTCTAATTTTTGTTCTAAATTTATTATTATCTTTTACATAAGTCTAGTCATGCTCTTCTTATGTAATTTAGGTTTTTAATTTAATTTAGAATATTTGTTATATTATATGCTTTTTACTGCATTCTGCCAATGGTATTTTGTCGCTCTAAAGTATATAATATGATAGGTTTTTAAAATTAGAAGTTAGTATAATTTAATTAAAGAACATATTTTAAGGTGAGCTTTATTATATATATTTTCCAACTATAATTAATGGTGTAGAATTATAGTTGAGTATAATGAATCAATTTTATTAAAATATATATATGTTTGCATGAATGAAGCTTATGCCTTCCATACTTTCTTTCTGATTCTAATCCCTCGATTTTATTCATTTAATGTTTATATTCTTTTTCAAATTCACATTTTTCTAAAGTTTATTATTTTTAATTTACTAATCTTTCTTTTAATTTTGTACTTTATCTCTCTGTGGATACGACATAGCCCGATTACTACTGCGACCGCTTAGGAATTTATTGGGCGATATCAAGGGCCCCCAAACTTCAATACAAGGTCCAAAAGACAAGAATTTAAACCTTCATTTTATTTATTGTTATTAATTAATTATGCCCACTATAGTCATGTAAAGCAAATGGGCCTTCACAGGTGGAATCACCCACAAGAGAGGAATTTAAACTTTACATTTTCTAATGGACCCTGTTTATTGAGTTTTCCAAAACTAGAATTTATCAAAGATAAGAGAGCAAAAAGAAAGGATTTAAAGAGAATTCCACAAGGGTTTTTACGTGGTTGGGGCGTTAAAGAGCCTTAGTCCACGAGTCTATTGTATTAGAGCTTAGAGAGCTTTAGTAATGAAGTTTTCTACAAGTTTGATCAGAGTATGTGCTTACAAAAGAAAACTCGAATCCTCTCGACAGTGCACAACTGGTCCTATTTATAGGCAGTTGGATGGACTGGACTTGGGCCGGACTAATCCGGGCCCAATGCAGATACAATTATGATTTGCTCATTAACAGAGGCTTAATACAAAGGGTTCTATCAAATAAAATACACCAATCAGAGCCCATTGGGCCAGCTTGAGCGTAACCACGCTATACAACTGACAGTAGTACGCAGCTTTAGTCTGGTCCGCGTGGGCTTCTAAGGAGATCCTGGGGATAGGATCCGTTAGAGTAGTGGCAGTACTGTTCTAAATAACAACGTACATTCCGTATGTAACCTCTTCTGTAGGTTAGTTGAGGAGACAAAACTCCGTGTTTCTCAGGGTGATGTCAATGGCGGAGGCAGTCTATCATGCCCATCCCGGACGCCTGGTCCGGGTTCATTTACCAACACCCCGATCCATTTACCAGGATCCTGGTTCGTTTACCAGAGCGAGGGTTCATCCGTTGTCGTCCCGGTCCATTCTCAGACTTGAGTCCATCACCTTTAATCGCATCTCGGATGACACATTAGGCTGGGTTTGGGAGGACAAATCAGGCCCACATCATGGTCCCAGTTCCCTAGTGTGGGGGCGCCCAGTGGACAATGCTGGGCTTGCTAGTAATTGGGCCATCCAGACTCATCCCTTCCCTATCCATCAGGCTCAGCCTGGGCCTTGGATCTCTTTAAAATAGCCCATGAACCTAGTGTGTTGTGCCACGTGTCTTGGGGGAAAACAGGGATAACATTTACCCCCTAAGCGTTCATCTGTGCTTGCACAGTGGAGGCTTGCTTCATTTTCCCAGATCAAATTCCAATGTCCTAATTCGTTCCACGGGAGATGGGTCCATTTCCATGGGGGGCCACTTGGTTAAACTTGCATGAAAAGAGTTTGCACCAATGTCCCTGATCAAATCCTAACTGCCCGGTTTGTTTCCTAGAAGGTGGGTTCATTTACTTAAGGGACGTTTGGGCGACCCCTGTTCTTTCACATTCATCATGCTATATGTATGTGTTTCCCTATAACTGGTGCGTCCGTATTACTCGCGCCTGATAGATTTGGGGAGAATCTATTGATTATCGCGTTGATAGCCAAGCGTCAGCATGATTTCTGAGGCATCCCATCTGTATGAGTGATGCTGATAGGGTAATTGAGTGGGTCATTTAATGTTTAGGCGCCAATTGGGACCGTCGGATGAGGAAACTTCTAAAATTTCCTATTGTGGATCGTTGGATCGGGTGGGCTCGGATCGCCAATCGATGAATCCACGATCCGATACTCGAGTGGGCTAATTAAAGACTCTGCATAATCTGGGACTGTTAGATGAGGGAAGTTATTATAAACCGTTAAATCAAGCAGTATGATTTTTGCCCTATAAATACCCCAAGATTTTCATTTGTCACTTTACACATTCTGAATAATCAGAGCTGAGAGAGAGAGAGAGAGAGAGAGAGAGAGAGAGCATTTTATGTTTGAGTTTGCCGGCGAGATTCTCCGACGACTGCTTCACCGTCGTCGCCGCTTCTTTCTGGACCACATATTTTCCGCACCACCACCAGACAATCCGATCCCGGTTCAACCAGTGGACGAGCTCCTGCATCGCCTCCATCGATTCAAAGCCGAGATCCTGCCGAGACTATTGTCAGAGACCCCCATACTTCCAGATTCAATCCCCCATAGTAAGTTTCCTGATCCTCTACTTTTTTTTTTATTTCCTTTGAGACCATAGGATTATTAGGGTCGGGACCACTGCATTGGGTGGTTCTGAGCAAAATAGAGACTTGTAGAATAGACGATCTAGGTAGTATTTTTGGTAGAGTCATCCCAGATCCTTTTGGACTTCCTGGACTGATTCGGGAAAATCAAGAAAAAAAAACCTCTTTTGTAGTTCCCGATCAAGATTCTTGGGATCTCCTTTGAACCCGGATATGGGTCCAGAGGGGACTTCTCCAAGCAGTTCTAGGAGAAAACCCCCGTACCTTAACCAATCTTTTTGGGTTCTGATGCTAACTGCTTGGTTTTCTTGTTTCCTTAATTGTTCCCAGATCATCAATCATGAGCGGTGGTGTCACCCTTCACTCAGAGGACTATGTACAGTCGAGCCCCAATGTCCTGGAAGGGAGCAAACCTCCCAGTGGTAACACATGGGAGATGGACGGGGAGAAAAATGAATTCCAGAAATACCAGATGCTGGACGCTTTGGAGAAGCACTTGGGAGTAGAATCGACTCCCAGACTCTTCTATAACTGGCTAGCCAGGAGGGAGGAGAAGGCCCACACTAGTGTGGGCGAATTTGAGGCTTGGAGCATAGACCACATTAGTGCAGGATCCACTCTTTCGCTTCATGAATACTTCGTGCGATTCCTTAAGTTTGTGGGGAATCGTGCCGTTACAACTCCTGCCCTAGGCTTACATGTTGCTCAAAGGGTGGCGCATTTTATGTGCGTCAAAGGATATCCCAACGCATACTCCCATGGAGGTGCTATACTTCTACAAGTTGGAGTCGCAGCTTAACGCTAAAGATAAGACCCAGGACAACTTCTACAGACTGAAGCCTCGTGACAACTATCTAGCTCTTTATAGTTCCTGGAAGCACCTCCCAGATGTCAGGCACTACTAGTTCATGACATCCGGGTTTCTCTTGGAGAAGAACCCCACATTGGTGCTGGACTTCCAGCGCGTGGGTAAGTTGTTTTCTCCCTAACTCTTTTTTCATTTTCCTTTTATTTCCTGTTCCTCATTCATGCTCCTGGAAAACAAGACCGTATGCCCAAAATCTCCTCACCAAGTCCATCCTGGATCAAAAGAAGTATTATGCCAGCCTGAGTATGGAGGAGCTGGATGTGGGGGACTACGTGAACACGGAGAACTTACAGCTGGTAGGAATGCTTGCGGCCAACCAAACGATCATGACCCCTAGCTTCCGGGGGCAGCAGTGTGAGAGAGATCTCGCCCTGAGGGAGGAATTGGCCCTTGTGCATATCGAGGTCGTTGAGGCCACGGCCTGCGCCGATACGGCCAAGAAGAAAAAAGAGCAGGCTCGCCAAGTGGAGAGGGCCACATGTGAGGAGCTGGACGCCCTCTTTGGGGAGGCTCAGCCAAACACTGGGGCTCTCGGAGCCAGCATCTCGGGGCAAGGTAATTCGCCTTTGCTTTTAACTTATGCTTCTCGCCTCGAGGACTTAGTTAGGGATAGGAAAATTTACCGAGATCATCTGATTGGGGCCGTCCGAAAAGTGGGGCTTCCCTGCCCCATTGTCCTGGATACGTCAGCCCTCATGTATTCGTCCGGGTTCCATAAATATGGTAACTTTCTGGACCTGGACGACATGGGGGACCGCATTCATTCTTTCGCCTTAGGGGAGTTGAGTCGTGCCCATGGTTTAGATAAGGGTTCGTCCCGGAGGACCTTAGACTAACTTGCTTCTATTTAGTTTTTGTCCCCATTTATATATCTTGTTGACTTCTTTCTATTTGTCCATTTTAGACGATTCAGAAATGTCTAACCCTGTGACCAAGATGAAAGAAATGATGGAGGCCCGCGCAGCCACGGCCATCGCCTTGACAAAGAAGGCCGCTAAGGGCCTGCCCAAGAGTAAGGTGTTGGAGTTGGTCCTCGGGGATTCGAGGCCTGACCTGGAGGTAGTCGAGAAGACTCCAACCATGATTGTTCACCCGAGGATCGCATTGAAGCCATTCCATCTCTGCCCGCTCATCTCCCGGTCATCGATTTGGAGCAAGAGCCCTTGGCGAATCGGGTGGCAGAGAAAAGAGTCGTGGACTCAGCCGCTAGCGAGTCTGCAAGTTGAGCCAATAGGGTTAGGACCAAAGATCTCATCCCAGCTGAGGAGCATTCTTCTGGGAGGGCCCTATCATCACTCGGGAGATCTCGAAGGCTTCCGTGCTCCCCGTCAATCCAGCCCTCCCCGAGGAGGGGGACATGGTCCTCCAGGACGAGAGGACGGGATTAGTGTCCCGGGTCTGGGAAGATGGCCGAGAAAATGGGAGGAGGTCTACCGGGCCTTAACTTTCTGGTGAAAGGTGGAGTTCGCCGAGTGCGCGACCGCCTTTAGCGCTTCGCAACCGTTTGTGGACCGGCTCGTTGCTGAGACCGGGTTTCATCCCAAGCTGGGACAAGATAGGGCTCTGTTGGCCGACCCAAGTTGGAACGACCATGTCCAACCTACAGTTGAAGCGGTATGCCACTCTGGCCAATCAAGATGCCTTATTCATCTCTCAGGCCATCCGTCACCAAGCCACCGCTGTAAGTTACCTGTTCACGTGATCTTTTACTTTACCATATTTTTTACTTGTACATTTTTTGACTTTGATTTGTTCCAGGATACACTGTTGGCCCACATGAATGCTGACTTGGTGGCGGAGATGGCGATGAAGCTAGAGTCGGCCCAAATGGAGCTGGAGGGGATCATTAACCAGAGGGGAGCTGCTAGGGAGGCCCTGGCCAAGGAGGTTGCTCGGGTTCAGGTTGACTGCGAGGAGGTCGCCCGGGTTAAGTTCCAACTTGAGGAAACTCTGTCCAAGAAGGAAGATGACCACAAAAATTTGGTGGATAGTCTAGAGGCGGATCATCTTCGTGTTCGGGGCTCTGAGCCATCGACCAAGGCCCTCCTGGAGGCGGCCGAGGTCCAATCTCGCCAGGATCAGGAGAAGGCTGCAACTCTTGACTCCCAGATCTAGGCCCTTGATGACTTGTTTCAGCTATAGGTGAAGCAAACTGAAAGAGTTCTCAAAGAAAAGGAGTTGACAGATGCTTTGTTGGAGGCCACTTTTGACGAGGCCATCTATATGGCCTGGCTCCAAGAAAAAAACATGAACCTCCTTGCTTACCCTGATCCTGCTGCAAAGAGAGATGAATTCGAGGACAAGGAAAGAGCCGATGCAGAGATCTTGGTCGGTGGTGGTCAAGATGAAACCGTTATGGAGGCCCCGAAGCACGTCGAAGCCTAGGTCTAGGCCTTCAAGTTGCACTTGTGGCTTCCTTTTTTTTTGTATTTGTGTTTATCACTTTTATGGACGCGGGTGCGTCCGAGACACTTTTCTTTATTTGCTTTTTTTATATATTGAATTTATTTCTTGCACAAAGTTATCCCTTTTATATTTGTTTATTTTCTTCTCAAAACTTCACTAAGTGTTTTACCACTTTGCATGAACATGAGTCAAATGTTTGGTCTCGGTTCCAACGACCGGGACCACTAGAGAAAAGTTGTAGAAGGCATTTAGCCCATCCGGGGACCTGTGTTTGAGTCTCAACGACCTGGACCATTTTGGACTTATCAATATAACTTAGCCTTTTTCACCCCAATTTTGCGGTTGGGGCTTCAACGGCCTAGATCGTTAGAGATTTATTTTAGGTGTGACTTAACTAATTAACTCGCTTTAATCCTGACGTCTAGGTTCCAACGGCCTGGACCATTAGGGAGCTAATAATTATCATCACATTTATTTTTCCTGATTCTGGTGTTCAGGTTCCAATGGCCTGTGCCATCAGAGATTTGTTAACTAGCTTATTTTGAACCTAGGGGTTAGGTTCCAACGGCCTGGGCCATTTATAAGACTAATTTTTAAACAACTTAAACCTAAGACTCACTTTCCAATGGTTCTAGGCCATTACAGAGGAAACGTGGATAGGTAATTGGTTATTTGAGACCACACTAGGTCAACTGATTTTTAGGTATTTCCTATTCTCGGACCATACATGTCCGAGTTAGGATTGGGCCTGAGTCGTATTTCCTACTGGGTATTATACCTCCGGACCATGTTCATCTTGGTTAGGATTAGGCCTGGGCCTTACCTCCTGGTGGGTTTTTTACCCTCCGGACCGTGTACGTCCAGGTTGGGACTAGGCCTGGGCCTTATGTACTATTAGTTTTATGTACCCCTGGACCGTGTCTGTCTGGGTTAGGACTGGGCCTGAGCCTTGCATCCTATTGGGTTTCGTACCCACTAGACCATGTGCATCTGGGTTGGGATTGTGCCTGAGCCTTGCGTCCTATTTTGTTTGGAATTGGGTTTTTCACCCCCAGTCTATACGGTCTGGACGAGGACTAAACTCTGCGTTTTGCATCCTATTCTATTTTGTTTTTATTCTTAGACTTGTTCGTATAGATGGTCATACCCCCCCCCCCCCCAAGTGAGCGAAGACTGTAGTCTTGGGTCACTTGTTCGTAAGAAGGATGAAGACGGACGCGAACTTTATTTCTTTACAATATTTCTCTATGATGTTTTGTACACATCATTTTTATTAAATAAGAAATTGCCCTGGGGCGTACATTGTTTACAAGAAAAACTAAGAACAGAACCATGCCCTCCCAACTACTAATAGTACCGACGAAGGTGTTCTGCGTTCCAGGCCCTTGGGACTTCTGATTTATCTAGTCGCCTTAAGCGATACGTTCTCAGACACACTTCATTTTGGATTTCATAAGGTCCTTCCTAGTTTGGTCCTAGAACCCCCACTCCCTAATCTTGGATTGCAGGGAAGACTCTTATCAGGATTAGATCACCGATTTAAAACTTTCGATTTTTAACTTTAGAGTTAAAGTGCCTGGTGATCTTTCCCTGATACATCTTTAGCTGAACCTGGGATTCTTCCCGGATCTCTTCAATGAGGTCCAAAGATTCCTGGAGTAAGGCGTGGTTCTGGGCAGGATCATATGTGTCTCGTCTATGAGACAGGACGACCGTTTCCACTGGGATGATCTCTTCGCATCCATACACTATTGAGTCGAGAGTGTGTCCGGTAGACATTCTTTCTGTGGTTCGGTATGCCCATAAGACGTGGGATAGTTTGTAACGTCCTGCGTTTTCGGGTACCTTTAAACGACTCGGGTCAGGATTTTTCCCCCGGGTTAAGAATATTATTTTAAATAATATTATATTTTTTTTGGGAGTATTCCATGAGTTATTGCTAGCCAAAATATGCATTTTGTGATTTTAAAAGTCAAGATAAGACTTTCGGTCTTAGACCGACACAAAAACCCTGATCGGGTAAAAATCTCGGAAAATAAAATGAAAAATTATGGCAATTATATCTTGGGCATAAAATACATTCATAAAAGTTAAAGTTTGGTCAAAAATAATAAACCTAAAAGAAAATGGAAATTTTAGGGCATTTCGTGTTAAATGCCTAATTTTACCGAAATAGGGAATTTTTTTTCCATGAATAGACCTTAGGTTAAATTTTATTGTGTGATTAATTAAATTGAATGTAAGAGGCATTTAATTTAATTATTTAGTGTTAATTTTTGTTTTTAAAACTTAAAAAGAGTGAAAAGTGTATAGAAAGTAAATTTGGATTTTTCTTCTTAGGAAATAATTATTAACCTTTATAAAAAAAAATGATCACATATATAACAATGGGTGGCCAGCCATGTGATGTTTTGAAATCCCATTTATTAACTAAATGAGTTTAAATCCCATTTATTTAAAGGTTTGGGATAATGTCAAGTGGGCAAGTGGGAGTAAAGCACTTGAGTGTTTTTTTAGGAATTTTAGAGTGTGATAAACTCTTCCAACCCTCCCCAACCGACCACACCACTCTCTCTCATTCACTCATCTGATTTTTGAAGACCTCTCAAAGTGTTCTCTCCATTTTCAACCCCAAGAACACCAATGAAACTTGGAAGCTAAGTCTTGGTCTAGGAAGGGTTTTCCCTAAGGTAAAGTTTCATTAATCTAGACTTTTGTAAAGTTTTAAGCATAGAGTTTCAAATAGCTAATTAACTATGTTGTTGGGGGAATTTGGGTAGGGTTTTTGAAAGGTTTTGAAGGAGCTAAAGCTAATAGGAAGGTCCAAACCTTAAGCAAGAACACCAAAAAAGTAAAAAGTTTACTTTTGATGATTTTTGTTGTAGGGTTTTTAGTTTTAAGCATTATTTTGTATATTTAATGCTTAAAGTTTCTTGTTGGTGATGTAATAAGGTTATGGTAGTTGTTTAATAATTTTTATGATGCTTGTGTATTGATTTTTTGAAAATGGGAACCAAAACCCCCAAGGGTTTTTGTAGGATACCCTAAAACAAAATATGTTTTGAGCTGTGACTTCCAAGGGGTCAAGCAGCCACTGTATATTGATTTTTGTAAAATTAAATTGTACTGTGATGTTGTTGAGATTGAGAACATAAAATTGAGCTTTTGAAACACTAAAAAAATGTTTAGAAATGAGTAAGTTATGCTATTTCAAAGTTTAGGTAAAAAAAACTGTTTTTTTCGTATTCTTATTTTCGGAACCAAGTTTGGACGGCCACTGTATAGGGAAAATGAACCCAGTTTTTTCTAAAATTTTGTGGACATATTGTTGGCGTAACCTAGTATTCCACTGTAAAATTTGGTAAGAAAATTGAACATTTTGAAAATTATTAACTGTCAAAGTTTGGAAAAAATAAGAACTTGAAAATAAGGTCATTTTTACCTCATTGTTGGAAAATGATTTCACCAATCAAAAATGCTAATTTTGACATAAGATTTTACAAAGACCTAAATGGCATAACAAAAATGGAATTGAGAAATTTTGGTAATAATTGGGTAAGTAAATTTCAAGTTATGAACTAACGAAGTATGTAGTTAAAAATGTGAAAAATAAGTTTTTCACACTTAGTGTAAAAATGAGATTATGGAACATAAGGTAAAAAGTAAAATTTTGCCTTATTTCAATATATAAATTGGTAAGTCTTGAAAACATATTTTCACTAAAATTACGCCGTTGAGTTTAAATGAATTATTTTTATTAAAGAGTTTTTATTCTTTCTAAAAATAAGAGATTTAATTTATTAATAGTTAATAAATTAAAAGAGGGTTTAAAACCCTATATTTTGAGAAAATAATTAAATGAATTATTTTTCTAGTAAGTAAAATTTATTAATTGATTTTGGAAAATTAATTAGTCAAGATGGGAAATTTTTAACGGTTTTCCTAATTAAGACAAATTAGTCAATTTTCTTAAAACGGTTTTTAGATATTAAAACCTTAAGAAAAATAAAAGGAAAATTTAAGAGTTTATTTTCATTAAAAATAATTAAGGAAATTATTAGTATTTTCTGGATATAATACCAGCTAAAATCTTACATATTTTAACCGACTAGTCGAAAGTGCGGGTTAATAGCGATATCTTGAAAGAATAAGATTTTTAGCGGATTGTGGGAAAATACCACTGTGATACCCGAGCCTAGGTATCGAGACCTTAGGATAGGTCTCCCCGAGACTTAGGGTTTAGTCTCGAATATTTTGTATGACTTTCCTTAATAGGTTTAAAACCAAATAAGGATTATAAATCCTTACAAATGACTTTTATTAAAATGACCAAACTGCCCAAAATAATAATAATGAATTATGAGTGCCATAATTAATCAGAGTATACTGTATGGATAACTACAGTATTGGCTAAGCATAATTGAACTGAACGTTGGAGGGTGAAAACCTGCTGAGCGCTAAGGACTCCAAGTAAGTCAACTTATATTGTATGGCTGCAACATGAAACAATTATTGTATTGTATGTTAGTATAGGGATACATGCACATATATACCTTGTCGTAGAAAGTTTCTTAGAGACATTAGTCTAATGGGTGCTGAGTTAGAAAATATGAACGGTAGATGTCTGTCATACCCTAGACGGCTGATCCCCGTCACACTGCTTGATTTTATTTATGTTCGGTTCATTACCGCGACGAGTGGCCATGAGATGAGGATAAGCTGGTTAAACCTAGGGGCCCCAAAATAAATGGGACCTAGGGGCCCTCATGCTTATTTAATCATTGGACGGTTAGAATCCGAGCAAGTGCTCTGATAAGTTATTCCCGGATAGCAGCCGTGAATATTGGCCATTCATTGAGAGTGCCTAGAGATACTAGGGGTTGCCAAGATTGAGTGAGGCTGAACACCCTAGGGGCAACTGCTCACCAGCACCACTGATTAACATAGAAGTATCCGTAAAACCGTGTAAATTGGATTACACTCTTGGATAAGTAGCGATGCCCTTGGTAAGATGATAGTTACCGTTGATGAGGATATTTATTGGCTAGATCTTAGTGTGGAGACTCGATTCTCTTTTACATATTAGCAATTATGTTGGAGGGCGCGTTACACCTGAATTGATGGAAATTGTAGAGCGTTGGTCTTGAATTATATTGTGATATAATATATCTGCTTGCTCTGGGATGTTCTGACTGCAGGGATATATTTGTTGATAAGATATAGTTGTGATATAATATATCTGCTTGATCTGGGATTTTCTGAGTGCAGGGATATAATTGTTGATAAGATATAGTTGTGATATAATATATCTGCTTGTTCTGGGATTTTCTGAGTGTAGGATTTTATCTAGTTATGAATTAATTTATCATTGGTTATCAGGCATGACCATAAGTTTGCCAGGACGCTTTAGCGTTCTTGAAATTGATTGTGTAGGGTCCGGAACCCTAATTATCTACATGCTTTGTTTGAAAGTTGATCCTACTAAGCGTTTTTGCTTACCTAGTTGTTTCATGTTGTAGGTAAGAGCAAGGGCAAGGCAGTGTAGTGAGCGCTGGATTCTTCCTTGCAAATGTACATGTGGACCGACCTTTTGGGAAGCCGTTTTATTTTTAGAAATGTTGTGTAATTTTCCTAAACTAGGCTCACTCTACTCTTTATAAAACATGTTTGTAACTAAAGGTTAAGTATGGCCATACGACTTTTTAAAAAGTTTTTTTTTATGGGTTTTTGAGACATTTTGTTAAATGAAAACATTTATATTTTCGCATTATCGAGTCTTGAAAATCCGGGTTGTTACACAGTTCTTCTGGCCACTTGCTCTTGTAGGCTTGAAGCTTTTTCTTTAATATCCCCTTCAAAATATTGTTCACGACCTCTGTTTGCCCGTTTGCTTGAGGCCTGGTGACTGCGGAGAAGCTTTTAACGATTCCATGTCTTTCACAGAAATCAATGAAGTGGACGCTATCAAATTGCTTCCCGTTGTCGGACATGATTTTGTGAGGGAGGCCATATGGGCACACAATGTTGGTGATGATGAAGTCCAGGGCCTTTTTGGAGGTGATGATGCTCATTGGCTCCGCCTCGACCCACTTGGTGTAATCGATGGCCACGATGGCATACTTTACGCTACCTTTCCCGTCGGGAGCGATCCTACCAAGTCGATTCCCCACGATGGTCCACGAAGACCTTCCATAGAGGCGCGACGGGGTCGATGGGATCTTCTTCTTCAGTGATCCCGGTACACTCCACGATGAAGTCGACCAAGGCCTGCCCCTTGATTGAAATCCTGAGGACATATGCAATGTCGAATTGGCTGAGTTCTTGGCCCACTTAAGGAGTCTTGTCGATGACTCAAGCTTCTGTAAGACTTGTCGTAGGGGATGGTTCATCAGTACCTTTATGGCGTGGGCTTGAAAGTAAGTCCTCAGCTTCTGGGATGCAATCAGTAAGCAAAATGTTAATTTCTCAATTAGCTGGTATCTGGACTCCGCGCCCAATAACCTTTTGCTTGCGTAATAAATCGGGAGTTGGACTTTTCCCTCTTCTCATACCAGTACAGCACTGATGGCGTGTTCGAACATGGCCAAATAAAGGTATAATGACTCCCCATCTACTCGCTATTCCATGCTTTGGCCAAATGTTCTTTCAGCTTCTGGAAGGCCTCTTCACACTCGACCAACCATTTGAACCTTTGGCTTCTGCGAAGGATGTTGAAGAATGGGATGCACTTGTCCGTTGACTTTGAGATGAAGTGGCTTAGGGCCGCTATTCTTCCCGTTAGGCTCTACACGTCTTTGTGCTTCTGTGGCGAGGGCATTTCAATCAGCACTCTGATCTTGTCTGGATTGGCTTCTATCCCTCGTGAGCTTACTATGAAGCCCAGGAACTTCCCGAATGCCACGCCAAAAGTGCACTTCTTAGGTTTCAGCTTCATCCCATACTTCTGAATGATGGCAAACGCCTCTGCAGATCGTCAGTGTGTCCCTCGGAGGTCTTAGACTTGACTAGCATGTCGTCTATGTAGACCTCCATGTTCCTTCACAGTTGGTCCAGGAACATTCTGCTGACTAGCCTCTAATAAGTGGCTCCGACGTTCTTGAGCCCGAAGGGCATAAAAATGTAGCAGTACACACCCTTGTCTATCTGAAAACTAGTGTGTTCCTGGTCCGCTATGTGCATTGAGATTTGGTTATAGCCAGAGTAGGCATCCATGAAACTATACATCTCATACCCGGATGTTGCATCTACCATTTGATCAATCTGGGGCAAATGGAAACAATCTTTGGGGCAGGCCTTGTTAAGGTTAGTGAAGTCGATGCAAGTTCTCCATGTCCCGTTTGGCTTTGGCACCAACATTGGATTGGCCAGCCAAATAGGATACAAGGCCTCCCAGATGAAGTTGATCGAAGATAACTTTTCTACTTCTAATTTAAGGGCTTCAACCCTCTCCGCCCCTAGAGGTCTCCACTTCTGTCGGACCAGAGTTGCACTCTCGTCAGTGTTCAAGGCGTGACATATGACGTTGTGGTCAATCCCGGTCATATCCGAATGAGACCAAGCCAGGACGTCTTGATTTTCTTTCACTCGGGCGGAAATGGCAGCCCTGACCCCCGGGTTCAGGTTCCTCCCACTGAATCACTTTGGTCGAGTCGCTGTCGCTGATGCAAACCTCCTCAATCTCTTCCACGGGTTCTAGTGCCCGATCCACTCCTATTCGCGGATCCAATTCATCTTCTTCCCTGACCATCCTCCGCACCAAGGAGGGGGTGGGATTGGATCAACATTCTCCTCCTCAAGAGGTTCTTTGCGAGCCATGTAAATTGGTTGGATAGAGATGTGATAACACTTCCGGGCGCTCTTCTAGTCTACCCGGACAGTTCCTACCCTTCCATTGTCGCAGGGGAATTTCATACAAAGGTGGTGGATGGAGTTGATGGCACCGAAATCGACCAGTGCGGGCCGACATAAAATAACGTTGTAAGCGGTGGGGCAGTCCACCACTACGAATGTACAGAACTTGAACGAGCCTTGAATCTCATTCCCCAACATTACCAGGAACTGGATTTTCCCCATTAGGGGTATCGAATCCCCACTGAAGTCGTAGATCTGTGTTGGGCATGAGGTTAGATCTGCCTTAGTCAAGCCCATTGCAATGAAAGTCGGCTTGAACAGCACATTGACGAAACTTCCGACATCTACTAACACTTTGGACACCATTTTTTTGGCGGTTTGGGCATCGATGACCAAAGGGTCATGATGCGGGAAGTGGACGTTCTGGGCGTCTTCTTTCGTGAAATTGATGGGTAAATTCATCAACTTTGGGCGTTGAGCCGGGGTCTGGACCACAGTGCAAACCTCATGGTCATGATCGAGTTCACTGAGGTACCGTTTTTGATCATTCCGGGATGGTCCCCCCAGGTGTGGCCCTCGTGATATGGTGGCCACGTGACCATCTATCCACGGGGGCGCAGTTCTAGAGGGAACTGGCATTCTGAGTCTGGGTGCCTGCATAATTGGAGCCCCCTAAGGGGCCTGTGTTCCCGGGCCTGCAGCGTACTCTCCCTGGGGAGGTCGGTACGATCTAAGCATGCCTAGGACCGTGGATTTTTCGAGAGCTGCTGGCAATCTCGGAACTCCCATTGGCATCTTGACCTATTGGTGGAGATGCCCCAGCTTAATCAGATTCTCAATTTCGTCCTTCAACTGACGACATTCCTCGGTCGTATGACCCACATCTTTGTGGTAGACACATCTTTTGCTCATGTCCCTTGAGTTCTTTCCCCCTTTGAACATGGGAGTGGGTTTCCGGTAATGGACCGTACTTCCTATGGCCAGGTATATGTTCTCCCTGATGTCCACTAGGTTGGTGTATTCTATTTATTGGGGCTCGTAGCCCCTCTTGCCCTTCTTGGAGGGCTTGGATCAGTTTTGTCCTTTCCCCATTCTTTTCCTTGGGAGGGGTTCACGATTGCCTCTGTCCCCCTATTAGAGACGGTTGGGCTCCACCAAGTGTGGCATTGTATTCGACTAGTGCCATACCGTATCTGGAGAATGTGGAAGATTGAGCTGGCGCATATCCCGAGGAAGTGGGACCGTAGACCGTTGGGGCTGCGAAGGTCATTCCGTGAGTGTCAGTTGATCCTGGCATCACCAGGGGTGTTAGATAATGGTTTGCAGGGTATTGTATTCCATATCCGGAAAAGGTCTGGGCATTTGGCTGGGGGGTCGGCTGCCATCTGAATTCCTGGATCCGGGCCTCTTCCCAATTGATAAAGCCATGTGCCATCCTTATGAATTCTTCGAGGGTGGCTTCCTTGCTGCGTTGCATGTCGTCCCATGGGGGGGACCCAGCTTGAATCCCGGACTGGAGAGCCACCAAGCGTTGTCCATCGTCCACCTTGGTTTTTGAGGCTTCCTCCGGGAAGGGTTGAATGTAGGCCCTCAGGGTCTCCGTGGGGAGCTGCTTGATGTTGGCGAGGGCACTGATCTGCATGTCCATTCTCATGGTGGCCACGAACTATTTACGGAATGCCGATTGTAACCCGGACCAAGATTGGATTGATCCTGGCTTGAGTCTCTTCCCCCACTCCATTGTGGGTTTGTCCAGAGTGATTGAGAAGCATAGGCACTTGCCATTGTCACAGACATGGGCTATGGTCATCAGCCGATTGTAGCAGGACAAGTGGTCCCTGGGGTTTGTGTTCCCGGTGTAGGCGGGCAAGTTTAGCATTTTGAACCCCTTTGGTAGCACCACATCCAACATGTGTTTGGCACATGGTTCATTTTCCTCCTCCTTGGAATCAGAACCTCCTCCCTCTTGTTTCCAGACCAGACGGTCCGTGACCTTCTTTAATGCGGCTAGCTCTTCCATGAACTGTTTGACCATTCCGTCGTCCAGGGGGGCCCTTTCGTTTCTCTTGTCGTTGAGGTTATTCCTCATATCTCCCCCTCGGGGGCAGATCTTTTCCTTGCAGGCCCATTCTTTTCAGGCATTCAAACCATCAGGCAAGTCTATCCGGGACATGTCGTCCCCCGAACTGATGGCCTCCGGCTCTTCCGCGTGCTGGCGTCCTCTATGATCTTTGTTCGCAGAGGCACTGGGATGGAGACGTTGCTCCTGAGGGTTTGCTTTTCCCACAAGGTTAGCAATATTGGCTTTCCCTTTTTCTTGAGCTGGGTTTGATGGGCCTTCTCCGGGATGGGGTCCCAGAGGAAGGGTCGGTCTTGTATTTTCAGGTGAGCCGGTCCTAACTGGTAGGGTCGGTGGTTGTGTTCCTGGAGGTGGAACAGTTAGAGGATTTGCTGCCAATCCTTGGGAAGCAATGAAGGCATGAAGGGCCAGGAGGGATTCTTGCATCTGGCGGGTGGCCTCCTTCTGTTCAGCTAGCTTGGCCTCTTGATCCAAGAATTGTTGTTTCAGTCTGACCGCCTCTGGGTCCTCCTGTTTGGGATTCATCTCTTCTTCAGGGATAGTAGGATCTTCAGCATCATGATCCTGGTATTCCCCTTCATTTTCTTCGTTTTCCTCATAGTAATCCTCCTCGTAGTCTATTCCGTCCTCAAAGTTCTCGGAATCGTCAGACTGAGGCATTTGATAGAGTGTGTCCTCGGGTTGGTCCTAAGGGAATGGTTGATTGGGCAATGGCTCCCCATTGCCTTGTTGTTGTTGGTGAGCAGAATCGAACACAGCGTGTCTGGTGTTCACCATTATTGCAAATATTCAAGATTTCTCTCAAGCTTTCTTCGAGCTCTCAATGAAATCACCAAAATGTTTACCGAGCATTTCAGAAACTAGAATTATCAAAGATAAGAGAGCAAAAAGAAAGGATTTAAAGAGAATCACACAAGGGTTTTTACATGGTTGGGGCGTTAAAGAGCCTTAGTCCACGAGTCTATTGTATTAGAGCTTAGAGAGCTTTAGCAATGGAGTTTTCTGCAAGTTTGAGCAGAGTATGTGCTTACAAAAGAAAACTCGGATCCTCTCTACAGTGCACAACTGGTCCTATTTATAGGCAGTTGGATGCACTGGACTTGGGCCAGACTAATTCAGGCCCAATGCGGATATAATTATGATTTGCCCACTAACGAAGGCTTAATACAAAGGATTCTATCAAATAAAATACACTAATCAGGGCCCATTGGGCTAGCTTGAGCGTGACCATGCTATGCAACTTACAATAGTACGCAGCTTCAATCTAGTCCGCGTGGGCTTCTAAGAAGATCATGGGGACAAGATTCGTTAGAGTAGTGGCAATACTGTTCTGAATAACGGCGTACATTCCGTATGTAACCTCTTCTGCGGGTTAGTTGAGGAGACAAAACTCCGTGTTTGTCGAGGTGATATCAGTGGCGGGGACAGTCTATCATGCCCAACCTGGACACCTGGTCTGGGTTCATTTACCAACATCCTGGTCCATTTACCAGGACCCTGGTTCGTTTACCAGAGCTCGAGTTCATCTGCTATCGTCCTGGTCCATTCTTAGACTTGAGTCCATCACCTTTAACCGCATCCCAGATGACGCATTAGGCTGGGTCCAGGAGGACAAATCGGGCCCACGTCATGGTCTCAGTTCCCTCGAGTGGGGGTGCCGAGCAGACAATGCTGGGCTTGCTGGTAATTGGGCCATCTGGACTTATCCCTTCCATATCCATCGGGCTCAGCCTAGGCCTTGGATCTCTTTAAAATATCCCATGGACCCAGTGTGTCGTGCCATGTGTCCTGGGGGAAAACAGGGATAACAGACCCAAATAAAACCTATCTTTTTATGAATGTTTTATTTAGCAAAAACCATATATTAAGCAAACATATGGGCCACTATATGGATTTAAGCCCAATTGCAAAAATACCACATATAATGCAACAGACATGTTAAAATTAGATGGTCCTAATCATGTTACTATATGAGCAAGTCTATGAATTTATGCAAAAATACTACAATTTATTTCATTTGCAAAACTACCACAATTAATTTTCTAGAATTTATCCAAAATTCGAATTAATTAAAATTTTAAAAAATAAATAAGTCAATTTAAATGAAATTTAACAATTAACATAAGTTAATTTAAATTTTATTTATCAACAATCAACTTAGTTTGGGTCATTTTGAAAAATATTAATTTAATATAAATAGAATTTATAAAAAATTAACAAAAAGGTAATTTAAATCCCATTTATTAAAAAAACTATTAATTGGTTTGAAAAAAGTTATATTTTTAAAATTTAAGCAATTTTAAATTTTAAAACAAATATCTTTAACCATTTCAAAAAATATCTTGTGTTGTTACAACCATGAGCAAATATCTTAACCATTTATTCAAAAAATAAGAACTATTAATAATTATAACAATCCTAAAATATCTTAATACAGTTAAACAAATTCAAATGTCCATAAAAATATTTAGTCAACAAATTTTTAAATTTCAAATAATTCAAATATTAAAATTCATAGAGTAATAAGATATTAACATTTTTAAATAACAAGTATTAAAAAAATATCTTTAATATCTGATAACTTAATTCTAATATTTTAATATATTAAAAGATTTAAAATTAATTAGTTAACCTATTTTTAAATTTGAATTTGAATATTTGTACAAAATATCTAATTTTTAAATATCGAACAACGAAAATATCTTATTTTAAAAAAAAAAATAAATGATAAAATAAATATGATATTTTTGGGTTTGTTATAAAAAATCAATTTCATATTTTTATTATCTTTAATTTTTCTTAAAAATTAAAAAATATATATAATAAAAAAAGATTCTGGGTGATGTGCGCGCACGCACGCTACCTGCCGAGTAACACGCGTGGAGCAAGGGATGACGCGTGCAGGCACGCGCGCAGAGTTGGGGTGGATGCGCGCAGGCGCGCGCCCGGTAAGAGTGATGCGTGCACGCGGGTGCGCACAATAGCACAACAAAATGTTTGGGTAATTTTTCAACCAAAAACATTTTCTAAATAATTTTTACCATGTTTTACACCAAATAAAACATTTATAAAAATTAATTGCATAGAAAACACAAAAAAATAACCCAAATTTGCAAATAATCACATAAAAATCAATATGCTTCATAAAAACATGAAATCCATCCAATTAATCAACATATCAAACAATTCAATTTTAACCATGTTCATGTATGAAAATAAAGATTACCAAAGGCTCTAAGGCCGGTTGTTGGGAATACTTATACACAATCTTATTTATTTTCATGTAAATCATATATCAAACAAATTAATATAAGAAAACCTAGAACATGTTTCTATAATTGAATTTAAACAAAGATAATTATAAGAACACTTACATTATGTGCAGTGGAATGAATAAGTCATTCCTTTAGTTTCTCTAACTCTTGTATCCTTTCTGTCGCAGGGTATCACTAAGAAATTGTACCGATCTTCAAATTTCTTCACAACCTTCTAAAGTGTCCTTAGAATCACCTAGACTAGAGTGGGCTATTCTGAACGCATAAGATAGATACAAAGAGAAGAATAAGAGAAGAGAATATAGAGCCTTAGAAAATAACTTTTGCTGTATAGAGAGTCTAAAACCCTAAAGCATCAAAACTAGATCTTTTGATCATCTGTTCGTCTCCTGATCTTTAGATTTCAACTCTCACTTAGCATTCCTCTTATAGGCTCAATAATGTCACTTATTTAATTAAAAAATCATTAAAATAATAGGTAATATCAGTCATTAGGTCAAAATTATCATGGGCTTTAGGTCTGTGAAATTTCCCATTTAATTATAAGCTTGTTGGACTTAAAATCAAGGCCCGTATTATATTCTATTGATTAATTAATTAAATAATTATTTAAATCTTTTATCAAATTAATTATTTATAATTTGAACCTTGATTTAAACTTATTTATTAATTTAGACACAAATTTGTCTTAATTAATAAATCTGCCCTAAAATCTCTTTTCTTCTCTAAATTGCATAACTTTGTGAAACTATCCAAAATTGACCCGGTGAACTTTGTTAATTCTAATTGATAATTAAATCAATTAATTGAGACTATCTAAATAATTTTATCCAAGGTACCGTGGGAACATGGGCCTATGAAATCAAGCTCCAATAAGTTATCATAAATTTAACAAATAAATTTACTAACTTATTAATTCCTCGTGACTTCACTAAAGACTCAAAATTGAACTCTTGATTTCATAGAACGCTCTATAAGCAATATAGATGCGTTATTAGTTATCCATTGTTACAGCCATAATGATCAATCAATCCTCTATAGACGGTCTACAATGAGATGGGGCTAAAATACTTTTTTACACCTCATCGTATTTTATCCTTAAAACACTTAGTTTCTTGTAAATGATATTTCAGTAAACTAATATTAATTATTAAAATGAGATCTCTATCATTTAGCACCTCAAACCAAACTAAAAGGAAACCATTGTTTTACTTCTTCATTAGAAACTATAGATGTTCATATCTATGATTAACACTCCCACTCAATTATACTATCGAGCTCCCAAGATGTAAATATGGGCTAGTCCGTAGGGTAAGCTGGTAACGAACAAGTCAAAGAACTCAAATAATACAATCAGTTAGAATACTAACCACTCAGAATTGAGATTGGATTGGCCTATTGTCAACTATATGATATGACTATAATAGATATTAACGATATGTTTACTTATCTTATCTACTGTCAATATCAGTCCAGTCCGATGTAACAAATACATCCGATCTTATCTACTTTGCTAATGTTCTGGAAAGACCATAACACTACAATGTGTAAGTAGATTATATCGTATATTGGAAAGTTAGTGTAAATCCTATGCACTGACTAATCTTAGGACTAACTAATGTTTGAACATATAATCATATTTATATTCCACTATGATTACGTCACTATAAATATGATTAGTTATATACTCGAGATTTAATAGAAGTTTATATTAAAACAATAATCATGAAACATGTGAGCAAAGTGATTGACCAAGTCAAAAATGATTTCTATTCTTTTATAGATAATAAAATGAGATTACAAAGAAATTTTGTTTTAATGAGGGCATAAAACCCCAAAACCTTGGATTTAACCTCATTGCCCATTTGCATCTCATGGTTACCTTTTGACTCTTCAAAGATTTTGAACAATGATTTGTCATAAGTGACATGGATGGTGGTACATGTGTCATTCCACCACCCTTTCACTTTGCCTTGGACCGCATTCCACCTCACTAAGGGTTGCAACAATTTTTTCCTCTTCAGTTGCATTCATATTAGGTCCTTGTTGGTCTTTTCTATGCCTATACTCTCTAGCATAGTGGCCATTTTTTAAACACACAAAGCAAGGGTCATTCTCGCCCTTAAATTTGTTTGGGTTGGTTTTTGGACCCAAAGGATTTACCACACCCTTTTTTGGCTTTCCTTTTATTTTGGGGATGTTTTGCTCGTGACACTATATTTTCTTTGGAGGTCTCTCCATTAGACCCTCCACGAGTTTGTCTCCATATATCGATTCCTTCTCCATTCGAATATGCTATTGGATTTCCTCCAGAGAATAATCCTTATTTTTATGATGGATTCTTTTCCGATAGCTCCTCTGAGTTGGTGGTATTGTTTCCACTATTGCACCAACTTGAAAGGCATCGGGAAGCTCAATCTTTAGCTGTCTCAATTTGTTAACAATTATTTGAAGCTCATGAATTTGAGGAAGAATTGGTTTATCACCAAAAAATTGAAATAAAAATATTGAGAAATCAAAAACTCTTTGGTAACTTCCTCTTCCGCCTTGAACTTAGTCTCAAGTGCATTCCATATCTCCTTTGCCGACTTAGTTTCGGTATAGAGGTCATAGAGCCTATCAGATAGGGAATTGAGGATATGACCCCTATATATAGGAGATTTTCCTCTTGCCTTTTGGTTATAGCATTCTTCACCTCGGTTGTGTCCTTGTCGGTTGGCTTCGAGAAAGGTGTTGGAAACAGATTTATGACCCAGTAGATTTCAAAAAATTTGTATATAAAACAATTTTATATAACCGATCCTATGATTTATATATATATATATTAATCTAACAAAAGAAGATTTACCACTTGAAGCCTATCAAGTGTCCTTGCTATCTTCTTGTATAATAAACAATCATCATATCAAAGCACGCAAGACTCACACCAAAGTCTTCCAGATCGTAATCTCAGCACAACAAGACGTGTGTGGGCACGTAGAGATTCAATAGGACAATCTTGGACTCCATTGATATACTCAACACATGAGATCAATAGAGTTTGGGTAAAGAGAAGGGTTAAAACAATTTCTTTTTTCTCTTTATTTTTCTACCTGAGAAAACTCTCTCTTTCAGTCAGACTGAATATCACGATCTATATATTTTTAGAGAAATATAATAATATATATTTATATTAGCCATCTAGGATTTTATTAATTAAAATAATTTTGATTACTTAAATTAAATTAGATATTATCTATAATAATATGTAAATATATTAATTAAATATAAATTGACTCAAAATCAATCTAACAACCCAAATAAGATATCTGATATTTTTTCAAATCAGTTATCTAAATTTAAATTTCCAAAATTTATATATTAAATTAATTTCTCAAATTAATTCAAAATAAGATGACATAATTAATTCAAAACTAATTATTTTATTTAATTAATTAATAATTACGAAAATTACAATTAATTAAATAATAAATATATTTTCTATAATTATCTCATAATTGCGTAATAGCCCATAAACTAATTTTCTTGACAAATATATCCATACTTGTTCTATTGTTGCTCTTACCTTGTAGAGTGTTTATAGAGCCGATCTGAGGACCTATGGACCTATAATTTTAAGCTCCAATAAATTTATATTATTAATTAAAACATTTTTAATATAATAATCTTATTTATTAACAATATTATTCCACTAAAAATATGGGATTGCATTCTTGGAATTATAAATATTTTATTTACTGAGTACTTTATTAAGTGTCCATTGATATAAATATTTCAAGCAATTCAATCTTCCAATAATTGATTCATAATTAGAGCAACTCAAACTTAGAGGCTCGGTAAGGATCTATTACCTGGTTTAGTAAAATTCGAGGTCCCAAAGGCTAGTATATTATTCTGAAGGATTTTAATCGACTTAGATTGTGATGGTTATTTATTATTACGTTGTGACTAGGTTTTACCGCTAAAGCTCGGGATTAGGGATTGTGCTCGGGATAGCCTGGAACTGTCAGCTCAGGACTCAGGTAAGAAAAATGTTTGTACCCATAGAACAGAGCATAGCCCTATTATCTGTGTTTAGTGTTATGTATGAATGTTTATAATTTGTTTGCTATGTTGTGTGTTTATGACTGATCGGGGAAGGCCGGGAAGGACAATAAGCATGTTGAATGCAGGTCGAACGGTAATAAGCATGTTGAATGCAGGCCTCCATGGCATGGCCATCTAGGGTGTTGTACTCACCCGTTCGGTGAAGACCGTGAACTTTGTGCCTGGTAAAGCTCCTTGATCGACAAAGGCCGGTATGTGAATATTTTTTTGTATCTGTTTAAAGTTATGCATTTACTGGAATGAATTGTTATATGCTATGTTTGTGGAGTTATCTTGCTGGACCTTGGCTCATGAGTGCTCTATGGTGCAGATAAAGGCAAGGGAAAGACCGACCAAACATGAGTTAGAGGGCATGGAGCGGTGCGTACAAGTTTGGCCTACTTGGCCGCCACAGCTGGGGTAGTTTTGAGGAACATGCTATAAGTATCTGATTTTGTCGCCTAGGTCAACTGTACATTAACTTTTGAGTTGTAAATAATTTTAAACAATATTTTGGGATCCCAATGTAACACTTTTATGATTTAAATGAATGTCCAACCTTTTATACTTAAGTTTCATTAAATGAGTCTTTATTTTGATTTAATCACACTTTGTAGTCTAATACCTCGATTAATAAGCTAATGGCACATTTTAAAATCACATGGTAATGGCTCTAGGATAGTAGGGCGTTACAGTTACCAGGCACCAAGTTTACAGTGTAGGGTTTTATGCCCTTATAAAACCATGTTGGACATGTAACATGATTTTATATTGTTGATAAAGGTAGTAGAAATCATTTAGTTTGACAATCGTGTTGCTTGCTTTTTTATTACATGATTATTGAAATAATACAAACATTTATAAAATCCCGAACATATGGATAGTTACAATTATAGTGACTAGGTCACAGTGGATTATAGTTGTAATTATATGTTCAAAAGAACGATTCCTAAGATAAGATCAGTGCATTGGATTCTCACTAATTAGGAAATCTACGATATGATCTACTTACACATTCGGGGTGTGATGTCTTGTCCAAGGCATTGACCAAGTAGATAAGATCGAATGTATTTGGTTACATCGGACTAGAACCGATAGTGATCATTGATTGATAAATAAGTATCGTTGTTATCGAATCTAATCAATGTCACAACATTGACCATAGGTTAAGTCGATCTTAATTATGAGTGATAATATTCTGCTAATTATATTATTTAAATCTTTTGACTTGTTCGTTACCAGCTTACCCTACGGTCTATCCCATACTTACATCTTGGAGATTTAGTAGTGTAATTGAGTGGGAGTATTATTCATAGATATGAAATCTATAACTTCTTTATGAGAAGTGAAAAGATGATTTCCTTAATTGCTTTGTTCAAAAGGTTAAATGATTGAGATCTCATTTCTATGATTAAGTTCATAGAAATATCATTTATAAGGAACTTAGTGGGAGTTAAGGATAAAATACTGATGAGGGGTAAAACTGTTTTTTGCACCCAGCTCGTTAGTAAGTCATCGATAGAGGATTGACTGACTGTAATGGTTATAACAATGGATAACATATTTATGGTTTGGAAAATACGTTCTATGAATTCAAGAGTTCAATTATGAGTCTATAGTGGAGTCACGAGGAACTAATAAGGTAGTGAAATTATTTGTAAATAAATTCACGACAACTTATTGGAGATTGATTTCATGGATCCATGGTCCCTGCATCACCTTTGAGTAAATCATCTATAATGTCTCAATTAATTGATTTAATTATCAATTAGAATTTTTAAAGTTGACTATGTCAATTTTGGAAATTTTTACAGAGATATGAGATTTAGAGAATAAAAGAGAATATTTGGGCAAATTTATTAATATTGATAAATTTGTGTCAATATAAATAAATAATATTAAATAAAGTTTCAAATTATAATTAGTTAATTTGAATAAGGATTTAATTAATTAATTAAAAATAAATAAATAAATAAAAGGTTTTGAATATAGACCCAATTGAGATTTAAATTCAAAACAAAGAGATTGGGTCCAAATCCATTTGTGGGAGCCTAAGGCTTTTATCTTTTTGTTTATTATTTTAATTAATTTAAATTAAAATTTAAATAAAGCCCATTAAGTTGGCTATATAAGGAATATGATATCTAGGGTTTTCATCAGTTAGTCTGCATTGATTCATTGGGTAAGTGAAAGCCTAGACAATCTAATCTTTTCTTAGCCACTATCTATTCTTCTCTTCTAGATCTTTATCTCATGTGTTGAGAACCAGCCCACACTAGTTTTAGGTTGGTCAAGGGCTTGGTGAGGAAGGTTGTGTTGCTAATCTAGTTCAATCTCTTGATAATACTCTACTACAGAAAGGAATCAAGGGTTAGAGAGATTGAATGAATGAATTGTTCTAGTTCCGCCGCGTAATGTAAGTTTTTACTTTACTTTGTTTTGTATCAATTTTATAGGAGCATGTTCTAGGAATTTGCATGTTTGTTAAATAATATGTAAATTGCATGAAAATATACAAAGATCCTGCAATATGTATTTCCTACACACGATCCTAACCGAGCAGGTGAGTGCGACACCCTAGATGGCCATGCCATGGCAGCCTGCGTTCGGAATCTTTATTGTCATTTCTGGCCTTTACCGATCCTGGCCTATGCCGATGAGTCACAAACACATATACATGACACAGCAATTACAGACTTTCAAACACAATACTAAACATAGATAATCGGGCCATGCTTTGCTCTACGGGCACAAATAATTTTCTTACCTTTAGTCCTGCAAGCCCTGGGTGATCGGCCTAGATACGATCCCTGTCAACTGCTTGGATTAGCCCTAAGTCACAAAATATGGAACCTCCATCAATATCTAGTAAATAAAGAATTCAAAACCTAGTTTCAGTCCTTGAGGCCTTGAATTCTACTAAAATGGGTGCTCCTCAGAGGCGCCACGACCCTCTACAAGTCAGAGAGCTCGAGGCTCTGATCTAGGGGACATGGGCCGCGACACACCCCAACCTGCACCGTGGCATCTGGGTGATTCAACAACCCCCCCCCTCCCCCTCTCTCCCCTTTGGCTTTTTGGGTTCATGTGGGTCGCGACGCTCAAGAACAGCGCTACGGCGCGACCCCGCGAACCCAATTTTTCCCTAACGTTTTCATATTTCTAAACTCCCTAAAAATAATTCCAAACATGCTCTAAGGCCATAATTAAGTCCCAAAACATCCTTACTACACCGAGAGCAGTACAAACACCTCATAAAGAAACCAAATCCCTAATTTAATTCAAAACCCAACCAAAGTCTAAAACTTAGCTAAACCTCACACCTTATCATAAATTCACTAAGAAACAGAGATGGGCTTACCTGAATTAAGAATTCAAGACCCCCCCCCCCCCTGAGTTGCTCCACCTAATCCCAGCTTCAACTCCTCAAATTTTCCAAGAGTTTCACAAAGCTTCCAAGCACACCAAGGGAGAGAGAGTGAGCCGAATAGAGAGAGAGAGAGAGAGAGACTAAGTGTGTAACGACCCAAAATCACTAATATGGCTTAAGGGCCTTGATTAGTGTGCTAGGAGGGCATAATTGGCTTATGTGTGAATTTATTAACTTAATGCGTGATTATATGATAAGCATGCTTGTGTGGTTATATGAATGTAAATGTGATTATATGTTATAATTGTGAGAACCACATTATTATGTAAGTAAATATGTAGCATGCGACTTGAGGCGATCTTAGGGAGCTAGTTAGCAGGGAAGTCACAATAGGGCTTAATACTTGACTTTGGGCAAGTCAAGGGGTATTTCAGGTATTGGATGGTTATTTAGGTTATTGGGTTATGGAAATAAATAATTGGAGATATATTTGAGGTTAGGAAGCTTAGGTGGGAATACTGGGGAATGTTACCATTTTGCCCTCAGGGACGTTTCCGGCACCCCGAGCCTCGGGATTAACTTAATTACCTAAGGATAGACTAAGTAAAAACTTAGAAAACATTGGAAACATCAAGAACCGACCCTTCCCTCTCTCTCTCCTTTTCTCTTCTTCTCTCTCAAGGAAAATCACTGAAAACTAAGGAGATTTGGCTGGGAATTCAGTGATTTGAGCTGAGGATTTGGAGGATTAACACAGTGGAAGATAGGGAATCTAACTAGAAACTAAGGTAAGCATTGAATTATAGTTTTTGATCAGTTGGTTATGAAGTTTTGGGGCTGAATTCTAAGAGTTCTTAGGTTCTTAACTTCAAGGTTAAATTAAGGCAGCAAGCTTGGGAATTAGCTCAAAATTTGCTTAGAGGAGTGGTTCTGCAGTGAAGGTAAGCTCGAATTTATGATTTAATGTTTGAATTCTAGTGTTTTCTTGACTGATTTTAGAGTTCTTAAGTGTGTGGGTTTCAGAAATCAAAGTGGTTTTTTATGGGTTTGTAGATTAGGTTTCTGTTGGCTTAAGCTTCTGAAATCATGCATGAATGTTTGTGATAGTTGTGGTATATAATAGGGATGATTTTGGATGGTTTTGAGTGAGGTTTGAGAGTTAAAAATGGAGTTTTTTCTGGGTTTGAAGGGGTCGAGCCGCGACATAGTTCTTGGAGAGTCGCGACCCTCTAAAGTTGATGGGTGTTGGAGATAGAGGGCGGGCCGCAGCATGGTCTAGGTAGGGTCGCGCCCATGTCTAGTTCTGAGCTTGGATGGGTTCTGTTTGGGGGCCATGCCATGGCATGGGAGGCTTGAGCCGCGACCCTTAAGGAAATTAGGGGTTTTTGGATTTTAAACATGGGAATTTAACCTAGGGTGCTCGGGATTGAATCTACTACCGTGTTTGGTGGAATTCGATGTTCCGGAGACTAGAACCTTATTTAGAAGCCCTTTTACAATTATTAATGGTATCCCTTATCTTGGTTGTGACTAGGTATAAGCTAGGGGCTCGGGAAACGGATCGTGCTCAAGAGGCATCTCGCGTAACCAGTACATTTGGAAACTAAAGGTAAGAAAACTGCATCCGGTTGTGGATTTATAATGGGACTAAGGGTTCCCTATTTTGTATGCTTTATAAAGGATGGTTTTATGCCATGTAAATAGTAAACAAACGGCCTAAGAGTGCCAGAGTTTACATTAGCGCACAGGGCGCGACTCGACCACTGGTAGCTGAGGATAGCTTATTATGCACTGAGCTCGGTTTAAGCGGGTCGGAGTCAGTGGGGTAAACAGAGGGTGCGGCCTAAGGTGTCGACCCTGATTATCATGTGATTTGATTGTTATTATTGATTGGTGGATTTGTCATGCTGAATAGCTGTGTAATGCCCCGAAATCCCTAATGCGGTTTAATGGCTGGATTAGTAGGCCGGGAGGGCCATAATTGTTTAATTATGCCATTAAATGAATATATGCATGTTTATGTGAAATATATTATAATAGAATGTTATATGCATGCATGTGGGTCCACATTTGATTATTAGGTTGTTTTGGTAATTTGGCCCGTTGAGGGCATATTTGTGTATTTTGGTGCATATTGTGATTTATGGATGAGATCCCATTATTATGGAGATATGTTCGAGCTATTCAGCATGAGACGGTCTTATATTGTGGATTAGCGGTTTTGTCATAACGGGGTCATTTATTGGGATATTGAGTAATGAGAATGTTATTTGATGATAAATTGAGAATTATTGAGATCAGGAGGAAATTCTGGAAGTTTTGACTATAATGTCCCCAGGGGTGTTTTCAGGACCCCAAGCACTAGGTTTTATTTGAGGTTACTTAAGCTTGAAGTAGCTTGTTAGATATAACCGTGCGTTAGAAAACCCTTTCTCTCTTCCTGTTAGTTCATTTTACCGTTCGAGGCATTTTCAAAGAAATCCCGAGTTCTAGGAGTCGGAATCAAGGGAGGATCGAGGCATAGCGATCCTAGGAAAGATTAGAAGCTTCTTGATCGAAGGATTTGACGGGAAACAATCCAATCAAAGGTTATCTAAGTTTTAAGTTTTGAGTTTTTAAGCTTTGAATTGGATTTTGTGAATCGTTGAGTTTTTGGTTCATTTGAGCCTCGGGATTTGATGGTTTTGGATCATTGGGAAGCTTGGGAACTTTGATTATTGGATTTGGAAGTGTTTAGGTATGTTTTTGGAGGGTTTGGGATGATGGAAACCGAGTTTATGGCTGGTTCTGGGTTGGGGGCCGCGACTCTGTTCTTGGGCGCCGCGACCCAAGCTCGAAGAAGCAGGTGGAGCTTTTTGGCCTTGCTGGGCACCGGGGCCCTGGGTATGGGGCGCCGCGGCCCTTGCTCCTGGTGTGGCTGGGGGCCGCGGCTCAAGGTGCTAGGGCCACAACTCTTGGGTGGTTTTGAGCCCGTTTGAGTGTTTTGACCTCGGGAACTTGGTTTTAGGCCTCGAGATTGTTCCTACTACCCGGATTAGTGGGGATTGATGTCTCGGAGGCTAGATCTTGGTTTGGGAACCTTTTTTATTCATTGTATTGATGGTGTCCCATATTTGGTTATGACTAAGTGACCTCTAAAGGGCTAAAAGTCATATCATTCTCAAGGGTCGTTCTTTTATCCATTCTCGCTCGAATCAGAGGTAAGAAAACTGCACCCCATATGTGACATGCATGGTTATTCATGAGGCATGTTGAATGTTTAAATGTGGACATGGATTGATTAGTGAATGCTTAGCAAATCTTGCTCACTTGTGCATGGTACTGACTAATTAGTCAGATTTGGCAAAGGTGTCAGTATCAACTGTGAAGCTGGGACTTATTAGTCAAGTTCGGCAGTGGTACTGGGCACTGGTCACACAGTGCTGACTCATAAGTCAGGAATGGCCTTAGCGTGTTCAACGCAAGCCAATAAAGATGAGATTTAATCCACATCTGCATTAAATGACTCAGAAGAGTATTAATGCCGGACCGACCTCAAGTTCGATGAAAACTAAAAGCGCTTGTGTGACTTACCCATCAGTCACTCATCTGTTTAAGCTAGTGACTTACCCAGTGATAAATCTACAAAATAGAGTTATTTTATCACTTTTTATGTGCTAATTGTTGCTTAATTCTTGAGTTTTTAAGTAATTTATTAAGTTTTTAAGTAATTTTGAATTTATTAGGTTTATTTTAATTTTATAGATTTTTGTGTATTTTTATAGTTATTTTGTTGTAAAATGTTGTAGTTAATTATTTGAATTATTGTTGTTTAGTTTGAGGTAAAAAAATGTTGTATTATTGAACTTAAATGTTAAATATAAATTAAGTTATAATTAATATTTTCAAAGAATTAAATTGATTTATTTTATAGTTGAAAATATTTTATTATGATTTATTTTATATTTATTTTGTAGAAAATAATGTTGCATTTTGGTACTTTGGAAAGAAGAGGAAAGACAAGAATTAAAGGTGAAAAAAATATGGGGAATGTGGCATTTTTCAAAAGCACCTTCAACCAGCTGCCCCTTCCCAAGCCCAGCACCCGAAGCCCAATCCGCCCACTGGCCCGTGCCTCCATTCAGCGCCTGCCACCTCACATTCAACAATCCCCAACCAAGCACATACCCAGCCAACCTCCAAAGCTTCCCACGCCAACTTTCCTCTCCTCCCAGCCGAGACATGCCCATTTCTCCTCTGCCCAGCAGCAAGTCTCCCTAGCTCCAGCCCGCATCTTGTCTCCAGCCGAAGTCAGCCCAACACAAGCCCAACTGAGCCCCATCCACCAAAACAGTCACCAACAGCCAACATGCTGCCATTTCCCATTTATTGAGCCCAACAAAATGCTTTTGTACCCTTGTCTCTTTATTTAAAAATACCACACTTTTTACCCAAACTTTTCTACACATTTTACCCCAAAACATTATTATTACACCCTATAATTTACCCATTTTTGCCATATTATAATTAATTAAATTAATTTAATCAATTTAATTATTTTAAATTGATTATTTTAATGCTCATTTTTTGGCTATAAATAAGGGAGTTTAGGGGCATTTTTTGGAGGAGGTTACCACTACACAAATTTTCTACATTTCAAAACCTCTTTATTATTCTATTTCTTATTCTTCTTTGTTGTAAATTTTCTATGTGTTTTTAGAGGAAAAATTCGGAGGTTTCTCCTCCAAATTTTCCTATCTATGTTTGTAATTTTTTTGTTTGTATTTTCTATTCTAGTTATGAGTTTCTAATCTTTTTAAGATTATTAAGGTGATGACGAAACAATATGTAACTAGATAGTATTTATTTTGTATGTTGATTTCTCATTTTGTGCAACAAAGTTTATGGATTTTTCTTATTCAAATATCTTCTTTCATCTTAAATATAATGTATTTTGGATTGTTAGCACATATTTACACTTTGTTCTTCATTTGTACAAAAACATAATATTCTTTGAGTAAGATGTGTCATTAAATTGTACACATCCAATGCTTAGAACAAAAATATTATGTTTTGTCTTATAAATAATGTTCATTGATTTATTTGTTATTTCATTAGATTGATTTACACTAAATGCTTTGAAATTATAATTTTAAAAGTGAAGATAAATCCTATATTTTTATAAAAACTTGTGCTTAAATAGAATATCTAATTTGAATAAGTGATGGATTGATTAATTTCTACTATTACTAAAACTTGGAAATCAATGTACCTATAAATATTATTGAACTTATATTTTGTGGATTCTATTATCTTAATAATCTTTCTTTTACTATCTTGATTTCTACTTTTAATTTAGTTATATATATTGTCTTTAATATCTTTATTATTATCTTTTATTTTATTTTATTGTCACAAAAATCCCATCAATCTTTGGAGCTAGGTTAGAATTTATTAATTTTGGTTTAAAATAGTTTTCTTTTCGATTTAAGACAACTCCTTTGGGTTCGATCTCGTGCTTACACGAACACTATATTCCATATACGATTCGTGCACTTGCGAGTATAAATATTTAATACATACCCGTTTTGGGTCCATCACCCAGCAGTCACTCATATGTTTAAGCTAGTGACTTACCCAGCAATCACTCATCTGTTTACGTTAGTGACTGGCTTGTCAGTCACTCAGTATGGTTTACCAGAACCTCAAGTGTTGAATCACTCATTTGATTAAGAGCTATAAGCTCCTTCATGGTTATTGTAACCTCAAGTGATATTCACTCATTTGTTCAGAGCTATAAGTTCTGTATGATTATTATGATCATCATTTGATATTATATGTTTGCTATACTGTGTTTTCTTGCTGGGCTTTGGCTCATGGGCGCTGTGTGGTGTAGGTAAAGGGAAAGAGAAGCTCACCCAGCCTTGAGTGGAGAGCTTAGGTGGTAATGTGTACATATGCGGCCGCTTGACCACCACGGCCAAGGAGTTCTCAGAGGAACTTGGGGGTTTACCCTATTTTTGCCGCTTAGGTCAGCGGGTTTGTAAATTTGAAACAATAATGACCATTTTGAGTTGTAAACAACTTGTAAATGTTTTTGATGGGCCCATGAACAGTTTTATGTATTAAATAAAATATATCCTTTCCTTTTGATTGATTTTCCACCTTAGCCTGTTAATAACACTTAGAAGCACGTTTTTAACCAAAGGACTTGGGTAGCGAGTTAAATTTCTGGTTCACCGTTCACCGTAACTATTCTGGGGTAACCAGGACGTTACAAGCTGAGTGTTGATTGGTTGAATCTTTAGTTATACCTACGTGCTATGTGATTAGTGTGGTATGTTAAGTGTATGATCATGCTTAAATGATTATTCAATTGTTATCATCGTTTGTTATATAATGTTGCATTTTCTTGCTGGGTCTTGGCTCACGGGTGTTTCATGGTGCAGGTAAAGGCAAGGGCAAGCCTGATTAGCCCTGATTCGGAGAGCTCTGAGAGCAGAATGTACATGATCAACTGTTCAACTGCCACAGTTGAGGAGGAGATAGGAACAGGAGCACCATAAGTGTCTATTTTCCCCTTAGAGTGGCTAGTGGTTGATTGCACTCTGGAAATTTTGTAAACTAACTTTTTAAAATATTTGATTATATGAAAAGTATCTTTTGAGACCAAAACCCTTTAACCCTAGCTCATTAATGGTTTTAGCAACACGTTTTAAACCAAACGACTTGATTAGCAAGTCCTACACCTTTATAAGTACACAGTGTAGCGGTCTTGGCTATCCAGGGCGTTACAAAGTGTTTCTTCTATTTGATTCTAGAATCCTAAGGTACTAAGTCCAAGTCTATTCTTTTGCACCAAAATGACCAACATGCCCTTAGATCAATTCCTAGCCCTTTAATACCACCAAGGCCAAATCTGTCATTTGCCACATTCTCGCTAATTCCTCAGGTAGTCCTATAAATCCCCAATTAATCCCGGTATACCCAAATAATTGCTAAATAGCTACTTGTTACCCGGTAAATGCTGAACACGCACTAACTCCCCAAAATACTCCTAGGTTCACCCCGAGCCGGGTATCTGACCTCGTTGTGACTATTCCGCTAATCAGCTCCCTAGGATTGTCTCGGACCACACATCTCAAATATATCTCCACAATATTGTGGTCTCAACCTTAACACACACATAATTATATTTATGCCCTCCACGGGCCAAAATTACAAACATGCCCTTATTAACCAGAACAGGCCCACATGCATATTTAATACACCTAAACATGAATATCTAATCATATCATATCATAACCCAAGCAATCCAATACCGATACACGTATATCATGATTAATCACGCAAATATAATTAAATCAATTATTTCCCTCCCGACACGCTAATCAAGGCACCAAGCCTTATTAACAATTATGGGACGTTACACAGGTTTATACTTGAGTATACCATATATTATTTCTTATTCTCCTAGGATACTTGAGAATGTGCTTTACTTCAATTCTGAATTGGATTGATAATGACTAACCATCCCTACTGCATAACAAATGTCAGCTCTCGTATACAACATGACATACATTAGACTGCCTACAATTGAGGATTAGGGAGTCTGTTTCATATCCTTTTCCTCACGAGGTATCTTATGACACTACTCCTTGGAATTTCGCATCTTAAAATGCATGTGCACCTCATCAATATAAAATGCATGAGACAGAGTCAGATATTTGTTCTAATGATCCCTTAGGATCTAAATGCCCAGATTATAGTTTACTCATTCATAATCTTTCATTTGGAACTGCTCAGTTAGCCATTTCTTTAACACTTGATGATATTTCTACATCATTCCTAATGAGTAAAATATGATCAATGTAGAAACCTCCTTCTTATATTTGATGTGTATATAAACACACGATTCTTCAACGTCCTGTTCAAAACTGTATGTTTTCACCGTTTCGTCAAATCAAAGATTCCAAGACCTAGACGCTTGCTTTAGTTCATTAGATGAACCTTAGCAACATACAAACCCTTTGTTCTTG
The DNA here is from genome assembly GCF_963169125.1 of Humulus lupulus. NCBI lineage: Eukaryota > Viridiplantae > Streptophyta > Magnoliopsida > Rosales > Cannabaceae > Humulus > Humulus lupulus. Next base: position 100,755,213 of record NC_084798.1, on the reverse strand, counting down.
GTATATATCCTTGAACCCTTCAGGTTTACCATATACATGGTCTTGTCACAATAGACATTCAGAAATTCTATCTTGACAATCATTTGTCAAATCTCATACTCCAATACTAGCAGCAATAGATAAAAGAATGTGTGAAGACTTAAGCAAGGCTACAAGTCTGTCTTAAAACTCCTATACTTTCAAGTATACATCTTCTTTTCTTCTTGAAGATCCATTTGCATCCAATGAGCCTAACTTACTCGGTTGGATCTTACAAGTTTCTAGATTGACTTGTAATACATTAATTCCATTTCTTGATTCATGGAATCTTGTCAGAAGTATCCATTACCTTCCCAAAAGTAAAGGGATTGTCCTAGTTTGTGTCTAACACTAAACTTTATGTCTTGTGTTCATAGTGAACATGTTGTCTTACAATCCCCCCACTACGACAAGGCACACATATATTTTGACAAGAATTAGTAGTTTCTTGATGTCGTACATCACATGATGACACAATTTAACTAATCTTATTATAATCCAATTTCCTCGAATACAACTTTACTTTGAGGTTTAAGGTTTGTCTTTTTAGTCATGTTTGAGAATGGTTGTAAAGACTCTTTCCTTACTAAGACTATAAAAGTAACATTCCTTTTAGGAAGCATAGCCAACAAATATGAAAACTTTAGACTGTTAGTCCAACTTACCAGTCTTTGTTCTAAAAAAACATGAGTGGTATACCCCCATATGAAAACATGGCACAAACTAGCTTTAGCACTATTTCACAACTCTAAAGGTTTCTTTTCACAAACTTGACCCAGAACTACATTCAAAATATATACCTCTCTTTGAAGTGCATATCCACAGAATGTGAGTGGTATCAATAAGTAGCTTAACAATGACCTAACCATATCTAATAAGGTTCTATTTCTCGTTTCTGCAACACCATTTTGCAGTGGTGTTCTAGGTGTTGTGAGTTGGGATAGAATTACATTCTCCAGCAGATGATCCTTGAACTCAAATCAAGGTATCCACTTCCTCAATCTGATCGAAGTGTTATAAGTGATTTTCCTAACAACTTTTTAGCTTTCGCTTGGAGATTTTTTAACTTTTTAAAAGTTTTAGATTTTATTTGCGTTAGGTATAAATATACGTATCTTGAATAATTTCCAATAAAGGTAACGAGTATTCATAACCTCCTCTTGCTTGTACAATAAAAGGACTGGAGACGTCACCATGTACTAGCTGAAGTTGTTCTTTGGCTCTTTCGTCCTTTGCAAAGAAATGTATCTTAGTCATTTATCTTTCTTGATAGAATACTCAAACCGGAAGAGTATTAAAAGTTAGCACTCTTAAAGGAATACCATTTACTAACTAGTTTATCTTATCAATATTTATATGTACTAACCAAAGACACCAAATGTGTATCACACTTTGAGAAATTTTATGTCATTTTTTTAATCAAGGATTAGCTACTTAAATAATTCTAAATTACTTATCGATTGTTCATTGGGTCTTTAGAGACACAATCCATTAGATTGTTTTACATGACAATTTATTGATACCATTCTCTTAAATAATATTCTTATTATTAATAGAAGAAACATCAAAATTTTGTCCAATCTATATAGATATAGAAATCAAATTTCTATAAGAATTTAAAATAATTATTGTTCAAAACAATAAATCTATTTTAAAATTAAATTGATTGCTCCAACTACCTTCAATGAAACAATGACATCATTGCCAACTCTCATGGTTACATTGCCTTCAGGATTCTCCTTTATAGAACTTAGTTTCCACAAAAAATAATAAGCATGATTAGCGGCTCCTGGATCGACTATCCAAGATGACAAAACATATCCCACTAAAATGCTTTAAAACAAGAAAATCAAATTTACTTTTTGTTTCCTTTGTAAGATTTGATATTGAATAAAAATTCTTAGCTTTTCTTCGCCATTTATCTCCAACATAGCATGTATAGATTCACACATCATATATGCAATTCTCCTTTCAATGTTTCTTCATAAGGGACATTATTCATGCTATAAAGTAAGTAATAATAAGCCTTTTCATCAAATCGTATCCAATTAAAAAACTTTTATTTTGTTCTTTAGTTGTTGTGGCAGTTGGCTCTTGAGGACATTCCTCTTTCATGAAAAACTTATGTTTTCCACATTCATACATTATTAACATGAAATTATCCCCATTTTAATTTGTATCCGTTGAGTAAAGCAACAATAATAAAAATGTTATTGCTTGAAGATATTGAGATTGTTGAAATAATAAACTTGTGAAAACTCAGAAAATTAAAAAAAAATATATAATTTAAGTTTTATTTTAAGTGGTGGGATCCACTTGTTTTAAAATTAGTCAGCCTTTTTTTTTTCCTTCCTTTTTCTTCTCACTCCCGACCATTCTTCTTTCTCCTTCTTCTTCTTCTTCTACTTTTTCTTCTCTTTTTTTTTTCTCTCTGCAACAACTCACGGCTGGGTACCAGGAAGCCATTGCCGGAGTCTCCTTTGCCGCCATGCGCCAGAGCTAGAGCACTAGTGGCCGACGAAAACCCTATCCCCAAAATCTCAGGGCCATCAGAGTTAAGACGCACACGACGGAACAGTCAAAGTTTTGTCGTCAAAACTTTGACCGCGCATTCTGGCGAACACAGACCTCCGTTCGGTGAGTGGGTGGCACCGTTGGAACCAATGTGAAGGGAGGAACGTCGCCCACTAAGTCATTTCAGTCAACTCACCATTTTTTTCCAGCGAGATTTTGGGTATCTCCACCCCTTTGGAAGCATTTTCCAGCGACACCGGAGGTCATTTGGGCAAAGGGGTTGTACTTCCGTGATGTACTACTCGAGATGATCGTTTTGATATATGCCATGCATATATTCATCGATGTTTCTGGTACCTCCACCAACCGCTAGTGTGCACAGCTTGGGTGAGGTTCCGGAACTTGAAATTTTAAATATGGTCATATTATATGTCTTTGCACACGATTTTGAATAAGGAATGCAATGATGATAATCGTTTGCTCATTTGGTGCACGTAGGAAAAACGTGATATTAAGATCGGACTAAATCACTCTAAGATCATCATTTAGCTTACGAGTGTCACTTTGGCCCTGGATTGAAAATTCTAAGGAGGTAGGGACTCAACTTGACAATTGGACTTGTTTTACTCGTATTGAATTGCATTAAACATATTCCAATTTTGATATTTATAAAATGTTTGAAAAATGGAAAACTTAATCTGCATGTTTTCTGTTCTGTTATGAGGGCACTAAGTGCCAATTATATTCTTTTGTTCACTTATTTATGTAGGTTATGATTTTTGGGTTTTATTCAAATGCCGCTGTTATGCTGCCAAAATTTCTAAAATATAAGGGGAATATGTTTCTTTCTTTTCATGTTTACCTACATTTGGTTATACTGATGAGAGCCATAGTACTCATGATTTGTGCATGTTGTTGTTTCACGACCTAGTCTCTATGTCATCATAGGTAGATCAGGTGTTCACTCACCTGTAGGTGTAAAGACCTAGCATCGTATACAGGAAGTGTTCTAAGCCTCCCCTTTGTGGTGGTTATCAGGCCCGGCTACCCTGTTTAGGATGTTGGTTTTTCTATGGTGGGTAACGGGAACTAGGGATGTAGTGGATGGTGTGATGTGCACTTGTAACTACGCTCTTATGATTATTTGTGGTTTCTCTCTATTTTGGTTTATACATGGTGATGTATGTTTTGTTTTGAAAAGCTAACCATGCAGGGGTTTTATTAAAATTTTGGGTCCTATGTTATTAGTTGCTTTCCTACTGGACTTTATAAGCTCACCCCCTATATCTCTCCCATTCCAGGATCCTAGTGACGCGATTGTGGATAAGGTGAATTATGGATGAAGCTAATGTGTTTAGCGCCATAGTCCTATCTTTTGAACATTATATGTATTTAATTTGAAACCTATCGGTCTGTATATCTAAGTTAGCTATGTAATAGTTAGAAATGAGGAATGGTGGATGCTAAGTATTATTTTGGGTGTTTTATGACTTATTAAATTTAACTGTTTGGTGACTACATAACTCCGGGGATATTATTGTTCTATGTATTAGGATAAATGAACCTACTTTTATCCGTAATATTTTCATATATAATTATAGGAGTTATTCCATTATTTTTACTTATAATTATAGTAATATTTAATATAAATTAATGGATCATTTATGAAGACTATTTTCCACCTAGGGTCAAAGTTTGACCTTTGACCACCCAAGTTATGGATATTATAATTCTGCCACAGCCTAGGGCTCGGGTTGTGACATAAAACCTTCAAGGAAAGTAAAGTCAGATTAAAGATGAAATAAAACCTTGTCATGAAATGCTTGAGCAAACTCATCAAGGGTGAATGGGCAGACATCAATGACAAGAGAGTACGTATAGAGGAAATGGAAAACCTGCCAACAGAAGTTAACACATATTTTAAGATTATGTCTAACTTATGACTAATATATTTCACCAGTAACTTTGTCCAAACAAAAAGGACTATTAAAAATACTAACATAACAGAAACAGAGAGAAACAGAATGAATCAGTTAAATTTCTTTGCCAATAATCTAGCCCTTAAATCCTAAATTTACACAAGTAAATTACTAGCATTTGTAGAGTACAAACTTGTGTTACTGTGAGAATTTACATTATTGTAATATACTTTAGATTATTAATAGTTACATATTGCACTGCAGCTATTTTCAAAAGAGGCAAGCCTATTTGGAACAAGTAATTTAGCTCTTAATTAAAAATCATAATATATATTAAAAATTTCATTAACCTACTGGAATTGCACCTAAATATATTTCATAGTCTGCTGTCTTTCATTCTTGTACACAAGCTAATCTATAGAGAACATAATTCAATAGAGTATTATTTAGAGGACCTGAACTATTACTTACATGGGAGTTCGAAATGAAAATTGCACAGTTGAGTTTAAATGGCCAGCTTTGATATACATTCAAATATATGAGTATGGCCACCTAACAAAAATAATGGAATGAACTAAGGACTAATTTTGTTGATCAATCAATCTAAGTTAAAAATTTCTCCACAAAACAAAACCTAAGACAAAGCATTGCAAAGAATTTCAAACTACTAGGAATTAAAAGCTTATTGATACTGCAAAGCAAAGTAAAGATAATTGGATGATTTAAGTGAATTACAACTTACTGAAGTACCTTTCTGATTGAATTATATATGTTATCCTTTGTTGTACTTGATTTCTCAGGTCTTGGTACACACAACACAATCAAACATGGAAATACAAATCAATGCAACTCAATCTTCACTAGAGTTCACTAGAGTTTATAAGAGCAAGCATATTCCCACTGAATTCCTAATAACTTAGTATTATGATGAAAAATTGGTATTATTCCATTCTATGCACTACGTGGAAACAAGAAAATTGTTGAAGTAATTGGATTTATGTAATTGTGCCAAAGCATGATTAAATTACTTTTTAAGAAATGAAGCCGATTGACCAGATAATTTAACTGAGGATTCTATTTCAAGAATCTTTTTCTCACAACTGAAGCATGATAAACCTATTGAATGAAGCCCGAGCAACAAGAAATACAACTTAAACTTAAATAAAGACCCAAACCTTGGAAAAATCCTAAAAGTAGTTTCAGTACCAAACAAATTTGAAAGAGAGTTAAAGCAAGATTGCAACTCCATAGTTCATTGTCTTCAATAATATGAATGAAGGTTAGGAGAGTCACAGTGTTCTTGTATATCGTTTCATGGTCTCTCTTTAAGTATGATTCCCCGCATCTGACCTTTGTCTAGAAGATTAAATGACCAACAATTATTCAACTAGAGAAAATGTTGGAAGAAAATTCCATAAGACATAGGATGGACCCCACTGCAGGCTTCTAAATACATTTCTGAAGTACAGGAAAATTTCCTTGTTAATTTCTTACTATTCAATGGACCTTCTCGAAAAAGAGAAAACTGTAGTTTTTAATTGATCATACAGAAAAGTATCATTTATAAATTTGGAGGATAACAAACTTATCGAAAATTGAATATTTGATGCGTAAAAATAACTTTTTCCCCCACAAACAACTAGAATAGAAGCCAAAGAGGATAAAAAGAAAAAAAAAATGAAGGATGATGAAAAACTTACGCAAACCAGGAATGTCCTCAACTTTGATAGGTTTCTTAGGAATACCAGCTTCTTTCTTTTGAAAGTCAATCCCCGGGTAAACAATGTGACAGTTCGAGAGCTCTCTTATCTTTTCATCAATTGCCTGTCTCTGGCAGCGAATCATAGTTGACAAGTCAATATATGGAAGCTTTGGATCAATTTTGCATTCCATAAGGATTCCTCCATCATAATCTTTTATGTACCCTTGCCAGCGATCTTTCTCCAAGTGAATCTCCTATGTAAAACCCATAGCCTTTAACTTGAAACTTTAAAACTAAACAAGTACTTTGTTATTAAATAATGAAAGGCTTTTAGGGAAAACTCTTCAACAATATTTGAAACTCTAAAACTATGTCTCAAGAAAATAACTAATTTAAAGATAAGAGGCATGCCTTTTTTTTCTGGCAGATTTTCTTTTCTAAGCCAATAAACATTCTCCTATAAATGCGTACCAAGACATCAACAATTTTTATTATGGGATAAATTATTTCCACTTCATCAATCTTACACCTCGCACATGGAGCAAAAACAGTGTTACATACCCTTAATGAAATGCAAATATTGGCTATTATGCCTAAGATTTTTGTTAAAAGCAAAAGTATAAACTCAAGCAGCACCAAGTCTGACATAGAACCCAACTAACAAATAATAATTGTATTATATATGCCCAAATGAAGAAAGAGTGACCCGGATGAAGACCTCCTTCACAAATGAAACAAATACAAAGAAACCCTCATCACAAACCAGTAGCTATTTCGGTATACTAATCAAATTAAAATGAACCTTAAAATTGAAAAAAAAATTAAAATACCTAACTTTTGCAAGCTCAGAACACTACTGTCGACGCCAAGCCTATCACTTGCAAGACAGAATGAGAAAGACAGAAAGAAAACGAAGAGTGAATGAGAGTAGAAGAGAGTAAATGCAGGGAGGGACAACAAAAAACAATCAAATACTTTATAAATACATATACACATAAATATATATTTATATATTGATTATATGTGATCTGTATAAAAAAAAAAATTCCCCTCACAGAGATGTTCTTGCTTCCAGCAGGGGAAAACCGTCGTGAGTTACGTGAGGGAAAGTGAGATACCAGCGTGATGTACCAGCTTGCTCCATCGACTCAAACAGGGGAGATACCGCCATTATGTGCTCCAGAAGCTCGCATGAGTCGTGAGAAAGAGAGTGCTCCACCGACGTCATGTGCTCCACCGGCGTCGTGTGCTCTAGTGACTCGCATGAGGCAGAGATAGACGAGACGAGAGGATAAGTGTGTGAGAGAGAGTGAGTGGAGGAGAGTAAGCTTTGCAACTAAGCGTAAGAAAGAGAGGCAGAGAGGCGGCAATGGAAACTTGTTTGGGTATTTTAGGTTTAGGGATTCAATGGAGGCTGAGAGAAATTAGAGAATTTGTGCTTTATTGTTTCCTTTTTCTTTTCTTCTTATGATAGACCCAGAATTTTTTCATTTGGCGCCAAACGAAATATAACTAGGCACCACTGTGTTAAAAAAATTGACTTCTTCGTGTTTTTTTAACTATCTATTAATAACACTTGTAAATATGTGTTATTTTTTAATGTAATATATACTTAAAATTGTTGTAGTGAACACCATTAAAGCATGACACTGTCTGGGTGATTGTTGATCGTTTGACCAAATCTGCTCATTTCATTCCAATTAGGAAGGAGTATAGGGTTTCTAAACTAGCTCGACTTTATGTGGATAATATACTTTGACTACATGGGTTACCTTCCAGCATTATCTCTAATAGAGATCCTCGATTTACATCAAGGTTTTGGCGAGCATTGCAAAAATCTTTAGGAACTGAACTTAACTTGAGCACCGTTCACCACCCTCAGACAGACGGACAATCTGAGAGGACTATCCAAACTTTGGAGGACATGCTTCGTTCTTGTATTTTGGATTTTGGGGGTAGCTGGGGAGAACACTTGTCATTGGTGGAATTCACTTATAATAATAGCGACCAGGCCAGTATAGGCACGGCTCCTTATGAGGCCTTATATGGGAGACCATGCAGATCACCTTTGTGTTGGGCAGAACCAGATGAGCATGTCACAATTGGACCTCAAATTATCGCTAGTACCACAGAGAAGATCAAAGACATCCAAGAGAGACTTAAGGTTGTTCAAAGTCGTCAGAAGAGTTATGCTGATCTCCACCGACGAGAAGTTGAGTTTGAGGTTGGTGACTATGTCTTCTTGAAAGTTACTCCCATGCGTGGTGTGACGAGGTTTGGAGTGAAGGGTAAGCTAACCCCGAGGTATATTGGACCTTTTGAGGTTATCGAGAGGGTTGGGGAGGTCGCTTACCAATTGAACTTACCAGCGCGGTTGGGGCACGTTCACAATGTGTTCCATGTGTCGATGCTGAGGAAGTATACTCTAGACCCATCAGACATCATTGAGTATGAGGCTATCCCTCTTCAAGAGGGCGTGACATATGAAGAACAACCTGTCATAATCTTGGCGAGAGAGTTAAAAGTGCTAAGGAATAGGGAGATTCCAGTAGTGAAGGTCTTATGGCGGAACCATAGAGAAGACGAGGCTACTTGGGAGTTAGAGTCGGAGATGTATGAGAAGTATCCTCATTTTTTTTTAATTTTCAGCTTGAGGTTGTTCTTTGAAAAATTTCGAGACTAAATTTCTTTAAGGAAGGAAGAATGAGAAGACTCGAAAAATTATAAAAAAAATATATATATTATTTAAGTTTTATTTTAAGTGGTGGGATCCACTTGTTTTAAAATTAGTCAGCCTTTTTTTCCCTTCCTTTTTCTTCTCCCTCCCGACCATTCTTCTTTCTCCTTCTTGTTCTTCTCTTTTTCTTTTCTCTCTACAACAACTCACACCTGGGTACCAGGAAGCCATTGCCGGAGTCTCCTTTGCCGCCACGCGCTGGAGCTAGAGCACTAGTGGCTGGCAAAAACCCCATCCCCAAAATCTCAGGGCCATCGGAGTTAAGACGCACACGAATGGAGCAGTCAAAGTTTCGTTGTCAAAACTTTGACCGCGCTTTCCGGTGAACCCAGACCTCCGTTCAGTGAGTGGGAGGCACCATTGGAACTTATGTGAAGGGAGGAACATCGCCCACTAAGTCATTTAAGTCAAATCACAGTTTTTCTCCAGCGAGATTTTGGGTATCTCCGCCCCTTTGGAAGCATTTTTCGGCGACACCGGAGGTCATATGGGCAAATGGGTTGTACTTCCGTGATGTACTACTCGAGAGGATCATTTTGATATGTGCCATGAATATATTCGTCGACGTTTCCGGTACCGCCACCAACCGCTAGTGTGCACCGCTTGGGTGAGGATGCGGAACATGAAATTTTAAATATGGTCATATTATATGTCTTTGCACACGATTTTGAATAAGGAATGCAATGATGATAATCGTTTGCTCATTTGGTGCACGTAGGAAAAACGTGATATTATGATCAGACTAAATCACTCTAAGATCATCATTTAGCTTAGGAGTGTCACTTTTGCCTCGGATTGAAAATTCTAAGGAGGTAGGGACTCAACTTGACTATTGGACTTGTTTTACTCGTATTGAATTGCATTAAACATATTCCAATTTTGATATTTATAAAATGTTTGAAAAATGGAAAACTTAATCTGCATGTTTTATGTTCTGTTCTGAGGGCACTGAGTGCCAAATATATTCTTTTGTTCACTTATTTATGTAGGTTATGATTTTTGGGTTTTATTCAAATGCAGCTGTTATGCTGCCCAATTTTCTAAAATATAAAGGGAATATGTTTCTTTCTTTTCATGTTTACCTACATTTGGTTATACTGATGAGAGCCATAGTAATCATGATTTGTGCATGTTTTTGTTTCACGACCTAGTCTCTATGTCATCATAGGTAGATCAGGTGTTCACTCACCTGCAGGTGTTCACTCACCTGTAGGTGTAAAGACCTAGCATCGTATACAGGAAGTGTTCTGAGCCTCCCCTTTGTGGTGGTTATCAGGTCCGGCTACCTGGTTTAGGATGTCGATTTTTCTATGGTGGGTAACGGGAACTAGGGATCTAGTGGACGGTGTGATGTGCACTTGTAGCTATGCTCTTATGATTATTTGTGGTTTCTCTCTATTTTGGTTTATACATGATGATGTATGTTTTGTTTTGAAAAGCTAACCATGCAGGGGTTTTATTAAACTTTTGGGTCCTATGTTATTAGTTGCTTTCCTACTGGGCTTTATAAGCTCACCCCCTATATCTCTCCCATTCCAGGATCCTAGTTACACGATTGTGGATAAGGTGAATTATGGATGAAGCTAATGTGTTTAGCGCCATAGTCCTATCTTTTGAACATTATATGTATTTAATTTGGAACCTATCGGTATGTATATCTAAGTTAGCTATGTAATAGTTAGAAATGAGGAGTGATGGATGCTAAGTATTATTTTGGGTGTTTTATGACTTATTAAATTTAACTGTTTTGTGACTACATAACTATGGGGATATTATTGTTCTATGTATTAGGATAAATGATCCTACTTTTATCCGTATTATTTTAATATATAATTATAGGAGTTATTCCATTATTTTTACTTATAATTATAGTAATATTTAATATAAATTAAATGATCATTTATAAAGACTATTTTCCACCGATGGTCAAAGTTTGACCTTTGACCACCCAAGTTATGGATATTATAATTCTGCCACAGCCTAGGGCTCGAGTTGTGACAAAACTAAATATCTTTAATATAATCAAATATAAATATCGAGTTTTGGAATAGTAAACGTCATGCATGAATGCAACAATTTCAAAATAACACATAAAAACAACTGTTACTAAACCATGATAAATTAATTTGACAATTAATGGACTAGCCTTAAGGTAGGTCAAACTAATTTAAAATTAGTTTTGAGACAATCTCAAATTCATAAGTGGAAACTTAAAATCAACTATTTTCTCTTTTGACTTACGAACAACTGTTAATTTGGCCAAGATGAACTAGTCCACTCGAATGCCTAATTTCATATTTGCGAGTGTAATCGATTATTTTAGATCAATGACTTAATTCAAGAGTGTGCCTTAGGGGCCAGTCAAACTTGAAATACATCATTAAGTCATATTCTTGATTAATAAGAAGTTAACCTTGAAAATAACACAGTCAGAAACATTCCATAGAGGGATGCAAACAAAGGCGCCTCGATATGCCCATTCCATGTCACTTCGATGTCAACTAATAATGGAGACCGTAAGAGTTATTGTCATATCTCCTTCTCCCGCTCACTTTTTTAGAATATGTGTTTTTCTCAAAATATCGTATGTTTTCTTAATTAAAATTAATATAAATGGGTTTAAGTACCAATCATATTGGGAAAAGGTTCATTAAACATTTTTAATCAATTTTAAATTGACCCTAAAACTATTATGGAAACCTAAATTACAACTAATGCCTTTTACATTATTAGTAAATCACATTTATTAATTTTGGTTTATGGGTCTAACATAATGCAAATGTCAATTAGTTGTTACTTGCCAAGTTTAACTATAAAACTTAAATAATTATGTGTTTCTTTTAATTACAGTAAACATAAACATATGATCAATAATAATGATCCTATTTAAAACATGTTTCTAATCAAATAAGATGCATACTTTAAATATAAATTGTATGAGATTCATGTATGACATGTTATATGCATGAACATGTTATCAATCATATTAACAAGCATAAAATAAAACACACTTGGAATTTGAGCGGGTCTCTAAGGATAATAACAACCCATTAAAAAATAAATCTAATCTATTACAAAATGGGCCTTCAACTTCTTCTCCATGTTGCTTGAGCTTCCATAACTTCTCTAAGATCAAATGAGTCAAACTCATTATTTAAAAGTATTAAAATCTAATCTTAATAAGTATTTCAAAAATAGCACAAACTTTAAATTTTATTTCAGAACCACCACTTTGTCATTATTTTTCATAAAAATAATATTGGGGTAATATTAATTTCTAAAATTGACATTGGGCTTACTAATATTTCAAAAATACTATTTGGGGATATAATTTCTTCTAAAAATGCCACTTAGGCCAAGTGATTTCCAAAAATATCACTTTAGGCCCAAGCCCAAAACCAAAATCATCTTGCTGAAAACATCACAAAGGTGACAACCATGGCTAGCGCTGCCATTTTTCAGCAGTGGCAAGCTCGACATTAAAACTGCACATCAGTGAGTAAATACAAGTCTGACCACACTGACCACGGTGAGGATAGCGGTCCAAGGAAGAGCACGGCTAGGATAGTCATGTTGTGATGATGGACCTTTGGCTAAAGTGATACCCAGACACTCTCGGCTCACGTCGAATGTCGAACATTCAACGCCCTTCATTTCACGTCACCAGAATCCATCTTTCGGAGATGGTGGTATTAGGAGAAAAAGAGCTCTGTATATTCTTTATTCTCAGTAAAAAAAACAGTGGCAAATATAAAGGTTGTGGCTCTTATGAGAAAGTCCAACCAATAACAAAACAGCATTAAGTCTGTTACAACAGAAAAATAACAACTCCAAAAATAATATCTGTCTTAATAGAAAATAATATATGTCTTAACAGGTGGCTACGAGCTTCCAAACGATAGTCACTAGAGGTGACGGCCATGGTGGTCGGATCATTGGCAGCAAGGAATGAAACCAAAACATTCCTGGTTTGCATGGTGTGGACGACGAACATCCATCTTGTCGTGGTTGGAAGTGGCAGTCGAGGAAGCTTTCAACGACGGCACGACGACAGTGGGCTGCATCGAACGGTGGCTTGCGTCGAGTAGCTCATTGGAGGTCGGAGGTGTGAGCACGGTGGTACTGCCGTTGTCGTTGAAGAGAACACCCGAGACTCTCTCGGTACAGTTATGTAATTAACGTAACAAAAAACAAATATATATATGGGACACTTTTTGATGGTTACTGCGCATAAACGACTAATTACGATAAATATTTTCTTTTACACTAATTTTGAATTTAGTCATTTTTTTTTGTTTAACATAATTAATGGTACTTCTAATTAATGAATGAGAAACATTAGTTATATTTAAAAATTCACATGTATTTAAAAAATAAAAATTTTTATAATATTATATTTTCATAATAAATACATATTTTTCATCAAATAACCATTCTAAAAATTTGAAAAAATCAAAATTTATTTTTAGAAATATTAATTAACAACTATAAATATGGACTATTAATCTTAATCCAACAATAAATATTAAAATAACTATATATGGGTAATAACCATTAAAAATACACCATGTAATACTAATATATCATATATTAGATATTTGTTATAAGAGTTACGTGATTTTTAAAAAATCAATATAATATATATTTCTAAAATATACATTAATAAATATTATAAGTACCGTCGTGTTTGTTAATATATATTATATTTTATTAAATTATAAACTTATCATCTTGTATTTTCAATAATGCTGAAATTGTCGCCAAATTTAAAAAATATATATATATAATGAGTATATATATATATATTTGGTACCCGTATTTTATTAAAATAAAGATTTAATATCTTAAGTTTTCAACAATGCTGAAATCGTACATATTTGATACCCTGAACTTAAGTTTGATCAGTAAAATTTTATCAATATGATCAAATTGCACTCAATTATATATAATTAAGTAATTGAATTTGGATTTAAAATGCATATAATTGAGGGCAGTTTGATCATATTGACTAAATTTAGTAGTAGGGTACAAATTATGTATGATTTCAAATTATAAAATACCAAATAAGAATTATTAAAAATATAGGATACCAAATTTGTATTTCAATATATTTGTATTTCGATAAAATACACATTAAGAAATATAAATTTACCTATATCTTATATATATTTTACTCACGGTCACGTAACAAATATTAATATATCATATATATTAATTTAGAACATTGACTCACGCTGGAGCTCTTAAAATGTAATATTAAATTAGCTTACAGAGGAGTAATTAAAACTTACTCACGCAAGAGTGATAAAAATTTGCAAAATCTAAATTGGCTCTCGCAGGTGCAATTAAAACTTTACTCACGAAATACACCATTAAAAAAATTATTAGAGATCATATAATTAATGACCAAATCTCAATCTATTCATAAACATATAAATATATATATATATATATATATCAATATATCGTAAATATGCAAAGAATCTCGTACATTTATCAATATATATAAATACATAGATCACTTTAGTACCAATTATTGGAAATCAATTTTTTCGAGTGCATAGCAAAATGCAATTTATGGCCTGAGTAAATTTAAAAAATTTTGTATATAAAACAATTCTATATATAAGCAATCCTATGATTTATATATATATATATATTAATCTAACAAAAGAAGATTTATCTCTTGGAGCCTATCAAGTGTTATTGCTATTTTCTTTTATAATAAACGATCATCTTATCCAAGTACGCAAGATTCAGACCAAAGTCTTCTAGATCGTAATCTTAGCACAACAGGATGTGTGTGGGCTGATCGTAGAGATTCAATAAGACAATCTAGGACTCCATTGATATTCTCAACACATGAGATCAATAGAGCTTGCGTAAAGAGAATGGTTAAAACAATTTCTTTTCTCCTTGAGATAATTCTCTCTTTCAATCAGACTGATTATCACAATCTATATATTTTTGTATAGAAATATAATAATATATATTTATATTAGCCATCTAGGGTTTTATAAATTAATTCAATTAAAATAGATATTATCTATAATTATATTTAAAATATATTACTTAAATTTAAATTGATTCAAAATCAATCTAACAACCAAGATAAGATATGTGATTTATTTCAAATCAATTATCTAAATTTAAATTTCCAAAATTTATATATTAAATTAATTCAAAATAAGATTACATAATTAATTCAAAACTAATTATTTTATTTGATTAATTAATAATAACGAAAATTACAATTAATTAAATAATAAATATATTTTCTATAATTATTTCATAATTACGCAATAGTCCAGAAACTAATTTTCTTGACAAATATACCCATACTTGTTCTATTGTTGCTCTTACCTTGTACAATGTTTATAGAGCCGATCAGGGGACCTATGGATCTATAATTTTAAGCTCTAATAAATTTAGATTATTAATTAAAACTCTTTAATGTAATAATCATATTTATTAATCCAAATATTATTCCACTAAAAATATGGGATTTCACTCTTGGAATTATAAACATTTAATGTACTGAGTACTTTATTAAGTGTCCATTGACATAATCATTTCATGCAATTCAATCCTCCAATAATTGGTTCATAATTAGAGCTAGGTTAAATTATTGTTTTACCCCTCTATTTACCTCTTTATCCTTAAGTACCATTAATTCACTAGCGAATAGTTAATTTATAAACATTTTATAAATTAAAGGCCTCAAATTGTTCAGTTCCAGCATTAACCCTTAAGGAACCAATTATTCAATCTTCAAAGAAGAAGGTTTGAATTCTGTATCAATATATTATGTCATCAGCCATCTATACCAATGAGTCCCTAAAACAAAAAAATTTAGCTTGATCATTCTAACAAACCCTAACGAGTGAATCACATGACTCAAATGATATAAACATGAGTTCATAATAACTTCAGGATTTAGATCGATCTACATATGATCATTGAATGATATGATTATTTTTATGATTGGTTAAATACAAAATATAAACGTTAAAATACAAAGCAATGTATAAACACTTAGTAAATTTCACAAAGTGAAGATGTGATATTTGAGCTTCAATTATAGGCACTTTTAAAATGCAATTTTGGGTCCAAAGTTATGGATTAAAGTATCTAAGGGTTCCCAAACAGTTTGGTAGCATTTAGAGAATTTTTAGGACCTTTGGAAGTGTCCAAAACAAGAAAGGTTAGCGATACGTTGCCACCCAAGTGGTGTAGCATCACCTGATGCTTAGGGTTTCAAGAAACCCTAACAGGCGAAGCATCGCCTGCTTGCAGGCGACGCATTGCCTATTGCAGTACGTAAAAGTTATGCAAAATGCTGTTAATGATGTGTTTTATAAGTCTAATTCTATTGGTTAGACCTAATTACGATGCCTACTTTATATAAAGGTCAAAATGGTATTTTGGAACACTTGATCACTCTCTCCAATCTTTCTCTACCCTCTCTCTCTCTAGCTCCAAGAATATATAGTTTTGTCCAATAACTCTAAAAGAAAGTGCTTGACTTTGAGAGTTTAAGGCTTGTTAAATCTCAATCCTCATTTCCTCAAGAGAAGGTCTCAAGCATCCATGGTGGCTAGGAAATAGAGTATTAGGACAGCGTTAGCAACATGTATAAGCCTTGGTTTTGTGTATTTTTCTTTTCTCAAAGGATTTTCTCAAGGTGGTGGTTTTGCCTAGGTTTTTTTGAAGCTTCATCAATGTTGACAAAGACCATTGATCTACTTGGGTTTGCAAGTTCTTTCTCAATCTTTTTTTCGTCTCTGTCAATCCATTTTTTGTGTAGATTCTATTTTTTGAAGTGGTGTTATCTCACTCTCCCCCAACATTCTAATACTCTATAATCCGAGAAATCATATCATGGAAGAATCTAACTCTCTTTCAGCATTGAAATTCATGACTCAAGACTTTATTAGATTGGATAGGTTTTATGGGACTAACTTTGTTTGTTGGCAAGACAAGATTAGATTTTTTTCTCAACACTTTGAAAGTTTTCTATGTCTTGGATAAAGACCTAAAAACCTTGGAGGAGCCCAAGGAAAATGATACTCAAGAAGTTGTCAAAGAATAGAAGATGAATTGATATGTAGGGGTCACCTCAATGTCTTCTCAGATAGGCTCTATGATCTCTACACCAACACCAAGACCACCAAACAGATTTGGGAGGCCTTGGAAAAGAAGTACAAAGCGGAAGAAGAAGGTACTAAGAAATTTCTTACTACTCAATATATGGAATTTAAATTTCGTGATGATAAACCCCTTCTCCGTCAAATTCATGAGTTGCAAATTATTGTGAATAAATTATCTACACTTAAGATTGTATTGCAGAAACAATTCCTTGTTGGTGCCATTATAGCCAAGTTACCTCCTTCTTGGAGAGGCTATAGAAATAAAATTCTTCATAGAAATGAAGATATTTCTTTGGAGGAAATTCTCAAACACTTGAGAATTGAGGAGGTATCTTGCTCTAGAGATATGAATGAAGAGAAGTCCAATGGAGAGACTTCCAAGGCCAATGTGGTGGCTAACATGTAGCACACCAAATTTTTCTTTTTATATTTATTTAAATTTTGTGCTTTGTTTAATTAAATTGTTAAGTGTTGTGAATTATTTTATTTATTTGTTTAAATTAATTATTAGAATCATTTGGTAGAATTTTGTGAATTTAATTGTTAATTGTTATTTATTTATTTATTTAAAAAATGTGAATAATTGAGTTTTGGTTAAATGCACTAAGGTGCATGGTAGGTAGTGATGCACCCTAGTTATTGAGTGTGTGCATGTACATGGTTGCATGGTGCACATGTGTAGAATTTTCTACACACTTTGTAGTTTCCTTTTTATTAGATTAATTTATTTATTTGATTAAAAAAATAATAAAAGAAAGGGTAACAAGGGGTAGTGTGGATGGCAAGAGGGAATTAGAGTTGTCTCATTTATTTTGTTTCTTTTTTTTCTTCAATCAAATAAATTAGAATAAAGGAAAAATAGGCACCATTAGGAAACTTACCATTTTGTTTATTAGGTTATTTTTGGCCAAATTACAATAAAAAGGGAAGAGGGAAAAAGAAGAGCCATTTTGCATGGTGGTGCCGTCAGCCTAGAGAGAGAGAGAGAGGCGAGTTCTAGAGAGAAAAGGAGAGTAAGAGAAGAAGGAGAAAAATAAGAAGAAGAAGGGATCAATCCTAGGGTATGCCTCTTTATGTTTATGTTTGTGATTTTCCCTTCTTTTGATTCTAGTATTTTGATTAGAGTTGTTTGTGTCTTCTCCATGTGGATTTTCGAAAAAACCCCTAGGATATGAGCAAGGTGGTGATTCTAGTTTGGGTTCTTGATTCCCATCAAAAGAGGTATTGGATTTCCTCCCTCAATCTATGGTTGTTGTTGTTTTATTTTTGTTATTTTGGAGAGATCATGGCTGAATGTGGATTAGTGTTTGGGTAAGGATATTATGTTTGTGTTGCTTTGATATTGATGGATGTTTTAAAAAACAATCATGTTTTGAAAGTGTAGACCCTGATTTTGGCCAACTGACACGGAGTCAAATATGCTTGATTTGGACAAACACGTTGAAAGGACTATGATGACGAAACAATAAAGAACACAAGAGTTTATAGTGGTTTGGCCCCAGAATCTGGTAATAACCTATGTCCACTTGAATTGTTATTGATATAGGCTTCAAAGGAGTGATCAAAGAACTAGGGTTCAATGAGTTTCACAAACCTCTGAAGAACAAGACAATATATCAAATAGAATAACTCTAATCTCAAGTGATCAGAAAGCAAAAAGATCCTTTCCCTTGAGCTATCTTTCTCTATTTATAGGCTCAAGGAGGATTTACATTAATTTGTTACAGATATTATTTCCTAAATAATCGGATACTCAGGAAATCATGGGAGATAATTTCGGATTCTATCATAACTGCATGAGATTCTCTCCGTGTATAGCATGCGTATGACCAGGCTGGTCGTATATAAAGATCGAACGTTGTGACAATAAATGTCTTCCTAGTCGATAGTCGAACACTAATTCTGCCAGATGTCAGCCACGTGTATTAAATGTTCGCACGTCATCCACGCCGGTATTTTGGATAACATTTGCCCCCCAAGTTTGTTTAGTGCGACCAGCAATAAAGAAACTTTAGGGAAACAACCGTTCATATCCCCACGATGTCTGTCAGGATCCCCGTGCGTTTTGGAAAGCCGTGACATAATTATGTCTAATCAAGCCTTTTTAGTTTTCAAGAAAACAATTTGACGGCTTATACACTTCCCCACGTTTCGAAATGGGAAGTAATGATTACCACCTTTTTCCATACCTCACCCCTATAAGTAGCTTCTTTTTCTTCCCCATAAATTTTTTACTCACCATCTTTGTCAAAAACCTCAAGAACCTTGCTTCCATAATACAGAGCTTCGAAACTAGTCAGACGTCCAGCCGAAGGTCTTTCCGACTCGAAATCTCTACTTTTTTCGAATTTCCATCTTCGCCCAGGTAATTACTTTGTTTTTTAAACTTTTCTTTATGCCATGCACGTCGTTACTATGCTCTGTGATTTCCGTGTTCTTGAGTAGGGTTTTATGAGGGTTTTTTGTATAGACCTTTCAATGCTTGGTAAGGGGGTGTCTTTTTGCTTTGTATAAGTTAGGACTTGGTTTGATAGTAAGGACCATAGACTTAGGGCGTAAGATCGACGTAAAAATTCAATCTTTAAGCTAGGTGAAAAAACTGGATTTTTCCCGCCCTTCAGGAGTCGAAACAGTTCTCTTTCAGAAAACAGTTTATTTCCTCTTTGATCCGTTTTTCAAACCACTAGTGCCGAATCTTAGTGTAGGAGTAGGATGCTGCTGGTTATTTAGACGCGAGCAACGTTATCCCAATCTTCCACACTACTTCGCAGACTGTGTCTTATCTCCTCCATTGTCTGTTTGCAGTTCATATGCAAGACCCTTGGGGAGGAGAAAGACCTATTGAAGACGACCTCTTGGCCCAACTACTAGAAGGCGAAGAAAACCCATCCACTTTGATATCAGAAATCCCTTTTTCTTGCCCTAGCTCAAACCATCCTCCAGCCCCAACCCAGAGAATGGCCCGAACAAAAACAAAAGCTCAAAAAAGGAAAACTCCTAACTCCTCAGGCCAATCTTCTGCTGATGCCCCCTCGACCAGCGGTCGAGGCGAATTCACTCCTGAGACCAATGTCCAAAGGCGTGCCCGTCCTCGTCATGCTGACCAGTCAGCTGTTGAGTGGCACGTCGTTCCCCAAAGTAGGGTGACGATACGGATGATCGCCAACTACTTAAATAAATACAACCTGACTGGGGTGACCTTGGTCAGACCTTCTATCGACCAGCGGGCCAACCTGCCAGGCGGAGCCTATAGTGCCTGGTCGCGGTTTCACTTCGAGGCGGGTGCCACCTTGCTTCTTCACCTATTCTTTCAGGAGGTAGCAAATTACTTTAGAGTTGCCCCCTTTCAGATCACCCCAAACGAATATAGAATGCTGGCCGCACTCTATATCCTTTATAAACTCAAGAAATGGCCAATACCTACCCCCCACGAGGTCAATTTTCTTTTCGACCTTAAGTCCAACCCCAACCAAGATGGCACGGGGTTTTTTCATCTCTGTCACCAAGAAACCGGGTGCACTTTCTTGTCCGACACCACTCATATTTCTAACTCGGGGAGATATCATCATGAATACTTCCTCACTCCTAACCTAGCCGTAGACAACCTGGCCTTCACTTGAGGAGGTAAAAATTCTTATGCCAGTAGCTTCTACACTTAGTGTTTTTATGTCGCAATGTCTTGACATTCCACTGTTTTCCAGGCCCATGGTTACGTCCAATCCCTACTCCAGGGATGGTGTAAAAAACTTTGTCAACGAGGCTAACCTTAGGCTGGTCGGCCTTTGGGGTTCCTAATCTGCAATGAATGAACCCTCGGCGGGCGGTGTCCAAGCCGACGTGGAACCCGAGCAGCAACCTCAGGCGCCTCATCTTCGGAGGTGGCCAACTTGGGTTACGATCAGGGAACATGCCATCCCCCATCGAGCAGAGAAACCTTCAGTCCCCAAGGGCAAGGGAAAACAAAAGGCTGCCGAGCCTACCGAACTTTCTGACGATTCGTCGGATGTAAATGGTACAATAATCTCGCTTTTAAATCATTTTCCAATTCCCTCTCATCTATTTGATGGGGACGGCAACTTTAGGAATGCTCCCTCTTTAAACTCAAATTTCTTCCAGGAACTAGGTAGTTCAGTAAATAATGTTACGACCAGTAGTTGTAGCCCGGGTACTTTACTTGTAATCCTTTCACTTTTATCCCTGTTCCCTTTATGACCATTTAGTCTTATTGCTCGAGTTGCTTTCTTTTGTGCAGGTATGGACTCTGAGGACGTCTTCGAGCACTATGAGGCTGCCGCTGCCTCTTCTGTCCCAAAGAAGGATAGCAAGAGGACTCGAGGGGAAAGCAGCAAGACTCCCTCGAAGAAGGCTCAAACAGACGATGCTCCAGCCATCGCCCCTTCCAAGGAGAACACGACACCTCCGCCCCCCACCGAGCAGTCGACTACCACACCTGCTAATCCATAGCCCTCTTCTAGGGCTGCCGACAAGGAGGCATTGGACAACTCGTCCAAAGGCTCCCTGCCCAGCCTTGTGGTCGGATCAGCTAGAGAGAGGATATACAAACTCTCAAAGCACAGACGCAGTCAGGCCGCCATCACCGAAACTGCTTCAATGGAGGCTGATCAGGTCGTCAACAGGGGGCTGAACGAGATAGTTAGCGTAAGTAACTTCTTGCTATTTTTCTATTCATATCTGATTTCTTTCCCTTACTTTATTTAATTTTTTTGTCTTCCAGGGGTTGCTAACTTTGACTGCTGGCTGGCGCCATGTTGGGGCGTTGGTTTCTCAGGGCATAAATTTTGACTCCAGTCTCGCCCAAACAAAGGAAGCGTTTGAGGTTGACAAGGACAAGCTGCTAGAGGAGAACAAGGAGCTGTCCAGACAGTACGAACAAATGTGTGAGGACCAAGCTGATCTCACTAAGGAGCTTCAGGACAGCCAAGAGGCCTTGAAGAAAGCCAATGAGGCCCGAGAGAAATGGAGGGAAAGTTCCGTACTTGTCACCCAAGAGTGTAAGCAACTTGGATTTGATCTGACCGCTAGCAGGGAGGAGACGAGGAAGCTTGACAAGCGAGTGCAGGAGCTCGAGGAGGAAGGGGTCAAGAATTTGAAGAGGTACAAGGAAGCTACTCACCTCTGCTTCTACGAGTTCTGGAAGCACAACCGGGATGCCAACTTCAACTACCTGTCCAAGCGGTTGAAGAAGACTCTGATGGCGCAATGTGCCATCCGGTTGGAAGAAGAGGAGAAGGCCAAGGCACCTGCCGCTGATGCTGAAGCTGGTCCTCCTGCCGACCAGGGCACTCCCCCTAATCCTCAAGACCCTCCTGCTCCTCAATAATTTTTTATTCTTTTATTTCGTTTTTATGACCCACAGGTCGTTTTGTAAAGACAATTGGTTTTTATTGCTGCGAGGGCAGCTCTTTTACTTTTAATTAAACAATTACATCCGAGCAATACTGCTCGCGGTGTAATAGAATGTTTTTTTGATATTATAATATTTTTTGCCTATTATAACATCTGTTCGTATGACCGAACTTAGCACAGTACTTTAGTTTGATTTAACAAAATATAAAATTTGAAAAATACTCTAAGCACCGTAGCATGCTTTCACTCATTTTGTTCATGTGTTACATACCTCTTGGTATGCTTTTCTATCGATGTACCTTATATGCCCCCCAAGTGATCGAGGAGCTTTAGGCCCTTGGTCACTTGCCTTGACCACGACCTGTGCGAACATTACTACTCGATAGTAAACATAACACTTATAATACAGCAAAACAACACACGTAATGAACAAATACTTGTAAAAATAAATTTACAAAGGTTGGCAAGAATGACTGGCTGCGCACAGTCCCCTATAATCTCGTATTAAAAATGGACTAAACATGTATTTACGAGTGATCTTAAAAAGATCTTACACTTAGAAGCGATTAGCCATACAACGTGGCTAACCCTTTTTTGAAAGTTGTAAAAAGTAAAAATTAATACAAGCCAATCCTTTAAAAAGAACTGTTTATTGGCAGTACTTGCGCAGGTGTTCACCGTTCCAATAGCGTGGAACGAGATCTCCATTTAAGCGTGCAAGTTTGTAGGTGCCCAGATGAAGGACTTCTTTAATCTGGTAAGGTCCTTCCCAGTTTGGTCCGAGCACTCCAGCAGTGGGGTCGCGGGTATTCAAGAAAACTCATCATAGCACTAGGTCGCCGACGTTGAATTTCCTTTCTTTTACTTTTGACTTAAAATACCGGGCGACCTTTTGCTGGTACGCAGCAACTCGGAGTTGGGCTCTTTCTCGTATTTCTTCAATTGAGTCTAGGGACTCCATCATCAGTTGGCTATTCTGGCTCTAGTCGTATGTAATGCGCCGATGTGAGGGGGGATCTAATTTGACAGGTAACATAGCTTCATACCCGTATGCCAAGGAAAACGGGGTGTGACCTGTCGCTGTTCGATGAGAAGTTCTATACGACCAGAGGACTTCAGGCAGCTGTTCTGGCCATGCTCCTTTAGCGTCTTCAAGTCTTTTCTTCAGGGTGTCCTTAAGCATTTTATTCACTGCTTCGACCTACCCATTTGCTTGTGGATGCGCGACTGAAGAAAAGCTTTTAATAATCCCGTGCCTTTCGCAGAAGTCGGTGAATAAGTCACTGTCAAACTAGGTTCCGTTGTCTGAGACAATCTATTGAGGCAAACCATATCGGCAAACAATGCTCTTGATGACAAAGTCAAGAACTTTCTTGGTCGTTATGGTAGCGAGTGGTTCAGCTTCAGCCCATTTGGTGAAGTAGTCGACTGCTACAACTGCGTACTTCACTCCGCCTTTTCTCGTTGGCAGGGATCCAATCAAGTCTATACCCCATACTGTGAAAGGCCAAGGACTCTGCATCTGTTTTAACTCGTTTGGAGCTGCGCGTGGGATTTTGGAAAATCTCTGACACTTATCTCACAAACTCCATTGAATCTTTGTTCATAGTCGGCCAGAAGTATCCCTGCCTTAGAATCTGTTTCGCCAAACTTTTCCCCCCAGTGTGATCCCCGCAGAAGCCTTCATGTACTTCCTTCATCAGCTCCTTAGCTTTCTCTAGTGTAATACATCTGAGCAGTGGCATGGAATATCCCCTTTGGTATAGAACACCATCGACCAGTATATACCTAGCAGCCTGCCTTTGAAGAGTTCTGGCCTTGTTCCTATCTGTCGATAGTACACCATTTGTAAGATACTCCAAGTAAGGTGCCATCCATGTATCTTCCATTCGGATTTCCATACTGGTTTCATTTGCTCGTATGCTTGGCTTGCTCAATCTTTCCACTGGCACAATATTCAAAGTGTCAGCATCTTTCGCGCTCGCGAGTTTGGCTAAGGCATCTGCGTTTGAATTCTGATCCCGAGGTATTTGCTGGAGGGTATACTTCGTGAACTAGGCTAACAGGTCTTTAGATTTGTTCAAGTAGGCCACCATTTTTAGGCCTCGTGCTTGATATTCCCCTAGAACTTGATTCACTACCAGCTGTGAATCATTGTAAATATCCAGAACCTTTATACTCATGTCTTTTGCCATTCTTAATCTAGTGAGGAGTGCTTCGTATTCGGCTTCATTATTTGACGCTGTGAAGTCGAACCTAATGGCGCAGTGAAATTGATGCCCTTCTGGCGTTATCAAGATCAATCCTGCTCCCGCGTGAGATTCGTTTGACGACCCATCTGTGACTAACTTCCACGAAGAAGCTTCATCTTGAGGCTCAGGCGCACTAGGCTTTTCGCACTGCTCGTTGTCTGGGAGTTTGGTGAACTCTGCAATAAGATCAGCCAAGACTTGTCCCTTTACTGCTGCTCGAGGTGAATATGTAATATCGAACTGCCCCAGTTCGACTGCCCATTTTAATAAACGCCCAACCGCCTCTGGTTTTTGGAGGACTTGCTGAAGGGGCTGGTCAGTTAAGACTGTAATGGGATAGGCTTGGAAGTAAGGATGTAGCTTCCTTGAGGCCAAGATTAAATAATACGCTAACCTCTCGATGGGAGGATACCTCAGTTCTGCTCCGATGAGCCTCTTGCTTACATAGTAAACCGCTTTTTGTACGCCTTATTCCTCTCGTACTAGTACCGCACTAGCAGCAACTTCAGTGATCGCCAGGTAAATGAAAAAAGTTTCTCCTTCGATAGGCTTTGATAAAATAGGAGGCTGTGCCATATGGGCTTTTAAGGCCTGAAAAGCTTCCTCGCAGTCTCCTGTCCATTCAAACTTCTTGTTGCCCCTAAGTAGATTGAAGAAAGGGACGCATTTATCCGTTGACTTGGAAATAAATCTACTTAGGGCTGCAATTCTCCCAGTTAAACTTTGTACATCCTTGATCTTCTCTGGCGATTTCATGTCGATCAGGGCTTTTATCTTATCAGGGTTGGCCTCGATTCCTCTTGAATTAACAATGAACCCCAAAAATTTCCCTGATCCAACTCCGAAGGAACATTTGAGAGGATTTAATTTCATCTGGTACTTGTTCAATACATCAAAACACTCTTGTAAATCCTTCACATGTCCTTCTACTTTTTTCGACTTTACCAGCATGTCGTCCACGTACACCTCCATGTTTACTCCGATCAATTCTTTAAACATGTGGTTAACCAATCGTTGGTAAGTCGCTCCTGCGTTTTTCAGTCCGAAGGGCATTACTTTATAACAATATAATCCTGTATTGGTCCGAAAGCTGGTGTGATCCTCGTCAGGGGGATGCATGCTGATCTTATTGTAGCCTGAGTATGCATCCATGAAGGAGAGGATCTCGTGTCCTGTAGTAGCATCGACCAACTGGTCGATCCTTGGGAGTGGGAAGCAATCCTTCGGGCAGGCTTTATTGAGGTCTGTAAAATCCACACAGGTTCGCCATTTGCCGTTAGGCTTGGGAACCAACACTGGATTAGAGACCCACGATGGATAAAACGCCACCCTGATGAACCCATTCTCCTTTAATCTTTCAACTTCTTCTTTTAAGGCTCTCGACCGATCCTTATCGAGCAGCCTTCTTTTCTATTGCACGGATGGAAAACTCTTGTCTATGTTCAGGACATGGCTGATAACTGCAGGATCTATCCCAGCCATGTCTTTGTGCGACCAGGCAAAGACTTCCTGGTTTTTCCACAAAAGCTCCACCAGTGCATGCTTCGTGGCTGGTTCTAAGTTTTTCCCGACCTTCACGACTCTGGTTGGGTCTTTTTCGTCAAGTTGGACCTCTTCCAGATCCTCGACGGGTCCAACGTTTTCCTCAAAATCCCCAAAGCGAGGATCTAAATCTCTATCCTCACTTTGGGCAACACCCTATTTGGTGACTTCATCACCGGATTGGGCTTGTGTATCAATTGCCATCTACAACCTACCTGGGGGAGTGCTCTTTCACGTTCCCTTCTTCGCCTTCGTGACTGAGGCGTTGTAGCACTCCCTGGCCTCCCTCTAGTTTCCCAACACACGTCCTACCCCTGCGTCTGTCGGGAATTTCATGGCTAAGTGCCATATAGAGGTGACGGCCCGTAGATTAACCAGTATAGGCCTCCCAATGATGGCATTGTACGCTGAAGGACAATCGACTACTATGAAAGTAGCGAGTAATGTCCTGGTAGCAGGCGCTGTACCTGCTGTCATTGGTAGTCTGATTGACCCTGCTGGGGCGAGTCCCTAACGGATAACTTCATGCGTTCCAGCGAATACTTATACAGGATGTTCACCGAACTTCCTGTATCAACTAGTACTCTCTTCACCATCATATTGGCCATTTGGATATCCACGACTAGCGGATCGGAATGTGGGAATCAGACATGTTGGGCATCGCTATCAGAGAAGGTTATTTCGCCTTCTTTTGATCGAGCCTTTTTAGGCGCGCGGTAATCCACAGTCATCATCTCAATGTCCTGGTCGTGGCGCAGAGTCCGAGCATATCATTCTCTGGCCTTTCCGTTGTTTCCTGCGAGGTGCGGGCCTCCACAGATGGTTAACAATGTGCCAGTTATGGGATCAGGCTGCAAAGGTGGTGAGTGTTGGCGTGTGGGCGCTTGCTCGTTGCCACCTGGAGCTTCTCGTTGGGAATTTACTGAGGCCCGTATATACCTTCTCAAGTGTCCTTGTCTAATAAGGAACTCGATCTCATCCTTCAGCTGGTTGCATTCATTGGTATCATGTCCGTAGTCTTTATGATAACGACAGAACTTGGTAGTGTCTCTTCTCGAAATATCCTTTCGAATGGGAGCAGGTTTCTTATAAGGCACACTGGAACTTGTGGCCTGATAAACCTCTCCTCGAGACTCAATAAGGGCAGTATAGTTAGTGAACCGAGGTTCATAACGATTACCCTTGGCTTGTTTATTGTCAGAGGTGGAAGGCTCATTGTGCGGCCTTTTCCCCCCATTCTTGCCATTGCCGTTGCCGTTGGGTTTGGACCCATTGGCGGCTTTGGCGGGCTCGGCAATCCCCTTGTCCTTGCTTGGGGGCTTCCCTTCATTGGCGATGGCATCTTCAAGCTTGATATATCGATCGGCTCGATCCAAAAATTCCTGGGTAGTTCTGACCCCATGTTTTCTAAGGCTATCCCAGAGAGGCGTGCGGCGTTTAACCCCCATAGTTATGGCCATCATCTTGCCTTCATCTCCTACTGTTTTCTCCCCAGCAGCTGCTCGCATAAAGCGTTGGACGTAGTCCTTCAGTGGCTCTCCGTCTTGCTGGCGTATTTCAACCAGCTGGTTTGCCTCAGTCGGGTGCACACGACTCGCATAGAACTGTCCGTAAAACTCCTTTACGAACATTTTCCAGGAAACTATACTTGCAGGAGGGAATTTGAAAAACCACTCCTGTGCGGCATCATAAAGTGTTGCAGGGAAGATCCTACACCGAGCGTCTTCGGACACTTTCTGAATGTCTAATTGTATCTCAAACTTGTTGACATGAGATACCGGGTCACCATACCCGTCAAAGTTCGGAAGCGTAGGCATCTTAAACTTGTTAGGAGTTTCTGCCATAGCTATCCTTTGGACGAAAGGAGTTCCCTTTCTCCTATCGTGGTCGATATAAGATGTTCTTCCCCCGACCAGCTGCTGCACTGCCTAGTTGAGGGCATCTATCTGGGTTTCCACGGCGCCAGGAATCGCCATGGCCTCTGGTGCTGGGGGGACATTCTCATCTTGCCGCTCCCGGCGATTGTTGAGTACATCTCTTAAATCCTCGTCTCTCCTCCGCTGCTCGCTAGCTCTGAGCCGGTTGAAGACGTTATTTTTTCTTGGCTACCCCCTAGCGTCCCATCTATCGGGTTGGTCATCCCTAGGCGGTAGGCTTCTGCCTCCACCCCTTTCTTCATTCATCCAACCGGCATTTCCTCTGCCTGAGTCGGCCTCATTATAACCATGGCCATCTCTGAATCTTGATTGGCTATGGTGGGATCGACTGTTCCCTCGATTTCCTTCCCGGGCTGGAACCTCCCGAGCATTAGAGGGTGGCCTGCGTTGGTCGTTTGGTTCCCGTGCATTATCATGCAGTGGGGGCCCCCGGACCGCAGAGCCTGACTCTGAGTTCCTTCTGTTACCAGGAGGACGCTGTCCTTTGCTCGGAGGGTTTGGCTCATCGCCCCCATGGCGTCTAGGACTGCGAGGCGGCTGCCCGGCCCTATTCTACCTCTGCTGCGGGGGATTTCCGCGACCAGCTTAGGATGGAGGCTGTGCTTCAGGGTCCCTTAGTGGGACATCATCCTGGGCACCGGTGGCTGCTCGGGCCTTTGTGGGCTCGAGGGTTGGATAGGCGGGCTAGGATTGGGACCCCTGTGGGGCGGCCCATTCGCAGGTTGATCAGGCTGCGAGGCAGGTGCAGCCTGATTCCTAGCCAGTTGTAGGGCTTCCTCGAGGGCTGCCATGGCCTCCCTCTGGCGACGGTCTATCTCCTCCTGTCTTTCACTCAGCTCCAGGCGCTGCCGTTCAATTTCTTGTTGCTGCCGCGCCATGATTTCGGCAGCACTTTCCTGGCTGGCCCTCAGATTGGCCAGTTCGTCCTGCAATACCCCCAGGGTATTCTTCAGTGTCTCGGAGTCCATTTCTTCCTCATCAAATTCCAAATGTGGCTCATCCTCAGCCACGTTTGGAGGAGGAGGAGGCGGGTGAGATGGTGTAGCATCGGCCGCCTGTCCAGTTTTCTTGGTAGCTTTCGCCATTGATCTTTCAATGATAATGTATAAAGCTCTCAATGAAAGCACCAAAATGTTGACCCTGATTTTGGCCAACTGACACGGAGTCAAATATGCTTGATTTGGACAAACACGTTGAAAGGAATATGATGATGAAACAATAAAGAACACAAGAGTTTATAGTGGTTCGGCCATAGATTCTGGTAATAACCTACGTCCACTTGAATTGTTATTGATATAGGATTCAAAGGAGTGATCAAAGAACTAGGGTTCAATGAGTTTCACAAACCTCCGAAGAACAAGACAATATATCAAATAGAATAACTCTAATATCAAGTGATCAGAAAGCAAAAAGATCCTTTCCCTTGAGCTATCTTTCTCTATTTATAGGCTCAAGGAGGATTTACATTAATTTGTTACAGATATTATTTCCTAAATAATCGGATACTCAGGAAATCATGGGAGATAATTTCGGATTCTATCATAACTGCATGAGATTCTCTCCGTGTATAGCATGCGTATGACCAGGCTGGTCGTATATAAAGATCGAACGTTGTGACAATAAATGTCTTCCTCGTTGATAGTCGAACACTAATTCTGCCATATGTTAGCCACGTGTATTAAACGTTCGCCACGTCATCCACGCCTGTTTTTTGGATAACAGAAAGAAAGTTAATGTTTTGATTATTTTGGCCTTAGTGAATGTGTTGCACTATTGTTATGATGGCTTGATGAGAAACATGTTAAGTGGTTATATATTTTTGGATTCAATAGTATGAATCTCATATAGGTCTCGCCCAAGGCATATATGTAGATAATACATGTGGATTTTTGCTTATGCTTCCTTTGATGTTTCTATGATTTTGGTCATGTTATTTGGGAAATAGGAACATGCTAGGTTACATGTGAAGGCATTTATGGATGTTGGTATTTTATATTATTGATGCATGTTTGTCATTACTATTTTATTTGATGTCATGTTTATACTCATTAGAAACATGATAGGGTGTTTGGAAGATATTAAATTGGTATATGTTAGTGGTGTTTTCTTTTGGATTACTTGAATAATAGAAGCATGCTAGGGTTTGTGTTTAAATATGTTAATTAAACATGCATGAATAATGTGTCAATTTTGTAAGGCATGATGAAATTGATGAATTTTATGATTTGAAGTACTTGCTGATTTTTGTGTATAAATGGTGCCAATATGATGAGAATAATGTTTTTGAATGTTTAAACAATTTTGTAAGTGCTATAATGTTTTCAAGAAAATTAATGGAACTTTATTATGCTTTGAAATTATATTTTTTCTCAAGTAATTGCCTACAGATTTTTTTATATATTTTGAGAAAATATGAGTTTTTAAAAGAATAAATGGTGATTTTGAGGATATATATTGTTATTGGAATTTTAGTAAAAATGTGAAGTTGTATTTTTAAATAAAATGAATTTTGTGTGTATGTTGAAATAAATTAATACCATAAACTATGAAAATATTAAAAATTGTATTTTTAATATAACCATGAGTGTTCATTTTAATAGACATGACTTTTCTTTATTTTAATTAAGAAAAATATTGAGATTAATTCACTTGTGATTTTTAAATAAATTAAATAGTGGCTGAAAGTTTAATTAAATAATTCAAAAATAATTATTGAATTATCACTTATGAATTTATTTTACTTAAAAATTAAGTCTTAAAATAATACAAGTAAAATATATTTTTCCACACCTAAAAATTATATTTTCTCACACTAAGTTTGTAATTTTGTTAATTGGATTAAATTGTTAATTTCTAAGGAAACATGTTAAATTATAAGTATTTTACATAATTTATAGTCTTTATTATTTTTATGTAATTTAAAAATAAATAATGGAATTATTATATTTTTAGATGGTTAAATAAATTATTTCATGAAATAAAAATAATGTTTAGAGGTCGAATCAACTTAGTTATTTTTAAAGAGATAAATAATGGTAATAAAAGTATGTTACTAATTCATTATTTTTAAAACAATAGAAATAAGCACGTAGGGATTATCGTTTTTAACGCCGCTTTTTAACAACGTTCCCACGCATGCATGTCGCATGCAATTTCACTTTTACGTTAAAAAATGTGTCTAATATGCAACCATATGATTTTTATTCAAAAACCATGCATTTAACATAGGTATAATTTGCATTATTCATTTGGTGATTTTATGTGTAATTATGCATATTTGGAAATTATGAGTAGTTTTCACCATGTGTGCATGGCCCATGCACACATGGGATATATGAGTTGGGCACAAGAGAGTTTATGTGATGTTAAATGATGTTATTTGATTATGGTATATGCTGGTTGTGAAGTTTGTCAGTTGTGCTTTGCTTGGACCTGAGGTAAGGAAGTTAGATAGAAATTTTGGTTGTTTATGTTGTGAATGGTAAGGTTGGCTTGTATGAATAAGAATGTTATGAATGATGATACTTTTGCGATATGAATTATGAAATGTTATTTTGTGTTGATATGACTAGATTGTATGTTATTTGAATGTTGTATGTTATGAAAGGGTTGTTAGCGTGATGAACGTGACTCAACAAAAAGGAGTTACTAAGGATGCGAAGACGTAACCCGAGTTACTAAGGATAAGAAGATGTAACTCATAGGGTGGACGCGCCGAGGTTATTCAAGGACCAGGTATCCTGTTTACCTCAAGATGTGAAATGGAAAAGTTAGCGGGCCATGTTCACAAAGATATGATGTTTATGTTATGATGTTATGTTTATGATTACTATGTATATGATGTTGTGTTATGATGATTATGTTTATGTGTATGATGATGATGGTTACAATAATGACGCTTATGATGTATGAATATAAATATGTTTTTTCGTGTTTTACTTGTGTGTTATTTGTACTTCCTTGCTAGACTTTTAGCTCACCCCCTTACTTTCCATTCTAGGTAGCAAATAGGATTTCTCTTTGGCATGTGTGGTGATGTGGGAGTTCTATCGTCAGGGTGTGTATGGTGTGAGGGCATCCTATGGATGAGAAACGATTCGTTTAAAACGCTAATTTCTAAAAAATAATGTTATGTTATTTTAAATTTTCAGAACTTATTAGTGGGACTTGAACTTGAATTATTTTTAAAAACGTTGCATGAAAACTGTTATTTTTCTTTTAAACTATTGGGTCCAACTTGCATGTTTTTAGCAAGGCCCCACTGGATCTTTTTATAATAAGTGGCTTTTCTTTTATAAACTTATGTGCATGCAAATATTTTACAAAGCATTAGATTAGGACATTTTACATACCCTTCCTAACAAGGGCAAAAGAATTGGTAAGAACAAGGGCAAGGGTCAAAAACCCTTGGGGCCCAAGAAAAATGAAGGACAATTCAAAAGTTCCAAGGGACCTTGCTTTGTGTGTGGAAAGAATGGTCACTTTGCTAGAGATTGTAGGTTTAAGAGGAGCCAAAACAATAAGGCAAGAGTCAATTCAACCCAAGAGGAGCTAGTGGCAACACTAAGCGAAGTTAATGTCATTCATGGAAATGTGAGTGGGCGGTGGTATGATACTTGTGTCACCATTCATGTTACCTATGATAGAACATTTTTCAAGACCTTTGAATCTTCAAATGAAGGACATGAGATACAAATGGGCAATGAGAAAATGTCCAAGGTTGGAGGAAATGGAACTATTGATTTGTTCTTCACATCTGGCAAGAAGGTACTACTCGCTAATGTCTTGTATTTACCGAAAATAAGTAGAAATCTTGTGAGTGGCAATTTACATGGCAAACCGGGAATCAATGTTGTGATAGATTCTGACAAACTCATTTTATCTAAAGACAATATTTTTGTGGGAAAGGGATATGCTTGTGATGCTATGTTCAAACTTTGTACATCTATTAACCATGTGAACAATAAAGTTTCTTCTTCTTGTTGTTATATGCTTGACTCAAATTCTATTACTTTGCGACATATTAGACTTGCACATATAGGATTTAACACAATTAAAAAGGATGTCAAATGTGGATTAATTGATTGTGATAATGTTGAGCATGAAAAATGTGAATTATCTTTTAAATCAAAAATGGTAAAGAAACATTTTCCTAGTGATAAAATGAACTCTAAGTTGTTAGATTTGATACATAGTGATTTATGTGAACTTAATGGAATGTGACTAGAGGAGGAAGTAGATATTTTATTACTTTCATTGATGATTGCTCTAGGTTCACATATGTATATTTGCTTAAAAATAAAAATGAAACATTTGATGCATTTAAGGTTTATAAAGCGGAAGTTGAAAATAACCTTGAAAGGAAAATTAAAGTGCTTAGAAGTGATTGAGGTGGTGAATATTTTTCAAATGAATTTAACTTGTTTTGTGAAGAACATGGAATAATTCATGAATGTACAACCCCTTATACTCCACAACAAAATGGTATAGCAAAAAGAAAAAAATAGAACATTTATTGAGATGATTAATGCCATGCTATTACACTCAAAATTAAATTTTAGTTTGTGGGGTAAAGCCTTGCTATCCGCTTGTCATATCTTGAATCATATTCCCATGAAGAAAAATAATATCTCCCCATATGAGTTATGGAAATGAAAGAAACCAAACATTGGTTATCTTAAAGTATGGGGGTGTCTTGCTTATTGCAAGAGCACCAATCCTAAAAGGAACAAGTTGGGTCCAAGGGCTATAAGATGGGAATTTGTTGGTTATGTCCAAAATAGCAAAGCTTATAGATTATTAAACTTGGAGTCTAATGTAATAATTGAATCTAGAGAGGTTTAGTTCTTTGAGAACATGTCTTGCGATGATAATAAGTTAGAGCCAGCTCAAACTAGAGAGTTTCAAGAGGAAACTTCTAGAATAGTTGGTGAGCAACCTCAACTGCCTAGAAGGAGCCAAAGGCTCAAAGGTTTGGGATCAAACGACAAGTGTTCTCCAATAAAGACACTATACCTTGTTGAAGGTGATAATGATGACGTTACTTGGAAATATTCAATAGTACTTCAAATAGAAGATGATCCCAAAACCTTCAAAGAAGCAATGTCCTCAAGAGACTCCATTTTTTGGAAAGAGGCAATTAATGGTGAAATGAATTCAATTATATCAAACCACATTTAGGAATTGGTTGACATTCCAAAAGGGTCCATACTAATTGGGTGCAAATGGGTATTTAGAAAGAAATACCATACCGATGGCACCATACAAACATTTAAGGCTACACTAGTGGCCAAATGATTCAAACAAAGACAGGGAATAGATTACTTTGATTCATATGCACCGGTAGCAAGAACTACTTCTATAAGATTGTTATTTGTCTTATCATCTATATATAACATTTATGTTCACCAAATGGATGTCAAAAAAGCATTCCTAAATGGGGATATCGCGGAGAAGGTTTATATGGAACAACCAGAAGGTTTTGTTCTTCAAGGAAATGAACATAAAGTGTGTAGACTTGTCAAATCATTATATGATTTGAAACAAGCTCCAAAATAATGGCATGAGAAGTTTGATAAAATCATTGTTACTAATGGATTTAGACACAACAATGTGGACATGTGCTTATACTATAAGAATTTTGGTGACTTTGTCATACTTGTGTGTCTATATGTAGATGATATGTTGATTTTGAGTAATGACATGAAAGGAACAATAGAATCGAAGAGGATTCTATCTTCTAACTTTAAAATGAAAGACCTTGGAAATGTGGATACCATTCTAGGTATTAAAGTTAGAAGGAATAGTGGGGGTTTTGTGTTGAGTCAAACCCACTATATTAAGAAAGTGCTCAACAAATTCAGTCATCTTAAAATAAAAAAGGCACATACACCATTTGTGTAATGTCCCAAATTTCTAATAAGGCTTAGTGCCTTGATTAGTGTGCCGGGAGGACATAATTGGAATTATATGTGGAATTAATTGGATATATGTGTGATTATGTGGCATACATGATTTATATGGTAATATGAATATATGTGCATGTTTATGTGCATTAAACATGCATGTGGACCCGTTCTTGTTGATAAGGGCATATTTGTAATTTTGACCCGTTGAGGGTATAAATGTAATTATGTGTGTTAAATGATTGGGACCACATTATTATGTGGATATATTTGCAATATTTTGCTCAAGGCGATCCTAGTGAGCGGATTAGCGAAAAAGTCACAACGGGGTCAAATACCCAGCTTAGGGCGAGCCTAGGGGTATTTTGGGAAAATCTAGTGCGTATTCGGGGTTTGTCGGGTAACAGGTAGTTATTTGGTGATTATTTGGGTATGTCAGGATTAATAAGGAATTTATAGGACCTAATTGAGGATTAGCGAGAAATGCAGCTAATGACTGTTTTGCCCTTGAGAGCTTTGAAGGGAAAGTCTTGGATGAGGGGCATGATGTTCATTACCCTAGCCTTGAACTACCTTAGTCTTCTAGGGACCTTAGGATGTTCAGAAATCAAGCAGAAAGAAAAGAAGCACTAAGTCTATTCCCTTACACTTTCTCTCTCATTCATACCTTTTTCTCTTGGACACTAGGGGATTCTTGAATTTTGAGGAGGAAGGCTTGGAGAACTCAACCTTGGTGCTAGGTACTTGTTTAAGGTGCATTTAGGAGACGAATCCCAGCTAAGGTAACATATTTTGTCCTATAAACTCTAAGATTTTAATTTCCATTTTCAATGTTCTTGAGCTTTAAAGCTCAAGGTGGGATTTATGGGTTTTTGTGGGAATTTTGGGTATATGGCGGTGTTAACATGTGTTCTAGATGAATTTCTTTGAGTTTATAACTCAATTCTAGCTTTAGTTTATGTTTGGCGTCAGATTTAGTGACTTTGGTTAGGGGGAAAACACAAGAGAACTGTTGGAAAATCAGGGTTCACGAGGTCGCGTCGCGGAGCTACTCTTGAGCGTCGCGACACGAATGAACTCAGAAGCCTAAGGAGAACCACCTTAGCGCCGCGACACTGGGTAGGGCAAGCCGCTGCGCATGTCCAGGGAAATGCCTTGGGATGCTCTCTGACTTGTAGAGGGCCGCGACACCTCTAAGGAGCGTTGCGGCTCAAATAGAGATTGTTGGCAATTAGGGCTTTTAAGCTCGAGAACTCAAACCTAAGGGCTCAGGAAGGATTCTACTACCCGATTTAGTAGAATTCGAGGTCCTGGAGGCTAGTATGTTACTTTGAAGATTTTAATTTGTTTAGGTCTTGATTATTACCTTTATTGCGTTGTGACTAGGTTATATCGCTCAAGATCGGGAATAGGAATCGTGCTCAGGATCGCCTTATAATTTTTGCTCGGGACTTGAGGTAAGAAAACTACACCCTGATTATGGACGGGGATTAGACCCCTGTAAATGGATATGATTGTGAACATAAATTTGATTATTCATTTAGGCATGCTTGAATATGTTTCATATGATTGTGTACTATACGATCTATACATTTGATTATAATTAAATCGAAAGTACGACCTAAGGGACCTGGGGCTGACAGTAAGCGTGTGGAACGTAGCCTTGCCTAAGTGAGTTGGGGTCAGCCATAAGACTAAAGGTCTCAGCCTAAGAGCGCCAGGCCTGAACGTCACTTAAATAAATAAAAGTTTTGATTGCACTTGTCTAACTATATTGATTGTTAAATTGAATTATGTGTTCGATTGAGTAGGTTATTACTGCAAAGCTTATTGCTTATGCCCTGTTGTTTATTGAATTTGTGATTTAAGTTTACTATTTATATATTGTTGTTCATTTTTGTTTCTTGATTTAAGTTCTCTTATTGAGCCTTAGCTAACCGGTGCTATGTGGTGCAGGTAAGGGAAAGGGAAAGCTGGACCAGTCATGAGTTGGAGAGCTTTAGGGGCAGCGTGTACATTTGTAGGTGCTCAATTGCCTCAGCCAAGGGATCAATAGGGACTAGAGCTAACTTAATTTTTCCGCTTAGGCCGACTTATGTTGTAATTGATTTTTGAGTTGTAAATGTCTTGTAAACACTTATTTTTGGGACCTCATGTACAGACTTACGCTTTTTAATAAAAAACGACTATTCCTATGATCAAAATATTTTAACCCTGATCCATTAATTATCCTTAGTAACACGTTTATAACCAAATGAATTGATTAGAAAGTCCAACACTATTTAAAATACACAGTGTAATGGTCTTGGCTATCCAGGGTGTTACAACTTGGTATTATAGCGCTCTAGGTTTAAGGGTTCTTGAAGACTGGTTGGGCATGTACACTCGCCGCTAAAGACAAGCTCGACTCAGGGTTTGGTAACTATATATGTGATTATATGTTTAACTATTCCAATTACATAGGAATTCCTTATCTGCCTATTTAATAGGGAGCATGAGATATATTGATAGGGGCTTAGGTTTGACTGCTATATGTATATGATAAGGCATGCTTATTAGCATTGCTATTGCATGTGGATAATTGTTGGAATGCATGTTAGCATTGTGATTGTATATTGCGTGATTATTGGCTTTGGACTGTGGGGTGACTTCTAAAACCAATTATCATTTCTTGATCAGTCAAGCCGTGGATTACAAATATACTTTGAGAGTCATGCCTCCAAGGCGATCATTTCAACTAGTCGGTGCGGAGATCGAGGCTAGAGATGATAATCAAGGTCAGAACCCTCCGTCAGTCCCTGAGAACTGGCAGCAGATGCTTGTTGATATGAAAGCTAGACATCAGAGTCAAGAGGATGAGATATGCCTTCTAATCGCCAGAGACTGCTGCACTAGACTTGCCACATGTCGTGTCACGAGCCGCACAACAGCTTGAGATTGGAAAAGGTGGGAACCGTTGTACGAGAGATTCAAGAAGCAGCATCCTCCAATTTTTGAGGGAGGACTAGGTCTGCTCAAGGCTTAGAAGTGGATGAGCCCGACTACCTCCATCCTAGACTTTATGAGGGTGGTATGTAATGAAAGAGTGGCTTATGGCACCTTTATGTTTTGAGATGATGCTCCTATATGGTGGGAGGTGGCATCCCAGACTTGAGATGTTTCTACCATGAGTTGGGATGAGTTTAGATATCTGTTCAACTAGAAGTACTACAGTAATGTCGTTAAGGTGGCAAAGGTGAACGAGTTTACCAGTTTGGTGTAGGGTAGCATGATAGTTACTGAGTATGCCCTGAAATTTGATAGGCTGGCAAAGTTTGTACCTGATATAGTGCCGACAGATGCAGCCAGGCAAGATAGGTTTGTTCATGGGCGAAATGTTATTATAGCTCGAGATGTGCGGATTACATCAGTACCTAGGGAGACCACTTATGCCCGGGTGGTTGAGAAGACCCTCATGGATGAGGAGGTAGAGAACAAGATATGGAGGGAGAGCAATGCATGACGAGATGTCTAGAGAGCAATGCCTCCATTTGTAGGATCTGGTAGGGGCGAAGGCCCTAGTGATCAGAAAAGGAAGACCCCTGACACCTTGACCACTGCTGATCCTGATAGGAGGGGTCATGGTGTCCAGGGTGGCAATGAGTCATGGAGGAGTTACCCAGAGTGTGCTAGGTGTAGGAAGCACCATCTGGGCGAATGTCGGGCAAAGGCATGTTACTTGTGCGGGGTGATTGGGCTTCTCAAGAAAGACTGTCCAACTTTGAAGAAAGAGGAACCAAGGAAGGCGAACATCGTGACTCTAGCTTAAGTGTTCACCTTGATTCAGGCAGGGGCTGAGGCTAGTCCCTCGATGGTGACATGTTAGATTTCTAGTGCTGGCACTCCATATACTGTATTGATTGATTCTGGTGCTACCCATTCATTTGTTTCTAGCAGAGTGATTAATAGATTGTGTAGGCTCTATCATTATTATACTGCGGGGTTTGGGACTATATTGCCTACAGGGGAACGGGTAGTTTTTAGGAGATGGGTTAGGCCATTGCCAACAATGGTGGACAACAGGGAACTATCAGTGGACTTGATTGATTTGGGTATGGATGATTTCGACAAGATTTTGGGGATGGATTGGTTAGTCAGGTATGGGGCGACTATAGACTGCTAGAAGAAGATGGTACCATTTGATCCTTAGGGTGAGGACCCATTCATTTTTATTAGTACTATGCATGGACCCCGCATTCCTATGATATCAACATTGAAGGCAAAACACCTATTACATGGAGGTTGTATAGGATTTCTAGCAAGTGTGGTGGACACCACTAAGGTCATGCCAGTGGGACCAGAGGTATGTGAATTCTTATATGTGTTTCCTGAGGACTTACTGGGACTGACATTGCACCAGAAGATTGAGTTCATCATTGAGTTAGTGCCAAGTACAGAACCGATGTCGAGGGCGCCAAACAGAATGGCTCCGACAGAGCTGAAGGAGTTGAAGGTACAATTACAGGAGTTATTAGAACTGAGATTTATCAGACCTAGTTTCTCACCTTGGGGTGCTTCAGTATTGTTTGCAAAGAAAAAGGATGGGACCCTGAGGATGTGCATAGACTACAGGGAGTTGAACAAGCTAACTATTAAGAACAAGTACCCACTACCGAGGATTGACAACCTATTCGATTAGTTGCAGGGTAAGACAGTATTCTTGAAGATTGATCTCCGATCCGGTTATCACCAACTGAGAATCAAGGATGAGGATATTTGGAAGACGACGTTTCGCACGAGGTACGGGCATTACGAGTTTCTAGTCATGTCATTTGGGTTGACAAATGCCCCACCAGCATTTATGGATCTGATGAACAGGGTGTTCAAGGATTATTTGGATCAGTTTGTAATTGTCTTCATCGATGACATCTTGGTTTACTCTCGTTCAGAGGCAGAACATGAGCAGCATCTCCGATTGGTATTACAGAGATTGAAGGAGCACCGGTTCTATGCTAAGTTTAAGAAGTGCAAGTTCTGGTTACCGCAGGTGACATTCCATGGTCACATTGTCAGTGGAGACAGGATTATGGTGGATCCAACAAAGGTTGAAGCAGTTAAGGTTTTGCCGAGGCCAAGGAACGCCTCAGAGGTTAGGAGTTTCCTTGGATTGGCA
Source organism: Humulus lupulus (assembly GCF_963169125.1). Taxonomy (NCBI): domain Eukaryota; kingdom Viridiplantae; phylum Streptophyta; class Magnoliopsida; order Rosales; family Cannabaceae; genus Humulus; species Humulus lupulus. The sequence continues at coordinate 100,715,018 of NC_084798.1, read as the reverse complement.
AGGTATTATTGACGATTTGTGGAAAGATTCTCAAAGATTACTACATTGTTGACAAAGTTGACATGGAAGAACTTGAAGTTCGTGTGGTCAGATAGATGTGAGACCAACTTCTAGGAATTGAAGCAACAGTTGATTACAACTCCGGCACTGGGTCTTCCTTCATATGGGGATAGGTCTTGTTATATTATTTTATAATATAATATAATGTAATATTATATTATATTATAATATAATGTATTAGATTAAATAAATGTGACAAAGAGTGTCACACATTGTAACATATAATAGAGAGTTACAATATTCAGATATATCAGATATATCCAAATAATAGAACATATTTGGTGTTACAAATTTGTAACTTCCAAATATTACCCTTTATTGTGTAAATTTGTTGTTACACAATATTGAGATGAATTTCATAAATCCATATGTGATATGGCTGTTAGAGACATGATTTTAACCCCAATAATGTGTTTCGGGAGTTACAAAATCATTTGGGAGGGTTTGGAACCGTTTGGAAAAACAACACATTTTCTAGTGCTGAAAATGGTCGGTGGTCGCGACCTGTGGGACAGAGGCTAGTGGCCGCGGCCACTAATGTCTCTGGCCGCGGCCATAGGCCAAAACTGACCATTTTTTTTTTCTTCAGTTTTTTAAATCTTTGTTGAACGGCTCAATAAACCCAAATAACTCCCAAATCTCATTTTCAATCCAATTAAACATTGGTAACAGCCATGGGGGTTAGTGGAATTTTAAATTCAAAGGGTGTCTCTAAACTCTATAACTAGGAGCCTATAACTCACTTGTGAGACACAACATTTCTATCCATTAGAGCACTTGGCTAGAAACACCTTGAGGCTTGATAATTCCAGAAAGCATTTCCTATAATATGTGAGAGATCCCTTAGTGCTTGAGTTAGGGGGAAATAAGCTTTTGGACAAAGGTTTCAAACCTTGTTCAAGTTGGTGATCCCCAACACTCTTCACTTTGGTTGTGTGAGTGAGAGTTTATTGTTTTTGTTCTTATTCTTATTTTCTTCTATTTGCTTTTGTACTATTTCTTCTTGTTCTATTTACTTGTACTTTTGTTTAAGAGTTGTAATCCTTTTATTTCCTTTTGTTCAAACACTTATAATTTATTTGTATCTTTTGTAATAGATTTGTATTTTCTATTTCTATCATCTTACATCTCCTTATCCTTTTATTTGTAATTTTTCAGTTATAGAGTTGTAACCCTTTTTAAATCAATCATTATTATTTGTAATATATTGCATAGAGTTGTAATTTCTTACCATTTCCATTGAGGCAAATACATATTTTCCTAATAGGTTTGTGGTGTATTACGACACATTGAGATTGGGGTTATGATGTGTGTTGATGCAGAGTGGGAAGGTCATTGCCGACACATCGCGACAGCTGAAGGAGTATGAGCAGTGATGCCCTACTCATGATTTTGAGTTAGTAGCGGTGGTATATGCATTGAAAGCGTGGTGACACTATTTAAATTGAGAAAAGTGCAAGATATACATCGATCACAAGAGTTTGAAGTATTTCTTCACCCAGAAGGACTTAAACACGAGACATAGACGTTGGCTAGAGTTGGTAAAGGACTATGACTGTGATATCCTTTATCACCCAAAGAAATTCAATATAGTGGCAGATGCTTTGAGTCGGAGGGGTCCAGGACAGTTGTTCAGTTCAAAGCAAATACCTAAGGAATTAGCGGAACACATGACCAGAGCAAAGAAAAAGTTGGTAGTGGGCCAGTTGGCCAATATTACATTGCAGTCCACTCTGTTCGAGAGAATAGTGGAGGGCCAGATGAGGGACCCACAGTTGATGAGGTTTAGAGAGGGTGTCCTAGCTGGAGTAGCTAAGGTCTATTCCATTACAGAGACGGGTCTGTTGAGATACAAGGGTCAGATTTGTGATTTGATGGACATGGGTATCAGAAGAGAGATCCTTGATGAATCTCATACTACACTGTATTCATTACATTCATGCACCACGAAGATGTATCAAGATCTATGGTCATTGTATTAGTCGCAGAAGGCTATGGGGACTCAGCTGAAGTTCAGCACAGCATATCATCCTTAGACAGACGAATAGTCTGAGAGGACGATTCAGATACTGGAGGACATGCTTAGAGCATGCGTGCTGGACTTTGAGGGGTCTTGGATTAAGTATCTTCCGTTGATTGAATTTTCATACAATAACAGTTATTAATCAACGATTGGAGTAGCTTCATACGAGATGCTGTATGGAAGGAAGTGTAGGTCATCCATTCATTGGAATAAGATGATGAAAAGGAAATATTTAGGTTTAGAGATTGTTCAGATGACTAATGAAGCTATTGAGAAGTCTGAGATTGAATGCTCGCCTCGCAGAGTAGACAGAAAAGCTACGTTGATCCTAAGCGTAGAGACATGGAGTTCCAGGTCAAGCACGCTTAACTTTGGAGTTTTCAAGTGATGGGCTTCCGAAAAGAAGATGCATCTTATTGGCATAGGTAGTACCCATCAATCCATTTAAGCCCTCTTCAACTGTGTAGTCACATACCTACACAGTCTTAGAATCATCACACTTAACCTTCCCCAGGCAGTGTGGGATTGCACAGCTTTACCCGGCCTTTCCCTTTACGGATTATGGGATTCTGATTGTCACACCTATAGATTTGCTCTGCCCCCGTCATTATTAGGGGTTTGTGATGTGTTTCACATCTTAATTCTTCGGAAGTATGTGTTAGATACGACCTATGTATTGGGATATGAGGATCTGGAACTACAGACGAATTTGTCTTATGAGGAGCAACCAGTTCAAATCCTAAACAGAAAGGACAAGGTTCTAAGGAACAAGACGATTCCTCTAGTTAAACTCTTATGGAGGAAAAGCAAGGTCGAGGAAGCGACCTAGGAGCTAGAGTCAGTTATGCGGGATCAGCATCCCAAGTTATTCAGGAAATTTCGAGGACGAAATTTTCAGTAAGAGGGGATAGTTGTAACGTCCCAAATTTCTAATAAGCCTTAGTGCCTTGATTAATGTGTCGGGAAGGCATAATTGGAATTAATTCGATATATATGTGATTATGTGGTAATATAAATATATTTTCATGTTTTTTGGGTATTAAATATGCATGTGGGCCCGTTCTTGTTAAAAAAGGCATATTTGTAATTTAGACCCATTGAGGGTATAAATGTAGTTATATGGTTAAATGATTGGGACCACATTATTATGTGGATATATTTGCAATATTTGGCTCGAGGCGATCTTAGTGAGCAGATTAGCGAAAAAGTCACAACGGGGTCAAATACCTGGCTTGGGGCGAGCCTAGGGATATTTTGGGAAGATCTAGTGCATATTCAGGGTTTATCAGGTAACAGGTAGTAATTTGGTGATTCTTTGGGTATGTCGGGATTAATTGGGAATTTATTGGACCTATTTGAGGATTAGCGGGAAATGCGGCTAATGACTGTTTCACCCTTGAGAGCTTTGAAGGAAAAGTCTTGGATGAAGGGCATGATGGTCATTTCCCTAGCCTTGAACTACCTTAGTCTTCTAGGGACCTTAGGAAATTTAGGAATCAGGTAGAAAGAAAAGAAGCACTTAGTCTATTCCCTCACACTCTTTCTCTCTCTCGTTCATACCTTTTTCTCTTGGACACTAGGGGATTCTTGAATTTTGAGGAAGAAGGCTTGGCGAACTGAAGCTTGGTGCTAGGTACTGATTTAATGTGCAGTTAAGAGATGAATCCCAGCTAAGGTAACATCTTTTGTCCTGTAAACTCTAAGATTTTAATTTCAATTTTTGATATTCTTAAGCTTCAAAGCTCAAGGTGGGATTTATGGGTTTCTGTGGGAATTTTGGGTATATGGTGGTGTTAAAATGTGTTCTAGAGGAATTGCTTTGAGTTTATAACTCAATTATGGCTATATTTTATGTTTGGGATGAGATTTGGTGACTTTGGTTTGAGCGAAAATGCAGGAGAAGTGCTAGAAAATATAGGTTCGCAGGGTCGCGCTGCGTCGCTAAGCACTGCGGCTTGCATGAACTAAGAGGCCTAAGGGGGTTCGCTGAACTTCCTTGGGATGCTCTCTGACTTGTAGAGGGTTGCAGTGCCTCTGAGGAGCGTCACGGCTCAAATAGACACTGTTGGCCAATTAGAGTTTATGAGCTCGAGAACTCAAACCTAAGGGCTTGGGAAGAATTCTACTACCCGATTTAGTAGAATTCGAGGTCCTGAAGGCTAGTATGTCATTTCAAAGCTTTAAATTGGTTTAGGTCTTGATGATTATCGTTATTGCGTTGTGTCTAGGTTATACCGCTAAGGCTCGGGATTAGGAATCGTGCTCGAGATCTCTATATAATTTTAGCTCGGGACTCGAGGTAAGAAAACTACACCCTGATTATGGACGTGGCTTAGACCTATATAAATGTATATGACTGTGAACATAAATGTGATTATTCGTTTAGGCATGCTTGTATATGTTGCATATGATTGTGTATTGTACAATCTATACGTTTGATTATAATTAAACTGAAAGTCTGGCCCAAGGGAGTTGGGGTCGACAGTAAGCGTGCGGAACGCAGCCCGGCCTAAGCGAGTCGGGGTCGGCCATAATACCAAAGGTCTCAGCCTAAGAGCGCCGGGCCTAAACATAACTTAAATAAACAGAAGTCCTGATTGCACTTGTCTAACTATATTGATTGTTAAATTGAATTATGTGTTGGATTGAGTAGGATATTACTGCAAAGCTTATTGCTTATGCCCTGTTGTTTATTGAATTTATTGATTTAAGTTTGCTATTTATATACCGTTGTTCATTTGTGTTTGTTGATTTAAGTTTTCTTGCTGAGCCTTATCTCACTGGTGCTATGTGGTGCAGGTAAGGGAAAGGGAAAGCTGGACCAACCGTGAGTTGGAGAGCATTATGGGTGGCCTGTAGATTTGCAATTGCTCGACCGCCTCAGCCAAGGGATCAAAAGGGACTAGAGCCAACTTAATTTTTCCGCTTAGGTCGGCTTATGTTGTAATTGAATTTGGATTTGTAAATGCCTTGTAAACACTTATTTTTGGGAACCCATGTACAGACTTACGTTTTTTTAATGAAAAACGACTATTCCTATGATCAAAATCTTTTAACCATGATCCATTAATTATCCTTGGTAACACGTTTATAACCAAATAACTTGATTAGCAAGTCCAACACTGTAACGCCCTAAACTCCAGGGATCGTTACGGTGTGCCTTGTAAACAGTGCTAAACTCTCTAATTGAGTCATTTGGCCAAAATCGTGTAACTAAGTATGATTAGCGGTTTAGGGATTAAAATTTTTGGTTAAGATATAACGTTTCATTAGAACGTTTACTGTATATATTGGGATCCCAAAAGTATAATGTAAATGTCTATTACAAGAAAATATTTACAACAGGCCGATCTAAGAAGCAAAACAGGGTTTAACCCTAGTTCCTTTTTCAACTGTCGGCCGTGGCGGTCGAGCAGCCACATATGTACACGTCGTTACCTAAGCTCTCCAACTCATGGATGGTCTAGTTTTCTTTTGTCTTTACCTGCACCACATAGCACCCGTGAGCCGAAGCCCAGCAAAAAAACTCAACATGCTCATGAACAGTAATAACAAGTCATCAAATCATAATGTGCATGCCTAGCAATAATAGCTTCCGTCATGCATGCAAATAAGTTCAAATAAATGATTATGGGGTCCTGCATCTGAATAGAATACTAATGAGTCATTCTCTGAGGACCTGCTTCCTGAATAGATGACTAGTAAGTCAATCTCAGAGTGGGTGACTAATGAGTCACACCCTGCATAGGTGACTAATGAGTCATACTCTGTATAGATGACTAATAAGTCATACCCTGTGTAGATGACTAATGAGTCCATCTCTGTCTAGGTGACTAATGAGTCATACTCTGTATAGGTGACTTATAAGCCACACTCTGTATAGATGACTAATAAGTCTATCTCTATGTGGATGACTAATAAATCAATCTTTGTGTGGATTACTAATGAGTCATATCCTGTATAGGTGGCTAATGAGTCACGCTCTGGAGGTCCCATACCCTCCTAGCCATGTGACATGTAGGTCACCTTAGCCTTTCTGGCTCTGGCTCTAACTAACTAGCCCTTAGACTAGACAAGCGCTTTTAAATTTCATCGACCTTGAGGTCGGTCTGGCATTAATGCTCATTTGAGTCATTCAATGCAGATATCAATTAGATCTAATCTTTTATCGGCTTGCGTTAAACACGCTAAGGCCGTACTTGACTTATAAGTCAATCCCATGTGACCAGTGCTCAATACCATTGCCGAACCTGACTAATGAGTCACAGCTTCACAATTGATATCGACACCATTGCCAATCCCTGAATAATAAGTCAGTGCTTCCTCATTTAGGTAATACACACAGACATATATCATATGTCGAATATTCAGATATAAGGCATTTGGCATGCTCACTCAGTAATCAAAAGCATAATTATAATCATGCACAATTACAGAGACTCAAGCTCTGATCAATCTCATAATCAATATTCATAGCGTGCCCTAATCACATGTTTCTTGTGCATCACATGCATCACATTTAGTCACTTGGCATGCCTTAACAACAACCATGCATGTCACATTTAACCATCCAGCATGCATCAAGAATAACAATGCATGTCATATATACACAGGGTGCAGTTTTCTTACCTTTGGTCCAAGCACAGGTTACCAATAAATGAGCCACAAGCACGATCTTGATTCTAAGCCTCTAGTGATAACCTAGTCACAACCATAATATAAAACCTCATCAAAATGAGTAAATAAATACTTCCAAACCCAACCCAAGCCTCTGGGACATCGAATCCCACTCAACTAGGTAGTAGGATCGATCCCAGGCCCTTAGAGTTAAGTTCCCATGCTCAAAACATCAATTTGGCAAAAAATGGCATCAAGCGCTGCGGCCCTCCCGACAAGCGTCACGGCCCTTAGGCTTATCAGCGACCTCCACCTGCTTCAACAAGCCAGGGCCGCGGCCCAACCACGAACCAGCCATTTTTCCTCGTTTTCTCCATTTTAAAACCTTCCAACAACCTATCCAAACATCCCCAAATCATAAAATCAAAGTTCCCAAACATCCTAATCATCCAAAAACATTAAAACCCAAGTTTCAAATCACCCAAAAACTCATTAAAACACAAAAATCCAATTCAAGCTTAAAAACTTTAAAAACATAGAACTTAAAACTTGGATTACCTCTGATTGAGTTGTTTTCCAACTAAATCCTCTGGAAAATAAGCTTCTAATCTTTCCTAGGATCGCTATGCCTCGATCCTCGCTTGAATCCGAGTCCTAGAACTCAAGTTTCCTTCGAAAATGCGATCGGGAGACGAAAATGGAATTTTGAGGGAAAGAGAAAGTACAAAACGTTCTTTTTATTCCTTTAAAGGTTACTTCAAGCTTAAGTAGTCGCAAACAAATCCTAACGCTTGGGGTCCCGAAAACACCCCCGGGGACAAAATAGTCAAAACCTCAAGAATTTCCCCCTGATCTTACTAACTCCCAATTTATCATCAAATTCTTGTTCCCATTACCCAATAACCCGATAATGCTCTAAATACCCCTTGACTCACTCCGAGTCAAGAATAAATCCCGTTGTGACTTTCCCACTAGCTTACCTCCTAGGATCATCTTGTGCTGAGTAACCCTGGCATAACCAAATAATAATAAAGCACCACACACATATCACATATATGCCAAATATGCCCGAAATGGCCAAAATATGAAAATCACCCAATTAATCAGAAATGGGTTCACATGCATATTGAATACTCCTCAACATGCATATAATCATTTAATAACATAATAAATCAATTATGGCCCTCCCGGCCTCCTAATCAAGGTCCTTAACCTTATTAGGAAATTTGGGGCATTACAAACACTATTTAAAATACACAGTGTAATGGTCTTGGTTATCCTGGGCATTACAATTTGATTCAAACATGAAGTTTGAAAATATGCAAGTGCAATAGGAAGCCTAATGTACGCCGCTTATTGCACAAGAGCGAATATTGCATATATGGTTAGTAAACTTAGTAGGCTTACTAGCAATCCAAGTATCAAGCATTGGCAAGATATTGAGATAATTCTTTGTTAAATAGAAGGGTACCAAAGAGTATAGTCTTCACTATACAAATTTTCCAAAAATACTTGAAGGATATTCCGATGCTAATTGGATATCTAGAGTTGGAGATAATCTCTCTACCACCGGTTGGGTGTTTACTCTTGGAGGAGGTGCAATCTCATGGGACTCCAATAAGCAAACTTGTATATCACGCTCAACCATGGAAGCAGAGTTTATAGCTTTAGCAGAAACTAACAAAGAGGTCGAGTGGCTTGAGAATCTCATGATGGATATTCATTTAACCATGAATTTGGTATCAACAATTATATAATAGTGTGTATAATGGAAAGTCTAGACACATTAGTCTAAGACATGAATATGTGAGACAATTGATTCAAGGTGGAATCATATTGATCTCATATGTTAAGACAAGTGAGAACTTAGCGGATCCATTTACAAAACCTCTTGTGAGAAGATTAGTAACTTCTACTTCAAAAGGGATGGGATTGAAACTCCTAGAATAATAGATTCACCAATGATCCCAACCCAACTCTCAACTTGAACAAATCTATGGAAATAGTTCAATGGGTAAGAACAAGTCATTGATAAGTGAATAGTTTCAACATTAAAAATTATGATGAGTTCAATCCGAGATGGTTAGTGTTGGTTGCTACCGAGTTAGGGTTAAGCCTAGGGCTTTTAATGAAGTTCAGTTGAGTGCAACAAGCATCTATAAAGGTAGTAAAGATGTTGTAAGAAGTTCATATATGTGTATCACCGGTTTTATCATATTGAATACTTGGTTCTTACATATGTGAAGTTCATGAAGAGATGAGCACATGACCGTGATAGTGCTAAGTGAGAAAGTGGAAAAAACAAAAGATGTGGTGGAGGTGTGCGAGGTATCACTGGTTTTATCATATGGAATGCTTGGTTCAAGTTTTAAGCAACTAATGATTTCGTTAAGACTTTGTGGTATTTTCACTAAGGTAAAGTTTAAACTGAAAGGCACTTTATTTTATGCATCAAAAATTATTTTAAGCTAGAGAATGAGGCTTGTATTTAACCAAGTGAGGGATTGTTATGATTGGTTAAATACAAAATATAAGTGGTAACATACAAAGCAAGGTATAAACACTTAGTAAGTTTCACATAGTGAAGATGGGAAATTTGAGCTTCAATTGTAAGCACTTTTAAAATGCAATTTTGGGTCCGAAGTGATGCATGAAAGTATCTAAGGGTTCCCAAAATGTTTTGTAGCATTTAGAGCATTTTTAGGACCTTTGAAAGTGTCCTAAACTAGAGAGGGTGGCGATACGTCACCACCCAAGTGGTGTAGCATCGCCTGATGCTTAGGGTTTCAAGAAACCCTTAAAGGCAATGCTTCGCCTGCTTGCAAGCGACGCATCGCCTACTGTAGTATGTAAAAGTTAAGTGAAATGATCTTAATGACGTGTTTTACAAGTCTAATCCTATTGGTTAAACCTAATGATGATGCCTACTCTATATAAATGTCAAAATGGTGTTTTGGAAGACTTGATCACTCTCTCTAATATTTCTCTACCTTTTCTCTCTCTGGCTCCAAGAATCTCTAGTTTTCTCCAAGAACTCTCAAAGAAAGTGCTTGACTTTGAGAGTTTAAGGCTTGTTAGATCTCAATCCTCATTTCCTCAAGATAATGCCTCAAGCATCCATGGTGGCTAGGAAATAGAGTATTAGGACAGCGTTTGCAACGTGTATAAGTCATGGTTTTGTGTATTTTGCTTTGCTCAAGGTGGTGGTTTTGCCTAGGGTTTTTAAAGCTTCATCAAAGTTGAAGAAGACTATTGATCTACTTGGGTTTGCAAGTTCTTTCTCAATCTTTTCTTAGTCTTTGTCAATCCATTTTTTGTGTAGATTCTATTTTTCGTGGTGGTGTTATCTCACTCTCCCTCAACAATTATAACTCTTTAAGGTAAACAATATTTTAATAAAGAGTTAAATACATATTTAGTCTTCTCTTATACAATATTATTGTATAAAGCACCTCCACTAAGATGTCTTACTACACCAGTGATCCGGATCTAAATCACATGAATTCATAATAGTAGTGGACCGTACTAGCAGTGTTTAATTAAAGATTTCATAACTTTAATATAAACTGCGGACTATCTAATTCATTATTTGTAATCTTATTCCTCTCATACCAATACAAGATTATTGCTACATTAATGAATTATGAATTTTTTGACATTCATCTAAACATTATTCAATAATAATAAAAATTAATTATATATAAAAAAAATCTTTTATAAATTTCATAAATAATGAACTACTTTCATTGCTTTAAGGGCACTATGTCCAACAAGAGGTGCTAGGTAGACTCAAGGATGTAGGAAATTTTTAGTGTGGTCAAGAGGAATTTCACCTTATTTTGTCACCTAGTAAAATTGGATCCATCAAACCTATCCAACTTCACTAGGTCTTGGTTCATTATCTTGATGGTCTCTCCTTCCATTGAAACAAACAAAGGGTTAATCTTTTCAATGATAGAGAAATGAATATTGCTTCAATGGAAATAGTAAAAAACCAAATACAACTATATGCAAGAAATACAATAGACAAGGTATTTGATTAAATAAATGTTACAACTCAATTGCTAAAAGTGCAAATAAATAGAAAAGATGTAGAAGAAGAATACAACTCAAACCATAAATAATACAATTAAATATATAAACTAAAAGAAAGAAATAAAAACAAAAGAAATAAAGAACAAGAATAAGAACAAGAACTCTAGAAAGAAACTCTTACACTCACACAACCAAAGTGTAGAGTAGTGGAGATCACCAACTTAAACACGGTTCAAGACCTTTGTCCAAAAGCTTATTTCCCCTATTCTCTAAGCACTAAGGGATCTCACAATTTGGAAATAGCTCTATGAAATTATCAAGTCTTTTAGTGTATTTCTAGCCAAGTGCTCAAGTGGATAGAAATGGTGTATGTTACAAGTGAACACAAGACTCTTATTTACATTATTTTTGGATCACCTTTTGATTTTCAAACTCCACAAACTCTTTGGCTGTTACAAAACATGGTGTTAAATGGAATATTTAGGAATTATATGAGTTGTTTGAACCGTTTGGAAATGTTTAAAACAACTAAAAAGTTGAGTTTTTACATACCAGGCGATGTGTTGCCTGGTACTAGGCGATGTATCGCCAGTCTACAATTTCGCATACTAGGACTTGCGATGCATCACCTCACAATGGGCAATGCAACACAGGTCCCTTTGTTTTGCTCACTCCTTTTGGCACCCAAAATTTCCACAAAAACGTCCAAATCAATTTCATATGATTTGTAACTTCCATACTCTTTATGATAGTCAAAATTACATCTTAACAACTATAAAATATTATAGTTTTATGAAAATCAAATTCAAAGTGTGTAACTCCAACTTGCAAACTTAAGAATGATGATTATTTGGGAGTTACAATATTTTAATAAGATTTTGTACACCCAAATATATATTACAAGATTTCTTGTCACACTCTAATTTATTTGTCACACATATATTTAATCAACATTATATTATCATATTAAAATAATATAACATGTTGTGGTTGCTTTTTTTTTCCTTCCAGGTACTCACACACTGCCTTTTCCATTACTTTGTATATTGTTTTACTCGTATGCTTCGTTCCATTCCATTTTTGAATCCAAAAATCATTGCTTTTTAGCTTGGTCATTTAACTTTGTTTGAAGTGAGGGTAACTCCTGGGCCCATGATCTAGCTAGTTGGTCCTTCATTAATTAGTATTATAGAGCGCATGATTTTTCCTAAATGTGTTTTGTAGTGTTTATGTAACTTTTCACTCTATACTCTTTGATTTTCTAACAAACACTTTTAATGATGTAGGATATATATATTTAGAATATTTTATAACTTTATTTTGTTATATTTTGTCTTTTTGTTATTTTTGTCTTATTATTAGTGTTGACCGCGTTTTTGGCCAACGACGTGAGAACGTCCAAAACGACAAAAACCTTCAAGAGAAATAAACGACACAGACGATTTTGAAAAGAAAGTAAATAACACACGTAATTTTTATAGTGGTTCAGCCCCAATGTGTTGGTAATAGCCTAATCCACTTAGAGTTGTGATTATAGATCTGCACTCAAGATCAGATGAATCTGAGCCAACTGAGTTTCTTCAGTGCAGATTACAAGAATACAAGAATTCTCTCAAATACAAGTACTCTCTCTCTCTAAAAAATTCGGATCAAATGTTCAAAAGACCAAAAGTCCAAAAGTCCCCTTTATGATGCCATAAGCCTTGTATTTATAGGCTTAGGATCGTATAGATGATATCCCCATAATCGGGATATTTTATTATTCTCAGTATATTTAAATTACAATAATATTCAAAATATAACAATACACTAAAGTTGTGGGATAAATTGAGAGATTCCTGCGTATGCCAAGACCGATTCTTGTTGAATTCGTTTATGGGAATCTTGACATAGTCCTCCTCTATCTAGTCGATCCATATCTCAGCCAAGCTGGTTGACCACACCTTCACTGGGCAGACATGCACTTATCTGGTCGGACATGGTCATGACCGATCGGCCAAGTTCATGCCTGGTCGGACAAAGTCATGCCTGGGCAGGAAAGGTTATGCCTGGGCAGACAAGGTCATTCCTGGGCAGGCAAGGTCATGCCTGGGCAGACAAGGTCATTCCTGGGCAGGCAAGGTCACTCCTAGGCAGACAAGGTCATTCCTGGGCAGACAAGGTCATGCCTGAGCAGACGATCATATGACTGGTCGGACAAGGTCATGCCTGGTCGGTCATGACACTTGACTGGCCAGTCAAAACTCTTCATTGGTCTATCGGGCTACTCCTAAGCCAGATCACTTTATCACAACTCTGAGGAGCCAATATATTTATTGACTATTAATGTGTCTTTTACTGACCATGTACTGCCACTTGTCACCTCTACTGCCACGTCATCGATCTCTAATTTTTGGGGATAACAATCAGGTTTATTGTAATGGTTATATAAGCCTAGTGGAAAGAATGTAATGACGACTTTTAGAATTGATTTTTGAAATAGAATTTTGAGAGTCTCTCATATTTGGGGTTTTCTCCTTGTTTGCTATGGATTTGGCATGAGCATTGCTCAACTATCCAACCCACTACATCCTTTGGTATTCAGAGCCTCGGTTCTTTCCCGAGAGGTACGATAGCCATGGATGGTGTATGGAGTCGCTTCAATGTCAACGAACATGAAGTAGAAGCCTTTTGGGTGGATCAAAAACTTCAATGGATGCGAATGTGAGATTTAGCTCAATGTCGATCCGAGGGAGTTAGAGATTCAAGCGACGGAGAATGGCGATTTCGAAGGTGGAGTGCCAATCAACGATCAATTTCTCCACCAAGGTACTGTTCATCATCTCCATTTTCATCACCCTCTTCATCTTCTCGGTATTACCATCTTTCAACCTCACACCCACCACCACCACCACAACACTACCATGAACCTCCACAACCACTACCATAACTTCAATACTGTATCCCACCATCCCCACCAACCCATTTATACTCATCGTCTTCTCATTCTCGATACTGTCATCCTACCCACCATATATTACACCAACCCCCACCCTTATTCCGTGACCCTCCACCACCATCTTCCCTAGCACATTGTCATGACCAAACCCTTCAAACCCACAACACCCAACCCGCGATACCCATTGCACCTCCAAAGCCAAATCAGATTTCCCATAAGAATTTACAAACTACCAATGAAAAATAACGAGATTGGCGTTATACAATGACAAATCACACCCATGATGTATTACTCAGAGCAAGAGAAGCCAATAGTCATGGGTTCGACTTTAAGGACGACCTAGTCGATACTCATGACCCTGGTGGCTTTCCTAAAGACTCTCGATCCCAACAGTCAGCTCCGAAAATGGTGCATGACATCAGCATGGTTGGCTGTGGGGATGATCTTCTCCAACAGGCAGCAATGACAAAAGCTTCACTACACGCCAACCCAACTCCACTCGTCGATCCCTTGGCAGCAGAATGGTCGATGTTGGTCATCTTCTCCACAACTTTGTAGTAGAGGAAGCTCCACAGCGTCTTCCTCTCTTTGCACGAACAACGTTGCAATGTGTTCACACATTGTTTTGGGCCAAAATCACCTTGCCCTAAGTGAATGCCCAATTATGGACAAAGCAATAAGTGAAGGCCCAATTGAGAATGCAACATTACGTGAAGGCCCAAAATCAATGAGTGTGACTGATTAGTTATGAAAAATGCATAGTTATTGATTTTAATGGCCAAAATAAATAGAGTTTAATTAATATTTTCATTGAATTAATATAATTTATTTTATAAATGAAAATGTTTGATTATTATTTAATTTATTGTTATTTTGTAGGATTAAAGATGCATTTTGTCATAAAGAATAGAAAGAAGAAAGAAATAAATGAAGTTGAAAAAAGGAGGAAAAGTTGGCATTTTTGCAAAAATTGAAGCCTCTCCCAGCAGGCCCAGCTCTCCCCAGGCTCGCTGAAAGCCTCTCACGCCTAAGCCAGCCTCCTTGCTCCTCCTTGTGCCACCTGTCCAAACCAACTTCAATTTCCCCCAGCCCCTCCATGGCTCCAGCGGTCCAACACAGTAAGCCCAATGCCCAAGCAACTCCCCAGCAGCCCAACGCCTCACCCAACTTCCCAGCAGGCCCATCCGAAGCAACCAAACTCCAACACGGCAAGCCCAGTCCGAATCAGACCCAGCCTTCTCCTCTCCCAGCCAGTGCCTATGTGGCACCTCCCCATTGGCTGGGAATGGGTCAAAACCCTCCTCTGCCACCAGCCACTCTCAGCCCATGTTTTGTGGGTATTGGGCCTTGCAAAATTGTTATTTTGAGCTTTAAAGTTCATACTTTGTGGTATTTTAGAAAAAGGGCATATTGACTATACACCAAAATAACTAGGTTAATATTTATAATAAGATTTGATTTTTCAAAATCATATTTTATTATTAATATTTCAGATTTATTTTGTAAACCTCATTTTGTTGTTTCATTTCTTTTTAGTCACTTTCTCCCTCTATAAATAAGGACTCTCATTTCACATTTTGTATGTAATTTTAGGTAGCAAAACTCTACCAAATTTTAATCTCATTTCTCATATTTTCTCTCTAGAATTTCATGAGAATGTCTAGCATAATAGGCTAACCTTCTTAGGAAGGTTAGGATGATCCTATATGCACTATGACTTTGTTTGATATTTTTGATTCACCATGTGCTTAAAGTTTATATATTTGAGTGATTTATTTTCTTTCATATCTATTTCTTCATCTTGTTATCTATATTTATGTTAACTAATAGTATATATATATATATATTTGTCAAGCACTTTCTATGTATTATCAAATTAGTGAAAATAATATAGATAATATCCGTATCATTTTCTCCATCTCATTCGTATATATTCACTTTTGCTAACATCTATATAGAATTAGTCATGCTCTTTCTATGTATTTTTTAAATAGTAAAAGTAATATTTGTGTTAGGTTTGATGTCCAATCTTTTATTGCATTATGGCCAATGGTATAATGTCATTTTTAGATTTCTCATAAGATTTATCTCATCCTTCTATGGTAAAGAATAGTAATCACTTGAATACATTTTTGTAAAATATATTTGTGCTTCAATGTTAAATCTTCCAAATGAATAGTTGGGATGTGAACTACTCATTTGTGTATAAGTATGCTTCCTTCCTACTTTTTACCTATTGTTACATCACACTTTAGTCTATCTTTATTTCTAATATTTAAATCTCAAAAACAAAAAAAATATCACTTGTTCTATTTGTTTCATATTATTTATCTCTAAACTTTATTTATTGATTAACTTTATTTCTTTGCCTCATTGTAGAATCGACCGCCCGATATACTAAAACCACCACTTAGTGGATGAACGTTTTGGGCGTTAAACAGTGACCCAAGGACTAATGGCCTTAAATCAATTCTTTAATTTCTCAACAAATATTGGTCTATGCTCCACTTGTGTAAATTCATCTTATGCCAATTCCTTTTATATTCTAATATTTTATGGATATAAGGAGCACATTGATAATATATTTAATTGGATGCAAGATGTGGATTTTGATTTTAACCATACAATTGTAGAAGATAATTCAAGTTAGTGGCATGTAAATTAAGGGGTTTTGCTCAAGCTTCTTGAAGTCAATTGGTGTTTCAAAGAAAAAAACAAGGTAAACTTCCGGTGCACAATTGGCCAAACATGAAACAACTCTTGAGTAAGAAATTTCTTCCTAATTTTGATCCAATTTTATTTAAAAAATATCTCAATTGTAAGCAAGGAGAAAAATTAGTATTGTAATATGGCAATGAGTTATCTAAGCTAAGTCAATTGCTTGATGTTGATGAATTTGAGCTCCAAAGAGTTGCTAGATTTGTTAGTGGATCAAAAAAAGAAAATCGTTATAAGATGTTCTTGCTTGCTTTGTGTAATTTATGAGATTATTGCATTGGCCACCCAAATTGAGTTTGATTTGTTGATGAAAAAAGTGGCCTTCAAGAAGAATGTATGGATGCAAATCAATTATTTGATGCTAAGTGTTGACGGTGAAATCTCGTCAACGAAATTAGATCGGAAAACTCAAAGGTAAGTCAGGTGATGTTTATATAAGAACTGAGAATAAACTTTAAGGAAAAGTAAACACAGATAAATGATGGAGCAAGTCTTGGTATATTTCTCAATAGCCTCTGCTTACAATGAATTTTCCAACCCCTCATTCTGAGGGGTCAAGCTCCTTTTATAGTTGGGCTCTAATGGCCCCTTATACATGGTGGTCCCTTGGGACAAAATAGTACATAAGTACACTGTCAGGGTAATAGCACATGTGGGAGTGGTATGGGAAGAGTGGTGGAGCAGAAGATCATAGTGTCAGCCTGGTACATAGTCAGAGGCATGCATATAGTGCCTCCACTCTCTGCACAAATCCGTACCTCCACTACCTGTGTGATACAAGTGTCAGGGTCATGCTTCTGTCCTCCTCATGGTTGTACGTCATGCACTCGTACACGTACGGTTACTATGTACCCGATGGTTATTCTCGCCTCTCCAAGGCATGTATCTGCTCAAGGCTATTCCACGTCCTACTAAGTGTAGGGAAGCTAGTGTGTTGACATGAACGATATACTCAGTCATCTATTCCACTATTGGCTCTATACCTAATAGTTATTGGGTCTCTCCTATTGCTCTTCATCTCATGTGACTCATAGGGAGAGTGGTGCCCCGTTGGTGGCACTTACCTCAGGAAGAGAGGTAAGGCCTCTTCAACGGGGCCTGCTGCGTGTGTGATGAAGCATGACGCCTAAAAATGGGATGAGGGTCTCATCTTGTGAAACCATCACT
Source organism: Humulus lupulus (assembly GCF_963169125.1). Taxonomy (NCBI): domain Eukaryota; kingdom Viridiplantae; phylum Streptophyta; class Magnoliopsida; order Rosales; family Cannabaceae; genus Humulus; species Humulus lupulus. The sequence goes on along the minus strand of NC_084798.1, from coordinate 100,697,460 downwards.
TTGCAGCCCCCACAATACGAGGCCCCTGGTATATAGCCGAAGGGTGTTTAGTGGAGGCTATGTCTCTTGAGGCCTTTGACGTGGCCAGTGCGCAAGGCGAGGCACACGAGGACACTAGGTATGCGTGGCCCTTGGGGGCGAGGCCCTTGGGAGCGAGGCTCCTTTGACGCGTGCCCCCATTCGCATGGCCACCTGATGCTACGGGCGTGGCTGCACGAGGCCGAGGGCCGGCTCGGGCGCGAGGCCACCTGGTGTGCAAGCGTGGCTGCACGAGGCCGAGGGCCTACTGGGGCACGAGGCCACCTGGTGTGCGGGCGTGGCCGCATGAGGCCGAGGGTCTGCTGGGGAGCGAGGCCGCCTGGTGTGTAGGCATGGCTGCGCGAGGCCGAGGGCCTGTTGGGGCGCGAGGCCGCCTGGTGTGCGGGCGTGGCTGCGCGAGGCCGAGGGCCTGCTGGGGCCAGAGGTCGTCTGGTGTGCGGGCGTGGTTGCGCGAGGCCGAGGGCCTACTGGGGCGCGAGACCGCCTGGTGTGCGAGCGTGGCTGCGCGAGGCCGTGGTGCGGGGCCTTGGTGGCGCGCGAGGCCGTGTCGTGCATGGGTGCGAGATGGGTCCCTAAAACAGTTGGTGCGATATTCCCGTAGCATATCGGGTGTACCCACGAGGCGTTTATGGGAGCCTATCACGCGCTTTTAGCCTTTTTATAACTGTTGAATTTCGAGCATCCACATTTCTCATGAGACAATCTCCTGTATTCAAAAAAGGGCCTACAGGCTCGAGTCCAATTTCATGATTAAGTGGCCTTTATCCCTCTGTTCTAATCAGGGACTAGAGATTTCTTATTTGGTGGATTTTTGGCATCCACACTAAGTTTGTCCATGGAGACTAAAATGGGAAGGTGAGGTAAATGGTGGAAAGCTTGGCATTTCTTATCATTTTTTTTGGCTATTACTTTTGTACCATTGTGGCTTTGGGGTGAGATTCGAAGAGATTTTTCCATTGGGGTTTACCACTATCACAAGTTCAACAATGGTTGTAACATCCTCCTAATCCAAGACCGTTACACTGTGTACTTTAAATAGTGTCAGACTTGCTGATCAAGTTATTTGGTTATACATGTATAACTAAGGTTAATGTCAAGGGTTATGGTAAAAATATTTAGTCAAAGGAAATATTGACTTTTCCTTTGAAATTTTAGTACATACATGGGATCCAAAAATAATATAAACAAATGTTTAAAATGATATATACAAGTCAAAAGTTACAACCAGCTAGCCTAAGCGGCAAAATAAAGGATATAATCCTACTTCCTCTGAGATATCATTGGTCATGGTAGATGAGCAGCCGCATATGTACACATTGCCACCGAAGCTCTCCAACTCATGGCTGGTCCAGCTTCCCTTTCCCTTTACCCGCACCACATAGCACCTGTGAGCCAAGGCTCAACAAAAAAACTTAAACATGTGCATGTGCATGAGCATTAAATGTTATATTATTTTATAATATAATGTAATATTATATTATATTATAATATAATGTTTTAGATTAAATAAATGTGACAAAGAGTGTCACATATTGTAACATATAATAGAGAGTTACAGTATTTAGATATATGGATATATCCAAATAATGTAACATATTTGGTGTTACAAATTTGTAACTTCCAAATATTACCCTTTATTGTTTAAATTTTTGTTACACAATATTGAGATGAATTTCATAAAGCCATATGTGAAATGGCTGTTAGAGATATGATATTAACCCCAATAATGTGTTTTGGGAGTTACAAAATCATTTAGGAGGGTTTGGAACCGTTTGGAAAAACAGCACATTTTTAAGTGCTGAAATTGGTCGGTGGCCGTGGCCACTGAATGTTGGTGGCCGCGACTTGTGGGACAGAGACCAGTGGCCACGACCACTAATGTCTCTGGCCGCGGCCATAGGCCAAAAACTGACCAATTTTTCAATTTTTTCAATCTTTGTTGAACGGCTCAAAAAACCCAAATAACTCCCAAATCTCTTTTTTAATTCCATATTAATACAATTAAACATTGGTAACAACCATGGGGTTTGGTGGAATTTAAAATTCAAAGGGTGTCTCTAAACTCTATAAATAGGAGCCTATAGCTCACTTGTAAGACACAACATTTCTATCCATTAGAGCACTTGGCTAGAAACACCTTGAGGCTTGATTATTCCAGAAAGCTTTTCCAATATCTGAGAGAGATCCCTTAGTGCTTGAGTTAGGGGGAAATAAGCTTTTGGACAAAGGTTTTAAACCTTGTTCAAGTTGGTGATCCCCAACCCTCTTCACTTAGGTTGTGTAAGTGATAGTTTTTTTGTATTTCTGTTCTCCATTTTATTGTATTGTTTTCTTCTTATTCTCTTGTTATTTTTACTTGTATATTTTGTTTAAGAGTTGTAATCCTTTCTTTTGTTTCAACCACCTTTATTTTACTTGTAATCTTTTGCTTAGAGTTGTATTCTCACCATTCTCTTCTTCTTCATCATCTTCTTCATTTTCTTTGTTTATTTGTAATTTTCAGTTATATAGTTGTAACTCCTTTTTAATCAATCATTATTTATTTGTAATATATTGCATAGAGTTTTAATTTCTTACCATTTCCATTGAGGCAAATACATTTTTTCCTAACATTCAAAAGCTTATCCCTTTGTTTGTTTCAATGGAAGGTGAGACCATCAAAATCATGAATCAAGACTTAGTGAGGTTGGATAGGTTTGATGGATCCAATTTCACTACGTGGCAAGACAAGGTGAGATTCCTTTTGACCACTCTCAAAATCGACTACATTCTAGAATCCACTCTAGAACCTCTCCCAACGCCATCCGACAAGGACACTCCCGAGGAGGTGGAGAAGAGAAGGAAGAGGGACGAGGACAATCTCCTTTGTAGGAGTCATATCCTCAACGCCCTATCCGATAGGCTCTATGACCTCTACACCGAGACCAAATCGGCCAAAAAGATATGGGATGCACTTGAGAAAAAGTTTAAGGCGGAAGAGCAAGGTACCAAAAAGTTCTTGATATCTCAATACTTCGATTTCAAATTTTTTGGTGATAAACCTATTCTTCCTCAAATTCATGAATTGCAAATAATTGTTAACAAACTGAAAATTTTAAAGATTGAGCTTCCCGAGGCCTTTCAAGTTGGTGCTATAGTGGCTAAATTACCACCAACTTGGAAGAGCTATAGGAAAAGCATCCTTCATAAAAATGAGGATTATTCTTTGGAGGAGATCCAAAAGCATATTCGAATCGAAGATGAATCGATATGTAGAGATAAACTTGTGGAGGGGTCTAATGGAGAGACTTCCAAAGCAAATGCGGTGTCACAACCAAAACATCCCAAAAATAAAGGGAAAAAGGGTAACGAGAAACCTTTGGGTCCAAAAAACAACCCAAACAAGTTTAAGGGCGAGAAAGGTCCTTGCTTTGTGTGTGGGAAAAGGGGTCACTATGATAGAGAGTGTAGGCGTAGAAAAGACCAACAAGGACCTAAGGTGAATGCAACTCAAGAGGAAAACATAGTTGCTACCCTTAGTGAGGTGAATACGGTCCAAGGCAAAGTGAAAGGGTGGTGGTATGATACATGTGCCACCGTCCATGTCACCTATGACAAATCATTGTTCAAGACCTTTGAAGAGTCAAAGGGCAACCATGAGATACAAATGGGCAATGAGGGCAAATCCAGGTACTTGGCAACACTACAACAATTTTTCTCAAATATTACATTAAAATATAACATAATTTTAGAAGTGCTATTGATACAGAGACAAGAAAAAAAGACACGGGAAAAAAAATTTAGGCGGCAAATGAAACACTTTTTGCTGCCTGAAATTGACAAAAGAGAACAGCAAATTGACAAAAGAGAATAGCGTGCCTCTCCCTCTCTTAAATCCCTAATCTCTACCAGCGCGCCTCTCCCTCTCTCAAATCCCTAATCTCCCTAATCTCTACCAGTCTTTCTCTCATTGCATTCAGTCTCAAATCCCTAATACCAAATCTTTTAGTGCATTCAGTCTTTCTCTCATTCGCTCTCCCTTGTTCTTTCTCTCATTAGCTCTCTCACATTCTCTCGGCTTTCTAACCCTCGCGCCGTTGAACCACACCACAACCACACCCCTGCTGAAGCCTACCTCACGCCGGTACTCACGCAACTGAAGCACACCACGACCACACCCGTGCTGTAGTCGTTGAGTCTCTCGTCCCCCCCTCTCTGTTTTTCTCTCCCGCTGGCTTTGAGCAAGAACTGGAGACCTCCGTTTGTCTCTGTGAGGTATAATTTGTTTTTCTTTTCAGATTTCAATTTAATATCAAAAAACCATTTTGAATATTATCAATATATATATATATATGCTTGTGTTGGAATAATTTTTTCGATTGGCATTTGGAATTTGATGTGATTTTATGCATAGATTATATATTTATCGAGTATTCACAATCCAGATTGATGTTTTGATATGGTGATTCACAAATTTGTAGGCACTTCCAATTTACTTGGATAAAATGTTCAATCAGTATGTGGCTATAATTCTCTCTGTGACTTTTTCTCTATTTTTTGGAGAGGTATTTTATTTTTGTTCCATTAACTTTCATGCTTGGTTTAACAGTAAAGTGTCAATATTTTTGTTGGCTTATTATGATGGAAACTTGATATTCGTTTTTCTAAATCAGGTTATCCCACAAGCTATATGCACTAGATGTGGACTTGCAGTAGGTTCCAACTTTGTTTGGCTTGTTCGAATTTTGATGATAATTTACTACCCAATTTCATACCCAATTGGAAAGGTACAATCTCCAATGGAAAGTTGATGTTTAAACATTTAAATGTGAACTTGGAATTTGCATTTATCAACCCTCTAATCTATACTATTTTAAACTGGTGTTTTAGTCATTGAATTTAAGTATTTTTTCAGTGGTTAAAAATAAATCATAAATGTAAAGAAAAACTGTGGAATCTGGTTGCAAAACGATGGATTCTTAATGATATCAGATTATAAGGGATTTATATCTATTTTTTGACTTGAGATATACACAATGCAGATTTTGGATTGGGTATTAGGACATAATGAAGCTTTATTTAGGCGAGCTCAGTTAAAAGTCCTTGTCTCCATCCACAGCCAAGAGGTAAAGTAAAGCTGTTGAGGATAATTAATATGCTCTTTAACTTAAGGAATAACTTTACAAGTTGAAAATACGAATTATTGCTATCATCTACCACAGATAAATCTTGGCATTAGTTCTGATTTCCTTATCTTGTCATAATAGGCCGGCAAGGGTGGTGAGCTTACACATGACGAGACAACAATTATAAGTGGGGCACTAGATTTAACTGAGAAGGTAAGGTCTTAACAGAAATATCATTATTCCTTACATTCATTTCCTTCTAATTTGCATGTATGCCAGTGATAGTATTATATCCAACTATTATATGAGGTGGACGTAAATCCTGGTGAATATGAAAGTTTATTTTACTTCTTCTACTTCTCTCTCTCTCTCCGAGTCTTTAGAACTATACCAAAGAGGCTAAAACTTATTTTTTTTTTATTGTAATTTCATTTTGAAGTATAGCTATTTGAAACTCTGTGCTCATGCTAAATCTTTCTCTCTCTCGAGCTCGCTTATTCAATATTCTGTTTTAAAGTTGTTTGGATTTTTTTACTTTACTCCCCAGTCATCTTATCTTTTGGTTTAAAGAGCATTCTGAAACTTTTCTTGTCATTATAGTTTCATTTTGATGTATAATGATTTCACTCTTTATGCTCATGTTGAAATTGTAACTTGAATATGATAGTAAGCTTGCAATAAAGTGTCATGATTAGAAAATCAACATCTTACTTTCCTTCTATTATTAAATTTTTTTTAAATCTTAAAAAAAAGACAGCTGAGGAGGCTATGACACCCATTGAATCAACGTTTTCCTTAGATGTCAATTCAAAGTTGGACTGGTGAGTTTTGGTCATGAATTCATTGTTCTTTCTTTCTGTCAATTGGATTTGACTGGTTTTCACAATTTTTGTTTACATGCTGTTTTTAGCTGATTTTCAAAGATTCAGTCACTTGACCTTAGAAACTATTTTTTTATAAAAGAAGAAAATATAGAAATTTTTGTTGTTATTGTTGTAGTGATAGATTGTGTTAAAAGAAGGATATTTTAGCTGTGATATCAGTCCTAGGCTCCTAGCCTATCATCTTAGGAACACTATCCCAATTAGTTGCTGGCTTGTCAATAGTTCTGTCACCTTTTTACACAAAGTTTCACTGAGGATAGTTTGTACATTTTATTTTTATTTTTGCATACAGTGCTCTGGCATATCATAATGGCGTGACCCATGTTTTAATGAAACATGTCTTATGCTGCAATTGAAATGTTAGGAATTTTTGAATCACATGACCGCTCAATGTGTTTTCTCGTAGTACAGTTATTTTCTGTTTTCTTAGCAGAAGTTTGTTGCAGAAAAAAATTATATTTTTTTACTGTATTTCTCATTTTTCTCCTTTTATTCAATAACACAGGGAGGCTATGGGAAAAGTTCTTGCTCGGGGGCATAGTCGAGTTCCTGTCTATTCTGGGAATCCGAAGAACGTTATTGGACTGCTTCTGGTGGGTGCTAGAATAGTAGAATGTGAATGTTTAGAAGATGTTTGTATACTAGATGCATTTTAAATTTGACTTATCAAAGGAACTAACAGCGGGCAACATACTTTGTACTCTGCTCTTTAACTTGTTCAATTCTGCTTATTGTTAGGTGAAAAGTCTTCTTACTGTACGACCTGAAACAGAGACTCCAGTCAGTGCCGTTTCCATCCGGAGAATACCACGGTTTGCTTAACTCTTCAATTACTAATTTTTTATTTTTCAGAAAATACATTCAGTCAGAGTATCCAGTGTTGATTTGTATGTTGTATACTCAGAGTTCCTGTCGATATGCCACTGTACGATATATTAAACGAGTTTTAGAAGGGCAGCAGTCATATGGCAGCTGTGGTGAAGACTAAAGGGAAAAGCAAGCTTCCTACAATTGATGGGGAGAAGACTTTTCTGTGGCTGCCTAGTAATAATTTTACAGAACATGTCTATTTCTATATGCATATTTATATTATTTAGGCTTCTTTGTTTGATGCTTTTGATAATTAATATGGTTTTCTTAAGAGTTACTATAAGCACTTATCAATGTTTTGGTAAAAGATGAAAGTATCTTTAGAATGGGTCCATTATTAAGAGTTGATCATTTATGCGCTAATTTCATCTAATGTAAATATTCAACTGATTGCTTTTTGACACAGTGGTAATATAATATTTTGTATTGATTGCTTCAATGCTTTTAGCCAGGTCTTAATGAGAAATTAAAATGCATAAAGCAACATTCAATGTTGGAAGTTTCTTTGATTAATATTCAGGTTCAAGGTATTTGAGCTTTCTTACATGGGTTTCTTTATTTATGTATATATTAATCAACTAATGCCTTAAGGTCTTTCTAAGCAGTTGGAAAGAGCAACAATAGAAATAGAAACCTAATTCAGAATACAGAGCATAAAAAACAACCAGATGCACATAAAACAGAAAGGAAAAAATGGCAACAGGTCTTCACACATGATTATATTTTATCTAATTTACTTTGGAGTTTTATCTTCATATGTAGCTATTTGATGATTTGTTTATTAATTCTTCTATTAACTTTCATTCAATTTTTGGTCTCTTATTTATAGGTTAGGAAATCAATCAAAGAGACTGCCTTAATTCTCTCTAATGATGATGTTGATGGTGGCAGGGCTTGGCAAGGCAAGGTGTAGGCTCGATGGTATGTATCTCTTCTAACCAGTGATCAAGCTTGGCATTTTTTTAAGGTGCAACCTGTTGGCATAATCCTTTTTGTTGCTATCATGTTCTCTGTACTCTTTTAAGAATTTTTCTGTTATCTGATGCGTGAAAGGGGCTCTTGGTGGTAGGTGACATTACTAAAGCTGCAGAAGCTGCACTAAAGTTGGAGCGTGAAAGATTAAAAAAGTTGGAAGACTTGGATGAAGGAAACAAGGCATTAGGATTGAATGTAAATAAGGTTTGCTCTCTATATTGTAATTCATATTTATTTGAAAATTGTTAATCTCTATTTGGTAACTAGAAACTAGTATTTTTGTTTGTGATTTTCTTGCAGCATTCTTATAGAGTTTAATTGTTTAAGTATATTAAGCTTTAGTTTATCTTGACAGGAGGTTTCTGCTTAGCCTTTTAGCCTATAAATGTAATGTCTGCTTTTATTAGCCTTTTCATTCTTCCTTTTTATACACATTACTGCATTGAAGTCATAGGTTGTCTATGATTTTTCATGCTTACGTTTGACACTTCTATCAGATAATAGTACATATTCTTTGATTGCTTGATTGATGCTTTTGAAAGTATAATACCGATATATTTAATAAGAGCTAATAATTTCATTAATGCAACATGGATGACTATAGCTACCACTTTAATAAGTTCTAATCTTCCAGTTTTATCAGATACTATATTGTGCAGTGACATAATATATCAAGTGACCGATTACACACATGCATAGGCACACACTGACACCTATACTTGGATTGACTGATAAAATCTTATAATTTCATTACTTCCAACATAGAAACCTAGAATTACAACTTTCATGCATTTTTAATTAATATAAGGCAATTTGGTTCTATTTTTTTTTTATAAAAGCCCTAGAATTACTACTTTAAGTAATTTCTAGTGTGATTCCATGATTACATTTGAATATTACAGGTGTGTAGATGTGACTGGAGCTCACAGTGCTCTAAAGACGGAGCTTAACATAAGCTTGACAGCAATAGGCCTTTTGTGGACTACAACTGACTTTATTGCAAAGGGGATTACACATGGACCTGTGGAAGAAAGGGAAACAAGAAAGGGAAACAGGTATATGACAAGTGCACAACAAATGGACTCACAACAAGGACAAGTGCACAAAGGATGATGAATTGAAGGATGGAGCAAGTTTCATGCATGGTTTACTTTTGTGTATCTTGTAATTTTTTGTTTTTCATTTTTGAAGTAAAAAATGTTCAAGATTATAAAACTTTATTATGTTATGCTTTCAAACTTAAGTTAGAACTAAGATCTCATGAAATAGACACATTCAGAGTTTGAATTAGTTATTGTTTAATGTAATACTTATGGTTTATCAATCTATTGAGAATTATATTTTATGATTAATTTTGATTTTTTTTTTATCAAAATACAATAATGAAAATCTTTTAATTAAAAAAAAAAACTTATAAGTACCATTATCACAATAAAAAACCTTAATACGTTATGATTTAGAAACATATTATAAGCGTAATAAATTGTTATGATTTATATAATATAACAAACTAAAAATGTTATCAAAATAATCAAATGTAACAGTTGAAAAGTGTTATGCAAAAAGTATAAGATTAAACTTCAAATTTATAACCAAATACTCTAACTAAATGTTATTATTTGAATATTATAGCAACTAAAAATGTGTTATTGAATAGTTTAAGATAACATCGAACATAACATTCGAATACTGTTATAGAAAAGACAGGACTTTTAATAACAGGGGCTATGTTAGCATTTTCAGAAGCGTTATCAATACTCCCGGTTAGCAGTTTTTAAGTGTTATGAATACTGTTTTTTCTTGTAGTGCAAAGGTACTATTGAAGTCTACTTTACCTCCGGCAAGAAAGTTACATTAGTGAATGTACTTTATGTTCCCGAAATGAGTAGAAACTTGGTAAGTGGTGATTTGATTGGCAAGCCCGGCATTAAAGCTGTTTTTGAGTCCGGTAAACTTATACTTACCAAATCAAATGTATTCTTGGGAAAAGAGTACTCTTGTGAGGGAATAGTTAAATTGTGCACCAATGATGTAACTTTCAATGTTATCAATAAAAATGCTAATTCTGCCTATATTGTTGAGTATGATTCTTTATTTTTGGGGCATCTTAGACTATCACATATAGGTTTTTCAACCATGAAAAGAGTAGTAAAATGTGGTATGATTGCATGCAATATTAAAAACTATGGTAAATGTGAAACATGTGTTAAGGAAAAAATGATTAAGAAACCATTTCCTAGTGTAGAAAGATCATCTAATTTACTAGATTTAATCCATAGTGATCTTTGTGAATTAAATGGTGTTTTAACTAGAGGTGGTAAAAGGTATTTTCTTACTTTGATAGATGATTTTCGTAGATATACCTATGTAGAGTCCAAGAACTTTACTTAGATAAGTTAGAGAGTAGTATAATAGTAACAATAGTATTATCTTTATGACTGTGGATTTTTGGTTCAGACCGGGATTTATTTGGACACTCATAGTAGTACTTGTAGATTTTCTAAGTTTAACCTATAGTTTAAGAATATTAATTTTAACCTAAGGTTTGATTAATATGACTGATATTGAGGATAATATTTGTTATACTATAAGGTTTAGATAAGAACCAATAAGATAATAGCACATGTTATGTATGGGTTATTAATGATTAAGTATTTTGAGGATTAAATTTATTAAGGGTAAAATTTGAATGCTCTAAGGTCAGTCAGCAGCTTTGAAAACGTAAAAGGGCTTAGTCAAGGCTGTTTACTCAATTCAAATTAAGCTAAAAATGTGTAATTTCGTGTTTAAATAATCAGCGTATGCCGATATATCGCAGCTATAGGGGGCGATATATCGCAGCACGAAAATGCGAAAAACCCGAAACGATGCACGACTGCCTCGGGCATACTGGCCCAGGCGATATATCGCCTACAGGGGGCGATATATCGCCCCTCAGCACATTTTGAAAGTTTTCAAAATTGTTTCCCATTCAAACCTTCAACCTCTTGATAAGTCCAGCACCTTTCTGAACGAGTCTTCAGCCTCTGCTGAACGATAATTCAAATTATTTTCACTTAAAAAGCCATTATTTTTATTCAAGTTAAATGAGATATTTTCATTCCTAAACTCTATAAATAGGACCTAGTACCCAGCCATTATTCATCTATTATTCTAAGTTCAGAAGCTGCAAGTTGCAAGGTGAGTGTGAGAGTGTAAACACTTGGGTTGGGAACCATAAGCTTGATCATTATAAGCTTATCAAACACTTGTGAAGTAAGGTTTTATAACATTTCGGTTCAAGGTTTAGATTGGTCTTACAAGTCTTCAAGGTATTTCCACACTCTAGTTCATTGGTATTATTTTATTTAAGTTCTCATAGTCTTCTACTCAACCTTCTAACCTTATTCTTTATTTTGGTTAGGAAATCTAAGAACTTGCACATAAGTTTTGGTAAGTATATTCTCAATGATATAGTCCTCCCATTCCTTTCATTTCTTTTCTTCAAAGTACTCACCCTGTTACAAATGGTTTTTAGGAGTGTTCCAAAGTCCCAACTCTGTCCTCATATCCCGATAATTTTGGTAAGGAAAATAGGATAGAATTTATATGTTATATGCTTTTATATGTTATCTTATGATTTTATGTTATGCAATATGTTATGATATGTATGATTGTAGACTTGGGCATATGACCTATATGACTAACAAGACCCCAAATAGATTATGGGCATATGACTTGCTTAGCTAGCAAAACCCCACTAATCTAATGGGCATATGACTTGTTTAGTCTATGGGACCCCAAGTAATAATGGCCATTATAGTATGTATGTGATATAAGTGTTATGTTATGTTTTTATGAAATTTATGTATATGGACTATGTGTTAGATTTTTCCTTGCTGGGCATTAGGCTCACTCCTTTTTGTTTATATGTGCAGGAAAATAGTCTTAGTAGCGGGAAAGGTTCTTGGTAGCTTGGAGAATGTGTATTGAGGTGGAATGGATTCAAGAGCCGAGCGTTTCGATTCGAGGATGTAGTTTTGTTTCTTATGGTTTTTACATGTATTTTTTCGCATTTTATTATGTAAATCTCTTTTTAATTATGTCATGTTTTGATTTTAAAACAATGGGATCCCATATCCTAACTTGAATTTTATGTAAGTTTAACTTTTATTTTTACAAGTTTCTTAATAAAGTTATGGTCTTTTCACTTGTAAAGATTTAGTAAGGATTAGTGTTTATGTATAGTTTTCGTTAATGGTCCAAAAGTCTAGAGTAGTTGGGTCATTACAACCTATGTGTTTCTTTTAAAGCATAAAGATGAAACTTTTGATGCTTTTAAATTGTATAAATTAGAAGTTGAAAATCAACTAAATAAAAAGATTAAGGTGCTAAGAAGTGATAGAGGAGGATAGTACTTCTCTAATGAATTCAATACATTTTGTGAAGAAAATTGTATAATTCATGAGTGCACTGCACCTTATACACCACAACACAATGGTGTTGCCGAAAGGAAAAATAGGACTTATCTAGAGATGATAAATTATATGTTGGTGTTTTCTAAGTTGAACTTCAACTTATGGGGTGAAGCATTTTTAACTGCTTGTCACATTCTTAATCGAATACTGATGAAGAAAAATGAGATATCTCCATATGAGTTATAGAAAGGAAGAAAACCCAACATAGGGTACTTCAAAATGTGGGGGTGTCTTGCATATTGCAAGAAAAACGAACCTAATAGAACAAAGTTAGGTTCAAGAGCCATAAAGTGTGCTTTTGTTGGTTATGCCAACAATAGTAAAGCTTCTAGGCTATTAGACTTAGAGTCTAATATTGTGATTGAATCTAAAGAAGTTGAATTTTTTGAGAATATGTTATGTGACAACAATTCTCAAGCTTCAACATCTCTAAAGGAGAATTTGTTATATGAGAACAATTCTCAAGCTTCTACATCCAAAGTTGATTCTCAAGAGGAGAATTCTCAAAAGGATGTAAAGCAACCCTTTGAACCTAGAAGAAGTCAAAGGCTTAAAATCATAAAAGTCTAGTAGTGGATGAGATAGATTCTCAACGAATTTCATTCTACATGGTAGAAGGAAATAGAGAGGAAGTTATTAGGAAAATTCCTATTGTACTTCTAGTTGAGGATGATCCTAAGACTTATAGAGAAGCTATGCAATCAAGAGATAGTGCATTTTGGAAAGAAGTAATCAATGATGAGATGAATTCCATTCTTTCCAATAACACTTGGGAATTGGTAGACCTCCTACTGGGGTCTAAGCCAATTGGGTGTAAGTGGCTATTTAGGAGAAAATACGACACTGAAGGCACTATCCAAACCTTTAAAGCTAGATTAGTAGCTAAAGGGTTTAGGAAAAAAGAGGGTATCGATTATTTCGATACTTATGCGCCTGTTGCAAGAACAACTTCTATAAGAATTTTGTTCGCTTTAGCTTCTATACACAACTTGTATGTTCATCAAATGGATGTCAAAACAAAATTCCTTAATGGTGACCTCAATGAGGAGGTCTATATGGAACAACCCGAAGGGTTTGTCCTACCAAAATATGAACATAAAATTTGTAGACTTGTAAAATTCTTATATGGATTGAAACAATCTCCTAAGCAATGGCATGAGAAATTTGATCAAGCCATCATGTCTAATGGGTTTAGACATAACAATGGAGACAAGTGTTTGTATTCCAAAACTTGTAAGGGATATGTGTTCATTGTTTGCTTATACGTGGATGACATGCTTATTCTAAGTAATAGCATGAAAGGGATAGAAGAAACGAAGATGTTTCTATCATCAACCTTCAAGATGAAAGATCTTGGAGAAGTTGACACCATACTTGGTATCAAAGTAAAGAAACATAGTGGGGGTTTTGCGTTAGGGCAAGCCCACTATGTTGAGAAGGTATTGAACAAATTTAACCATCTCAAGGTTAAAGATGCCAATACTCCATTCGATCATAGTGTAAGACTAGAGAAGGATGAAGGAAGAGCAGTGGCTCAATTAGAGTGTGCCAGTGCTATAGGGAGTCTAATGTACGCTGCCCAATGTACTAGACCTATTATAGCATTTGCGGTAAGTAAACTTAGTAGGTTTACAAGTAATCCAAGTGTGGATCACTGGAAGGCAATTAGAAGAGTCCTAGGTTATCTCAAGAATAACCAAAGGACTAAGCCTTAACTACTCCAAATTACCTTCAATTTTAGAAGGATATACAGATGCAAGTTGGATACCCAATCTTGGGGACAACTTGTCCACAACTGGTTGGGTATTTACACTTTGTGAAGGTGCAATTTCTTGGGGTTCCAAGAAACAAACCTGTATATCTCATTCCACTATGGAAACAGAGTTCATAGCTCTAGCTGCTACCGACAAAGAAGCTGAATGGTTAAGGGATCTATTGATAGAGATTCCCCTAATCAAAGAGAATGTATCTACTATATCGATACATTAGTGATAGCCAAGCGACATCGGCTAGAGCATACAACGGAGTGTATAATGGGAAGTCTAGACATATTAGTCTAAGATAGGGATATGTAAGAGAATTGATTCAAAGAGTAGTCATCTCAATATCCTATGTGAGAATAAGTGACAATCTGGCGGACCCTTTCACTAAGCCACTAACGAGGGATTTTGTAACGACCCCAAAATTTGCTAATAAGGCTTAAGGGCCTTGATTAGTGTGCCGGGAGGGCATAATTGACTTATATGTGATTTGAAGGAATTTATTGATTTAAATGCATAACTATATGATAAAAATGCTCGTATGATTATATGAATGTAAATGTGATATATATAGTATCTGTGAGAACCACATTATTATGTGGGCAGGTTAGCTGAGAACGACTTGAGGCGATCCTAGGGAACTAGATAGCGGGAAAAGTGACAACGGGGCTTAATATTTGACTTCGGATAAGTCAAGGGTATTTTAGGTATCAGGTAGTTATTTAGACTGTCGGGTTATGGAAATAAATATATGGAGATATATTTAAGGTTAGGAAGTCTAGGCGGGAATGTTGGGGAATTTTACCGTTTTGCCCTCTGGGACGTTTCCGGCACCCTGAGTGTAATGACCCAACTACTCTAGACTTTTGGACCATTAACGAAAACTAAACATACTAATCCTTAATAAAACTTACATTGTAAAAATACCATAACTTTATTAGGAAACTTGTAAAAATAAGAGTTACTTACATAAATTGTCAAGTAGGATATGGGATCCCATTGTTTTTAAAAACAAAACATAATTTAAAATAAAAAAGGAGTTACATAGCAAGTGCGGAAAAATACATGTAAAACCATAAAAACAAGACTACATCCTTGAAAATTGAACTCTCGACTCCTTGAATCTATTCATCACCGATACACAATCCCCAAGCATCCACGAACCTTACCGCCACTATAGCTATTTTCCTACACATATAAACAAAAAGGAATGAGCCTAATGCCAAGCAAGGAAAATCTACCACATAGTTCATATACATAAATTTCATAAGAAACATAAAAACATAACATAACACTTATTTCATACACATACTATAATGGCCATTATTACTTGGGGTCCCATAGACTAAACAAGTCATATGCCCATGAGATTAGTGGGGTCCTACTAGCTAAGCAGGTCATATGCCCATAATCTATTTGGGGTCTTGTTAGTCATATGGGTCATATGCCCAAGCCTACAAACATACCTATCATAACACTTATCATAACATAAGAAACATAAGATAACATATAAAACATATAACATATGAATTTCTATCATATTTTCCTTACCGAAATACCGGGATAAGAGGACAGTGGTGGGACTTTGGAACACTCCGAAGAACCATTTGAAAAAGAGTGAGTATAGAGAAGAAGAGAATTGAAAGGAATGGAAGGACTAAACCATTGAGAAAAATACTTACCAAAACCTTTTTGCACAAGAACTTAGATTTCCTAACCAACATAAAGATTAAGGTTAGAGGCTGAGTAGAAGACTATGAGAACTTAAAATAAAATCATGCCAATTAACTAAGGTGTAGAAATACCTTGAAGACTTGTAGACCAATCTAAACCTCGAACCGAAATACTATGAAACCTTACTTCCCCAAGTGTTTGATAAGCTTATGATGATCAAGCTTATGATTTCCCCACCCAAGTGTTTACACTCTCACACTCACCTAGCAACTTGCAGCCTCTGAACTTAGAGTAAAAGGTGAATAATGGCTGGGTACTAGGTCCTATTTATAGAGTTTAGGAATGAAAGGATCTTAATTTAACTTGAATAAAAATAATGGCTTTTTAGGTGAAAATAATTTGAATAATCGTTCAGCAGAGGCTGAAGACTCGTTCAAAAAGGTGCTGGACTTATCAAAAGGTTGAATGGCTGAATGGAAAACAAATTCAAAAACTTTCAAAATAAGCTGAAGGAGGCGATATATCGCCCCCTGTAGGCGATATATCGCCTGGGCCAGTATGCTCGAGGCAGTCGTGCATCGTTTCGTGTTTTCCGTATCTACGTGCTGCGATATATCGGCATTCGCTGATTATTTAAACACGAAATTACACATTTTTAGCTTAATTCAAATTGAGTAAATAGCCTTGACTAAGCCCTTAAACATATTCAAAGCTGCTGACTGACCTTAGAGCATTCAAACTTTACCCTTATTAAATTTAATCCTCAAAATACTTAATCCTTAATCACCCATTCATAACATGTGCTTAAAATCCTATTGGTTCTTATCTAAACCTTGTAGTATAATAAATATTATCCTTAATATCAGCCATATTAATCAAACCTTAGGTTAACATTAATATTCTTAAACTATAGGTTAAACTTAGAAAATCTACAAGTACTACTATGAGTGTCCAAATAATTCCCGGTCTGAACCAAAAATCCACAGTCATAAAGATAATACTATAAATACTATAATACTACTATCTAACTAGCTAAGTAAAGTTCTTGGACTCTACAATTCTCCCCTACTAAAAAGAATTTCATCCTCAAAATTTACTTACCAAATAACTCCGGATACCGGCCTTGAATGTCCTCCTCCAACTCCCACGTTGCCTCTCTTTCAGAACTATTACTCCATAGGACTTTGACTATAGGAAAGCTCTTGGACTGTAACTGCTTCATCCCCCTATCTAGGATGCTAACCGGTCGTTCCTCGTAACTTGAGTCTTTCTGGAGTGCTATCGTATCGTACTTGAGGACGTGAGATGAGTCTGACACATATTTGCGTAGCATCGAGACGTGGAATACATTATGACTATCAGCTAGTGCTGGCGGTAGGGATAGTCTATACGCAACTGGTCCCACTTTGTCCAATATCTCAAAAGGACCTATGAACCGGGGACTAAGCTTGCCTTTCATCCCGAACCGCTTGACAGCTTTCATAGGAGATAACTTCGGGAAGACTTGTTCTCCAACTTGGAATTCCACATCACGTCGCTTGGCATCCGCATAGCTTTTCTGACAGCTTTGGGCAGCAAGCATACACTGTCTAATAAGCGCTACTGCTTCTTGAGCTTGTCTAACAGATTTGGGCCCTAGAAGCTGCCTTTCTCCTACCTCGTCCCAGTGCAACGGTGATCGACACCTTCTTCCATATAGCAACTCATAAGGTGCCATCCTGATCGTCGACTGGTAGCAGTTGTTGTAGGAAAATTTGATCAGCGGCAAGTACTTATTCCATGATCCTCAAAAATCAAGTACACATGCGCGTAGCATATCCTCTAAAATCTGAATCGTACGCTCGGACTGTCCATCTGTTTGAGGATGAAAAGCTATACTAAGACTTAACTTAGTACCCATAGCTTTCTGTAAGCTTCCCCAAAATCTCGATGTAAACACCGATCCTCTATCTGACACTATTATCTTGGGGATTCCATGCAACCGTACTATCTCTTGGATGTAGATGTCTGCATATTGGTCTGCCATGTATGAAGTCTTAACAGGCAGAAAATGAGTCGACTTGGTTAGTCTATCTATTACTATCCAAGCGGAATCATGCTGCTTATTCGTCTTTGGCAGACCCGTCACGAAGTCCATGGCTATATCGTCCCACTTCCATTCTGGTACGCTAAGCGGTTGCAATAAACCTGTAGGCCGCTGATGCTCTGCTTTCACTTGCTGGCATACAAGACACTTAGATACATACTCCACTATGTCCTTCTTCATCCCTGGCCACCAATAGATTGCCTTGACATCATGAGTCATCTTGGTAGACCCTAGGTGCACTGAGTACGGGGTACTGTGCGCTTCTTCTAGGATTGTCTTCTTAATTCTTTGATCATTTGGCACGCATACCCGATTCTTATATCTCAATAAGCCTTGGCTAGATATTGAGAAATATGTAGTCTTTCCTTTTCCGACTGCATTGATATGAGCTGCTAGCGTGTCATCTTGTCTCTGACCAATCCGTATGTCCTCTAGCAGATCCGATTGGATAGACAAGTTAGCTAGCTTGCCAATAACTACTTCTATTCCGGCACTGATCAGCTCCTGCTGTAGCGGCTTTTCTATTCCGGCTAAAGCTGCTAAATTCCCATAACTTTTCCTGCTAAGTGCTTCGGCAACTACGTTCGCCTTCCCCGGGTGGTATAGGATTTCGCAGTCATAACCCTTTACTAACTCCAACCACCTGCGCTGCCTCATGTTGAGCTCCTTCTGAGTAAAGAAGTACTTTAAACTCTTGTGGTCCGTATAAATCTCGCACCGTTCTCCGTAAAGATAATGGCGCCAGATTTTTAACGCAAAGACCACCTCTGCTAACTCCATATCGTGAGTTGGATAGCGCTGTTCGTACTCCTTTAACTGTCGTGAGGCATAGGCTATCACCTTGTCATTTTGCATTAGTACACAACCCAATCCTTGCTTCGATGCATCGCAGTAAACAACGAACTTATCGTTGGGTGTCGGTACACTGAGTACTGGTGTTGAGCAAAGCTTATCCTTAAGCAACTAGAAGCTTTCTTCACACTTATCGTTCCAGTTAAACTTTTGTTGTTTCCGGGTCAGGTTGGTGAGCGGAGTGGCTATCTTTGAAAAGCCCTCTACAAACTTCCTATAATAACTTGCTAACCCTAGAAAGCTTCTTACTTCAGATGCGTTCTTTGGTCTGGGCCAATCCTTCACGGCCTCTACCTTTGATGGGTCTACTGCAACTCCATCTTTCGATATAATGTGCCCGAGGAACGCCACTTGCGAAAGCCAAAACTCGCATTTCTTGAACTTTGCGTAGAGTTGATGCTCCTTCAATCGTGTCAAAATCATCCTCAAATGTTCCTCGTGCTCTACTTCATCCTTGGAGTATATTAAAATGTCGTCGATAAACACAACGACGAATTTATCCAAGTAGTCTTTGAAGACCCTATTCATTAAGTCCATAAACGTGGCTCGTGCGTTAGTAAGACCAAAAGACATAACCAAGAACTCGTAATGTCCATAACGAGTCCTAAAGGCTGTCTTAGGAATATCTTCTCCCTTTACCTTGAGCTGATGATACCCGGACCGTAAATCGATCTTAGAAAATACAGTCGCGCCTCAGAGTTGATCAAACAAATCGTCAATCTGAGGTAGCGGGTACTTGTTCTTAATTGTTACTTTTTTCAGCTCACGATAGTCTATGCACATCTGTATACTTCCGTCCTTCTTCTTCACGAATGGTATCGGAGCTCCCCATGGTGAATGGCTTGGCCTAATAAAACCCAAGTCTAGGAGTTCTTGTAGCTGCGTCTTTAACTCCTTGAGTTCCGTAGGTGCCATCCGGTATGGTGCCTTAGAAATAGGCTCGGTGCCTAGTACTAATTCTATCGTGAAGTCTATTTCTCGAGTTGGCGGCAATCCTGGCAAGTCATCGGCAAATACCTCTGGAAATTCTTGTATAACTCGGACATCTCCAACCTTAAGTGGTGTCTCCCTCTCCACATTTGTGATGATGGCTAAGAACGCTTGACATCCTTTTTCCATCATTCTCTGAGCTTTGAGAGATGATACTAACGGGGTGCGCAATCCTGAAGCTTGTCCCATGAAGCATAGTTTCTGGCCGTCAGGAGTCTCGAACATCACCTTCTTGCGTTTACAGTCGATGGTTGCGCCGTGCCGTGCTAGCCAGTCCATGCTTAGTATTACGTCGAAGTCCTTGATCACCAGTTCTATCAGGTCTCCTTCTAGTTCTTTGTCCTCAATCTTGATTGGTATGCCTCGTACTATCCGTGATGATAGAACTACTTTGCCCGAAGGCAACTCAGTTACAAACCTAGTTCTAAATCTTTAACTAGGTTTGTCTAGTTTTTCTATCATTCCTAACGAGATATACGAATGACTGGCTCCCGAATCAAATAATACATAGTATAAGTTATTGAGGATAGAAACCTGACCTGTGACCACCTTGTTGCTAGCATCAGCCTCTCCTTGGGTTAAAGCAAAAACCCTAGCAGGAACCATCTTTTCGTCCTTCTTCCCTTCTGGCTTTTGCTGAGGACAATCTCTTTTACGATGCCCTTCTTGACCACAGTTAAAACACTCCTTGGTGTTTGCGCGGCATTCTCCAGGATGCTTCTTCTGACATTTAGCACATGGCGGGTATTCCACGTAGCCTGGCCTATTTCTCGTTATCAGGATGCCGTCTTTTCTGGCCGTTACCGTTGTTGCTAGACTGATTGTTGCCGATATGGTTGTTGTTCCGACTGGTCTGAGGTTGACTCTGCGGTCTAGGTTCAGGCTTACTGGCTTCCTCTTTGCTTACATTGGCGTGCAACCTTTCTACTTCGATTGCCGTCTCAAGAACATCAGCATATGTAGTGTTTCCCGGGTTTGCTAGCTTAACCCCCATCTCGATCTTCGGTCGAAGTCCTCTAACAAACTTGTTTACCCTCAGGAAATCAGTTGGAACCATCTCAGATGCAAATTTAGCTAAGCGGTCGAACAGACGGGCATATTCTTCCACCAATTAAGTACCCTGCTTCAAGTTGGCGAACTCCTCAACCCTCGTAGCGAGTATAGCCGAATTATAGTACTTCTTGTGGAAGAGCTCCACAAATCGAGTCCATGTCATGGTGGCCGCATCATGAGATTTCTGGACCAAGTCCCACCATATCCTGGCATCCTTCTTGAGCAAAGACGAGACGCAGGATATGCGGTCCGCATTACTGAGATTCATATGCGTCAGAATCGGCTCCACATTCCTTAGCCACTCTTCTGCCTCAAAGGGGTCTGTAGTCCCTTCGAAGTTTGGAGCATGCTGCTTGCGGAACCTCTCATACACTGGCTCCATGTTCGGTACTGGATATGGCGCGTAGTTCTTCATAGGCCATCCCCCATATGGACCAACTTGTTAGGGAGCTGGGGCCATTTGCTGTGGCTGCGGCGAAGGCTGAGGCTGAGTTTGAGCCTGTTGGCGTTGTTGCTGCAGAAGTTCCTCGACTTGCTGCCGCAGTCTGGCGATCTCCGCGGTGTTGTCAGCTGGTGGTGCCGGCGTGTTGCGGTGGGTGGTAGCACGCACTCCCCTTCGGCGAACTGGAGGGACCTCATTGGTTGCTGGGACGGCGTTGGAGGCATTTCCGTTGGTGCGTGCAGATCTTCGGAGCGACATCGTAGCAGAGTTCTAACACTGAGCCTCGGGATTGACTTAATTAGCTAAAGTTAGACTTAGTGAAAACAGAAGCTAGTGGAACAAAAATAGATCGACCCTTTATTGTTCAGCCCTCTCCTCTCTCTTCTCTCTCAAGAAAACTAGTGAAAACCAAGGTGAATTCAGCTAGGAATTCAGTGATTTGAGGATATAGCTTTGAGGAAATAGCTCAGCTTCAGCCAAGGAATTCGACAATAAAATAAAGTAAGCACTGAATTTCATTTTTGACTAATTGATTATAAGGTTCATGGGTTGAAAACTAAGGATTCCTAGGTTCTTAATCTCAAGGTTGAATTAAGGTGGAAAGCTTGGGAGTTGGCTTGGATATTTGCTTAGAGAAGTGATTCTGCTATGGAGGTAAGCTTGAATCCATAAGTTAATGACTGAATTCTGGTGTTGCAATATTGGTTTTTGTGTTCTTAAGTTCTTGAGATTCAGAAATTAAAAATGGGATTTTAATGAGATTTAACCTGGGTTTTCTGTTGGATTATGTTGTTAGAATCATGATAAAAGTGTTAAGATTAATGGGTTTTGAATTAGGGAGCTTTGGGATGGTTTTCGATGAGGTTTAGATGCTAGAAATGGTGAATTTTCTTGGCACGAAGGGAAGGGTCGTGGCTCTGTTCTAGAGCGCTGCGGCCCTAGGATGCAAAGGAGCCAGGGAGGCTCGACCTAGGGGAAGCGCCGCAGCACCCAAGGGCAGAGCCGCGGTGTGTGTCTACTCTCTGGGAGGGGGCTTGGCTATGTTTTAGGGGTGAGCCACGGCTAGGCTTCAAGGGCCGCAGCCCTTGGGTGCACACTTTAACATTTGGGGATTTTAGGCACGGGAATGTAGTCTAGGGTGCTCGGGATCGATTTCCCCACCGTGCTTGGTGGAATTCGATGTCCCGGAAGCTAGTATTGTACCTGGAGACCTTTACTTGAAAATTAATGGAACCCAATACCTTGGCTGTGACTAGGTGTTAAAGTTAGGGCTCGGGAACGGATCGTGCTTGAGGAGCGTCGCTCGTAGTCAGTGAACGCAGAGACTGAAGGTAAGAAAACTGCACCTGGTTGTATTTCTGTAATGGGGCTAAGGGTTCCCTAATATGTATGCTTGAAAGGATGGTATTATGCCATGTAAACTAAACAGTGAACCAATGACCTAAGAGTTCCAAGGGTTACACTAGCGCACAGGGCGCGGCTTGGCCACTGGTAGCCGAGGACAGCTTAATATGCATTGAGCTCGGTTTAAGCGGGCCAGAGTCAGTGGGGTAAACAGAGGGTGTGGCCTAAGTTGTCAGCCTTGATTATTATGTGACTTGATTATTATGTGTCTTGGTTATTATGAGACTTGAATGTTATATGTGATTAGATGCATCCTTGATTCTAAGTATATGCTGAATGGTTAATGTTGATTATTTGATGGATGATCGTGCTTAAATAATTGACTAATTGTTATTATTGTTTGTGTTGCACATTATGTTTTCTTGCTGGGCCTTGGCTCACGGGTGCTACGTGGTGCAGGTAAAGGCAAGGGCAAGCTTGATCAGCCCTGACTTGGAGAGCTCTACGGGCCGAATGTACATGACCAGCTGCCCAGCTGCCACGGTTGGGGTTTAGGCAGGGGCACAAGAACCAGAATTGTCTATTTTGCCTTAGTATGGCAGATGGTTGTGTGTATTTTGGGAGTTCTGTAAACCAACTTTTAAGCTCTATTTCTTTTTGGGATCCCATGTATAAAACTGTTTAATTATATAAAGTGAAACTTTTGAGACCAAAACCCTTTGAAACCCTAGCTCATACATGTTTAGTGACACGTTTTCTAAATTAATGACTTGATTAGCAAGTCCTGCACCTTTATAAGTACACAGTGTAGTGGTCTTGGCTATTCAGGGCGTTAGAACTTGGTATTAGAGCATCCTGGTTTAAGGGTTCCTGAAGACCGGCTGGACATGTACATTCGCTGCTAGAGACAAGCTCAAATCAGGGTTTGATAATGTGTACATGTGTTTATATGATTTTATGCCTGAAATGAGTTATGAATGCTATTATTTATTAGATTAATAGGAAGCATGAGATACTGATACGGCCTGGCCCTTGACTGTTGTGTGAGAATATTGAGGCATGATTATTAGCATTGTCGTGCATGTAAATGAATATTTGGATGATTAATTGTATATTGTGTATGGATGAATGTTTGTTTCATAGCTATTGTGTGATGAGATTAGAGGCATCCTTATTAGCAGCCGGTGCATGTGGATGGATGCCTATATGTTGATTATTTGTGATTGGGTTTGTTCCATTGGTGGATTTAGGAGAAGCTTTTACGCTGTCATCATGGTCTGACTGTCGAGTCGTTGATTACAGATTGACTTGGATAGCTATGCGTCCAAGAAAATCTACGCGACTAGCCGGCACTAGGTCTGGGACTGGGGGTGATGACCAGGGCCAGATTCCTCCGCCAGTTCCTGAGAACTGGCAGCAACTCATGGCAGATATGCATGCTAAATTACAGAGCCAGGAAGAACAGATTCGCCTACTGCGATAGCAGGCTCCATCAGGGAGAGCTGCCCCTATTGTACCACCAGCAGTGGTACCAGCTGTACAGTCTTGGGAGGTTGGCAACAGGTGGGAGCCGTTATATGAGCGATTGAGGAAGTAGCAACCTCCAATCTTTGAAGGTGGACTAAACCCATTAAAGGCTGAGCAGTGGCTGATTATGATTATGACTATTTAGGATTTCATGAGAGTTGAGGGGCATGACAGAGTGGCCTGTGCCACATATATGTTGAGAGAAGATGCCCGCATCTGGTGGGAAGTGGCATCGCAGACCAGAGATGTTACCGCTTTGAGTTGGGAAGGATTCAAAGACTTGTTCAGTCAGAAATACTACAATGTTGTCGCCAGGGCAGAAAAAGTTAATGAGTTCATGGGTTTGGTGCAGGGCAATATGACTGTTACTGAATATTCCCTAAAATTTGACAGGCTTGCAAAGTTTGCACCAGATCTTGTGCCTACTGATGCTGCTAGGCAAGATAGATTCATCAGGGGGCTTAATGCTATGATAGCCCGGGATGTCAGGATCACAACGGTACCTGGAGGAACAACTTATGCCCAGGTCGTTGAGAAGGCTCTTACCGCTGAGGAAGCGGAGAATAAGATATGGAGGGAAAGTGCAGTGAGGCGTGAGGGCCGCAGAGTGACGCCTCCTTATTCAAGGACAGGTAGGGGCGGAGGCCCCAGTGACTTCAAGAGAAAGGCTCCTGACACTTCGACCGCTGATGGTCCTGATAGGAGGGGTCGGGGTGGTCAGGGTGGCCGTCAGGGTGGCAGCGAGGCATGGCAGATCTATCCGGAGTGCCCGAGGTGTAGAAGATGCCATCTGGTTGAGTGTCGGGCCAAGGCGGAACAATGGGGCATCTCAGGAAAGACTGCCCAGCATGAAGAAAGGTGAAGCATGGAAGGTGGATAGCTTGACTCCAGCTCGAGTATTCACCTTGACTCAGGCAGAAGCCGAGGCTAGTCCCTCAGTTGTGATAGGTCAGCTTTCTTGCGCTGGCTCTCCTTTTACTATATTGATTGATTCTGGTGCTACACATTCTTTTGTTTCTAGTAGGGTGATTGATAGATTGTGTACATGTAACGACCCAAATTCACTAATTAGGCTTAAGGGCCTTGATTAGTGTGCCTGGAGGGCATAATGGGAATTATGTGTGGTTTTAATGATTAAGATGTATGATTATGATTTTAAGCATGTTATATGACTATGTGTGTATTACGTTATGTGATAACTATGCTATGTGATTTGTACCGCGACGGGTGTGGTGGTATCAATGTGATGCACGTGCCGAGACGGTCCTAGAAAGCTAGATAATGGTAACTGGTGATTTGGTAACTTGTGTAACTGTTAGTAACCATAGAGAGTAACAGGTTTTATTGGAAAAGTGGTAGAATTGTAATGTTAGTAAAAGGACAAGTGTGCCCTTGAGGTTTAGTTAGAAAGGGATATTTATGGAGGGAATAAGTGGTCTTTTGGCAGTGAATAGGTGAGTTTCAGCTGAAGGGAAATACAATTACGTATAACACTTTGGGGAAATTAGTTTATGCTTAATTTTGGAGACCTAGGAATAGAGCAAAAGAAAGATAGAAGAGGGCAGCAGAATTTGGCTCTTGGAAGGAGAATCAAGGGGGTTTGAAGTTAGCAATCAAGCCTAGGCCAAGAATACTCAGAGATAAGGATTTATCTATGATTTGTCTAAGTTTCATGTCTGGTTTTAGAGGATAAGCATGAATTGAAACAAGTTGGTGGCTGGTTTTGAATGAATTCAGAGTTGGAATAATCAAAAGAGAAGGTGGTTTGAAGCTGGAGGTTGGACTCTCCATTCAAGGAAAGGATTCTGTGTAATTGTAAAGCTTATTTCTGTTATGGATTAGGGAATTTGAAGTGTGGTTTGGGTTTGGGTTTAAGTTTTTAACTTTCTGGTTTGAGTTACTAAGGCATGGAACTCAAGAGTGAATTTTGGGAATGATTGTGTAATTGAGCTAGGAGATGACATTTCTAGGTTGTTGGGTGGTCTATTAGGGGTTTTGAGTTGGTTTTAGGGCTTAGGTATGAATTTGGGATGGTTTGGAATGATTTTGGGTTCGGGAAAAACGTAAGGAAAAACCCAGAAATCTAGGTTCACGAAGGAGCGCTGCGCCCCTGTTCTTGGGCGCCGCGGCGCGAGGCTATTTCTGGGCAGAGCAAGCTCTCTGACTTGCTGGGCGCCGCGGCGCTAGGCCAATTCAAGACATGGGATTTTGCAATTTTGAGCCTTTGTTCCGAGGGTTCGGGGGATGCCTTCGGTGCATTGTTTTAGGGATTTGGGGGTTCCCAGAGTGTGGGATTGGTTCCGGGAAATAGTTTTGGATTGATTAGTGACAAAGGAAGTTTCATTTGTGTTGTGATTAGGTCTTTGGAGAGGCTCGGGGTAGAGGACCGTGCTCGCGGCTTCGAGGCATCGGGAACTAGTGAATTGAAAGGTAAGAAAACTGCACCCGGTTGTATGATTGTGATGGGACTAAGTGCTCCCGAAATATATATTGTGTCAACGTTGGTATTACGCCATGGAACATGTAAAAGCGGTCTAAGAGTGCCGTACATGATTTTAGCTCACAGGGTGCGAATTGGCCACTGGGAGCCAAGAACAACGGGATAACGGAGGGAGCGCCCTGAGGGAGCTAGCCCTGGTTATCGTTTGTGAATTGTGAATATTATGAACTGAAATGCCTAGTATGTGGAATACTTGATTATACTGACTGATGATATATCTGAGTATATGTGATGCAATGTGAGATGTTGTCTGTTAATTGTTCATGCTCTGTTGTTGTTGTGTTTTCTTGCTGGGCCTTGGCTCACGGGTGCTACGTGGTGCAGGTAAAGGCAAGGGCAAGCTGGACAAAGCCTAAGGTGGAGAGCCCCGAGGTGAAATGTACATAGCGAGCTGTTCGATCACCATGGTCGAGGACTGAGTCAGGACAAGGATCTACCTAATTGCTCGTTTTGCCTTAGTATGGCTTGTTAATGTATTTGAACCTTGTAACTTTTGTAAACGGCCTTTAAACTGATATTTTTGGGATCCCGTGTAAATAAACAATGTTTTTTTTTTAATGAAAATGTGGCTTTTGAAACCAAAACGCTTTCAACCCTTGTTCCTTAATAGTTTCAATAACACGATTTTATTTAATTGACTTGGTTAGCAAGTCTGGCACTTTATAAACACACAGTGTAACGGTCTTGGCTATCCAGGGCATTACAACTTGGTATCAGAGCATCCTAGGTTTATGGGTCCTGAAGACTGGCTGGATATGTACATTCGCTGCGGGAGACAAGCTCAACCCAGGGTTTGGTAATTGTGTATACATGATTGCGTAGTGATTTGAGTGAGATATGATTGCTGATATCTGTTTGATGAATAGGGAGCATGAGATACTGATAGGGCCTGGCCCTTGACTATTGCATGATGTTATTGAGGCGTGCTTATTAGCATTACTGTGCATGTGAATGAATATCTGGATAAATTGCTATATTTTGATTGCTTGTGAATGAGTGGAGTTTCAGTGATGGATTATGGAAAGATTATTACCCTGTCATCATAGCCTAATTGCCGAGTCGTTGATTGCAGATTAACTTGAATAGTTATGCGTTCAAGGAAATCCACACGACTAGCCGGCAGGTCAGGGGCTAGAGATGATGACCAGGGACCGACCCCTCTGCCAGTCCCTGAGAACTGGCAGCAGTTAATGGCAGAAATGCAAGCTCGGCTTCAGAGCCAAGACGAACAGATCCGAATTCTGCAGCAGGCTCCATCTGGGAGTGTTGCCCCTGTTGGGCCACCGGCACTGGTACCTGTGGTATAGCCAGTTGATGTTGGGAATAAGATGGAGCCGTTGTATGAGCGGTTCAGGAAGCAACAGCCCCCGACCTTTGAGGGTGGACCAGATCCACTGAAAGCTGAACAGTGGATGACTTTGATTACTACCATTCTTGATTTTATGAGAGTGGAAGGACATGACAGGGTGGACTGTGCCACTTATATGCTGAGAGATGATGCCCGAATCTGGTGGGAGGTAGCATCACAGACTAGAGAGGTTGCTACACTGACTTGGGAAGGGTTTAAGGATTTGTTCAATCAGAAGTATTATAATGTTGCCATCAGGGCAGCGAAAGTGAATGAGTTCGTGGGACTGGTTCAGGGCAGTATGACAGTTACAGAATATGCCATGAAGTTCGACAGACTTGCGAAGTTCGCACCAGATCTTGTGCCTACTGATGCAGCCAGGCAGGACAGATTTGTTAGAGGGTTGAATGTTATGATAGCCCGAGATGTAAGAATTACCACAGTTCCTGGAGTGACTACTTATGCCCAGGCTGTGGAGAGGGCTCTGACCGCTGAGGAAGCGGAGAATAGGATATGGAGGGATAGTGCAGCAAGAAGGGAGGGCCGCAGGGCGGTGCCTCCATACTCTGGTTCTGGTAGGGGCGGAGGCCCCAGTGATTTGAAAAGAAAGACTCCTGATGCTCCGGTCGCTCCTAGGTTTGATAGGGGAGGTCGGGGTACTCAGGGTGGCCGTAAGGGAGGCGGTGATTCATGGAGGACTTATCCAGAGTATACGAGGTGCAAGAGGCGCCATCCGGGCGAGTGTCGGGCTAAGGCCTGCTATGTGTGTGGGGTGGTGGGACACCTCAGGAAAGATTACCCGACGGTGAGGAAGGGAGAGACAGGAAAGGTGGACAGCTTGACTCCAGCTCGAGTGTTCACCCTGACGCAGGCAGAGGCCGAGGCTAGTCCCTCGGTAGTGACAAGTCAACTTTCTAGTGCTGGCACTCCCTTTACTGTTTTGATTGATTCTGGTGCTACACATTCATTTGTATCTGATAAGGTGATTGATAGACTGTGTAGACCTAGTGAGTATAGTGCTTCAGGATTTGGAACTATATTACCTGCTGGAGAGCTGGTAGTATCTAGGAGGTGGATTAGAGCACTGCCAGTGTTAGTTGATGGTAGGGAGTTGTCAGTAGACTTGATTGAGTTGAGTATGGAGGACTTTGATATGATTCTAGGTATGGATTGGCTGGTTAGGTATGGAGCTACCATTGACTGTAGGAAGAAAAAGGTAACCTTTGAGCCAGAGGGCGAGGATCCCTTTGTTTTTGTGGGAGCGGTGCATGGACCCCGCGTACCCAGGATAACTGCATTGAGGGCCAGAGATCTATTGCAGGGTGGATGTATAGGCTTTTTAGCTAGTGTGGTGGATACCACCAGAATTTCACCAGTTGGACCGGAGGACACCAGATTGGTTTGTGAGTTCTTGGATGTGTTCCCTGAGGATTTGCCTGGGTTGCCGCCGCGTAGGGAGATTCAGTTCGTTATTGAGTTGGCACCAGGGACAGAGCCAATGTCGAGGGCACCATATAGGATGGCACCGGTGGCAGGAGCTTCTAGATTTGGGGTTCATTAGACCTAGCTATTCGCCATGGGGTGCTCCAGTTCTGTTTGTTAAGAAGAAGGACGGGACTCTGAGGATGTGTATTGACTATCGAGAATTGAACAAGTTAACAATTAAGAATAAGTATCCCCTACCAAGGATTGATGACTTGTTCGATCAGCTGCAGGGTAAGACGGTGTTCTCAAAGATTGATCTTCGATTTGGTTATCACCAGCTGAGGATCAAGGATGAGGACATACCTAGGACGGCCTTCAGGACACGGTATGGGCATTATGAGTTCTTGGTCATGTCTTTTGGTTTGACCAACGCCCCAGCAGCCTTTATGGACTTAATGAACAGGGTGTTCAAGGATTTCCTGGACCAGTTTGTTATAGTTTTCATCGATGACATCCTGGTGTATTCCAGCTCAGAGGCAGAGCACGAGTTCCATCTTCGACAGGTTCTTCAGAGGTTGAGAGAACATCAGTTGTATGCTAAGTTTAAGAAGTATGAGTTCTGGTTACTTGAGGTGACATTACTTGGACACATTGTAGGTGCAGATGGGATTAAGGTTGATCTGTCTAAGATAGAGGCAGTTAGGGATTGGCCGAGGCCATGGAATGCCTCAGAGGTGCAGAGTTTTCTGGGATTAGCAGGGTACTACAGGCGGTTTGTAGAGGGCTTCTCGAAGATAGCAGCACCCATGACAGAATTGACAAGAAAGAATTTGAAGTTTATCTGGTCAGACAAGTGTGAAGACAGTTTTCAGGAGTTGAAGCGACGGCTTATTACAGCGCCAGCGTTGAGTCTGCCTTCGGGGGAAGGGAAGTTTGTGGTTTATTGCGATGCATCGAGGTTGGGCTTAGGCTGTGTGTTAATGCAGAATGAGAAAGTTATAGCTTATGCGTCACGACAGTTGAAAGAATATGAGCAGCGGTATCCTACTCATGACCTGGAGTTGGCAGCAGTGGTTTTTGCCTTGAAGATTTGGCGGCATTACCTTTATGGGGAGAAGTGTGAGGTGTACACTGACCATAAGAGCCTGAAATATTTCGTTACACAGAAGGACCTGAATATGAGACAGAGGCATTGGCTGGAGCTGGTAAAAGATTATGATTGTGATATTCTTTACCATCCAGGGAAAGCCAATGTAGTGGCTGATGCTTTAAGCCGCAGAGGCCCAGGTCAGTTGTATAGTTCTGTTCAGATTTCAAGGAAGTTAGCTAATGAGATGGTTAAAGCGGGGATAGAGTTGGTGGTGGGCCGGTTGGCTAATATTACTCTATAGTCGACCCTACTAGAGCGGATCAAAGAGGGGCAGTTGACAGACACTCAGTTACAGAGGGTTAGAGAGGATGTCTTAGCGGGAATAGCTAAGGACTATTCTATTTCTGAGGTTGGTTTACTCCGGTATCAGGGACGGATTTGTGTTCCAGCTGATGAGGGGATCAGACGAGAGATACTAGATGAGTCTCATCGACGCCGTACTCACTTCATCCGGGTACCACGAAGATGTATCAGGATCTACGGACTTTGTATTGGTGGCCCGAGATGAAGAGGGACGTGGTTGAGTACGTGGCCAGATGCTTAACCTGTCAGCAGGTGAAGGCTGAGCATCAGCGACCAGCAGGGTTGCTTCAACCATTGGGTATTCCTGAATGGAAATGGGAGGACATTACCATGGACTTTGTGGGAGGTTTACCCAGGACAGTAGGACTTCATGACTCAGTATGGGTGATAGTGGATAGATACACCAAGTCAGCCCATTTCCTTCCAGTGAGGTCGACGTATACTGTGGATCAGTATGCTGAGCTGTATGTGAGAGAGATCGTACGTCTCCATGGGGTTCCCAAGTCTATAGTGTCAGACTGGGATCCTATCTTCACTTCCAAGTTTTGGGGTGGTTTACAGAAAGCTTTGGGAACTCAGTTGAAGTTCAGTACAGCCTTTGATCCTCAGACTGATGGACAGTCTGAGAGGACGATCCAGGTATTGGAGGATATGCTCAGAGCTTGTGTGATTGATTTTGAGGGTTCATGGAGTAAGTACCTTCCGTTGATTGAATTCTCGTACAACAATAGTTATCAGTCAACGATTGGAGTTGCTCCCTATGAGATGTTATATGGGAGGAAATGTAGATCACCCATTCATTGGGATGAGATGGGTGAGACGAGATATCTGGGGCCGGATATGGTACAGAAGACAAGTGAGGCCACAGGGAAGATCCGGGCTAGGATGCTCGCATCTCAGAGTAGGCAGAAGAGCTACGCTGATCCTAAGCGTAGGGACGTGGAGTTCCAGGTTGGGGACCACGTCTTCCTTCGAGTTTCACCTCTGCGAGGGGTGAGGAGGTTTGGTAAGAAGGGCAAGCTAAGCCCTAGATTCATTGGACCATTTGAGATCCTGGAAAGGATTGGTCAGGTGGCTTATAGGTTAGCTTTGCCGCCATCGTTGTCTGGAGTTCATGATGTGTTCCATGTCTCCATGCTTCGGAAGTATGTCTCAGATGTGACTCATGTGTTGAGGCATGAAGATCTAGAGTTACAGGCAGATTTGGCTAATGAAGAACAACCAGTTCAGGTCTTAGACCGAAAAGATAAGGTGTTGCAGAATAAGACGATTCCTTTGGTTAAAGTGTTATGGAGGAATAGTAAGGTCAAGGAGGAGACCTGGGAGATTGAGACAGCTATGCGGGATCAGTATCCGGAATTGTTCAGGTAAATTTCAAGGACGAAATTCTCATTAGGAGGGGATAGTTGTAACGACCCAAATTCACTAATTAGGCTTAAGGGCCTTGATTAGTGTGCCTGGAGGGCATAATGGGAATTATGTGTGGTTTTAATGATTAAGATGCATGATTATGATTTTAAGCATGTTATATGACTATGTGTGTATTACGTTATGTGATAACTATGCTATGTGATTTGTACCGCGTGGGTGTGGTGGTATCAATGTGATGCACGTGCCGAGACAGTCCTAGAAAGCTAGATAATGGTAACTGGTGATTTGGTAACTTGTGTAACTGTTAGTAACAGGTTTTATTAGAAAAGTGGTAGAATTGTAATGTTAGTAAAAGGACAAGTGTGCCCTTGAGGTTTAGTTAGAAAGGGATATTTATGGAGGGATTAAGTGGTCTTTTGGCAGTGAATAGGTGAGTTTCAGCTGAAGGGAAATACAATTACGTATAACACTTTGGGAAATTAGTTTATGCTGAATTTTGGAGACCTAGGAATAGAGCAAAAGAAAGATAGAAGAAGGCAGCTAAATTTGGCTCTTGGAAGGAGAATCAAGGGGGTTTGAAGTTAGCAATCAAGCCCAGGCCAAGAATACTCAGAGGTAAGGATTTATCTATGATTTGTCTAAGTTTCAAGTCTGGTTTTAGAGGATAAGCATGAATTGAAACAAGTTGGTGGCTGGTTTTGAATGAATTCAGAGTTGGAATAATCAAAAGAGAAGGTGGTTTGAAGCTGGAGGTTGGACTCTCCATTCAAGGAAAGGATTCTGTGTAATTGTAAAGCTTATTTCTGTTATGGATTAGGGAATTTGAAGTGTGGTTTGGGTTTGGGTTTAAGTTTTTAACTTTCTGGTTTGAGTTACTAAGGCATGGAACTCAAGAGTGAATTTTGGGAATGATTGTGTAATTGAGCTAGGAGATGACATTTCTAGGTTGTTGGGTGGTCTATTAGGGGTTTTGAGTTGGTTTTAGGGCTTAGGTATGAATTTGGGATGGTTTGGAATGATTTTGGGTTCGGGAAAAACGTAAGGAAAAACCCAGAAATCTAGGTTCACGAAGGAGCGCCGCGCCCCTGTTCTTGGGCGCCGCGGGGCGAGGCTATTTCTGGGCAGAGCAAGCTCTTTGACTTGCTGGGCGCCGCGGCCCTATAGGGCAGCGCTGCGGCACTAGGCCAATTTCAGGACAAGGGATTTTGTAATTTTGAGCCTTTGCTCCGGGGGTTCGAGGGATGCCTTCGGTGCATTGTTTTAGGGATTTGGGGGTTCCCAGAGTGTGGGATTGGTTCCAGGAAATAGTTTTGGATTGATTAGTGACAAAGGAAATTTCATTTGTGTTGTGATTAGATCTTTGGAGAGGCTCGGGGTAGAGGACCATGCTCGCGGCTTCGAGGCATCGGGAACTAGTGAATTGAAAGGTAAGAAAACTGCACCCGGTTGTATGATTGTGATGGGACTAAGTGCTCTCGAAAGATATATCGTGTCAACGTTGGTATTACGCCATGGGACATGTAAAAGCGGTCTAAGAGTACCGTACATGATTTTAGCGCCCAGGGCGCGAATTGGCCACTGGGAGCCAAGAACAACGGGATAACGGAGGGAGTGGCCTGAGGGCGCTAGCCCTGGTTATCGTTTGTGAATTGTGAATATTATGAACTGAAATGCCTTGTATGTGGAATACTTGATTATACTGACTGATGATATATCTGAGTATATGTGATGCAATGTGAGATGTTGTCTGTTAATTGTTCATGCTCTGTTGTCGTTGTGTTTTCTTGCTGGGCCTTGGCTCACGGGTGCTACGTGGTGCAGGTAAAGGCAAGGGCAAGCTGGACCAAGCCTGAGGTGGAGAGCCCCGAGGTGAAATGTACATAGCGAGCTGTTCGATCACCATGGTCGAGGAGTGAGTCAGGACAGGGATCTACCTAACTGCTCGTTTTGCCTTAGTATGGCTGGTTAATGTATTTGCACCTTGTAACTTTTGTAAATGGCCTTTAAACTGATATTTTCGGGATCCCGTGTAAATAAACAATGTTTTTTTTAATGAAAATGTGGCTTTTGAAACCAAAACGCTTTCAACCCTAGTTCCTTAATAGTTTCAATAACACGATTTTATTTAATTGACTTGGTTAGCAAGTCTAGCACTTTATAAACACACAGTGTAACGGTCTTTGCTATCCAGGGCGTTACAGTACACCTAGTGAATATCAGACTGTA
Source organism: Humulus lupulus (assembly GCF_963169125.1). Lineage (NCBI taxonomy): Eukaryota > Viridiplantae > Streptophyta > Magnoliopsida > Rosales > Cannabaceae > Humulus > Humulus lupulus. Next base: position 100,663,079 of record NC_084798.1, on the reverse strand, counting down.
GGGTTTGGGACTTTATTGCCTACAGGGGAACTAGTAGTTTCTAGAAGATGGATTAGGGCACTGTCAGTGATGGTTGATATCAGGGAAATTTCAGTGGATTTGATTGAGTTCGACATGGAGGATTTTGACATGATTCAAGGGATGGACTAGTTGGTCAGATATGGGGCTACCATTGACTGCAGGAAGAAGATGGTGATTTTTGCGCCTGAGGGCGAGGATCCTTTTGTTTTTGTAGGTGCGGTATGTGGACCCCGCGTACCTATGATTTCTGCGTTGAGAGCTAGAGACTTGCTGCAGGGAGGATGCATAGGTTTTCTGGCCAGTGTAGTGGATACTACTAGGGTTACGCCGGCAAGGCCGGGAGAGACCGGATTGGTGTGTGAGTTTTTGGATGTATTTCCTGAGGATCTACCAAGGTTGCCGCCGCGCAGGGAGATCCAGTTTGAGATTGAGTTAGCACTGGGGACAGAACCAGTATCAAGGACACCATATAGGATGGCTCCAGCTGAGTTGAAGGTGTTGGTTTTTATTGATCAAATCAAAGATTATACGCAGCAGAATAACAATCAAATTGTCAGTTTAATCCCAAAAGATTTCTAGATCCACTTCTTCACATGCATATATATATATATTGAATCAAAGACATGAATAGAAAAATTACCTCTGGTCCTTCCTTGCTGCTATCTTTTTGTATGGCTAAATCCTTGAGATCTCACACCAAGATCTTCCAAAATGTTCTCAGCACACAAAGAACGAGTGTGGGCTCGCTATACAAACAATAGGCAAAAAACTATTTATCAAATGTTCTCAACACATGAGATCTGATAAAGTTTGGACCTAGGTTTTGTGAAGAACAGTGACTTTTGTTTGTATCACTGTTCTCTTTCTCTGAGAGAGATTTCTATAAAACTAATATCCTATATTTAATATATCCAATATATTAAAATATTTGTTATTTTAAACAAATTCAAAATAACTAATCAGTTATCATATTTTTGTTTAAATAATAATATTTTAATCATATTAAAATATCTCATTATTTAATTAATATTTAAATAACTAAAATTGTGGAACCAAGAAACTAAACACAGTCTCTTATGCGTGTAGCACAGTGACTGTGCACTGTGCTACACGTGTACCACATGCTTGTGATGGCATGTGATTTTTCCCAATTTTTATTATTATTTAAATACCAAAAATCCCAAAAAATAAATTAATTCAAAATTAATTATAGTTTTGTTAAATCAAATAATTAATTAATTATACATAATTAAATAATAATTATGTTTGATACATAGAAAAATATTTTTCTTATCACATAAGTCATTTTTGCCCTTTTTTGTGTTTACCTTTGTTAGTGTTTGTTTGAGCCATTTTGGGGACCATGGACCTATAACATTAAGCTCCAATAAATAAACTAAATAATTAAACTCTTTAATTATAATAATTAATTTATTAATTCTGATATTACTCCACTATAAATTCAGAATTGCACTCTTTATGTTATAGATATACTTTTACAGAAATCTTTTCTTAAGTCGTCCATTGATATAACCATCTTACAATAGTTCAACCCTCTAATTAATTAGTTCATAAATTAGAATGGAAGAATTACCATTTTACCTTTCTAATTTACTTCTTATTCCTTAAGTACCATTAATTCACTAGTGAATAATTAATCTATAATCTAATTATAGATTTGAGCTCAAAATCATTCAGTTCCAGAATTAACCCTTAAGGGAACTAATATACGATCCGTTAGGAAATATTAGATTCTGTATTGTTGATACATGTTCCCAGCCATCCATGATATTAAATCTCCAAAACAAAAGTCATTAGCCTCATTCTTTGAAGAGATCTTAATGAATGAATCAAAAGATTTAATAAATAGGAACAGGAGTTCATGAACACTCAGGATTTAGGTTGATCTATAAATGATCATCAGTTATGATATGAATTACAAGTCTTTATTGTTAAATGGTTTTTGGATAAAGACTTTAATTCATTTCGGTCCATGTCATATATAATCATATTATATAAAGCACCTTTACCGAGATGTCTTTCCACATCAATAATCTGAATCTAGATTATTTGTATCATTATGATACTCAGTAAAACGTACTTACAACTCCAATTAAAGAATTCCATAACTTTAATTTGTTGTTGTTGACTATTTTTATTCATTCATGTGATCTTAATTCTCTCGTACTAATACAAGATCACATCCTCAATAATGAATATGGAATTTTTCTGATATTTACAAAATTATTCAAACAATAATTTAATAATCTAAATATAACAATAATAATAAACCGTTGTATTTATTTATTCACAGAAAAACAAATGTCTTTACATGCTTTTAGGACACACTCCTAACAGAAGGAACTAAAGATACAGTTACAGGAACTTCTGGATTTGGGGTTCATCAGACCTAGTTACTCACCATGGGGCACTCCAGTGTTATTTGTGAAGAAGAAGGATGGGACGTTGAGGATGTGTATAGACTACCGAGAATTAAACAAGTTGACCATAAAGAATAAGTACCCTCTACCAAGGATTGATGACTTGTTCGATCAGCTACAGGGAAAGACGATGTTCTCAAAGATTGATCTATGATCTGGTTATCACTAGCTGAGGATCAAAGATGAGGATATACCGAAGACGACCTTCCGGATGCGGTATGGGCACTATGAGTTCTTGGTCATGTCTTTCGGTTTGACCAATGCCCTGGCAGCTTTTATGGATTTGATGAACAGGGTGTTCAAGGACTTCCTGGATCAGTTCGTCATTGTCTTCATCGACGACATCTTGGTATACTCCAATTCAGAGGTAGAGCATGAGCAGCATCTTCGACAGGTTTTACAGAGGTTAAGGGAGCATTAGTTATATGCCAAGTTTAAGAAGTGTGGGTTTTGGTTGCCAGAGGTGACTTTTCTTGGGCATATAGTTGGAGCAAAAGGGATTAAGGTAGATCCGTCAAAGATAGAAGCAGTAAGGGATTCGCCGAGGCCAAGGAACGGCTCGGAGGTGCGGAGTTTCCTTGGGTTGGCAGGTTATTACAGACGGTTCGTCGATGGGTTTTCAAAGATTTCTTCACCAATGAAAGAGTTGACGAGGAAGAATCAGAAGTTTGTTTGGTCAGAGAAGTGTGAGAACATTTTTCAAGAGTTGAAGCGAAAATTACTTCTGCACCTGTGCTGAGTCTTCCTTCGGAGGAAGGAAAGTTTGTGGTTTACTGTGATGCATCGAGGATTGGTTTAGGCTGCATGCTGATGCAGAATGAGAAAGTTATAGCCTATGCATCGCAGCAGCTGAAGGAGTATGAGCAGCGGTATCCTACTCATGATTTGGAACTGGCGACAGTGGAATTCGCACTGAAGGTTTGGCGGCATTATTTGTATGGGGAGAAGTGCGAGATATACACTGACCACAAGAGTTTGAAATATTTCTTCACTCAGAAAGACCTGAACATGAGACAGAGGCGTTGGTTGGAGCTGGTTAAGGATTATGACTGTGATATCCTTTATCACCCAGGGAAAGCCAGCGTGGTGGCAGATGCATTGAGCCAGAGGGGCCCAGGGCAATTGTATAGTTCCACCCTGATCTCGAGGGTGTTAGCTGATGAAATGACCAAAGCAAGAATAGAATTGGATGTGGGCCAGTTAGCTAATATTACCTTGCAGTCGACCCTGCTGGAGAGGATTAAGGAGGGACAAATGGTGGATGCGCAGTTGCAGGAGGTGAGGCATCATGTCCTAGCGGGAACAGCTAAGGATTATTCCGTCTCTGAGACTGGTATGCTTCGATATCAGGGGCGGATTTGATGAGAGATAAGGGGATTTGACGAGAGATACTGGATGAGTCACACACTACGCTGTACTCGCTTCATCCGGGTACCATGAAGATGTATCAGGATCTACAGACATTATACTGGTGGCCAGGGATGAAGAAGGAGGTGGTAGAGTATGTGTCTAGATGTTTCACATGTCAGCAGGTAAAGGCTGAGCATCAGCGACCAGCGGGATTGCTTCAGCCTTTGGGTATCCCAGAATGGAAGTGGGAGGACATCACGATGGATTTTGTGGGAGGACTACCTAGGACAGTGGGACTTTATGACTCGGTGTGGGTGATAGTAGGTAGATACACCAAGTCAGCTCATTTTCTACCAGTGAAGTCGACCTATACAGTGGAACAGTATGCAGAGTTGTATGTGAGGGAGATAGTTCGTCTCCATGGGGTTCCAAAGTCTATTGTGTCTGATCAAGATCCCATCTTTACCTCTAAGTTTTGGGGAGCTCTGCAGAGAGCTATGGGGATCCAGCTGAAGTTTAGCACAACTTTTCATCCTCAGACTGATGGATAGTCTGAGAGGACGATTGAGGTGTTAGAGGACATGCTTAGGGCGTGTGTGATTGATTTCGAGGGGTCTTGGAGTAAGTACTTACCGTTGATTGAATTCTCGTATAACAACAGTTATCAGTCCACGATTGGGGTGGCCCCTTATGAAATGTTATATGGGAGAAAATGTAGATCACCCATACATTGGGATGAGATGGGTGAGAGGAGGTACTTAGGACCAGATATGGTTCAGAAGACTAATGAGGCTATTGAGAAGATTCGAGCCAGAATGCTTGCTTCGCAGAGTAGACAGAAAAGCTACGCTGATCCTAAGCGTAGAGATGTGGAGTTCCAGGTTGGGGACCACATGTTTCTGCAAGTCTCACCATTGAGAGGGGTAAGGAGATTCAGAATAAAGGGAAAGCTGTGCCCTCGGTTTGTTGGAACTTTTGAGGTCCTGGAGAGGATTGGACAGGTGGCTTATAGGTTGGCCTTGCCACCGTTGCTGTCAGGGGTTCACGATGTATTCCATGTCTCCATGTTACAGAAGTATGTTTCAGATACAACACATGTGCTGAAGTATGAGGATTTGGAGTTACAAACAGATTTGTCCTATGAAGAGCGACTAGTTTAGATTTTGGACCGGAAGGAAAAAGTTTTACGGAATAAGACAATTCTGTTAGTTAAGGTGTTGTGGAGAAATAGCAAGGTCAAGGAACCGACCTGGGAGTTAGAGTCAGCGATGCGGGATCAATATCCTGAGCTATTTAGGTAAATTTCGAGGATGAAATTCTCATTAGGAGGGGATTGTTATAAAGACCCCAAAATTTGCTAATAAGGCTTAAGGGCCTTGATTAGTGTACCGGGAAGGCATAATTTACTTATATGTGATTTTAATGAATTTATTGATTTAAATGCATAACTATATGATAAAAATGCTTGTATGATTATATGAATGTAAATGTGATATATATAGTATCTGTGAGAACCACATTATTATGTGGGCAGGTTAGCTGAGAACGACTTGAGGCGATCTTAGGGAGCTAGGTAGCGGGAAAAGTGACAACGGGGCTTAATATTTGACTTTGGATAAGTCAAGGGTATTTTAGGTATCGGGTAGGTATTTAGACTGTCGGGTTATGGAAATAAATATATGGAGATATATTTAAGGTTAGGAAGTCTAGGCGGGAATGTTGGGGAATTTTACCATTTTTCCCTCTGGGACGTTTCCGGCACCCCGAGCCTCAGGATTGACTTAATTAGCTAAAGTTAGACTTAGCGAAAACAAAAGCTAGTGGAACAAAAATAGACCGACCCTTTATTGTTTAGCCCTCTCCTCTCTCTTCTCTCTCAAGAAAACTAGTGAAAACCAAGGTGAATTCAGCTAGGAATTCAGTGATTTGAGGATATAGCTTTGAGGAAATAGCTCAGTTTCAGCCAAGGAATTCGACAATAAAATAAGGTAAGCACTGAATTTCATTTTTGACTAATTGATTATAAGGTTCATGGGTTGAAAACTAAGTATTCCTAGGTTCTTAATCTCAAGGTTGAATTAAGGTGGAAAGCTTGGGAGTTGGCTTGGATATTTGCTTAGAGAAGTGATTCTACTGTGGAGGTAAGCTTGAATCCATAAGTTAATGACTGAATTCTGGTGTTCCATTATTGGTTTTTGTGTTCTTAAGTTCTTGAGTTTCAGAAATTAAAAATGGGATTTTAATGAGTTTTAACCTGGGTTTTTTGTTGGATTATGTTGTTAGAGTCATGATAAAAGTGTTGAGATTAATGGGTTTTGAATTAGGGAGCTTTGGGATGGTTTTGGATGAGGTTTAGATGCTAGAAATGGTGAATTTTCTAGGCACGAAGGGAAGGGCCGTGGCTCTGTTCTAGAGCGCTGCGGCCCTAGGATGCAAAGGAGCCAGGGAGGCTCGGCCAAAGGGAAGCACAGCAGCGCGTGTCTGCTCTCTGGGAGGGGGCTTGGCTCTGTTTTAGGGGCGAGCCGCAGCTAGGCTTCAAGGGCCGCAGCCCTTAGGTGCACACTTGAACATTTGGGGATTTTAGGCACGGGAATGTAGTCTAGGGTACTCGGGATCGATTTCCCCACCGTGCTTGGTGGAATTCAATGTCTTGGAAGCTAGTATTGTACCCGGAGACCTTTACTTGAATATTAATGGAACCCAATACCTTGGCTATGACTAGGTGTTAAAGCTAGGGCTCGGGAACAGATCGTGCTTGAGGAGCGTCGCTCGTAGTCAGTGAACGCAGAGACTAAAGGTAAGAAAACTGCACCTGGTTGTATTTCTGTAATGGGGCTAAGGGTTCCCTAATGTGTATGCTTGAAAGGATGGTATTATGCCATGTAAACTAAATAGTGAACCAACGGCCTAAGAGTGTCAAGGGTTACACTAGCGCATAGGGCGCGGCTTGGCCACTGGTAGCCGAGGACAGCTTAATATGCATTGAGCTCGGTTTAAGCGGGCCGGAGTCAGTGGGGTAAACAGAGGGTGCGGCCTAAGTTGTCGGTCCTGATTATTATGTGACCAGGTTATTATGAGACTTGAATGTTATATGTGATTAGATGCTTCCTTGATTCTGAGCATATGCTGAATGGTTAATGTGGATTATTTGATGGATGATCGTGCTTAAAGACTGACTAATTGTTATTATTGTTTGTGTTGCACATTAAGTTTTCTTGTTGGGCCTTGGCTCACATCAAATAATCCACATTAACTTGATCAGCTCTGACTTGGAGAGCTCTGCAGGCCGAATGTACATGACCAGCTGCCCAGCCACCACGGTTGGGGTTTAGGCAGGGGGCGCAAGAACCATAAATGTCTATTTTGCCTTAGTATGGCAGATGGTTGTCTGTATTTTGGGAGTTCTGTTAACCAACTTTTAAACTCTATTTCTTTTTGGGATCCCATGTATAAAACTGTTTAATTGTATAAAGTGAAACTTTTGAGACCAAAACCCTTTGAAACCCTAGCTCATACATGTTTAGTGACACATTTTCTAAATTAAAGACTTGATTAGCAAGTCCTGCACCTTTATAAGTACATAGTGTAGCGGTCTTGGCTATCCAGGGCATTACAGATTTAGTGGCTACATCATCTCGAGGGATGGGACTTAAACACCCTAAAGAGATTCACGATTTATGGTAACCTATCTTAACACTAGTTATTCAACTACTGTTAGGTTCAATAGGTAAAAATAAGTCAATCAAGTGAATATTAGTTATACTCAAAACAAGTCCCTTCAGAGATATTGAGTACTTGTGTGTTACCAAGTTGAGGGTTAAAACCGAAAGGTTTTTTAATAGAATTCAGTCTTGTGAAGACAAGTATTTTTGGTAACAAAATACTGTAAGAATTCTACCTATATAGACCTAGGGGTGGTGCCGCCTCTCATGAGAAATGGGAGTATTCTCAAGAACGTCTATGAATGGAAAGTGCACATGGCCATTAACGGTGCAAAGCGAGACATAGAGGTCTCAAGTGAACATCGCAAAGGTGTGTGTGTTATCACCGATTTGTTATCATGAAAAGATGGTTCACTGCCTAGTGCAACCTAATTTTCGACAAATTTTGTGATAATTACACTATAGTAAAGTTCAAGTTGAAAAACGCTTTGCTTTATGCACTAATGCAATGACTCCTACAGGAGAGAATTCTTATTTAATCAAGTGGGGGATATGTTATATTTCAAAATATAATGATTGATTAAATAAGTGTTACAATAGATAACTATTTAATCTAGTGGGGGAATGTTATATTATTTTATAATATAATGTAATATTATATTATATTATAATATAATGTTTTAGATTAAATAAATGTGACAAAGAGTATCACATATTGTAACATATAATAGAGAGTTACAATATTTAGATACATGAGATATATCCAAATAATGTAACATATTTAGTGTTACAAATTTATAACTTCCAAATATTACCCTTTATTGTGTAAATTTGTTGTTACACAATATTGAGATGAATTTCATAAGGCCATATGTGAAATGGCTGTTAGAGATATGATTTTAACCACAATAATGTGGTTTGGGAGTTATAAAATCATTTGGGAGGGTTTGGAACCGTTTGGAAAAATAGCACATTTTTAAGTGCTGAAGTTGGTTGGTGGCCGCGGCCACTGAATGTTGGTGGCCGCGGCTTGTGGGACAGAGACCAGTGACCAATTTTTCAGAGACCACTGAATGTCTCTGGCCGCAGCCACAGGCCAAAAACTGACCAATTTTTCAGTTTTTTCAATCTTTGTTGAACGGCTCAAAAAACCCAAATAACTCCCAAATTTCTTTTTTAATTTCATATTAATCCAATTAAACATTGGTAACAGCCATGGGGTTGGTAGAATTTTAAATCCAAAGGGTGTCTCTAAACTCTATAAATAGGAGCCTATAGCTCACTTGTAAGACACAACATTTCTATCCATTATAGTACTTGGCTAGAAACACCTTGAGGCTTGATTATTCCAGAAAGCTTTTCCAATATCTGAGAGAGATCCCTTAGTGCTTGAGTTAGGGGGAAATAAGCTTATGGACAAAGGTTTTAAACCTTGTTCAAGTTGGTGATCCCCAACCCTCTTCACTTAGGTTGTGTAAGTGAGAGTTTTCGTGTATTTCTGTTCTCCATTTTATTGTATTGTTTTCGTGTATTTCTGTTCTCCATTTTATTGTAATCCTTTCTTTTGTTTCAACCACCTTTATTTTACTTGTAATCTTTTGCTTAGAGTTGTATTCTCACCATTCTCTTCTTCTTCCTTTTCTTTGTTTATTTGTAATTTTCAGTTATAGAGTTGTAACTCCTTTTTAATCAATCATTATTTATTTGTAATATATTGCATAGAGTAGTAATTTCTTACCATTTCCATTGAGGCAAATAAATTTTTTCCTAACATTAAATACAGATTCAAGATGCATATATGCATGCCCAACAGTAATAACCTACTCATGCCTGCATACAATTACAAATAAATTATCAAATGAACATTATGGGTCCCGCTGCCTTGAATAGATGCCAATAGAGTCAATTCGGGGCCATATGCCCTAGCTATGTGACCATAGAGTCACTCGGGGCCCTTTGTCCTAGCTCTAAGTAACTAGCCTTAGAGCTAGCCAAGCACTTTCTTTTCCAAATGACCATTGGGTCGGCCAATGTAATAGTACGTCGCTGATTAGGCCTAAGCCTCTCAACCAGCGCACAGCGCGCTATTGACATCATTGACTAATAAGTGAAGGCCTTAACCAAATATTCAAATAACCAGACAAAAAGATACAGATAAGCAAACTTCTGACAATACAAGTATGCATACATATTAATCATATATTTCAGCCAATTAAATACAAACATAGTAATAGCCATGTTCTTTAACGGGGCTGAATCTTAATTACGCAGAAAATGCAAGCAATCATTAAACAATTATCCAGACATGGAGCATTCAAGCATGTTTAATCAACGAGCACAAACATAACCTTATTGACGTTCATTCTCAGAGGGCCAAGCCCTATTTATAACCACATTTAACAACTAGGCCAAGCCCTATTCGAATATATCACGTAACGAGTGCAGTTTTCTTACCTTGAGTCTGAGTGCAATGTATATTAAGAACAACCATCGAGCACGATCACAGTTCCTAGCCCCTAGCGATAACCTAGTCACAACCATAATGTAGAATCTCGTTAATAACAATGGAATAAAGGCTTCCAGACCGAGTCCTAGCCTCTGGGACGTCGAATTCTACTAAACCTGGTAGTAAAATCGATCCCGAGCCCTAAGTGTAACGCCCTCCTAATCAAGGATCGCTACACTTTGTATTTTAAATAGTGTTAGACTCGATAAACGAGTCGTTTATCCATAACCGTGGAACTGAACGTGATTAATGGTTTAGGGTTAAAATTTTTGGTCAAAAAGTATAACGGTTTCACTAAAACATTTACTTCCACACATGGGATCCTAACTAACATTTAAAAAAGTTAATTACAATTGAAAAGTTACAACCAACCGACCTAAGCGACAAAATAGGGTTTGACCCTAGTTCCTCTAAGAAACCTCGGTCGTGGTGGTTGAGCAGTCGAATATGTACATATCGTCATCGAAGCTCTTCAATTCAGGGGTAGTCTAGCTTCATTTTTCCCTTACCTGCACTACATAGCACCCATAACTCAAGGCTCAACATGAAAACTTAAACATGAGCATAAGAAATTAATAACATGTTACAAAATCACAACAAACATGCCTAGTAGTAATAACCCTACTCATGCATGCATATCGTTCATATAGATGACTACAACATTATATGGGGCCAGTTGCCCTAATCAAATGATTAACCAAATTATATCGGAGCCCGTTTCCCAAAATACATGATTAATGAATCATAGTTGGGCTCAACGCCGTAGGATATGAGACAAATAAGTCACTCTAGGGCCCATTGCCCTATCCTCTGTATAAGCAGCCTTGGAGCTGGCCCAGCGTACATGACGCTGAATTTTCCACGACTATTGGGCCGGACAAGCGTATGATGTGCTTCTGATTAGGCGTAACCATAAACCACCGCTCAGTGCGCTAATTCCGTTCTTGACTTACAAGTCATGTTTGGGGCCTAACCCTAGGATATTGGACTAATAAGTCACCCCAGGACTCATTACCCTTTCCAGCCTTGGAGTCGGCCCAGCGTACTTGGCGTTGAATTTCCACGACCAATAGGTCAGACAAGTGTATGATGCGCTCTTGATTAGGTCTAACCATATTGATCAGCGCTCAGTGCCATGCCGTCCTTGACTCATAAGTCAATGCTTTTCGACTTACAGGTTTGAACATGAGTCCATACCCCATAGTTCCTTTGGGGTACCTAAGTAGATGTTTAGAGTCTTTCCAATGGTTCACGGTGAGAGTTTCCAAGAATTTGACTCAGTTTGTTAGGCAAGTCTGAGTGTGATATGTCTAGTTTGCTTAGTCTAAAATACTATAATGCACCAAGATCACTTCTATACAATTTTGCATTTTCAAATGGATTGTTATCATTGTTCGAAAGTTTATCACTATGTCTCCTAGGAGTTGGAATTCATTTTGAGTCAAGCATATTTTTTTATTCAAGGTCGACATCCAGCAAAGGAAGCTTCTCTCTTGGAGCAATTGAATGACATTATTATAGATAGATCATCATGGAAAGACACTATTGAGCAACATAAGCTAAGACTTCTCGAGCTAAGTCAAATTGCAAATAGCAAGAGGCTGCTGTCAAAAGATCTTACCAAGTTTAAGATGATGTCCACTGCAAATAGGGGCATGCTGAGGATAAGTGCACAATGATCGAGAGATGCCTTAACCATAAAAAAATAAGAACAAAGCACTTCAGAATAACATCAAGAAGCATACAAATGATAATAAGGCTCTTCTTGAAAAAAAAAACAGGCCACACAGAGAAACAACTTTTGCTCTTGCCCTTAAAGTAGCTGCGAAGTACCAAGAACTAGAAGAGGTCGAAGCCACTCTCATTAAGGCTAATGAAAGGGTAGCAATGCTTGAGTAAAACATCACCAACACAATGTTGGTAAATATTTATGATCCCTTCTCTGTACTTCCTTATTTTATAAGAAAAAACCCTTCCTTTTTTTTAGAATGCTAAAGTGCATCAAGTGGAAGTAATTAAGCTTTGCTTGGAAGATATGGATAAGATTGAAAAATTCACCAAGAGAGTTCCTTCTGTTGACCATGCCAAGCTATTCATACAATGATCATTGTTTTAAGGAGCCCTCTCAATCAACACAAATGCAATTTTGAAACCTTTTGTACTATCAAGAAGATAACAGTGGGGGACTATGAAATATCCCACTACTTATCCAATCTTGGCAATATGGATATCATCTATCATGAAGATGAATGTGTCGAGCTTCGTCGCCAATGGTTTAACCTCGCAATTTTTGGAAAAGACCCTTCTGCACTCAACGATCTAGTTGCTGATCAAGACCCTCCTACTCCTGAGGTCCCCATAGATCCAAAAGGAAAAGCAATTGTTGTGGAAGATCCTCCAAAGGCGATAAAGACGCCACCAAACAAACAAGATGACATTATATATATGCATAAATTCATAGCAATTATTTTCTGAAAGATTGAACTGAAACCTCAAATGGTCCATGCAAAATGCAGAAAATGACTGACCCTTTTTGTATAATAAACTTAAAAGACATAAATGATAAATCTTTAATAAGCGTGACTTCCATTGAAGTAAAAGAACCAACAATGCTCATGTGTACCTGACCTTGGTGATCAAGAGAGTTGGACCACCCTTGATGGGCCAATCCTGTTGGAATGAAAAGAGCATTGAAATTGTATGACCATTTCCTGCATAAATTCATCATCCTCCTGCTACTGAAAAAACATGGTGACAGATCAAAATAAATATTATCAATAATAACACTAATTAAAAAGAAAAAGTGTTTAGCGAATAACATAGAAACAAAGAATCATTGTGAAATGTATTAGACTTTGATTATTTATGTATATATTTTTTAATAGCTTGGGAAATAAATCAATACTTTGGTAAAAATTGATACAAGCGATTCACGAGGATTCATTAGTGTATCATCATCATCGGAAAAGAAACAAATTTCATACCCAGAAAAATTTATTCCAACTTCTACTTAAGAGATATATGAATACTACTAGAATAAAAAAGACATGAATCGCTAAATTATTTGTAGTCAATGATAAAGTAGTACTAAAAGCAAGTCATATTTCCAAATAGCCATGTAAATCAAAACACAAGGAAAGTGTATAAATTTTATGGAAAAAGACATACGACTGGTCACTTCAAAAAATTTAACAAAGTTAAACCGTACATAAACATTAATGCTATCTAATTTATTATCAGTAAAACAATTAGAAGAATGAGCACTGTTATACATACATATTGCAGCAATCTCATTCAAAAGCACATTGACATTTATTAACAAAAAGTTGCAAAGTATCACATGACTTACAAATTTTTATTACATAACCTTGTATAAACTTAACTCCATTCTTTAATATTACGAATCGCCAAAACAAAGAAATAAAATCACATATATAACACAGAGAATAAATCTCAGAACACAACATCACACAACACATACAAATTATTATAACCTCAAATCATATCAAACTTATTAGCAAAAACAATCGAAACTGAAACTTCATTACAAAGAATTGAATTATTATAAACCCAAAGTATATTTTTATCAAATAATCCTCGTGTCACAAAGAATCAAACCCCAAGCCTCATTACAGCAAAAACCTCTAGTCTCATGTACATTAAACTTAAATTAATCGAAACTTATATTCACTAACAGGGAATGGAATGAGATCTTTTTACTTGGAACAGAACATGAAGGGTGAAAATGTTTTGGCAATGTATTAATTGGCACTATCTTTAAAATTCTAAATAGTAAACTAAAACAAATGAATAATATTGAAGCATTCATATGATAAAATTCAAGGCCTTGATCTCCTCGGTTAAACTGGCAATTTTGCCTTCAACTGCCTTGATCTCCTCAAGGTGTATGGCCTTGATCTCCTCAGCACGACGACAACCATTGCTCATGGTCAGGATACTCTACGAACAGAGAAAAAATGAAACTGTTAGAGGCAATTAGAGAAAATGTTGCTCAACTAAAACACAATGTAGAAAAAAAAACTTACACTGAGGACTTCAGTAATCCCGTGACTAAGGACCTGGCTGTGTTTCGGTGGGGGAAGGTTGGCAAAGGCTTCCTGGCTGCGATGGTGCTTGGACAGTTTTTGCAGCTTTTCGTAAGTAGAATTAAAAGCTTTGTTCAGCAAGTTAGCGGCCGAGGATCTCCCTGCCTACTCGGAGGAGGGGACACTGCGAAAAGGAGGAGGAGGTGTTGTAATTCTGGACGGAGTGGGAGCCGGAGGGTCTTCTGGTCGAGCCCTTTTTCTGGAAGGCTCAATACTTCTCTCTCCAGGATGCTTTCTGCTCGACTTCTTCTTGCTTGAAGGAGCTTTAGTGGAGGCGTACATATCAAAGGCGTCTTCAGATGGCATGACTACAAAATAAAAACAAACGAGCAGATATGTTAAGAAGTAGTTTGGCACAATAATGGAATAATGTAAAGAGAAATTTTAAGCAATATACCTGAACTATTATTACCGGTCATTATATTATCTAAAGAACTACATCTACACTCATTATCTGTCTCGAAGAAGTCCAGGCTAAAATTATTAGTCGTAAATTTAAAATTGTCATCCCTATCAAATAAATGATAAGGGATGGGCAAAGTATCTATAAGAGAGAAATCTATACCGTTCTCATTTGAGGATTCAAGTATAGGACCAGTATATTCTGGTAGTTTTTGTTTTCCCCTCCCATGATGGGCAGGGGTAGTGGCAGTTCAAAGGTTGATAGATGGCTCTCGAATGGTCACTCCCGTTGGTCATTGCCTCTGAGGTTGTGACACATCCTGCTGCTGCTCGGGGAGTTCATGTCCTTCGGTGCCCTCTCTAGTGGCACTCCCAGCAGTGGATTCCCTCACTTCTTGATAAGGTTCCAAAAGGGTGACCAGCCTTAGATTGCTCTCCGTAACCAGCTCCTTGATGCTTTTTTCTATATTCGTCATGCTGGCTAGGGCTGTGGCCTTTATCTCCATTTCTGGAGTGGGGTCTGGTCAGTGCCATGGACCTAGATGCAGCACAAAATAGATAAGGACAAAAAAAATGAATGAACGACTAGAAGTTTCGACTAGAGATTTAAAAGTTTACCTCCTCGTTTGAAGGCCAAATTGTCGGCAACCAGGTCGGTAGTGATGAAGTATTCTTGGAAGTACTTTCCTACGTTTGACTTGTGTGTAACGCCCCAAAATCCCTAATGCGGTTTAATGGCTAGATTAGTAGGCCGGGAGGGCCATAATTGTTTAATTATGCCATTAAATGATTATATGCATGTTTATGTGAATTATATTATAATATGATGTTAAATGCATTCATGTGGGTCCACATTTCATTTCAGGGGTGTTTTGGTAATTTGGCCTATTGAGGGCGTAATTATATATTTGTATGTATGTCAGTGACATATTGTTGAGACCACATTATAATGTGGATTTGTTCGAGCTATTCGGCATGAGACGATCTTTGAATATTAATTGGTGGTTTAGTCATAACAGGTTTAAGTTCGGGGCTAGGGATGAGTCTCGGGGTGATTTTAATGATTAGAGCATTGCCAAGAATTAAAGGATAACGGGATGTGAATTATTGGTGTTAGAGAATATCGAGAATAGCGGGAATTGGAGAGCATTAATTATGATTAACGAAATAGGTGGGAAATGTCAAATTTTTCCTTGGGAGCCTTTAGAAACCCTTATTTGACCTAGGGGTATTTTGGTCTTTTCACCCCTAGGATAGATATAAGCCATTGAAGGCTGTAGAAAGAAGAGAAAACATAGAATAAATCAAAGCTTTCTCCCGTACCTGTCCTCTTCCTTTTTCTTTGTGATTTTTGAGCCTAACTTGAGGATTCAAGCTTGGGAAGTAAGTCTTGAGAGCTTGGGAGTGTGTTCCATCATTGAAGAGCATCATAATCTGAACTTGAGGTAAGTTTCTAGCCATTAAAATTCTTGGTTTGCTCTGTTTTAGCTTTGGTTTTCAGTTGGGAGTTCTAGGTTGGATGATTGGTTTTGTTGGGAGTTTTTGGCTAGGGTTATTGTGGTTGTGATGCTTAGGGCATGTGAAGATGGTTTTTGGGTTCATTTGGCACCAAAAATGACGTTTGGAAGCATTGGAATTGAGTTGGAACTGAAGGAGTCGAAGGAAGAGGTTTCAGGGGAGGATCTGGGTGGGTGTAGCGCTACAGCGCCCACCAGAGGGCGCTATAGCGTTACCCAGTGTTCTGTTGGGAGGTTTGGGGTTCTGAGTACAGCGCTGGGGTGCTAGTGAGAAGCATTATAGCATTACTCTGTTCTTTCAGATTCCCGTTTTGAGTGTTTTTAAGGGTTTTTGGCTCGAGGTTTCAATCCTTAAGGCCCGGGATCGAATCTACTCACTGTGTGGGCATGTTTCGAGGTCCCGAGAGTGGGGTTTAGGTCAAGACCCTTTCATTGTCAATTTTCATTAATGGAGGTTATAATTGGTTGTGATTAGGTAACTGCTAAGGAACCAAAAGGTCGATCGTTCTCAGGAGTCGTTCTTATTATATTTCTCGCTCGAACCAGAGGTAAGAAAACTGCACCCTGAGTATATGACATGCATGATTGTTGTTGAGGCATGTTGGATGATAAATGTGGACATTTATTGCATATTAAATGCTTAGCAGAGCTTGCTTACTTGTGTATGGCACTGATTAGTCAGGGACGGCACTGGTCGCGTATTACTGATCTGTGAGTCAGAAACGGCATAAGCGTCCTGAATGCAGGGCCGATTAAAGATTGGATCTAATCGATATCAGCGTTGAATGACTCTAGGAGCATTAATGCTGGACCGACCTTAAGGTCGATGAAAAATTATAAGCGCTTGACTAGTCTAAGCTAGTTACTCAGAGCCAGGGCCTAAGGCCTAGGTGACTGCTAGTCACATGGCTAGGGAGTGGAATCCCATGGTTATGACTCTATGGTCATGAGGTAGGTTATGTTGGTGACTGTTCATCATGCACCTATCCTATTTAAGCTAGTGAAAGGATCACTTATTTGTAAAGCGCCGGTGACCCTATCATCACATGGCTAAAGGGAGTTGAACTCACTTTAGTGACTATTCCAATTGTCACTCATCTATTTTGGACTGGAAGTCCTGAATGATTATTATGATCATTGTTGATATTATATTCGCGCATTATTGTATTTTCTTGCTGGGCTTTGGCTCATGGGTGCTATGTGGTCTAGGTAAAGGGAAAGAAAAGCTCACCCAGCCTTGAGTGGAGAGCTTAGGTGATGCTGTGTACATATGCAGCCGCTTGACCACCACAGCCAAGGATTTCTCAGAGGAACTAGGGGGTTTACCCTATTTTTGATGCTTAGGTCAGCGGGTTGTAAATTTGAAACAGTAATGACCATTTTGAGTTTTAGATAACTTGTAAATATTTTTTTTATGGGCCCATGAATAGTTTTATGCGTTAAATAAAATATATCATTTCCTTTTGATTGGTTTTCTACCTTAGCCTGTTAATAATACTTAGATGCACGTTTTTAACCAAAGGACCCGGGTACCGAGTTAAATTTCCGATTCACCGTTCACTGTAACTATTCTGAGGTAACTAGGGCGTTATATTGTGGGTAACATCACTCAGGAATATGCGAGCAGATTCCTGGTGACAAAAGTGGAAAAACCCCATGTTTTTTTTGTTGGGGTTGGATTTAAGATCGAACATATAGTTGATCTCGTGCGGGGTAGGCACATGCCATATTTTTGGTTGTATAAGATATAGAGTGCTGAAAATACTCTATATCCGTTGGGTGTTATTTGGAAAAGGGCGACCTCAAAATAATTGGCCACCCCTTGGAAAAAGTCATTCAAAGGCAAGATTGCCCCTGCCTCTATATGATACCTCGACCAGGCGCTGTAAGCGCTTCCAGGCACATTTGCCCTTTGGTCGGGTGTGGGTTTATATAGGGTAATCCCAGGAAGCCTGTACTTCTTGGGATATTTTTCCACCATCCTGGCCAATATGACATTAGAAAGGGTGTTGTACTAGTCTATTTCTACTCGAGGGCCATCACGAAGACGAGTTTTGGGCTGAATATCTGGTGGTGAAAAATTTAAAGGTTGAGGGTCGTTTGAAGGACACTCGATATTGGTTGCAGGATGGTTAGAAGGTGAATTTGTTGTTCTCCTTTTCCTACGAGTAGTGTATTTGACACGACCCATGTTTGGTTGGCTAATTGGAGGACTGGTCATAGGGTTTGATTGTGATGATGAAGGTTCAGAAAAGGGCAAAGAAGGTGTTGACTGTGAATTTAGCCAACGACGTGAGAACGTCAACTACGACAACCTTCAAGAGAATTATAAACGACAACAGACAGTTTTTTATGAACGAAAGTAAATAACACGAGGTTTTTATAGTGGTTCAGCCCCGATGATCGGTAATAGCCTAATCCACTTAGAGATTTTATTACTGTATTCACACTCAAGATCAGATGAACCGTGTCAACTGAGTTTCTTCAGTGTGAGATATTCCAGAATACAAAAATGGGTTTCTCTCAAGAACAACACACTTTGTCTCTCTAGAATACAGATTCACTCTCGATTTTTCCAAAAGTCCCTTTACGATCCTCCCAAGTCCCTATTTATAGACCTGGGTTCTCAACTGATATCCCCTTTTGATAGGGATATTCTATTATTTACCTAATATTTATATTACAAAATAAACATTCAAAATATAACTGATCCCTAATTTCGAGTGAGGATTGAGTGATTCCCGGATGCTTGGACCAATTCTCACTGAAGTAGTTTCGGGCAGTTTGACGTAGCTTCTCATGCATGTTGACTATTCTTCAAGCTTTACCTAGGTCAAAGGTGGCATATGCATGGCTCTCCTTGGACCAAAGGTCAGTTACATTCGAGGTATATTCCTCCATTGTGTTCGATCGGACACAATGGTTGTCTTCTTTGGCTTAAAGTGGTTCAAACCACCCTATTTGACTCCTTCAATCAAGGTCCGATCGGACCTTGCACTTTGCTCCTCGGACCAAGGTGGTCCGAGCCATCTTCTTCCTAGTATCTCCTCGGACCAAAATGGTCCAAGCACTCCTTCAGGCGTCTTGTGCGATCGGAGGAGGCGTCTTGTGCGATCGGGCACAATGCCCCTCTACTTGGACCTTAAATGGTCCAAGCTTCCTTCGTTTAACCAAGGTCCGATCGGACCTTGGTCCTTTCTCCTCGGACCTAGGTGGTCTGAGCCACCACCTCTCCTTGGATCAAAAATGGACCAAGGTACCACACAAGTACCACGTCCGATCGGGCACACATCCTTCTCCTCGGGCCAACAAGGTTCGAACCTCTTTGTTCAACCAAATGCTCGATCGGGCACTAGACTTTTCTCCTCGGACCAAGGTGGTCCGAGCCACCATCCTCTTCTCCTTGGACCTGAATGGTCCAAGGTACCTCCTATGTGTATGCTCGATCGGTCATAGTCATCCCTTTGGACCAAAATGGTCCAAAGTACCCACACGCATCATGTCCGATCGGACACCACCATTTCTACTCCTCACTTCATTCAAGCCCAAGTTCACTTCTTCCACATCATACCCGATCGGCCACTATGTGGCTTTCCCCTTGAGTAAAACTTGAGCCTTATTCTTTTTGAACTTATTCGAGTCAAGCTTAACAAGAGGTCTCCTAGGCTTAGGTCCGATCGGACCTACTGTTTTTATATCTTGAACCAAAATTCATACCTCCCCTTCACTTTCTTGGACTTGGCACCAATTTAATTATATGGGTCTTTAAACTGAGGTATGAGCCAAGCAACCCCCAGTCTAAATACTCTCTTCGATTGGGCGTATTTGGCTTGACTATCTGTCCCATTCCTTAACTGATGTATTAGGCCATTACTAAGCCAGATCACCCTACTAACTCATGCCACGTGTCAATTTCACCACCACGTCATTCTTTTCAAATTTTTGGGATAACAGAAGGCTTTTCTTGATCCTTTAGCAGCAAATCAAGAAGATCGTCGTCTATTGGTCTCTCACCTCCCTAGGGATCATGCATGAATATCTGAGAAGAGCAAAGGGGAAGTGAGAATCTACGACCAATAGACAGGAGAAAAAGAAAAACAAGGATAACGTTGCACGTGTATAAAAGATAATATTTTAGATGACCTGTAGCATCCTGTTAAAAACGCTATAAACATGCGAGTAGTTTGAAAAAATAGATCATAAAGCGAAGGTGAAAAGGTTTTCAGAAAAACTTTTCAACTCCAAAAACAGGCGGGAAAAACCCAGTTTTTTTTCGAAAAACATAAAATCGAATTTTCACTTCGATTTTGGACCTGAAATCATTATTCGTCTACCTCACATTACTTTTTAAACATCGTCTAGTATTTTTTACAACCTAAACTCCCTATTCTGGCATACTTTTTCAATGTATCTTTGCCTAAACCTGATTACCCAGAAGTTTTCTCAAAAACAGCAGGCACGCAGTTATAAGAATTTGTGAAATCAAGACTAGATTACATGTAAAATTCTACATAAATGAGAAAGTGGATTCAAAAACATACTTTGAGTATGAGTTGAAGGAGAAATCACGAAGATTTTGCTCGGAGTTGGTCGAAGATGTCTCAAATCGCATTGAAGTTTTTGAGTTTCTGGAAGGTTTTTTCCGAGTTCTTTAGGAGAGAAGGTTTTTGGTAAAAAAAGAAAAAGATGAAGAGTATTATATTTATACTTCTCAGGGCATTAGTAAAGAGTAATGATGGGAATGGGATTTCGATGTATGGGGAATTGCAATAATCGTCAAAATATTTTTGGGAAACTGTAATGGTCATAATTGCTTGCTTTTTTGAAAAGGTACTGACAGATGTGACAGGCAGACAGGTCGCTAGTTGAGTAAGTTTATTAAATGTTGGTCACAATAAAATAAACATGGGAGGAAAAGGTTTACCCTAAAAAATACTATTTTCTAACATGGCAAGATTAGTGTGCACATAGGTTGCACGTGACTAATTAGTGATTAATTCTAGATCAATCAACGACCAGAAGAGACGTTGCTCGATGGATTTACGAAAGATGCTTAATCGTACGGCAGAAGATATGCTGACATATGCCAACCAGGTCTGGTCGTGGATATGAAGTCGTATTACAAATACAAGTATAAGTTAGATATTTTTAAGATATTTAACTCTATTTTTCTGTAAAGGTTACATTTTCTGTTATCATTCAAATATGCGTAAATCAAGTTGTATTGGGCCCCATCGGCCCATAAGTAGATTCTTGAACCTATAAATAGGACTGAAGGGACTCTTTGAAAGGGGACTTTTGATCTTGGAGAGAGAATTAGTGTTTTATATACACAAACTTTTGTACCTTTTTGGTACTTGTGAATGTCAGTAAACCCTCGTTTGCTGATCGCATGTTTCATAATACGTTAATAACAACACTAAGTGGAAGTAGGTTATTACCAACATATGGGGCCAAACCACTGTAAATCCTAGTTTTGTTTAGTGATTTGCATTCAACTTACAAATATTTATTGTTTTTGGTGACTCCGTGTCGTTGGCTAATTCGTCAGTCAACACACATATATATAATTTATTACCCGAGGTAGCAGGAGCATATTTATTATGTTATCAAATCATATCACAATGTAAATGGGAAATTTTTGTATTATTATATGCCATATATAATTACGCGGTTTATTTACACGGTTATTCAAACCTGTCCATGGAATCCCCCTATAAATACTAGGAATGTTTGACAAGGAAGGGGACCAATTTTTTTGTATTACCGAAACTCTGTCGAAATAGAGAGAGAAACAGTAATAATATGGACTAGGTGGGATTTAACCACTGAACCATGAAAAAGTTGTGGGCTTTTAAGTGGGTACTTGTTATTTCATTGCGGTTTATTATCTAGAACTAATATACCCATTTTATTTCTTTATATATTGTTGGCAAAAACCCACGTCAACAGTTTGGTACTTTCATTGAGAGTAAATTAGTGCTTTACAAGTTCCAGTCAACTTTCATCATGGTGCTCACTCGCTCAATGCATGATAATGAGACAGAACAGCTTGGTGGGCAGGAGGCCCATCATACCTCTTTTCCTAATGAAAGGGGCTCGGATGTTCAACAACGTCCAGGGAAACAACCGGCGGGTCAGGGTGATACTGGGAGTTTGGCATCGCTACTGCCAAATCCTAACCCAGACTATCTAACTACTATCAAGATGGAAAACATGCAGTTGAGGAGCCATCTCGCTCAAGCAAACAGGCAAATTAAGGAGGTCTTGGTTCATTTATCCCCTCTTGTAGCTAACGTTAATGTCGAAAAGAGGCAAAGTAGGTCTCATAATCCCATAGCAATAATCGGCCTAAATCGAGTCGATCTGTCAGAACTGCCACTCTGAGTTCTGTGCCTTCAGGGAAAAATCACCAGAATGATCAGCCCAGTGATCATCACAGGGGTCATCAGCATGTCAATAGGTCAGTTAGGACTGTGACCCCAAGCTCGGTGCCTTCTTCACAGTTTCTCATAAATGCCCATAAAAATCTGCGAGGAGGGGCTAGGACAAGCTCACGAAGGCACAATGCTTCGACAAACCCCTCCGCACCACGATCGGAGAACCAGGCACATAGAACAAGGGACGTTGAAGTAGAACCAAAGCGAGCTAATTTAGTTCGTCCTGATGGAACGAGGATATCCTTGCCAATAAGGCATCCTCTGTCACCTATAGAACATCCAACACCACCTCGTCTTCAATGGGATATTCCAGCCCATGGGAACAATAGGAGAAATCCTCCCCCATCTGTAAATACTTTTGTCCCATGAACGGGTGTTGAGAATCCAGGTCCTCGATCTCAACCGCGAGTTGTAAGCTTCACAAATGAAAGTTACTTGACCAAGAGCCATCGTAGCGGTAGGTCCGATAGCGACCTAAGAAATCATTTAAGTTCAGCGCAAAGCCCTCAGTATGATCCACAGCTCGACTTGCGTGATCATCTGAACTCGCAGAGAAGGCATCTAGCTCTGGATGACGATATTAGCTATACTCGACATGAGGGAGGTCCATCCATAGTACGTGACAATAGGAATGCCCCACATAACCAAGCTCGAGCTTGGAGGGACAATAACCCATCAAATTCATATGATAGGATGGAAGTTGTTGAACAACCCCCAGCTAACCTAGGCACTAGGGACCAAACCCTTGAGAGACTAGCTCAAATGGAAGAGCAGATGAAAAGACTCTTGTCCGGGAAGGAAAATGATGATTGCGACTCAGACGAGGAGCTAGAACCTCTTGCTCCACACATTGCTGTGGCAACATATCCTGTAGGTTTTAGGATGCCGCACATGTCGAAGTTTGATGGAGATGGAGATCTGTCTGATCACCTCGGAATGTTTAACACCATGATGATGGCCCACAATGTCAGGCTCGATCTATGGTGTATCGTGTTCCTTGCAACTCTGGCCGGGCCTACCAGGAAGTGGTTTAAACAATACAAGAGGCATTCCATAAGCTCGTGGAAGAAATTTTCTTCCGATTTCAAAAAAGCATTTCGAGCTTCACAGGCAGCTTGGGTTAAGGATGATTCATTGGCCAATATAAATTAGTAACTTGGCAAGACGCTGAAGGCATATCTGAGCAGATTTGCCAATATTGTTGCACAAGCTAGGGACGCTGATGATAGCTCCAAGCTCATGGCAATGAGGATGGGAATCCTCGTTAGGGGAGACCTATGGCAGGAACTCCAAAGAAAAGGAGTTAAAAGCGTAGATGAATTCTTGGCCCGAGCTCAAGAATTGATAAACTTGGAGGAGGCCCGAGCTTCTGTCGCAGGAACTAGCCACACCCCTGTCCAACCCATTGGAGCGGTAACAGATGTTGGTGCTACGACTCAAACCGTTACCCATAATAACAAAGGGGGGAACAACAAAAGGAAGAGGAATGGTGAGGATGGCCAGAGCAGGATGAAGAAAAACAAGTCCATGGAGAAATTGATTATTCAATGACTTTTTAAAAAGCTTGAGTTTTCAATAAACCTAGCACGAGCTAAGTTTAAATCATCTAAAACCTTAGATATAACCAGGTCCAAAATTTAGAAGCTTGGAGAAATTGATCATTCAACAGCTTTTTAAAAAAAGCTTGAGTTTTCAATAAACCTAGCACGAACTAAGTTTAAATCATCTAAAATCCCTGGATATAACCAGATCCAAAACATTGAAGCTTGGAGAAGTTGAATATTTGACGGCTTTTTAAAAGCTCGAGTTTTTCATAAGCCTTGCGCGAACAAAGCTTAAAAAATCATTAAAAACCCTGGATATAACCAGGTCCGTGGCCTGATTATTAATAGGTATGACGCAAATAAGCAAGAAAAATCTTGGATACAACCAAGGTTGATAAAATCTATCTCGATCTAAAAGTTGATCCCTAAGATTTCGAATGTACAAGAGTCTGAGGATTCATAAACATGAGAAAATAATAAAGGAAAGACAAATAGATCAAAAGTTAGATGTATATTCAAATAAAAAATATATATATTGTCACATCGAGGAGAAAAAACCTCGAGCTAAGCTCTAAGGCAATGATTTTAATCCCAAGGGATTGTTACAAAAACTTAGAAAAAATAATAAGTGACAATAAAAATCTTGAAAAAATGTCACTAATCCCCGTTAGCTCGCTCCACTAAAGTAACCTCCTCACCGTCTCCTTCAACAGCTCCAAAAGCCTTGCCCGTCTCTGAGGGTTCTACCAAAAATCGAATCTTGAATTTACCAAGATACGGGTCCCACAACTCAGGCTGCATGATAGAGAAGTTCCTGTCCTGGTTGAAATTCCAGCAATGGTAAAGCATCTCCTCCATTGTTGACAAAGACAGTGCTGCTTCCTCCTTGGCTTTAACCTCGGCCTTCACTAGCTTCGCTTTGAGTTCATCGTTCTCAGCCTGAAGTTGATTAGCACGGTGACTCGCCTCCATGACCTGAGCCTGAGAAGTGGACAATGCGGCCTTCGCAGACTGCTCGCCCTCTTGAGAAGAAATGAGAGCATCTTTGGTTGCATGCTCACTCTTATGAGAAACCCTCAGGCCTGCTTTGGCAACATGCTCATTCTCTTGGGCAGCAGTTAAGGCAGTTCGTAGTTCCTCGTTCCTAGCTTTAGCACGAGCTATGCTTCGGTATTGAGCCAAGAAAGACTGTAGAATAACGAAGCAAGTCAAGAAAAAAAACGCATATATTAAAGAAAAAGAAGGATAGAAGTGGGAAAAGGACTCATGATAAGGTTCATTCCCATAGCAGATTCAAGGACATCTTCCGGGTTGGGCTCTTCTATGGCCCTCAAATCCCTAGCACTAGCTTTGTACGCATGGCCCACCATGTGACTCTCTATCTCGTATACGATACCTATAGCGACCCAAATTTGCTAATAAGGCTTAGGGCCTTGATTAGCGTGCCTCGAGGGCAATAATTGATATATTGTATTAATATGTGAATTTAATGAATATGTGATTAGATGTGCATGTGGGCCCCATTTGGCTGTTAGGGGCATATTTGTAATTTTAGCCCATTGGGGGCCTAAATGTTATATTTTGGTGTACTGTGATTGATACCACGTGTGAGTGGTGATATAATTGTGGTGCACGATCCGAGACGGTCCTAGAGAGCAGTTTAGATAGAAAGTAACAACGGGGTTAAATACCTAGCTCGGGAGGAGCTTAGGGGTATTTTGGGAATATTGTAAAGTGTTCGGGAATTATTGAGTAGCGGTTAGTAATTCAGTAATGGTTTAGACGTGTCAGGAGTAAACACAGATTTTTAGCCATACTCAAGGACTTAGCGGGATGTGTTAAAAGACTAAATCTCCCTTGGTGGAATATGAGGACTTAGGTTAACTTAAGGGGCAAATGGGTCATTTTGGCAACTGGTTATACTTAGTTAAGGGGCTGGGAAATACTAGAACATTTTGGCAAAAGGAGAGGAAGGAAAAAGGAAATAGAATTTCTCAACTCTCTCTCTCATATTCGATTCCCTCTTTCCCTCTCCTTGGTGGTTGAGAGCTTGAAGAATCTTGAGGATTTTAGACTAAGAAATTGAAGGATTTTACCTGCTATGGCTAGAGGAATCAGTTGAAGGGTGTGTTTAACATAGAGGTAAGGCTTCATCCCTGTTTTTCTTTAAGTATCCAATCATGTTTTTGAGAGTTTGAGAATGAAAGTTAAAAGCTGGATATGTGGCTTGTTATTGTGAGAATTCAGCTTGGGAATCAAAGGGGTTTAGCTTGGAGTTGGAATTGGAGGAAGCTCAAGGTCAAATTCTTAAAGGTAAGAACTTCATGCATTTATGAGGTTTATGTTCTGAAATGGTTTATGTTTTCTAGTTTGTGGTTTAAAGTTTGATAAAGTTTTAAACCACAAGGTGATTTATGGGTTTTATAGGGTATTAGAGCTTGATATCATTGTTTCTGAGTTGCCATACAGTCTATTTGGGGTTTTAAGTTGATTTAGGACTTGGGAGTACCTTGGGGTAGAGTTGGAAGAGTTTTGACTTGGGAAAATGTTGGGGAAAAACCCTGTTTTCTGGGTTCGCGTATGAGCGTCGCGGCCCTGTTCTTCCGCACCGCAGCGCTAGGTTGAATCAGGAGGAGGGCACCACTCTGGGCGCCGCAGCCCCTATAAGGTTGTGTCGCGGCACTAGGCCAATTTCTTGGCAAGGGAAAAATGTGTTTTTGGGGTTTTGGCTCAGGGGGCTCAGGGGATGCTTCCGCTACCTTGTGGGGGGAAACGGGAGGTCCTGAGATCACGGGATTGGTTCCGGGAGATGATTATGAATTGGTTAGTAATGAGATTTCTATGTATGTGTTGTGATTAGGTTTTCAGCGAGGCTCGGTTTAGAGGACCGTGCTTGAGATTTCGGTGCTCAAGAAGCTCGAGACATAAGTAAGAAAACCGTTGTACCCATAGAGCAGGGCGAGGCCCCATAGTTGTGTTGATGGCACTGCCCTATATGATTATGTGCAGAGCATAGCCCATTGATTATGTTAATATATGTTTAAGTGTTTGTTTAATCATGCTATGTATGCATGTATGTGAATGATCGGCAAGAGCTGGGAATGGTGAAGGCCGGGAACGGCGAAGGCCGAGAAAGGCAAGGGGGTCGAGAGCAGCGTTTAGCACGTGGAGTGCGAGTTTCTAGGGTAAGACCCTAAAGGATACCTGGGATATTGTTGCTGTGTAGACCGTGAACCCAGGGCCTGGTAAAGTGCCTGGGACGGCATGGCCGTATGTGTTTAGCCTGTTGGCGGATTTGTTATATGCTGAGTGATTGATATCCATATGTTACCTATTTATGTGGAGTTTTCTTGCTGGGCTTCAGCTCACGGGTTCTCTATGGTGTAGGTAAGGGCAAGGGGAGGATCGACCAACCATGAGTACGGAGAGCGTGAGGCGACGCGTACATGTCTGGTCTGCCTGGCTGCCACGGCCAGGGCATTTTTTGGAGATGCTTTGTAATGAACCCTGTACGCCTTGGTTTTCCCACGGGCTGATTAGCAGGTCGAGCCTCGGACTAATCATGGTTTAGTCGGAGGACTCCCCCAGGCCGGAGATCCTGTTTCCAGATCGTACCTTCTTAGCTCGAGGGATCCTCAAAGGCTCGCCAAGAGCCCCCAAGACTGGAGGAAGGCATCAGAAGGCCTGAAGGCTGAAGGTCGGTTCAGGGAAGCAGCTCGTGGTACGAGCTGGCCATGGATCTCTGACCCTTTGTAAAGTCAACACACGCAAGATAAACGTGCATATATCTGACATCACGTGTCCGATATCCCCCTGAATTCTCGGACACGCAGCAGGAACGTGCGCATTCAGACACCCACGGCTGGGTTGGGCCGTGCGGCCCATTATCTCCTTACATACTGATTAGACCACACTTATGTGTCAGGTTTAGGAATTAATCATAAATGTCACAGAGTTGATATGACAAATGGTAAGGTCACGGGATGACCTCCCTACCAACTTCCAGGTGCCTTCTCCTATAAATATGGGGACCCTGGGAGTTGATAGGGGTTGGGAAAAATAGTCTCTGAAGAGCCATATACTTTGTAAACCAAATACCCAGAATATATGAATAATATTGACTAGTGGAGTAGAAGGATTTTAACCTTTGAACCACTTAAAAAACGTGTCTTGAGTCACCTAGTTCATTCTCTAAGATTTCATATCTATGACGGTTCTACTTTCAGTACTAATCCCTTTCTCTTCTTCTCTTAATTACCTGTTGGCGAAGAACCGCGTCAACAGTTTGGTGCTTTCATTGAGAGCAAGTTCGATTAGTACTACCACAAACATCCAACTATGGTGACCACTCGATCCAGACATAGTCGTTCGGATAGACTTCCTGCAGCCAACTCTACCCCTTCATCACACCACCAAGAGGCAAACTTCAGGGAAATGCCTAGAACCGGACAACAGCAATACAGCCGTTCGGTTAGGAAATCAACCCCTAGCTCTCAACCTTCCTCGAGGGCGCCCAGGAGAGATCGAGGAAATTCCCGAAGAAGATCCGGGGAGGGCCAGAGACGTCAGCCCGTCCCCGAAGACCGTCCTGCGACTCGTCCAGGTCGCCCAGCGCGGGACCAGCAGGCTGGCAGGGCCGAAAGGCCCCCACCGAATTTGATCCATCCGGATGGAACTAGGATCGCCTCCCCAGTCAGGCATCCTCCTTCTCCAATCAGATACCCGTCTCCTCAGCCCGTCCGAGACATCCCGGCCTACGGGAGTAATAGGAGAGACCCGCCGTCGGCTGGGCCTTCCTGGTGCAGCAGGGTGCCAGGGGAAGGATCAGATCGTAACCGCCAAAGACGCACTCCAAGCCTATCCAGTAGGAGCCACTGGACCGGTAGTCGCCGGAGTGATCTCTCGGGAGGAGACCTGTGTCAGCGACTAAGTTCGGCACAAAGTCCCCAGACTACACAGGGAGGCGACCTCCGAGATCGCCTCAACTCTCACAGAGACGATCGAACCGGAGATGGTAGCCAGGCCCGTTCAGTGGGAGTCCGATCCGAAGTACGTAACGAAGGGAATGTCCCAAATAACCTATCTCAAGATAGGGGGGGCAACAACCCACCTAATATGTACAACAGGTCCGGAGCTGTTGAACAGCCTCGGAATAACCCAGGATCTCAGGACAAAACCCTCGAGCGCCTAACTCAAATGGAGGAACTGATGAGAAAGCTCCTATCAGAAAAAGAAAAAGACGAATATGATTCGGGTGACGAAATGGAGCTCTTCGCCCCCAACATAGCAGCGACGGCATACCCGTCTGGCTTCCGTATGCCTCACTTGTCAAAGTTCAATGGGGACGGAGACCCATCGGACCATTTAGGGATGTTCAATACCCTAATGATGGCCCATAACATCGTCCCGGAGCTGCGTTGCTTGATCTTTCCTTCCACACTGACTGGACCTGCCAGGCAGTGGTTCAAGCAGAGTAAAAGGCAGTCAATCAGCTCTTGGAAGACCTTTTCGGCTGACTTCAAAAGGGCATTCCGCGCTTCCCAGTCCACCCGAGTCCAGGCCGACTCCCTAGCTAACGTGAGACAGTAGCCCAGTGAGACGCTGAAAGCCTACTTGAGCAGATTCGCGAATGTCGCTGCTCGAGCCAGAGACGCTGACGATAGCTCCAAGCTCATGGCCATGAGGACCGGAATCCTGGTCGGTGGAGACCTGTGGAAAGATATTCAAAGGAGGGGAGTCAGCTCGGTTAGCGAATTCCTTAACAGAGCCCAAGAGTGGATAAACTTAGAAGAAGCTGAAGCTTCCGCCGCAGGGACCAGCCAGATTCCCGAGAAGCCCGCTGGAACAGAGACAGAGATCGTAGTGGCGATTCCCGACGTCGCGCAGAACAACCAGCCCGGTGGTGGCAAAAGAAAGGGGAATGGTGAAAACAGCCATCACGGTCAAAAGAAGAATAAGTCTGTGGATAAATTCAAGCCCGTGTTCACAACATATACCGAGCTCACCCAGTCCAGGGAAAATATTTTCTTGGCCAACGCTGCTCGGGTCCCTTGGAAAAGGCCGGAGCCATTAAAGCACCACAAGGGAAAGAGAGATACTTCAAAATTCTGCCGTTTCCATAACGACGTCGGCCACAATACCGACGACTGCAGGCATCTCAAAGATGAAATCGAAACTCTCATCCGAGCAGGCCCATTAGCGCAATACTCGCGAAACAGGGTCCCAGCAAGTCGACCCGTTCCAGAGGTCCCAGCCAGCCAGCTCGGGCCTCGGATAGATCAGGACGTCCTTCCCCCTGCGGTCGAGGGAGAGATATCCACCATCTCTGGAGGACCGCATATGGCTGGCACGAGTAGAGGCGCCCAGAAGAGATATGTGAATGAATTAAAGGCTCACAACAGAGCGGAGTTCGTCCCGGAGCAACGTCAGTCAAAACAGCAACGGTTAGAGAAACAACCGATAACTTTCATGGAGGAAGACGCAGGCCATGTCCAATTCCCTCATAACGATCTCTTGGTCGTAGCAGTCCAGCTCGCCAACTGGAAAGTAAGGAGAGTGTTGGTGGACAATGGGAGCTCGGTGAACCTCCTATTCCGATCCACCTTAGAAAAGATGGGTCTGACCGTCGCCGAGCTAAAGGCAACCTCGATGATGCTATATGGATTTTCAGGAGAAGGATCAGCAGCAATAGGGACGATTGAGCTGGTGATCACCCTAGAAGAAGAATCTCGGACAGTATCCAAACTACTCGAGTTCGTGGTCATTGACTGCTCCACTGCCTACAATGCCATTTTGGGCCGATCTACACTCATAGTTTTCGAGGCTATCACTTCCATCCGACACCTCACCATGAAGTTCCCTACTTCAACAGGAGTCTGTACTATCAAGGGTGACCAGCTCGCTGCCAGGGAATGCTACAACATTTCCACGAAGGGAAAATCTAAACCCGGGCAGCTGACAATGGCCATTCAGGGCGAAGAGGAATCTCAGGGACCCAAGGCGGCTCCTGAGATTGAAAAACCTCAGATTTCCGAAGAGGAAAAGTTCGCCTTAAGTGAGGACATTGACCCCCGTGTAGGCGAGGATAGATCCGAGCTCCAGGCTATTGAAGAGCTCGAGGAGGTGAACATTGATAAACAAAACCCATCACGGACATGATAGGCATCAGCTCGAGTGTCATCATGCACACACTCCACCTGGATAAAAGTGTTCCTGCCAAATCCCAAAAGCAGAGGCGTTTAGGAACGACCCGAGCCGAAGCCCTTGAAGAAGAATTGGCCCGGCTCAAAAAGTGTGGCTTTATTCGTGAAGCCAAATTTCCAATTTGGGTCGCTAATCCCGTGCTGGTTCCAAAGCCCAACGGGAAGTGGCGGACCTGTATTGACTTCTCCGACCTGAATAAAGCCTGCCCCAAGGATTGCTTTCCATTGCCAAGGATCGATCAGCTGGTGGATGCCACGGCGGGGCACGAGCTCATGTCCTTCATGGACGCGTACTCAGGCTACAATCAGATCGCGATGAATCCGGCAGACTAGGAACATACCAGATTCATGACCCCGACTAATGTCTATTGCTATAAGGTCATGCCATTTGGCCTGAAGAATGCCAAAGCTACCTACCAAAGGCTTGTAAACCGAATGTTCAAGGACCAGATCGGAAAAAAAACATGGAAGTGTACGTCGATGACATGCTGGTCAAGTCAAAGACTGTCGATAACCACGTTTCCGACCTGGAAGATTGTTTTAACATACTGCGAGAGTATGGCATGAGGCTCAATCCTCAGAAGTGCACTTTCGGTGTCGCATCGGGGAAATTCCTGGGTTTCATAGTCAATACCCGAGGAATCGAGGCAAACCCCGACAAGATCAGGTCACTGCTCGAGCTTCCTTCCCCTAGGTCGCGAAAGAATGTCCAAGGCCTCACAGGAAGGGTGGCAGCGCTCAACCGGTTCATTTCCAAATCAACCGACAAGTGTTTGCCCTTCTACAACCTGCTCCGGGGAAACAAGAAGTTTGAGTGGACAATGGAATGCGAAGACGAATTCCTCGACCTGAAGGCGCATCTGGCTGAACCGCCTGTGCTATCCAAGCCCAAGGCTGGAGAACCTCTTTTCCTTTACATGGCCGTCACTGAGGATGCAGCTAGTGCCGTGCTAGTACGAAAAGAGGACCAAGTTCAAAAGCCAGTCTACTACATCAGCAAGAGACTCCTCGGAGCAGAATCAAGATACCCAATGATGGAAAAACTGGCGTTCTGC
This sequence comes from Humulus lupulus, assembly GCF_963169125.1. Taxonomy (NCBI): domain Eukaryota; kingdom Viridiplantae; phylum Streptophyta; class Magnoliopsida; order Rosales; family Cannabaceae; genus Humulus; species Humulus lupulus. The sequence continues at coordinate 100,630,833 of NC_084798.1, read as the reverse complement.
CTAATCACGGCCTCGCGAAAGCTCAGGCCGTACTTCCAGTCCCACTCTGTACACGTCATGACCGATCAGCCTTTAATGCAGGTTTTGCAAAAGCCTGAAGCATCGGGACGTTTGTTAAAGTGGGCGGTCGAACTCAGTCAGTTCGAGATTTTCTATACTCCACGAACTGCCATAAAAAGTCAGGCCTTGGCCGACTTCGTGGCGGAATGCACGGGATTCCAGGAGAATCCATCAGAAGGCTTGCCTCAGGTCGCCTCCCCACATTCGTCGTGGAAGATCTTCGTTGATGGTTCATCTAATGAGAACGGCTCTGGGGCCGGAATCATCCTGATATCCCCCGAGGGACATAGATTCCACTAGGTGCTAAGGTTCGGATTCAAGGCGTCTAACAACGAGGCAGAGTACGAGGCTTTGTTGGTTGGGCTGAGGGTAGCTCGTGAGCTAAAGGCGAGCTCCGTCCAGTGCTTCAGTGACTCCCAGCTCGTGGTGAACCAGGTTCTGGGAGAATATCAGGCGCGGGGACCCAAGATGGCCGCCTATTTGGCAAAAGTAAAAGCTGAGCTGTCTGCATTTGGGCGAGGGTCGATCGAACAGATACCTCGGGAGCAGAACGCCAACGCAGATGCTCTCGCCAAACTTGCCACCTCGGGAGAGATAGAAACCCTGGGGTTGTTGCCAATAGAATTCTTGGAAAAACCAAGTATAGAAGGAGATCGGGCAAAGATCGTGATGATTGATATTAGGCCGACCTGGATGACTCCCATTCTTGAGTATCTCGTCGAGGGCAGGTTACCCGAAGGACGTAACGACGCACGACGAGTCCTTTATCAAGCTCCTATATATACGCTAGTCGAAGGAGTGTTATACCGACGTGGGCACTCCCTACCTCTCCTCCGGTGCGTTCTTCCAAGTGAAGCGAAGGCCATCCTGCAGGAAGTTCACGAAGGATTCTGCGGAGACCACACTGGGGGGCAAAGCCTGGCCTTAAAGGTTCTCAGGCAAGGTTATTATTGGCCGACTCTGTCCAAAGACTCGATCTCGTATGTGAAAAGGTGCGACAAGTGTCAGCGATTCGCTTTGGTTGCCCGAGCTCCTCCGGTCGAGCTAAAAATGATCTCGGCTCCTTGGCCATTTGCCGTTTGGGGAATAGATCTAGTGGGCGCCCTGCCCACCGGAAAGGGCGGGGTCCGTTACGCCGTGGTAGCCATTGACTACCTCACCAAGTGGGCCGAAGAAGAGCCGTTGGCGACAATAACATCGAAGAAGGTACTCGACTTTGTGGTGAAAAGCATCATCTGTCGATTTGGCCTACCTAAGAAGATCGTCTCCGACAACGGCACTCAATTTGATAGCGATCTGTTCACCGAATTTTGTGAAAAGCACAGAATTGTGAAAAGCTTCTCATCCGTGGCCTATCCCCAGGCGAACGGCCAGGTCGAGGCTGTGACCAAAACTCTAAAGGCAAGCCTCAAGAAGAGGCTAGATGAAGCAAAGGGGGTCTGGCCAGAACAGCTCCCCCAGGTCTTGTGGGCATACCGGACCTTGCATCGGACTCCCACGGGTCACACTCCTTTCTCCCTAACCGTTGGGAGTGAAGCAGTCCTCCCCGTGGAGGTTAAAGTTCTGTCGCATAGAGTCCAGTCCTACGACCAAGATCAGAACCACGAACTCCTATGCCATTCCCTAGATCTAGTTGATGAAAGGCGGGAGGATTTGCAACTCCAGCTCGCCCATTATCAGCAAAAGATCACTCGCTACTTCAACACTAAGGTCAAAAAACATGCCTTTAGCGTTGGCGATTTGGTCCTAAGGAGAGTTTTCCTGGCCGGAAAAGATCCCAAAGATGGGGTTTTGGGACCAAACTGGGAAGGACCATACCAGGTCATCGAAGTCATCAAGGAGGGAACTAATAAGTTAGCTCGACTTGATGGAGGGGCGATCCCGCGGACTTGGAATGCCATCCACTTAAAGAAATACTATCAATGATCCACTTGTAAGGCCTGGAAGGCCACCTTCTCTGTATAAATAAAAATCAAATGTTTCTTTTTATTTGCAAGTGTGATTTTAAAGTAACCATGAAAGACCCTTTCCCAGTGACTTGGGGGGCATATGGTACCTGGATATAACCAGGTCTCCTTAACGACTTAGATGTTGACTCTTATCTATGGATAAGGGTTAACGCGAACTAAGTCCTATCCTGGTTTTAACCGAGTCATAAAACTTAGAAGTTAACTTAAATTTATTGATCGTGGTTCTTCTTAAAGAACTCGGGATATGGATAAAAGTTAACACGAACTAAGTTTTCAAAATAAGTTCCTGGTTTTAACCGGGTCATAAAACTTAGAAGTTAACTTAAATTTATTGATCGTGGTTCTTCTTAAAGAGCTCGGGATATGGATAAAAGTTAACATGAACTAAGTTTTCAAAATAAGTTCCTGGTTTTAACTGGGTCATAAAACTTAGAAGTTAACTTAAATTTATTGATCGTGGTTCTTCTTAAAGAGCTCGGGATATGGATAAAAGTTAACACGAACTAAGTTTTCAAAATAAGTTCCTGGTTTTAACCGGGTCATAAAACTTAGAAGTTAACTTAAATTTATTGATCGTGGTTCTTCTTAAAGAGCTCGGGATATGGATAAAAGTTAACACGAACTAAGTTTTCAAAATAAGTTCCTGGTTTTAACCGAGTCATAAAACTTGGAAGTTAACTTAAGTTTATTGGTCGTGGCTCTTTCTTAAAGAGCTCGGGATATAAATAACGGTTAGCATGAACTAAGCTTATATAAATATATATATATATATATATAAGTTAAGATTGCCAAGTAAATCGTCTCGAGGTGAAAACACCTCATGAAAAGGTTACAAAGACAAAATAAAAATAATTAAAAATGCATAAGGAGAAGTGCCCTAAGCCCCATCAGCTGGTCCTTTGGAGGTCGCGGTCTCGCCCTGCTCCGCCGCGCCAGAGGCTTCCTCAGTCTCCGAGGGCGGTACCTCTTTGTTTAGGCGGGCTTGGAGCTTCGGCAGCAAAAAAAGCCTAGAGGTCTGGCGGCATAAAAGAGAAGTCAGCATCCGGGTTATGGGCCCAACAGTGATAGAACAGGTCCTGCATGGACTGCTCCGAGATGGCCCGCTCGGCTTCCAAGGCGGCCTCCAGGGCGGCCTGGGCCTCGGTCTTCGCTGCCTCGAGATCTATTCGCGAAGTGGCAAGGGAGGTTTCAAGTTCTCAGTTCTTTGAGCGGCTCCTCTCTAGCTCGGCCTTCGAAGCCGCCAGCGCATCTTTCGCCGCCTGAGCTTCCTGAAGGGCGGCCTGGCGCTCAGCATCCATCTCCTCGAGCTGAGCCTTGGTCCTGGCGATACCTCGATGTACGGCAGCAATGCCCTGCAAGAAAGGAAGGATAAGTTGGCTAAGTGGAAAAACAAGGCATTGTGTAAGTGTTAAAGCTTTAAAAGAGTGGGGCAGATTACCGTTAGGGTCATGTCCATCGAAGACTCTATGACTCGGACCGGGCTCGTCGTTTCGATAGCCCGGAGATCCCTCTCTTTGAGCTTGTAGAAGCGGCTGACGGCATAGCTCGCCGACTCATACACCGTCCCCCGGAATGCTTCTGGGATCTTTTCCAGATCCTGGGGGTCGACCGGGATGCGTACGCCCGGAGTCCCGACCTCCAGTACCATGTCCTGGGTGGCTAATGGAGATCGCTGGGGCAGCAGGGGCATGTGTCCTGCTCCGGCAGCAGGAAGGATTGCCCCCTCGACCTGGGATGGCAGGGTTTTTTCCTTCTCCTTAGCCGAGGATTTGGTGGAGGCCACGGCCGCGCTCTTGGACTCTCGGAGCCTTTTCAACCTTGGCCCTGCTGGGGGATTCCCGCCGAAGACTACACCCCGCAGATTACCCCCGGCTGAGGCATCTCTTCTGCCAAAAAAAAAAACATGGTTATTACAAGTTAGCAATCATGCAGAGGTTAAAAGCAAAAAGTATACGAATATTAAGGGAGCCGTACCCCCCGAGCTGGAAGAGCCTAGGACAATTATCTCACGAACTTGCGCGGGTTCTAGGTCCGGTTCTGACTCGGGGCTGGACTCCTCTACATACTGTCTAAACCCCGGACCATAGACACCCCTCTGAAGTGATGGCCATGTGCTTAAGTTGGTCACATAATCCTCAAAAAGGATCGACCTAAAAGCTAGGGTGTTATCTACTACTACGGTACCCCTAGGCCGGCTCTCTTGGTGATCCAGCACGAGCCGGTCAACACAATGGAGCAGGAGTGTATTCAGGTCCGGGTCCCTCCCGTGACGATGGACGATCTGCCTAGGATTGAACCTAACCAGCCGGGGGTTTGCAGTGGCCCTATCTACATTCTTAAACAAATAAGGGTTACCTTGGCCGGAAGGACCCGCGGCTGCTCCGGTTTGGATCCTCTCCTCGTCCATCCCCTGAGCGACCTCCAAGGTCCTCTTTCTATTCCTCACGAGCGGAACTTCAGCCGCCTCGTCCTCCTCGTCTTCCTCTGCCGCGACCTCCTCCACGGTGATAGGCCTATTTTCGCGGGCTGGGGGCGGCCCCCGAGGCCTCTTCAGGTTTAGAGTCTGGTTTGGGAAGATCAATTTGCAGAACACCATCGTCTCGTCCGTCACAAGCACGCGGTAGTCCTTTTCGCTAGGGGGCAGGCCCGCCAATGTGTCATACTGACCCCCGAGGGTCGCAGACTTTTCGGTCCTTGCGTAGACGGCTGCAAGATTGACTGGAGTCAGGGTGGAATACGGGTGGAGCTAAAAAAAAAAACACTTAAAAGGCGAGCTAAGGTCAGGGACCACTTACGAGGGCGGTTAAAATAATGGTGCTTGCAATTCCGGAACCCAGTTGACATGAAGAACTGGTCCTTGAAGTCATTTGGATGGCTTGGAAGCTCGATGACCGTCGCCGTATTAGGGAAACGGGTTAAGTAGTAGAATCTGTCACCTCGCCCCCGCTGGTCCAGGCTGGATTTGAGGCAGAAGAAATATAGAATATCCGCAGGAGTGGGGACCTCCCACTCCTGCTTCTTGAATAAATACCTCAAGCCCGCCAGCAGACGGTAGGAGTTGGGGGGGAGCTGAAATGGGGCCAACCCCACATAATTCAGGAAATCAGCGAAGTACTGATCCAGGGGAAGGAAGGTCCCTGCCTTGAAGTGTTCACCGCTCCAGGTCGCGAACGATTCGTCGAGTGGCGTGCAGCTCCGCTCGCCCTCCGCAGCAGGTCGGGCAATCACGGAGGCTTTCCCCAGTGGAATGTTGTGGGTGAGGAAGAGTTTGTTGATCTTCGCCTGGTCGGTTACCTTCGAGACAATTCTCTCCGCCTCAAAGAATGCGTCGGGGGCCACCTCGACCTGCTTCTCCACGGCCGGCCCGAAGTGGGGGATCGGCGAGCTTGACATCACCGCCTTTCCTTTCTCTTGCTGGGAGACCGAGCTTCCCACGTTCTTCTGAGGCAGATTCCTTTTTGGAGCCATCTGGTCGCCTATCGAACAAAAGAAAACACTTTAGAAAAGGCGACCCAAGCAGAAGGACGAATCAATTATTGTTTACATGAGCTGAGGTAAGCCCAGCCCGTGGAGAGTGGCACCACGCGGTTCAATGAACATGCGCCCATGCTCCCAACAGATCCCAGATTACTCGGAATTCGTGTGTTAGGGGGTTCAGAGTAAAAATTTGCCTTGGGGGGGAAGTTTCAACAGGCAGAACGTTGCAAAACCGCTTTTGAGGCGTATCCCCTAAGCTACCCAGTTTTGCACCCAAAATTCCTAAAGATCCTAACCAGAGATTGTTCCTGAAGAAGCATCTTGAAACCCATACTCTAAGGCGATTTCCTACAACAAGTGTGCCCTAGCCTAAGAGGGGCTGTCCCCCTCCTACCCACGCAACCCAGAAAACCCTTGCATGCGGCTACAGTAAATTTTTTTACCTAAGCTACAGTGGCATGTTTTCAAAATAAACAGGGTCAGAAAACTTACAGTATATGGCTGGATGGTAAACGAGAGTGTTTCCTTGGTAGGAGCCTCGTCGGTGCAATAGCTTCCAAAGCTTTGGAGAAACTCGTGCGCCTAAGCTTCTTGAACAAGGAAAATGGTGGCAGTAGAGTCGAGGGTTTCGTTCTTCTAAAAGTCAGAGAAGGAAGAAGGAAAGAGATTTGGGAAATTTTTGAATGAAGGGAAAGCCCGTGCGTAGGGTGGCCACCCCCTTTTTATATAAGGGAAGGATCATGTGAAGAAGGCTCTTGGATGGCCCTAGTGAGGGATCGAAATATGAAACGACAGCTGGGCAATAGGCTAGGCCATTAAATGCGGTACTCGTAAAATGTACCGTCACCACCCACGACGTTCCACGTCTGCACAAAGAATGGAATGTGAAGGGTTGTGGGGAAGTCTAAAAGCCCCTACTATGGTCTTCTATATATGACGTCATATACCACGAGCAGGAGCTTGGGGGGCAGGTGTACGCCCTGGTTTTCCCACGGGCTGATTAGCAGGTCGAGCCTCGGACTAATCATGGTTTAGTCGGAGGACTCCCCCAGGCCGGAGATCCTGTTTCCAGATCGTACCTTCTTAGCTCGAGGGATCCTCAAAGGCTCGCCAAGGGCCCCCAAGACTGGAGGAAGGCATCAGAAGGCCTGAAGGCTGAAGGTCGGTTCAGGGAAGCAGCTCGTGGTACGAGCTGGCCATGGATCTCTGACCCTTTGTAAAGTCAACACACGCAAGATAAACGTGCATATATCTGACATCACGTGTCTGATATCCCCCTGACTTCTCGGACACGCAGCAGGAACGTGCGCATTCAGACACCCACGGCTGGGTTGGGCCGTGCGGCCCATTATCTCCTTGCATACTGATTAGACCACACTTATGTGTCAGGTTTAGGAATTAATCATAAATGTCACAGAGTTGATATGACAAATGGTAAGGTCACGGGATGACCTCCCTACCAACTTCCAGGAGCCTTCTCCTATAAATATGGGGACCTTGGGAGTTGATAGGGGTTAGGAAAAATAGTCTCTGAAGAGCCATATACTTTGTAAACCAAATACCCAGAATATATGAATAATATTGACTAGTGGAGTAGAAGGATTTTAACCTTTGAACCACTTAAAAAACGTGTCTTAAGTCACCTAGTTCATTCTCTAAGATTTCATATCTGTGACGGTTCTACTTTCAGTACTAATCCCTTTCTCTTCTTCTCTTAATTACCTGTTGGCGAAGAACCGCGTCAACAAACCCTATTTTGTCGTGTAATCGACTTTAAACATATTTTGAGTTGTAAATATTTATAAATAATATTTTGGGATCCCTAATATAATTATAATTTTCAATGAATGATTACATTTTCAAAATATGTGATTTAGTTATTTACGCTTTTGAGCAAAACGCTTAATTAGCAAGTTAAATGCACATTTTAAACTCACTTTGTAACGACTCTAGCGTAGTAGGGCGTTACAACTTGGTATCAGAGCGATCCAAGGTTTATGGTTCTTGGAGATTGACCGAACATGTACACTCACTGTCAGTGACAAGCTCGACTCAGGGTTGGTTGGTAATAACTGACTTGTGTGCTTGATATGTGCTTACATGTCCTGTTTTCCTGCTTATTTCATATGAGCATGATGAATGAGTTAACATATGCATGATGCCAGGGCATGGCCCGTTGAGTGTTATATGCTATTTGTATGATACGTGGATTGTTGGTTACGGTTCGCTGTTGTGATTGGGAGGTGGTTTTGGATGTTGTTATCATGCCTGATGAGCGGCGTCATTGATTGCAGGCATATTGTTGTGATGCCTCGACAATCGTCTAGACTCCGCAGTAGTAGGGTCGAGGATGACAACCAGGGTCAGGACCCTCCACCTGCCCCACAAAACTGGCAAGAGATGTTTGCCGAAATGGAAGCGAGATTGCAAGGAACAGAGGAACAACTTCGACAGTTGAGGCAGCAGGCCCCTCCACAGGTCACTGGGTTGCCAGTTTAGTAGGTTATGGCGCCAGTGCCGGTTCAACCTGTGATGGAGAACAGGTGGGAACCTTTATATGAGAGGTTCAGGAAGCAGCATCCTCCCACCTTTGAGGGTGTCCAGACCCACTGCGGGCAGAGCAATGGATGAATATGGTTTCCTCCATCCTTGATTTTATGAGGGTTGAAGGGAACGAGAGGGTAGCTTGTGCCATCTACATGTTCAGAGAGGATGCCCGCATCTTGTGGGATGTAGTGGTTCAGAAAAGGAATGTGGCAGTTATGACTTGGGAAGAATTCAGGAACATCTTCAATGAGAAGTATTACAGTGTTGCAGTCTGAGCTGCGAAGGTTGACGAGTTCATCAACCTAACTCATAACCGGTTGACTGTTATTGAGTATGCTCTCAAAATTTGACCAGTTGGTGAAGTTCGCACCGAATTTTGTGCTTACTGATGCGGCGAGGAGAGACAGATTTGTACGGAGGTTGAATGTTATGATTGCCTGTGATGTAAAGATCACCTTAGATCTAGAGACTACTACCTATGCTCAGGTTGTGGACAAGGCCCTTACAGCTGAGGGGGTCGAGGATTAGATTTGGTGAGAGAGCACTATTAGGCGCGATGCCAGGAGGACGGTGCCTCCTTTTACTGGATCTAGTCGGGGTAATGACCCCAGTGAAAAGAAGAGAAAGGCCCCCAATTCTTTTATTCCTCCTAGCTCAAATAGGAGGGCACGGAGTGCTTTTGCTGGCCGTTGGGGCGGAGGTGACAACTAGAGGAGTTTTCCAGTGTGTCCTCGATGTAGACGACGACACCAGGGTGAGTGCAGGATCAAGGCCTGTTTTGTTTGTGGGAGTGCCAATCATCTGAAGAAGGACTGCCCACAAACCAAGAAAGAGGAACCAAAGTAGGGCGACAGTCTCGCTCCTGCCAGAGTATTTACTTTGACTTAGACTGAAGCGGAGGCTAGCCCCTCAGTTGTGACAGGTCAGATTTCTAGTGTTGGTTCATCTTTTACTGCGTTGATTGATTCGGGAGCTAGCCACTTCTTTGTGTCTGCTAGAGTGAAAGACCATCTGTGTAGACATAGTGATTTGTATGCTAGGGGTTTTCAGACTTTGTTGCCAACTGGGGAATTTGTAGTCTCTAGGAGGTGGATTAGAGCTTTACTAGTAGAGATAGATGGTAGGGAGTTGTCTGTTGATCTGGTTGAGATTGTGATGGATGACTTTGATATGATCCTAGGGATGGATTGGTTATCGAAGTTTGGGGCGACGATTGACTGCAAGCACAGGAAGGTGACTTTTGAACCAGAAGGGGAGGTACCCTTTGTATTTGTGGGAACAGTCAGTGGACCGCGAGTGCCTATGATTTCAAAACTGAAGGCTAGAGACCTGATGCAGGAAGGTTGCATAGGATTCCTAGCGAATGTTGTGGATACCTCTAGGGTTGCGTTGATTAGACCACGGGACACCAGATTGGTATGTGAGTTTCCAGATTTATTTCCAGTAGATCTGCCAGGATTGCTGCCGTAGCAGGAGATTGAGTTTGTTATAGAGTTGGCACCAGGGGCGGGACCAGTATCTTGGACACCTTAAAAAATGGCTCCGGCAGAGTTGAAGATTCAGTTACAGGAGTTACTGGACATGGGGTTCATCAGAGCGAGTTTCTCACCATGGGTTGCTCCAGTGTTGTTTGTCAAGAAGAAGGATGGATCTCTTAGGATGTGTATTGACTACAGGGAGCTGAACAAGTTGACCATTAAGAAAAAGTATCCACTGCCTAGGATCGACGATTTATTTGACTAGCTACAAGGGATTACAGTGTTCTCTAAAATTGATCACCGGTCAGATTACCATTAGTTAAGGATCAAAGAGGAGGACATACCAAAGACCGTTTTCCACACGAGGTATGGACACTATGAGTTCCTGGTTATGTCCTTAGGATTAACCAAGGCTCCAGCAGCTTTTATGGACATGTTGAATAGGGTTTTCAAGGACTATTTAGACAAGTTCGTAATTGTGTTTATTGATGACATTTTGGTGTATTCCCAGTCAGAGACAGAGCATGAGCAACATCTACGTTTGGTATTGCAGCGGTTGAAAGAGCATAAGCTATATGCTAAGTTCAGTAAGTGCGAGTTTTGGCTACTGCAAGTAACATTTCTGGGCCATATTGTCAGTAGGGAGGGGATTCTGGTTGACCCAAGTAAGATTGAGGCATTGAGAGACTGACCTAGACTGAGCAACGTTCCGGAAGTTAGAATTTTTCTGGGATTGGCAGGATATTATCGGCGGTTTGTTGAGGGGTTCTCTAGGATAGCGACACCGTTGACAGAATTGACAAAGAAGAAGACAAAGTATGCTTGGACAGACAGATGTGAGAACAGTTTCAAAGAGTTGAAGCAGGGACTGGTCACCGCACCAGTGTTGAGTTTGCTGACAGATAATGAGAAGTTTGCAGTTTATTGTGATGCTTCCAGACAGGGTTTAGGGTGTGTGTTGATGCAAGCTGGAAAGGTGATATCCTATGCATCGAGATAGTTAAAGGAGTATGAGCAGAGGTATCCCTCGCATGATTTGGAGTTGGCAGCGGTGGTATTCGCACTCAAGATTTGGAGACATTATTTATATGGTGAGAAGTGCGAGATATACACCGACCATAAGAGTTTGAAGTATTTCTTTACTCAGAAGGATTTGAACATGCGTTAGAGATGGTGGCTGGAGTTGGTTAAGGATTATGATTGTGATATCCTATACAATCCTGGGAAGGCTAATGTAGTGACGGATGCATTGAGTCGGAAGGGCCCAGGACAGTTGTTCAGTTCAAGACATGTATCCGAAAAACTAGCTGAGGAGATGACTAGAGCAGGTATCGAATTGGTGGTTGGTTAGTTAGCCAACATCACTCTTCAGTCTACACTCCTTGAGAGGATTAAGGAGGTGTAAGGGAAGGATTCCCAGTTGAGAGGTCACAGGGAGAATGTCTTAGTCAGAGCGGCTAAGGACTTCTCTATCTCGGATATGGGGTTGCTGAAGTACAAGGGTCGGATTTGTGTTCCGATGGATTCTGATATCTGATGAGAGATCTTGTATGAATTGCATACCACTCCCTATTCCTTACATCCAGGTACGACGAAGATGTACCAAGATCTAAGAGCTTTGTATTGGTGGTCAGGCATGAAGAGGGATGTGGTGGATTATGTGCCCAAGTGCTTAACGTGTCAGCAAGTTAAGGCTGAGCATCAGAGACCGGTAGGGTTACTGTAGCCTCTAGGGGTTCCAGAGTGGAAGTGGGAAGATATTACCATGGACTTCGTGGTTGGCTTGCCGAAGACCATGGGGCAGCATGACTCGGTGCGGGTGATTGTGGATAGGTATACCAATTCCGCCCACTTTTTACCTGTCAGGATAACTTATACTGTGGAACAGTATGCCGAGTTATATGTATAGGAAATTTTTCGACTTCATGGGGCTCCGAGGTTGATAGTATCCGACAGAGACCCCACCTTCACCTCTAAGTTTTGGGAGAGTCTGCAGAAGGCTATGGGCATGCAAATACGGTTTAGTACCGCTTATCGTCCTCAGATAGATGGACAGTCTGAGAGGATGATTCAGATACTTGAGGACATGCTACAAGCTTGTGTGCTAGATTTTGGGGGATCTTGGAGTAAGTATCTCCCTTTGATTGAGTTCTCATACAATAACAGCTATCAGGCGACTATCGAAGTGGCTCCGTATGAGATGCTTTATGGGAGGAAGTGCAGGTCACCTATCCATTGGGATGAGACGGGTGAGAGGAGTTATTTGGGTCCTGAAATGGTTTAAAGGACCAATGAGGCAGTTGAGAAGATTAGAGCTCGAATGCTCGCCTCCCAGAGTCGTCAAAAGAGTTACTCGAACCTGAAATGCAGGAGCGTAGAATTTCAGGTCGGTGACCATGTGTTCCTTAGGGCTTCACCTTTGAGAGGAGTGAAACGGTTTGGTGTTCGGAGCAAGCTGAGCCCTAGGTTTGTTGGCCCCTTTGAGATTCTAGAGTGGGTTGGAGAGATAGCTTACAGATTGGCAATGCCTCCAGCCTTATCAGGGGTTCATGATGTTTTTCACGTATCCATGCTCCGGAAGCATGTATCAAATTCGACACATGTCTTGAGTTATGAGAATTTGGAGCTAGACCAAGATTTGTCTTATGAGGAGAAGCCGGTTCAGATTCTTGATCGGAAGGATAAAGTCTTGCGGAGCAAGACCATCGCCTTGGTGAAAGTGTTTTGGAGGAACAACAAAGTTGAGGAGGCGACATGGCAACTTGAATCAGAGATGCGGGAGCGGTATCCCGAGTTTTTAAGGTAATTTCGAGGACGGAATTTCTATAAGGAGGGGATAGTTGTAGCGACCCAAATTTCCTAATAAGGCTTCGGGGCTTGATTAGCGTGCCTAGAGGGCAATAATTGATATATTGTATTAATATGTGAATTTAATGAATATGTGATTAGAAGTGCATGTTTAGGCGATTAAATATGCACGTGTGCCCCATTTGGCTGTTAGGGGCATATTTGTAATTTTAGCCCGTTGGGGGCCTAAATGTTATATTTATGTGTACTGTGATTGATACCACGTGTGAGTGGTGATATAATTGTGGTGCAAGATCCGAGACGGTCCTAGAGTGTTGTTTAGCTAGAAAGTCACAACGGGGTTAAATACCCGGCTCGGGAGGAACTTAGGGGTATTTTGGGAATATTGTAAAGTGTTCGGGAATTATTGAGTAGCAGTTAGTAATTCAGTAATGGTTTAGACGTGTCAGGATTAAACATGGATTTTTAGGCATGCTCGAAGACTTAGCGGGATGTATTAAAAGACTAAATCGCCCTTGGTGGCATATGAGGACTTAGGTTAACTTAAGGGGCAAATGGGTCATTTTGGCAGCTGGTTATACTTAGTTAAGGGGCTGGGAAATACTATAAAATTTTGGCAAAAGGAGAGGAAGGAAAAAGGAAATAGAATTTCTCAACTCTCTCTCTCATATTCGGTTCCCTCTTTCCCTCTCCTTGGTTGTTGTGAACTTGAAGAATCTTGAGGATTTTAGACTGAGGAATTGAAGGATTTTACCTGCTATGGCTAGAGGAATCAGTTCAAGGGTGTGTTTAACATAGAGGTATGGCTTCATCCCTGTTCTTCTTTACGTTTCCAAGCATGTTTTTGAGAGTTTGAGAATGAAAGTTGAAAGGTGGATTTGTGGCTTATTATTGTGAGAATTCAGCTTGGGAATCAAAGGGGTTTAGCTTGGAGTTAGATTTGGAGGATGCTCAAGGTCAAATTCTTGTCTAAGGTAAGAACTTCATGCATTTATGAGGTTTATGTTCTGAAATGGTTTAAGTTTTCCCGTTTGTGGTTTAAAGTTTGATAAAGTTTTAAACCACAAGGTTATTTATGGGGTTGATAGGGTATTTTAGCTTGTTATCGTTGTTTCTGAGTTGCCATACTGTCTATTTGGAGTTTATGTTGATTTGGGACTTGGGAGTACCTTGGGGTTGATTTGGAAGAGTTTTGGCTTGGTAAAATGTTGGGGGAAAACCCAGTTTTCTGGGTTTGCGTATGAGCGCTGCAGCCCTGTTTTTCCGTGCCGTGGCGCTAGGTTGAATTAGGAGGAGGGCACTACTCTGGGCGTCGCGCCCCCTATAGGGTTGTGCCGTGGCGCTAGGCCAATTTCTGGGCAGGGGAAAAATGTGTTTGTGGGGTTTTGGCTCAGGGGGCTCAGGGGATGCTTCTGCTACCTTGTGGGGGGAAACGGGAGGTCCCGAGAGCACGAGATTGGTTCCGAAAGATAATTATGAATTGGTTAGTAATGAGAGTGCTATGTGTGTGTTGTGACTAGGTTTTTAGCGAGGCTTGGGTTAGAGGACCGTGCTCGAGATTTCGGTGCGCAAGAAGCTCGGGACACAAGTAAGAAAACCGTTGTACCCATAGAGCAGGGTGAGGACCCATAGTTGTGTTGCAAGGCACGACCCTATATGATTATGTGCAGGGCATAGCCCATTGATTATGTTAATATGTGTTTAAGTGTTTGTTTAATCATGCTATGTCTGCATAATGTGAATGATCGACAAGAGCCGATAACGGTGAAGGTCGAGAACGGCAAGGGCTGGGAATGGCGAAGGCCGAGAACGGCAAGGGGGCCGAGAGCAGCGTTTAGCACGCGGAGTGAGAGTTTCCACGGTAAGACCCTAAAGGATACCTAGGATATCCTTACAGTGTAGACCGCGAACCCTGGGCCTGGTAAAGCGCCTGGGACAGCATGGCCATATGTGTTTAACCTGTTGGCAGATTTGTTATATGCTAAGTGATTGATATGCATATGTTACCTATTTGTGTGGAGTTTTCTTGCTGGGCTTCGGCTCATGGGTGCTCTATGGTGCAGGAAAGGGCAAGGGGAGGATCGACTAACCATGAGTACGAAGAGCATGAGGCGACGTGTACATGTCTGGTCTACCTGACTGCCACGGCCAGGGCCATTTTTGGGAGATGCTTTGTATTGAATGCTATTTTGTCGTGTAGTCGACTTTAAACATATTTTGAGTTGTAAATATTTATAAATAGTATTTTGGGATCCCTAATGTAATACACTTATAATTTTCAATGAATGATTACATTTTCAAATTATGTGATTTCAATACAGTTTAGTTACACTTTTGAGCAAAATGCTTAATTAGCAAGTTAAATGCACATTTTAAACTCACTTAGTAACGACTCTAAGGTAGTAGGGCGTTACAATACCACTAAAATCCTAAGGGATCTTGTCCAGATCGTGTGGCTCGACCGGTATTCGGACGAGAGGAACCTCACTTTCCATGGGGCCTCGGTTTGAATCCCCTGGGGATGTGAGGAAGGCATATGTCAAGGAACGGGGAGGAGGAGCTTCCTAGACCGTGACAGTGGTTACCGGAACTGGGGGGAGTTCTTTTGATAGTTTCTCCCAAGCTGTGCTTGCACCTTTACCCTTGGGAGGTGACTTAGTAGTACCCCTATCTTAGGGGCGGTCTTCTTTGCCACCCTAGGCCTTTTTACCACGGGCCCAGCTCCCGACCCTCCAGCCCTGAAGGCACTCCTTAAATCTGGTGCTATGGGAAATTCCATCTATTCTCTTGAAAAAAGAACGATCAGAGGATTTAATTCACAGAAGTAATGCATCAAAGGTATTATAAACGCAAAGAAAAAAGAACAAGGATCCTACCCTCTGGACTAGGGGAGGAATCTATTACAATCAGCTCAGGTGTATTGACCGGGCTAAGCATAACCTCCGATCTTGGGATTAACGGAGGGGAGGTGGAATCTAAGGTTACGATCTCTTGGATCCTACTGGGTTCGGGTCCTTCCTCGAGGCTGGATTCGTCTACGTACTGCCTAAACCCAGGAGCAAATGCACCCTGGAGTAGGGAGGGCCAGGTCCTACAGTTGGTCCCATACTCTTCAAACATGGTAGATCTAAAGTTAATGTGTTTTCGACTACAATGGTGCCTTTGGGATAGCTATGATCATAGCGTAATGATCCACACATTGGAGAAGGGTTACCTTTAGGTCTGGATTGGTAGGTTGATGGTTAACGAGCTGGTTAGGGTTAAAATGGATCATCCTATAGCTGGCAGCAACCCAATCTAATTCTCTAAAAAGGTATGGGTTACCTTGGCTGGAGGGGCCACTTGCTGCCCCAATTGCAATTCGGTCAGGATCGGACCCCTGATTATCTTAAGGAGCTCACCTTTTTCACACCAATGGGGCCACATCTTCTTCCTCCTCGGTGCCCTCAGTGGCTGGCGAGGCCCCTTGAGAAAAGGGGAGCTCGGGGATGAGGAGAAGTGGAACTCGGGTCGTCAGAGCTAATGTCTGATCCTTTCTGATTAATTTGCATGCCACCATGGTGGCGTCGTACACGATTTGGTGATAGTCTTTTTTCTGGGGAGGAAGGCTAGAAAAAGTCTCGTACTGACCCCCGAGGGTCTCAAATCATTCCGTCCTCGCGAATATAGCTGCACAAGGAGCAAGCTTAATTAGAACATATACATAAAAAAAATTGATGATGGTGATAAAAAACTCACGTGTTGAATTCACGAAGATAGAAGACTTACGAGGACGGTTGAAATATCTATGATCACAATTCTTGAACCTATTCGACATAAAGAATAAATCTTTATAGTCATTTGGGTGGTTAGGAAGCTCGATGACAAAAGTAGAGTTCAGAAACCGAGTAAGGTAATAAAATCCTTCACCTCGCCCTTTCTAGTCAGGTCTAGCCTTGAGGCAGAAGAAGTACATAATATCTGCCGGAGTGGGCACCGACCTTCAGGTGTTCATCACTCCAAGCATCGTAGTCGTCTTGGAAGGGGGCACAGCTCCGTTTCCCCTCAAGTGCAGGTCGGGCAATGAGACCGTCAGCCCCCATCTCGATATTGTGACTCAGTAGGATCTTGTTCTCCTTCACCTGAGTTGTTATCCTCGAGACTATATGCTCAGCCTCGAAAAATGTATTGGGGTCGATGACAACCTCTCTCTCCACCACAGGACCAAAGTGTGGAATGGGAGAATAAAGGCGACCTGCTTGCCTTTGCCTTTGTTTTGGGTAGATGAGCTCGTGACATTTTTCTTGGGAGGCACTGTTGTTCAGATCACCTAATGACAAAGCGGCCTAATTAGTAGGCGACCTAAGATGATCTATATCTAGGATTGTGAAGGTACAGGAAACGAAAAGGCTTAATTGGACTACTATCGAAATTTGAAAGCTCATCCGAGATAAATTTTTCCCTAGCTACAACGAGTGGTCCCACATGATACCCTAGACCAGAAGCCTTGATTTCTTAAAATCCCCAGATACTTTGGGATCCGCGTGTCAAAGCCGTCAGACCCATTACTTTCCTTTTGAAAGCGGTTTAATGCAAAACCGCCTAAGGAGTCGTAACCCCTAAGCTACCAAGAATTAAACCTAAAACCCTTTCGGTTTCTACACCCTAAACAAATATTCTTCAAACCGATTTTCCATTAAGGGTCTCCCATATTAACCCAGAAAATTACCCTGATTTATGAGTGTCTTATTTCTAAACTAGTTTGGGTTCATTCATGAAGCCTAAATCGAAACCCATTTCTTATTGGCACTTAGAAATAGCCTAACGATATTGAACAGTGAACATTTTCGAAGTTAAAAAAAAATCATTGGAAAATGGAGAATAAAAAAGAAATTCAAACCAGGGGATGAAATACTTACAGAAAATATGTTCGATACAGAGAAAATATGACCACTGGAAGCTCCTTGAAAGCTTCTGATGTTCTAAGAGACGGTGAAAATTTTTGGGGATTCTAGAGAAGTAGAAGGGAAGCTTGAGTGTTTGGAAAGGGAAATTTTTTGAATACAAAGGTGGTGACGTCTCAAGACTGATCAACCTATTTATACATAAACCACATAAATCAACCTGGGCCATCCAATTGGGTTAGTTCGAGATCCAAAGGTCAAGGTTAAATAGACCACATGGCGGAAAAAAAGTTGACAGGACAGTTGTTTCAGTCCTCGAAAACCAAACGAACGCCAATTGCAGGAAGCCACGTGCCCAGTACTTGAGTAGTAGGCAGGCATGATTTTATGTGACAGAAGTCTAAAAGCCCCTCCTGTGTATGTCAGAAAGTGACGACATCAAACACGAGTAGGAGCTTAGGGAGATTCATCAAACCCTAAATTTAGCACGAGTTCTCTTACCCAGCTCGGGTACAGTTGGTAGGTAAATACGTAGAAAAATAACCAAGTAGAATATCTAGTTATTAACCATGTGAGCAGCTCGAGATTCATAATGGTCAGACCCAATACTAGGCGTCCTGGATTTACTACGAGCTCGGAGTCAGATAGCTGTCAAACACGAGCTCAGGTGAGATATTGAGCTCACGAGGACTTAGATATAACACATACTGAAGGACCCCAAGAGACTTGGAAAATCTTTATACGCTCATTAATGACCAAGCTATATCATATATATATAATTTACTACCCAAGATAGCAGGAGCATATTTATTATATTATTAAATCATATCCCAATGTAAATGGGAATAATTTGTATTATTATATACCATAACTAATTACGCGGTTAATATACACGATTACCCAAACCTATCCATGGAATCCCCCTATAAATACTAGGAATGTTGGATAGGGAAGGGGACCAATTTTTCTGTATTACCGAAACTCTGCCAAAATAGAGAGAGAAACAGTAATAATATTAACTCGTGGACTAGGTGGATTTTAACCACTGAACCACGTAAAAGTTCTGGGCTTTTGAGTGGGTACTTGTTATTTCATTACAGTTTATTATCTTGCACTAATCAACCAATTTTATTTCTTAATTTACTGTTGCCGAAAAACCACGTCAACACTCTTTAATGGTGGTTCCAAATGAACAGTAGTTAAAGAGGTGTCGTTTTTGAACTGTTTTCTTGTAGTGACTACAATCTTGTATTGGTAGGAGATGATTAAGATTGTAGGGAACGGATTTAAATAGTTCATAGTAAAACAAAGTTAAATGGAATCTTCGGATTAGATACTGTAAGTACCGCCCTGGATAGCCAAGACCGTTACAATGTGTATTTTAAATGGTGCTAGGCTCGCTAATCGAGTCATTTGGCCATAAACGTGCTACCAAACTTGTTTAACGGTCTAGGGTTAAAAAATTTGGTCAAAAGGAATAGTTATTTCATTAAAATATTAAGTTTGTACATGGGATCCCAAAATAAATATTTACAAAGTTGTTTACAGTTCCAAAAGGGTAATTACAACTCAAAATTTACAACCACCTCACCTAAGCGGAAAAATAGGGTTTAACCCTAGTCCCTCTGAGAAACTCCGGCCGTGGTGGTCAAGCAGCTTTCCAACTCATGGCTAGTCCAACTTTCCTTTCCCCTTACCTACACCACATAGCACCCGTGAGCCAAGGCTCAGCAAGAAAACTTAAACATGCTCATAAGCAGTCAATGATATATCATAGAATCATAATAAGCATGCCTAGGAGTAATAAGTGACTACACTACCACACAGGGCCCACTGCCCTAACTAGACGACCAATAAGTCACACCAAGGCCATGCTCTAGGATATGGGACTACTAAGTCACCCTGGGGCCCATTGCCCTGTCCTCTGTATAACCAGCCTTGGAGCTGGCCCAATGTACCTGGCGCTTAATTTTCTATGACCATTGGGTGCAGTTTTCTTACCTTTGGTCCGAGTGTAAGCAATTAAGCAAGCAACCACGACTCCCAAGAATGATCCTCTCCCGAGCCCTAGTTGTAACCTAGTCACAACCTACAAATAATGTTCTCATTACCATTCGATTCCATAATTGAACCCCGGGACCAATCCCGTGCTCTCGGTACCTCCAATTTCCCCCACACGGGGTGGTGACATCGTCCCCCGAGGCCTTGGGCCTATGCCTTAAAAATACAAAATCGAGGCCGCTGAAAATGGACTAGCACCGCGGCATAGCCTAACAGGCATCACGACACCCAACCAAGGCCCCTGCCCTAGAACACCTTAGCGACGCGGCTTAGAAGAACATCGTCGCAGCTCAAAAGAATAGCGTTGTTGCTCCCTTATTAGAATTTAAAATAAACTGGGGTTTTCCACCATTTTTCCCTGAGCAAAAACTCCCAAATCTCAACCCAAAGTTATGTCAAACCCACAATTGAATCCCAAAACACTTCCAATACCTTATAAACATCAGAACCCAACCTCAAACTTAACAAATTACCTACCAAATACAAAATTCAAACTTAGAGTTTCAAAACTCTAAAACACTCCAAAACCAAACCAAGATTTAGCAGAAACAAGAATTACAACTTAGCTCAATGAAGAATCACGCCCCTTATCTTCCTCCTACTTGAATTCTCAGCTTAAATCTTCAATTCCCAGGCCCTTTTCCTCAAAACAAAGATCAAACTCCCAAAGCTATGAGAGAATGAGAGAGTAACGAGATAGAGAGAGAATGAGGTGTTGAGAGTGTTTTCCTAAGTGTTTTGAGAAGTTCCCAGCTAACTAACTCACTCACCTGGCATGAAAAAGACCAAATTTCCCCTTAGCCCATTAGATACTCACTAATGCTCACAGAGGCAAATCCGTCTTTCACCACTTTTCCCCGTTAATCATAATTAATGTCTCAAAAATTCCCTTTATCTCCAATATCCTCAAATAGTCGCTAGATAATTTCCCATTACGCGATAAACCCCGATACTGTACTAAATTACCAAAATACCCCTAAGCTCACCCCGAGCCAGATATTTGACCTCATTATGACTATACCGCTAACTCGCTCCCTAGGATCGTCTCATGCCAAATAACCCAAATATATCCACATAATAATGTGGTCTCAACATACGATGCATATATATTCAAATATGCCCTCAACGGGCCAAAGTTACAAAAATTCACTTCTAATAAGAAACAGACCCACAAGCATGCTTAATACACCAAAACATGCAAATACAATCATATTATAATATAACTCACATAATTCATATAATCATGCATATTGTCACATAATAATGCAATTAAATCAATTATTGCCCTCTTGGCCCCCTAATCAAGGCACTAAGCCTTATGAGGGAAATTTGGACGTTAAACTGTAAGTACAATTCACTAGTATTATTAATACGTGTAATCTAGATCTAAATTATTGATGTAGTAAGACATCGTAGTGGAGGTACTTTGTATAAAGTGGTTATACATGAATGAGAACTGATATGTTATTAATGCTTAACAAAATACTGTTTATTTTATAAGTATCAATTAAACATAACAATAAGATGATCATATACAAATTGATCTTAATCCTTAAGTTATTACGAACTCTTATTTATGTCATTTGGGTTCTTTGATTCACTCGTTATGGTTTTTCGGAATGATCAGGCTGAAAACTTTTGTTTTGGGAACTCATTAATATAAATGGCTAGGGACATAATATTCATATATGGAATTTGTACGTTTCTGAGATGAATTGAATAATGGTTCTCTTAAGGGTTAGCTTTTGGAACTGAAAGGTTATTAAGCTAAAATTAATAAATCAGGTTATGAATTAACCTTCACTAGTAAAGTTAATGGTACTTATGAAAACAAGATATAATTAAAGAGGTAAAACGATAACTTATCCCTACTTTAATTATGAAACATTAATAGAAGAATGAGTTATATGTAATGATTAAATCGATGGACGCTTTTTATATTTAAAAAGTACTCAATAAATAAATATCTATAATTACAAGAGTGCGATCTCATATTTTTAGTTGAATAATATTGAGATTAAGAAATTAAGGTTATTTTATTGAAGAGTTTTAATTAATAATCCAAATTTATTGGACCTTGAAATTATAGGTCCATAGGTCCTTGAGATGGTTCTATCAACACTATTTAAGGTAAGAGTTGAAACTGGGAAAAATCAAGGAAATACCATATTTGAAAGAAATTTTTTCTTGGGGTCATATATGTAATTGAGACAAATTAATTAATTAACATATTCATTTTTTAAATTAATTAATTAATTAAATTTTCTAAAATAAATTTTTAATTAAAATTGGTATTTTCGTAAATGCCATTTAAATATTTAAGATGATTAATTTTGAATTAATTAGTTTTATTTATTTAAATAATGTGAAAAGATAAATCAGATAATTCAAATTGGATTTGAATTTGAATTGATATTTATTCATTATTTAATCCGATAAGATTAGTTATTAGGTTTAGATATTTTTAAATAAATAATTATTAATAATTAAATGAAAGTGGTTAAGAAATATATCCCTCAAAAAATGGATATGCCACACGCCAATCACAGTGATTGGCGTGTGACTAGGTCCAAGACTAGGTCTTGTCTATTTTTTTTTTTTTATTCAATAATTAATTTATATTTTGAATTTTGAATAAATTAATTCAGTTGTACCCTAAATTTAGCACGAGTTCACATACCCAGGTCGGGTACAACTGACAGTTAAATACGTGGAAAAATAACCAAATAGTTATTAACCATGGGAGCAGCTCGAGACTCACAATGATCAGATCCAATATTAGGCATCTTGGACTTACTATGAGCTCATAGTCAGATAGCTGTCAAATATGAGCTCAGGTGAGATAGTCAGCTCGCGAGGACCTAAATATAACACATACTGAAGGATCCCAAGAGACTCGGGATATCTTTATACGCACATTAATGACTAGGCTGTCTCATATATATATATATAATTTACTACCCGAGATAGCAGGAGCATATTTATTTTGTTATCAAATAATATCCCAATGTAAATGGGAATAATTTGTATTAATTGTTACGAAAAAATGTTTTGCCTCAATGGAAATTGATAATAATATTCCAACTTTATGCAATAATATTACAAATAAATATAGATTGATTTACAACTCTATAACTGAAAGTACAAATAAACAAAATAGAAGAAGAAGAAGAAGAGAAGAAGAATGGAATTGTGAAAAATACAACTCTAAGCAAAAGATTACAAATAAAGTAAAAGTTTTTGGAACACAAGAAAAGATGATTACAACTCTAAACAAAATTACAAGTAAATAAAACAAGAGGAATGAGAAGAAAATCAATAGAGGAAATTGTAAGGAAAAAACAAAGAAAACTCTCACTTACACAACCTAAGTGAAGAGTGTTGGGGATCACCAACTTGAACAAGGTTTAAAACCTTTGTCCAAAAGCTTCTTTCCCCCTAACTCAAGCACTAAGGGATCTCTCTAAGATATTGGAAAAGCTTTTTGGAATTATCAAGCCTCAAGGTGTTTCTAGCCAAGTGCTCTACTGGATAGAAAATGTTGTGTCTTTCAAGTGAGTTATAGGCTCCTATTTATAGAGTTTAGAGACAACCTTTGAATGTCAAATTCCACCCCTATGGCTGTTACCAATGTTTAATTGGATTAATATGGAATTAATAATGAGATTTGGGAGTTATTTGGGTTTTTTGAGCCGTTCAACAAAGATTGGAAAAACTGAAAAATTGGTTAGTTTTGGCCTGTGGCCGCGGCCACTAGTCTCTGTCTCACAGGCTGCGGCCACTGAATGTTGGTGGCCGCGGCCATCGACCAATTTCAGCACAAAAAATGTGTTGTTTTTCCAAACGGTTACAAACCCTCCCAAATGAATTTGTAACTCCCAAAACACATTATTGGGGTTAAAATCATATCTCTAAAAGCCATATCACATATGGCTTTATGAAATTCATCTCAATATTGTGTAACAACAATTTTACACAAGAAAGGGTAATATTTGGAAGTTACAAATTTGTAACACCAAATATGTTACATTATTTGGATATATCTCATATATCTAAATATTGTAACTCTCTATTATATGTTACAATATGTCACACACTTTGTCACATTTATTTAATCTAAAACATTATATTATAATATAATATAATATAATATTACATTATATTATAAAATAATATAACATTCCCCCACTAGATTAAATAGTTATCTATTGTAACACTTATTTAATCAATCATTATATTTTGAAATATAACATATCCCCCACTTGATTAAATAAGAACTCTCTCTTATAGGAGTCATTGCATTAGTGCATAAAGCAAAGTGTTTTTCAACTTGAACTTTACTATAGTGTAATTATCACAAAATTTGTCGAAAATTAGGTTGCACTAGGCATTGAACCATCTTTCATGATAACAAATCGGT
The DNA here is from genome assembly GCF_963169125.1 of Humulus lupulus. NCBI lineage: Eukaryota > Viridiplantae > Streptophyta > Magnoliopsida > Rosales > Cannabaceae > Humulus > Humulus lupulus. The sequence goes on along the minus strand of NC_084798.1, from coordinate 100,607,129 downwards.
GATAACACACACACCTTTGCGATGTTCACTTGAGACCTCTATGTCTCGCTTTTCACCGTTAATGGCCATGTGCACTTTCCATTCATGAACGTTCTTGAGAATACTTCCAATTCTCATGAGAGGCGGCACCACCCCTAGGTCCATATAGGTAGAAATCTTACAGTATTTTGTTACCAAAAATACTTGTCTTTACAAGAGTGAATTCTATTAAAAAACTTTCGGTTTTAACCCTCAACTTGGTAACACACAAGTACTCAATATCTCAGATGGGACTTGTTTTGAGTACAACTAATATTCACTTGATCGACTTGTTGTTACCTATTGAACCTAACACTAGTTGAATATCTAGTGTTAAGATAGGTTACCATCAATCGTGAATCTCTTTAGGGAGTTTAAGTCCCATCCCTCGAGAAGATGCAGCCACTAAATCCCTCGTTAGTGGCTTAGTGAAAGGATCCGCCAGATTTTCACTTGTTCTCACATAGGATATTGAGATGACTCCTCTTTGAATCAATTCTCTTACATATCCATGTCTTAGACTAATGTGTCTAGACTTCCCATTATACACTCCGCTGTATGCAATAGCCAATGTCGCTTGGCTATGACAATGTATCGATATAGTAGATACATTTTCTTTGATTAGGGGAATCTCTATCAACAGATCCCTTAACCATTCGGCCTCTTTGCCGGTAGCAGCTAGAGCTATGAACTCTGCTTCCATAGTGGAATGAGATATACAGGTTTGTATCTTGGAACCCCAAGAAATTTCACCTCCACCAAGTGTAAATACCCAACCAGTTGTGGACAAGTTGTCCCCAAGATTGGATATCCAACTTGCATCTGTATATCCTTCTAATATCGAAGGAAATTTGGAGTAGTTAAGGCTTAGTCCTTTGGTTTTCTTGAGATAACCTAGGGCTCTTCCAATTGCCTTCCAGTGATCCACACTTGGATTACTTGTAAACCTACTAAGTTTACTTACCACAAATGCTATATAAGGTCTAGTACACTGGGCAGCGTACATTAGACTCCCTATAGCACTAGCGTACTCCAATTCAGCCACCGCTCTTCCTTCATTCTTCTCTAGTTTTACACTATGATCGAATGGGGTATTGGCATCTTTAACCTTGAGATGGTTAAATTTGTTCAATACTTTCTCAACATAGTGGGCTTCCCCTAACGCAAAACCCCCACTATGCTTCTTTACTTTAATACCGAGTATGGTATCAACTTCTCCAAGATCCTTCATCTTGAAGGTTGATGATAGAAACCTCTTCGTTTCTTCTATCTCTTTCATGCTATTACTTAGAATAAGCATGTCATCCACATATAAGCAAACAATGATCACATATCCTTTACAAGTTTTGGAATACAAACACTTGTCTCCATTGTTATGTCTAAACCCATTAGACATGATGGCTTGATCAAATTTCTCATGCCATTGCTTAGGAGCTTGTTTCATTCCATATAAGGATTTTACAAGTCTACAAACTTTATGTTCATATTTTGGTAGGACAAACCCTTCGGGTTGTTCCATATAGACCTCCTCATTGAGGTCACCATTAAGGAATGCCATTTTGACATCCATTTGATGAACATACAAGTTGTGTGTAGAAGCTAAAGCGAACAAAATTCTTATAGAATTTGTTCTTGCAACAGGCGCATAAGTATCGAAATAATCAATACCCTCCTTTTTCCTAAACCCTTTAGCTACTAATCTAGCTTTAAAGGTTTGGATAGTCCCGTCAGTGTGGTTTTTTCTCCTAAATACCCACTTACACCCAATTGGCTTAGACCCCGGTGGGAGGTCTACCAATTCCCAAGTGTTATTGGAAAGAATGGAATCCATCTCATCATTGATGGCTTCTTTCCAAAATGCACTATCTCTCGATTGTATAGCTTCTCTATAAGTCTTAGGATCATCCTCAACGAGAAGTACAATAGGAATTTTCCTAATGACTTCCTCTCTATTTCCTTCTACTATGTAGAATGAAATTCGTTGAGAATCTATCTCATCCACTACTAGACTTTTATGATTTTTAAGCCTTTGACTTCTTCTAGGTTCAAAGGATTGCTTTACATCCTTTTGAGAATTCTCCTCTTGAGAATCAACATTGGATGTAGAAGCTTGAGAATTGTTCTCATATAAAAAATTCTCCTTTAGAGATGTTGAAGCATGAGAATTGTTGTCACATAACATATTCTCAAAAAAATCAACTTCTCTAGATTCAATCACAATATTAGACTCTAAGTGAAATACCCTATAAGCTTTACTATTGTTGGCATAACCAACAAAAGCACACTTTATGGCTCTTGAACCTAACTTTGTTCTATTATGTTCATTTTTCTTGCAATATGAAAGACACCCCCACACTTTAAAGTACCCTATGTTGGGTTTTCTTCCTTTCCATAACTCATATGGAGTTATCTCATTTTTCTTCATCGGTATTCGATTAAGAATGTGACAAGCGGTTAAAAGCGCTTCACCCCATAAGTTGAAGTTCAACTTAGAAAACACCAACTTTGAATTTATCATCTCTAGATAAGTCCTATTTTTCCTTTCGGCAACACCATTGTGTTGTGGTGTATAAGGTGTAGTGCACTCATGAATTATACAATTTTCTTCACAAAATGTATTGAATTCATTAGAGAAGTACTCTCCTCCTCTATCACTGCTTAGCACCTTAATCTTTTTATTTAGTTGATTTTCAACTTCTAATTTATACAATTTAAAAGCATCAAAAGTTTCATCTTTATGCTTTAAAAGAAACACATAGGTATATCTACTATAATCATCTATAAAAGTAAGAAAATACCTTTTACCACCTCTAGTTAAAACACCATTTAATTCACAAAGATCACTATGGATTAAATCTAGTAAATTAGATGATCTTCTACACTAGGAAATGATTTCTTAATCATTTTAGCCTTAACACATGTTTCCCATTTACCATAGTTTTTAATATTGCATGCAATTATACCACATTTTACTACTCTTTTCATGGTTGAAAAACCTATATGTGATAGTCTAAGATGCCACAAAAATAAAGAATCATACTCAACAATATAGGCGGAATTAGCATTTTTATTGATAACATTGAAAGTTACATCATTGGTGCACAATTTTACCATTCCCTCACAAGAGTACCCTTTTCCCAAGAATACATTTGATTTGGTAAGTATAAGTTTACCGGACTCAAAAACGGCTTTAATGTCGGGCTTGCCAAGCAAATCACCACTTACCAAGTTTCTACTCATTTCGGGAAAATAAAGTACATTCACCAATGTAACTTTCTTAAAGGATGTGAAGTAGACTTCAATAGTACCTTTGCCAAGTACCTTGGATTTTCCCTCATTGCCCATTTTTATCTCATGGTTGTCCTTTGACTCTTCAAAGGTCTTGAACAATGATTTGTCATAGGTGACATGGACGGTGGCACATGTATCATACCACCACCCTTTCACCTTGCCTTGGACCGCATTAACCTCACTAAGGGTAGCAACTATGTTTTCCTCTTGAGTTGCGTTCACCTTAGGTCCTTGTTGGTCTTTTCTATTCCTACACTCTCTAGCATAGTGACCCTTTTTCCCACACACAAAGCAAGGGCCTTTCTCGCCCTTAAACTTGTTTGGGTTGGTTTTTGGACCCAAAGGTTTCTCATTACCCTTTTTCCCTTTGTTTTTGGGATGTTTTGGTTGTGACATCGCATTTGCTTTGGAAGTCTCTCCATTAGACCCTTCCACAAGTTTATCTCTACATATCGATTCCTCTTCGATTCGAATATGCTTTTGGATCTCCTCCAAAGAATAATCCTCATTTTTATGAAGGATTCTTTTCCTATAGCTCTTCCAAGTTGGTGATAATTTAACCACTAGCACCAACTTGAAAGGCCTCGAGAAGCTCAATCTTTAGCACTTTCAATTTGTTAACAATTATTTGCAATTCATGAATTTGAGGAAGAATAGGTTTATCACCAAAAAATTTGAAATCGAAGTATTGAGATATCAAAAACTTTTTGGTACCTTCCTCTTCCGCCTTAAACTTTTTCCCAAGTGCATCCCTATCTCCTTGGCTGATTTGGTCTCAGTGTAGAGGTCATAGAGCCTATCGAATAGGGCATTAAGGATATGACCCCTACAAAGAAGGTTGTCCTCCTCCCTCTTCCTTCTCTTCTCCACCTCCTCAGGAGTGTCTTTGTCGGATGGCTCGGCTAGAGGTGCCAAGGATGACTGAAGGATGTAGACGATTTTGAGAGTGGTTAAAAGAAACCTCACCTTGTCATGCCACCTAGTAAAATTGGATCCATCAAACCTATCCAACCATACTAGGTCTTGGTTCATGATCTTGATGGTTTCCCCTTCCATTGAAACAAAAAAGGGGTAAGCTTTTGAATGTTAGGAAAAAATGTTTTGCCTCAATGGAAATTGATAATAATATTACAACTCTATGCAATAATATTACAAATAAATATAGATTGATTAAATAAGGTTACAACTCTATAACTGAAAGTACAAATAAACAAAATAGAAGAAGAAGAAGAAGAGAAGAAGAATGGAATTGTGAAAAATACAACTCTAAGCAAAAGATTACAAATAAAGTAAAAGTTTTTGGAACACAAGAAAAGATGATTACAACTCTAAACAAAATTACAAGTAAATAAAACAAGAGGAATGAGAAGAAAATCAATAGAGGAAATTGTAAGAAAAAAACAAAGAAAACTCTCACTTACACAACCTAAGTGAAGAGTGTTGGGGATCACCAACTTGAACAAGGTTTAAAACCTTTGTCCAAAAGCTTATTTACCCCTAACTCAAGCACTAAGGGATCTCTCTCAGATATTGGAAAAACTTATAGAATTATCAAGCCTCAAGGTGTTTCTAGCCAAGTGCTCTAATGGATAGAAAATGTTGTGTCTTTCAAGTGAGCTATAGGCTCCTATTTATAGAGTTTAGAGACACCCTTTGAATTTCAAATTCCACCAACCCCCATGGCTATTACCAATGTTTAATTGGATTAATATGGAATTGATAATCAGATTTGGGAGTTATTTGGGTTTTTTGAGCCGTTCAACAAAGATTGGAAAAACTGAAAAATTGGTCAGTTTTGGCCTGTGGCCACGACCAGAGACATTAGTGGCCGCGGCCACTGAATATTGGTGGCCGCGGCCACTGAATGTTGGTGGCCGTGGCCACCGACCAATTTTAGCACAAAAAATGTGCTATTTTTCCAAATGGTTCCAAAGCCTCCCAAATGATTTTGTAACTCCCAAAACACATTATTGGGGTTAAAATCACATCTCTAACAACCATATCACATATGGCTTTATGAAATTCATCTCAATATTGTGTAACAACAATTTTACACAATAAAGGGTAATATTTGGAAGTTAAGAATTCGTAGCACCAAATAAGTTACATTATTTGGATATATCTCATATATCTAAATATTGTAACTCTCTATTATGTGTTACAATATGTGACACACTTTGTCACATTTATTTAGTCTAAAAAATTATATTATAATATAATATTACATTATATTATAAAATAATATAACATTAATTATATACCATATATAATTACGATGTTTATTTACACAATGAACCGAACCTGTCCAGGGAATCCCCCTATATGTACTAGGAATGATGGATAGGGAGGGGAACAATTGTGAGTGTATTACTGAAACTCTGCCAAAATAGAGAGAGAAACAATAATAATGGAAGAACAGATGAAAAAAATCTCATCTGGGAAGGAAAAGTACGATTGCGACTCAGACGAGGAGCTCGAACCTTTTGCTCTAAACATTGCAGCGACAACATATCCTGTAGGTTTTAGGATGCTGCACATGTCAAAGTTTGATGGAAATGGAGATCCATCTGATCACCTCGGAATGTTTAACACCATGATGATAGCCCACAATGTCAGGCTCGATCTAAGTTGTATCTTGTTCCTTGTAACTCTGGTTGGGCCTGCCAGCCAGTGGTTTAAACAATACAAGAGGCACTCCATAAGCTCATGGCAGAAATTTACTTTTGATTTCAAAAAAGCATTTCGAGCTTCACAAGTAGTTCGGGTTGAGGTTGATTCATTGGCCAATGTAAAGAAGCAACCCGGCAAAACGTTGAAGGCATATCTAAGCAAATTTTCCAATGTTGCTGCATGAGCTAGGGACGCTAATGACAGCTCCAAGCTCATGGCAATAAGGATGGGAATCCTCGTCAGGCATGACCTATGGCAGGAACTCCAAAGAAAAGGAGTTAAAAATGTAGATGAATTCTTGGCCTGAGCTCAAGAATGGATAAACTTGGAGGATGCACGAGCTTCTTTCACAGGAACTAGCTAGACCCATGTCCAACCCATTGGAGCGGTAACGAATGTTGCAGCTATGGCTCAAACCATTACCTAGAATAACCAACAGGGGAACAACAAAAGGAAAGGGAATGGTGAGGGCGACTAGAGCGGGACAGAGAAAAACATGTTCGTGGAGAAGTTCAAACCTATCTATGCTACATATACCGACCTAACGGACATCCAAGAGCATATTTTTCTGGCCAAATCTAATCGTCTATCATGGAAGAAGCCATAACCTTTGAGAAACCAGAGGGCAAAGAGAGATCCTTCAAAATTACGCAGATTACATAATGACATCGGTCATAACACTAATGATTGTCGACAGCTGAAGGATGAAATTGAAACTCTCATCAGAGCTAGACCGTTGGCCCAGTACGCTCGAAATCGGGTAGTTCCTAATCAGCCCGCCAGGCAAAATTCTCAATTAGTCCCAGAAGCTCTGATAGGCCAATCTGGAGCTTAAACAGACCAGGTCGAACCTCCTCCAATAGTAGGGGAGATATAACCACTATTGCGGGAGGACCTCATTTGGTGGGCACGAGTAGCGAGGCCCAAAAGAGGTACATTAATGAGTTGATTGCTCATAACAGGGTGGAGTTTGTCTCGGAGCAACGGTTATAAAAAAAAACGATTGGAAAAACAACCAATCATTTTCACGAAAGAGGATGCTAGCCACGTCGAATTCCCACATAATGATCAACTGGTAGTAACCGTCCAGCTCGCCAACTGAAGGGTTCGAAGAATACTGGTGGATAACAGAAGCTCTGTAAATTTACTTTTCAAGTCCACCCTGGAAAAAATGGGACTGTCCGTATCTGATTTGAAGGCGACCTCGATGACTTTGTACAGGTTTTTGGGTGAAGGGATAGCGGCCATAGGGAAAATCAAACTGGTGGTGACATTGGGAGAAGAGTCAAGAATTGTCTCCAAAGTACTCAAGTTCATGGTAATCGAATGTCCGGCCACATACAATGCAATTTTGGGTTGACCCGCGCTAATGACATTTGAAGCCATAACATCTATCCGACACCTGGCAATGAAATTCCCCTCAGCTTTGGGGATATGCACAGTCATAGGAAATCAACTCGCTGCCAGAGAATGCTATAGCATTTCCATGAAGGGAAAGTCACAACCCAAGCAGTAGGAAATGGTCATAAATGACGGAGGTGAAGAGTCCCAAGAAGTAGAAGTCACTCATGGGATTGAAGAACCTCAACAAGAAGAGGATAGCGAGGTCGCCCGATGTGATGACATTGATCCGCGGATAGGCGAAGATAGGTCAAAGCTCAAAGCAATAGAAGAGCTTGAGGAAGTGAACATCAATCTCAGAGAAGCTTCAAGAGTTGTAAAGATTGGAAAGAATCTTGAGGACAAAAGAAAGAAAGAGTTGGTCGATTTTTTACAATAGAACCTAGATGTTTTCACCTGGTCGCATGAGGATATGGTGGGAATTAGTCTGAATATAATAATGCACACATTAAATTTGGACAAGAACATGCATGCAAAATCCCAAAAATGGAGACTTTTGGGAACCTTCCGAGCTGAAGCACTAGAGGAAGAAGTAGCTCGGTTACTAAAATGTGGGTTTATCCGGGAGGCAAAATACTCGGTTTGGGTTGCCAATCCCGTGCTAGTCCCGAAGCCAAACAGAAAGTGGAGAACCTGTATCGACTTCTCCGACCTAAATATGGCTTCTCCCAAGGACTGTTTCCCACTACCAAGGATTGACTAGTTGGTTGATGCCATGGCAGGTCACGAGCTCATGTGTTTCATGGAGGCGTACTCGAGATATAACCAGATCCCGATGAACCCTGCGGACCAAGAGCATACATGTTTCATGACTGAGCATAACGTATATTGTTACAAAGTTATGCCATTCAGATTGAAAAACGTGGGGGCCACATACCAACGCTTGGTCAAAAAAATGTTCGCTAACCAGATCGGGAGAAACAAGGATGTGTATGTCGATAACATGCTTGTCAAGTCAAAGACGGCCAATAACCATGTATCAAACTTGGAAGAATATTTTGGAATCTTAAGGAGATATGACATGAAGCTGAGTCCCCAAAAATGCCCTTTCGGGGTGGCATCTGGAAAATTTATGGGATTCCTAGTCAACACAAGGGGAATAGAGGCGAGTCCTGAAAAAATCAGATCGTTGTTAGACATGCCTTCACCCAAGTCGCGTAAGGAAGTTCAAAGCCTAACTGGAAGGGTGGCGGCTTTAAATTGTTTCATTTCGAAATCCATTGACAAGTGTTTGCCATTCTACAACTTTCTCAGAGGAAACAAGAAATTTAAGTGGACCGAAGAATGCGAATAGGCATTACACGATTTGAAAATGCATCTGGCAGAGCCCCCGGTATTATCCAAACCGATATCCGGAGAGTCTCTGTGTAACGACCCAAATTTCCTAATAAGGTTTAGGACCTTGATTAGGAGGCCGGGAGGGCCATAATTGATTTACTGTGCTATTATATGATTATATGCATGATTATGTGGGTCATATTATTATATGATGATAAAGGCATGCATGAGGTTATATACTCTGTTGTGAGGGTATTTTGGTAATTTGGCTCATTGAGAGCGTAAATGCATACTTGTGTGTATATTGGTGGGTCAATGTTGAGACCACATTATTATGTGGGTATGTTTGCAGCTTGTGGCTCAAGGCGATCCTAACAAGCGGTTTAGCGGGAAAGTCACAGCGGGGAATTATACCCGGCTCGGTGTGAGCCTGGGGATGTATCTGGGAATTTAGAGAATATATTGGAGACGATTTGATATTGAGAAATATAATTGGTGACCAATTAGATGATGGGAATTAAGTGGTAAATATTTAGGACACTTGAGGAGTTAGTGGAAATTGGGAGCAATGACTAAAATGCCCTTAGGATATTTAAAAGCTTTGTTTAATTGGGAGGGCAATATGGTCATTTGACTATAAGGGATAAGTATATCTGTCTTTATGTTTTAGTGGAAGTTGTAGATTAATTTAGAAGCTTAAGGAAAAGAAAGGAAGAAGGAAAGAAAGAAAAACAGGACACTTAGCGTTATCTCTCTCTCTCATTCGGCTGGGTCATCTCTTCACCATTCTTTGTGGGTTTTGGAGCTGGAATTCCAGAGTAAGCTCAAGATGGAGCTTAGGGCTAAGGACCTTGGTGAAGCTTGAAGAACTAGTAGGGTTTAGCCAGTCAATTGAGGTAAGTTTTAAGGTTTCCTGATGTGTTTTTCTGGGTTTTAATGTGGTGGTTTCTAAGTTTGAGTTTTGGTTGGAATAAAGGGAGATGAACCTGAGGAGTTGAAGGGCTTGAGGCTGGTTGGATGCTAGGGATAACTTAAGGTCGAAATCCTCCATAGAAGGTAACAAGTTCTGGCTTTGATGTTCTATGAATCTGAGTTTCTGGTTGAATCTTTCAGTTCTTGGGTTCAATGTTTGTTTTTCTAGTTTGATGATGCATGTTGTTAGGTCTTGTGTTATTGAGTTGTATGGGGTGAGATATAGGCGGTGGTAGACTCAATTTGGTGTGTAATTGAGGGTTGGAAGGGTTCCAAGGGGTTTTGGTTCGAAAAAAGTCAAAGAGGGAAAACAGGGTGCTGCTGGTCTATGACTAGCGCTGTAGCGCTAGCCTTTGGGCACTACAGCACTAGGCTAGGGCTTTCTGGGCGTTTTGGTTTTGCCTGTAGCGCTAGAGCGCCCTCCTCAGAGCGTTGTAGCGCTACCCTGTCTCCAAGAAGGGGTTTTTGAGTTTTTCTTTAGGGATTTCCCCGGAGGCTCGGGGTTTGATACCACCACCCCGTTTGGTGGAATTAGGGCTTCCCGGGGGCTCGGGATTGGTCCCGAGGTTAGGTTTTGGATTTGAAGTTTGGTAATCATTTTGATTTATGGCTGTGACTAGGTACGCGCTAAGGTTCAGACAGGATCGTGCTTGGGGATCAATTGAACGAGCTAGCGAGATCTAAAGGTAAGAAAGCTGCACCTGATTATGTGGCTAGGTTGGGACTAAGTGTTCCCTATGTTTGTATGCATTGCTATGTGAATATGATTAACCATTTGGATACGATGGGACTAAGAGCTCCCTATATTTGTATATCATGTCATGAGATGGTATTATTATGCCATGGGACATGCGATAACCGGCCTAAGGGTGTCAGAATCAATATTTGCACACTGGGCGCGGATCGGCCATTGGTAGCTGAGGCAGCATATTTATCACTGAGCTCGGTTAAGCTGGCCGGAGTCAGTGAGTATTACACTGGGGGCGGCCCAAGTGAGCGGAAGACAGTGTGTTAAATAAAGGGTGCGACTAAGGGCGCCAACCCTGAATATTATTTGATGGACGTGATAATTTTGTTGATTATGAACGTGAATGTTGTGTTATGGATATGATTGGTTGACCGTCTAGATGATAAACTATTTATCTGCTGAGTGTTATCACTGATTGGGTAAATGCTTTGAATTGCTGAATTCCTGGTTGTGCATTGTGGAATGTTTGATTAATGATGTTGATCTTGCTATGATATCATGCTTTCTTGCTGGGCCTCGGCTCATGGGTGCTACGTGGTGCAGGTAAAGGCAAGGGTAGGCTGAATCAACCATGAGTTGGAGAGCTCTGGGGTCGAGAGGTACATTGTCAGCTGCTCGGCCGCCACGGTCGAGGAATTGTACAGGGACGGAAACCTAAAATGTATATTTTGCCATTAGAGTGGCTTGAATTATTTGTAACTCTTGGAATTTGCTGTAACTAAGTCGCCTAAACCCTGTTTTGAGTTTCCATGTATTAAACTGTCATTTTTAATGAAAATAGCCTGTTTGTGACCAAAATCTTTTATTCCTAATCCGATGATGACATTGAATTCACATTTTGTTTAAATGACTTGATTAACAAGTCTTGCACTATTTTAAACACACAGTGTAACGGTCTTGGTTATCCAGGGCGTTACAGTCTGTTCCTTTATCTGGCCGTGATAGAGAATGCAATCAGTGTAGTCTTAGTTCGAGAAGAAGACCGTGCTCAGAAACGAGTGTATTATGTAAGCAAGATGCTTCTTGGAGCTGAATGACTGTACCCACTGATAGAGAAGCTGGCATTCTGTCTAATTTTGGCTTCTATAAAGCTTCAGCCATATTTCCAGTCCCATTCTATCAACGTCTTAACTGACCAACCTTTAAGGCAGGTTTGCAAAAACCTGAAACGTAGGGATGTCTCTTAAAATGGGCCATCAAACTTAGCCAGTTTGAGATATTATACATGCCACGAACTGCAATCAAAAGTCAAGCCCTTGCTGATTTTATGGCTAAATGCACTGGGTTTTAGGACAAGCTCATGAGGGAGCCATTGCAAGAATTATGGAAAATCTTTGTAGATGGATCGCTAAACGAGAACGGATTAAGAGCTGGGATAATCTTAATCTTGCCAGAAGGACATTGATTCCATACAACTTTGAGATTCAAATTTGAGGCATCCAACAACGAAGCAGAATATGAGGCCTTACTGGTAGGACTGAGGGTGGCAAGAGAGCTGAGGGCGAAAGCCATCCGATGCTATAGTAATTCCCAACTCGTGGTAAATTAGGTATTGGGAGAGTATCAAGCTCGAGGCATCAAGATGTCAGCTTACCTGGCTAAGGTAACGGGGGAGCTGGCTGAATTTGAGTTTTGCTTTGTTGAATAGATACCCCACGAGCATAACTCTAACGTTGGCTCTTTGGCACGACTTGCTACCACAAAAGAGGCTGAAACATTAAATGTAGTACCAGTGGAGTTCCTGGAGAGGCCAAGTGTAATGGGAGAAACTATGGAGGTCGAAATGATTGATATAAGACCAACTGGGATGACTCCTATAATGGAATATCTCGCGACTAGAAAGTTACCCGATGACAGAAAAGACGCGAGAAAAATACTTTATCAAGCTCCACGGTACATAATAGTTGATGGAATCCTGTATCGGTGAGGTCATTCGTTTCCCCTCCTACAATGCGTTCTCCCGAGGAAGCCAAAACCATTTTACAAGAAATACACGAATGTTTTTGTGGAGATCACGCTGGGGAGGCAAAACCTGGCACTGAAGGTACTGAGACAGGGCTATTTTTGGCCCACTTTAACGTAAGATTCGATCTCGTATGTCCAGATTTGCGACAAATGCCAGTGTCTCACCATAGTTGCCCGAGCTGCTCCAATCGAGCTAACAATGATTTCATCCCCATGGCCATTTGCAGCATGGGGAATTGACCTGATAGGTTCCCTATCTATGGGAAAAGGTGGAGTTCGATATGCAGTAGTGGCAATCGATTACTTCATGAAGTGGGTAGAAGCAGAACCTCTGGCAACCATCACCTCAAGGAGAGTCCTGGATTTCGTGGTGAAGAATATCACCTGTCGATTTGGACTTCATAAGAAGGTTATGTCAGACAATGGGATGCAGTTCGATAGTGATCTCTTCACAAACTTTTGTGAAAGATACGACATAACGAAGAGTTTCTCGTCGATAGCATACCCACAAGCCAACAGGCAGGTCGAGGCTGTAAATAAGACCCTCAAGGCAAGCCTGATGAAAAGGTTGGACGAAGCCAAGTACTTTGGGCCTATCGAACTTCTCACCGGACGTCCATGAGGTATACTCGTTTTTCCCTAACCTTCAGAAGTGAGGCCATGCTTCCAATTGAAGTCAAGGTAACTCTCACAGGCAGAGGACGTTTGATCAGGAACTGAATAATGGGCTACTTAGCGCATCTCTTGATCTAATCGAAGAAACACGAGAGGAATCGCAACAACTTGCCCATTATCAACAATAGATCACTCACTATTTCAATTCAAAAGTCAAGGGACGCAGACTCAGATTAGGCGATCTAGTTCTCCGAAGGGTCTTTTTGGAAAATAAAGACCCCAAGGATGGTGTGTTGGGCCCGAATTGGGAAGGACCGTACCAGATCGTAGAATTCTTACACGAAGGAACTTTTAAGCTAGCCTGAAAAAATGGGGAAATAGTCCCACGGACCTAGAATTCTCTTCATTTAAAAAAGAATTATCAATAATATTACCATCAATGTAAGGCTTATATATAAAAGCCATTTCAAATAAATGACAGATGAATTATTGAATAACCATTTCTTAGTATTATTATTGCAAGCTCGTGTTCTCACATTGTAAAATCAACTGGGAAAGTTTATACATTTTGGTTGCTTGGGGGGCACATAACCGAGAGCTTTGGAAATATGTTCTCGAATAAGATTAAAAATTTAGAAGCTTGGAGAAATTGGTTATTCAACGACTTTTTAAAAGCTCGAGTTTTCAATAAACCTAGCACGAATTAAGTTTAAATCAACTAAAACCCTGGATATAACCAGGTTCGAAGCTTAGAAGCTTGGAGAAGTTGATTATTTGATGACTTTTTAAAAGCTCAAGTATTCACTAAACCTAGCGCGAACTAAGCTTAAAAAATCATCAAAAACCCTGGATATAACCAGGCCTGAGGCCTGATTATTAATAGGTATGACGCAAATAAGCGAGCAAAATCTTGGATACAACCAAGGTTGAGAAAATCTTTCTCGATCTAAAAATCGATTTCTAAGATTTTGAATGTACAAGAGTCTAAGGATTCATTAACATGAGAAAATAAAGGAAGGAAAAATAGATCAAAAGTTAGAAGTTTATTCAAATAAGAAAAATATATATTTTCACATCAAGGAGAAAAAACCTTGAGCTAAGCCCAAAGGCAATCGTTTTAATCCCAAGGGATTGTTACAAAAGCTTAGAAAAAATAACAAGTTACAATAAAAATATTGAAAAAATGTCGCTGATCCCTATCAGCTCGTTCCACTAAAGTAACCTCCTCAATGACTCCTTCAACTGCTCCAGAAGCCTCGTCAGTCTCTGAGGGTTCTTGCGAAAACTGAATCTGGAATTTAGGAAGATACGGGTCCCACAACCCAGGCTGCATGATAGAGAAGTTCCCGTCCTGGTTGAAAGCCCAACAACGGTAAAGCATCTCCTCCATTGTCGACGAAGACAATGCCGCTTCCTCCTTGGCCTTAGCCTCGGCCTCAATTAGCTTCACTTTGAGTTCATCATTCTTGGCCTGAAGCTGAGCAACATGACGACTCGCCTCCACGACTTAAGCATGAGAGGTGGACAGTGCAGCCTTCGCAGTCTACTCACCCTCTTGAGAAGAAATGAGAGTAGCTTTGGCAGCATGCTCACTTTCTTGGGCAATACTCATGGTGGCCTGAGCAGCCTACTCATTTTCTTGAGCAGTTGTTAAAGCAGCTCATAGTTCCTCATTTCTGGCTTTGACCCGAGCTATGCTTCGGTATTGAGCCAAGACAGACTACAAAATAACGAAGCAAGTAAAAAAAACACTTAATAAAGAAAGAAAAAAAAGAGGAATAGTTAGAAGTGGGAAAAGGACTCACGGTGAGATTCATCCCCATAGCAAACTCGAGGACCTCTTCTGGGCTGTGCTCTTCTATGGCACTCAGATCCCTAGCACTTGCTTTGTACGCATGGCCCACCATGTGACTCACCGTCTCATACATGATACCCCGAAAAGCCTCAGGGATCTTGTCCAGATCGTGTGGCTTGACCGGTATCCGGATGAGGGGAATCTCACTTCGAACAGGGACCTCGGTTTGAATCACTTGGGGATGTGAGGAAGGCATATGTCAAGGAAGGGGAAGAGGAGCTTGCTGGATAGTGACAGTCTTTACCGGAGCTGGGGGAAGTTCTCTTACTGGCTGCCCTCGAGTGATGCTCACACCTTTATCCTTGGGAGGTGACTTAGTACCTCCTGTCTTAGGGGTGGTCTTCTTTGCCACCCTGGGCCTTTTTACCACAGGCCCAGATCCGGATCCTCCGGCCTTGAAGGCACTCCTTAAATTTGGAGCTCGTGACAATTCCATCAATTCAACTGAAAAAGAAAAAAGAACAGATGGAGGATTTAATTCATATGAATAATGCTTCAAATGTATTATAAATGTAAGGAAAAAAGAACAAGGATCCTACCCTCCTGGCTAGGGGAGGAATCTATTACAATTAGCTCGGGTATATCAATTGGGCTAGGCATAACCTCCATCTCGGGATTAATGGAGGGGAGGGGAAATCTAAGGCTACGATCTCCTGGATCCAAGGGGGTTCAGTCTCTTCTCCGGGGATGGACTCATCTACATACTACCTAAACCCAAGAGCAAATGCATCCTAGAGCAGGAAAGGCCAGGTCCTACGGTTGGTTCCATACTCTTCAAAGATGGTGGATCTAAAGTTTAATGTGTTGTCGACTACAACACTCCCTTTGGGATAGCTATGATCATAACATACCACCAAATGATCCACACATTGGAGAAGGGTTACGTTCAGTTCTGGATCAGTAGGGTGGTGGTTAACAAGCTGGTTAGGGTTAAAACAGATCAGCCTATAACAGGCAGGAGCCCGATCTAAAACAGGTATGGGTTACCTTGGCCGGAGGGGCCAGCTGCATCCCCGGATGCAACTCGGTCAGGGTCGAGCCCCTGATTATCTTCAGGAGCTCGTCTTTTCCGCACCAACGTTGCCACATCTTCTTCCTACTCGGTGTCCTCAGTGGCTAGTGAGGCCCTTTGAGAATAGGGGAGCTCAAGGATGATGGGAAGTGGAGCTCGGGTCCTTAGAGCTAATGTCTGACCCTTGTTGATTAATTTGCATGCCACCATGGTGGCATCGTTCACGATTTGCCGATAGTCTTTCTCCCAGGAAGGAAGGCTAGACAAAGTCTCGTATTGACCCCGAGGGTGTCAGATTGTCTCATCCCCGTGAATATAGCTGCACAAGGAACAAACTTAATCAGAACATATATAAAATAAATTCCACAATGAAAGGAATAAAATTTCATGTGTTGAGTTCACAAAGATAGAAGACTTACGAGGACGATTGATGTACCAATGTTCACAATTCTTGAACCCATTTGACATAAAGAATAAATCTTTATAGTCAATTGGGTGGCTGGGAAGCTCGATGATGGAGGTGGAGTTAGGGAATCTGGTGAGGTAATAAAATCCATCACCTCGCCCTTTCTGGTCAGGACTAGCTTTGAGGACGAAGAATTATAAGATGTCTGTTGGAGTGGGGACCCGCCACTCGTGCCTCAGAAACAAATACATTATTCCTGCCAAAAGCCTGTAGGAATTTGGGGGGAGCTGAAAGGGAGCCAATTTAACGTAGTAGGCACCGACCTTCAGGTGTTCATAACTCCAAGTTGTTGGTTTTTATAGATCAAATAAGAGATTATACGCAGTGGAACAACAATCAAAATTGTTAATTTAACCCCACAAGATTTCTAGATCTACTTTTTTACATACACACATATATATATATATTGAATCGAAGATATGAATAGAAAATTACCTCAAGCCCTTCCTTGCTGCTATCTTTTTGTACGGAAAATATCCTTGAGATCTCACACAAGATCTTCAAATATGTTCTCAGCACACAAAGAACGAGTGTGGGCTCGTTATACAAAACAATAGGCAAGATATATTTATCAGATGTTCTCAACACATGAGATCTGATAAATTTTGGACCTAAATTTGTGAAGAACAATGACCTATGCTTGTAGCACTGTTCTCTTTCTCTCAGGGAGATATCACGATCTATTTTCTATCTCTGAAAAGTATCACTTTGAAAAACTGATCTCCTATATTTAATATATCTAATATATTAAAAATAAAATATTAGTTTTTTAAAACAATTTAAAATTAACTAATCAGTTATCAGATTTTGTTTAAATAATAATATTTTAATCATATTACAATATCTCATTATTTATTTAATATTTAAATAACTAAAATTGTTGAACTAAGAATCTTCTAGAAGCTTCTTGTACGTGTAGCACAGTGACTGTGCACTGTGCTACATGTCCACCACATGCTAGGGAAGGCATGTGATTTTTCCCAATTTTCATCATTATTTAAATACCAAAAATCCCAAATATAAATTAATTCAAAATTAATTATATTTTTGTTAAATCAAATAATTAATTACACATAATTATGTTTCGTGCATAGAAAAATATATTACTTATCAAATAAGTCCTTTTGCCCATTTTTGTATTTATATCTGTCAGTGTTTATTTGAGCCATTTTGGGGACCATGGACCTTTAAAATTAAACTCCAATAAATTAAAACTAAATAATTAAACTCTTTAATTAAAATAATTAATTTATTAATTATGATATTTATCCACTATAAATTCAGAATTGAACTCTTTATGTTATAGATATACTTTTATAGAAATCTTATTTTAAGTTGTCCATTGATACAACCATCTTACAATAGTTTAACCATCTAATTAATTAGTTCATAAACTAGAATGGAAGAATTACTATTTTACCATTCTAATTTTCTTCTTATTCCTAAGTACCATTAATTCACTAGTGAATAATTGATCTATAATCTAATTATAGATTTGAGCTCAAAATCATTCAGTTCCAGAATTAACCCTTAAGGGAACCAATGTACGATCCGTTAGGAAAGATTAGATTTAGTATTGTTGATACATGTTGATGAGGACATCAAGAGTGACAATCCAATTCAAGTTCCAGTTGGTCCGGTGACGAGGGCGCGAGCTAGGAGACTCAAAGAAGAGCTTAACAACTTAGTCCAGAGTATTCTACAACAGGAAGAGGTCGAGTTCACTACTGAGGGTGAACAAAGGCTTGTGCTGCTCATCAAAGTTGATTCAGTTTAGGAGCTTGATTCCTTACTTTTAAATATTTTTTTTAGTTTGAACTATATTTTCATGTTTTATTAGAGTCTTTGTTGGAGTCAAAGACATGTCGTTTTGGACTTTTTCATTATGGGTATTTTGGGGTTTTTATATGTCTAAAAACCCTCTTTGTAATTTTCGGCTATATTAGGCCTTGTGGACAGTTTGGAATTCACATAGTTTTTGGTTAATGAAAAATTGTGAGATTTCTTCTTGAGTTCTTGAAGAAACTTTCGAACTTATCAAGGGTTTCCTTGTGGCGTTCAAATCTGACTTATCAAATAGATAATCCATCCCCGTTTGTGGCGTCTTCACCATACCAAGGTTCATGCTTTGCTAAGCATTGGGTCGCGGTTTTCCATTCCAAATTCGAGTGTTCTTGGGTTGTTTTCCATATTTGGCTCGGGTTTCGTCACATTTGTTGGCGTGGTTCGTATCCGTTGGTATCAGAGCCTAGGTTCATACGGTTTGGCCTATCCTTTTCCTTGTTGTCTTTTCGTTTCTTTGTTCAAATCATGCAATGGAATTAGGGTTTCTGAAAATCCCCCTATTTTTTTTTCTTTTCTTTTCTGAAAATTGTGAATTAGGGTTCTTATTGTGACATCTAAATTTGCATTGAGTTTCTCTTATTTTTATTGTGAAATTCGAATTTGCATTGAGTTTCTCTTGTTCTTATTGTGAAATCCGAATTTGCATTGAGTTTCTCTTGTTCTTATTGTGAAATCCGAATTTGCATTGAGTTTCTCTTATTCTTATTGTGAAATCCGAATTTGCATTGAGTTTCTCTTGTTCTTTTGTGAAATCCGAGTTGTTCTTGTTTTCCAATCGTTCTAGTTCCACAAATTCTGATTCTCTTGTTTCTTGTATCTGCATTTGAGAAATAAAAAAAAAAAAAAAAAAGAAGAAGAAATCAAGAGGATCTGAAAAAAAAAATTTGAGGGTAATTTTGAAGAAGAAAAAATCTCTTAAAAAATTTTGTTCTAATCTTGTTCCTTATGTCCTAGAGGCTCTTTTGCCAAATCCTCACGCAAGTGTATCAAAAAACATCAGTTTTTGCAAAATATATATATATATTCGTTTGGTTTGTTCTGGTTTGATTTTCTACTTGAATTCTCCATAATATCGTTTGATTAGTTTTGAAAGAGCTTAAAGAATAATACGAGTGGAAAAAGGCAGAGGTGCGAGCTTATTTGAGGGTAAAAGCCATTGAAATTGAGTGAAACACGAGTGGATTTGAGTGAAAATATTGTTTGAGTGAAACACGTGAGGGAGTGTCGTGAGGTTTCTTTTCCATATTGTTCTAACCTTATTTTGTAGATTTCCATCATGGCACAAAATCCAGAGAAGAATGCAAGCAATGAGATTCCACCACCTGAGGTTCCGAATCTACAAATTCAAGCATTAATGGGGGAGATGCGAAGGATGATGAGGGCGGAGTGTGAACAAATACATGAGAGGTTGGATAGGGTAGAAAATGGAATGCAATGGAGGGCACGGAGGAGCAGGGTGCAACAACAGGATGTTGAGGGTGAAAGAGAGTTTGAAGGGGAAGATTTAGATGAAGAGTTTGATAGGATGTCAGAGGGTAACCATAGGAGGTATGGCCGAGATAGAGAAGCTAGGAACTGGGTAGATAATAATTTGGGAAATATCAAGATGAGAATCCCCGCATTTCAAGGGAAGAGTGATCCCGAAGCATACCTTGAGTGGGAAAAGAAGATGGAATTGGTTTTTGATTGTCACAACTACTCCAAAGTGAAGAAGGTAAAACTTGCAGCTATTGAATTTACTGATTATGCTATTGTTTGGTGGGATCAGTTGTGCATCAACAGGAGGCGAAATGGAGGTCGTCCTATTGAGACTTGGGATTATATGAAGAGGGTGATGAGGCGACGTTTTGTACCAGCTCATTACTATCGGGATCTATACCTTAAGCTGCAGGGTCTTCGTCAAGGTTACAAGAGTGTTGATGAGTATTACAAAGAGATGGAGATGGCTATGATTAGAGCCAGTGTGGAAGAGGATCGGGAGGCGACAATGGCATGGTTTTTGAATGGGTTGAATCGAGACATTTGTTAATACAATTGAGCTACACCATTATGTGGAATTGAAAGATTTGGTGCATATGGCAATGAAAGTGGAGAGGCATCTCAAGAAGGGTAGTACAAGTTCAAATTCGAGAAAAATCCCACAAAATCCAAGTGCAGCACCTTGGCGGTCGAACTATCCAAAGAAAGAAGAAAACCCTTTTACTCACAAGCCTAAAACCGAGCAAAAACCAGCCACCACAACCACAGCCTCTCAAGGTAAAACAGCCCCTACTTAGTCCCGTTCTAGTGAGATTAAGTGTTTCAAATGTCAGGGGAGAGGACACATAGCTAGCCAATGCCCAAATAAGCGAGTTATGGTAATTCGAGATAATGGGGAGATAGATTCCGAAGATGAAGGTGATCTTGATGACATGCCACCATTGGAGGACGCTTCTATGGATGGTGAGGAGTTTGGGGCAAAATATGGTGAGATGCTTGCACTAGTCACATGACGAGCCTTAAATTTGCAAGCAAAAGAAGAGGTACAGTGGGAGAACATCTTTCACACTCATTGTCATGTGAAAGACAAGGTATGTAGTGTTATTATTGATGGTGGTAGTTGCACTAACGTTGCTAGTTCTTCCATGGTTGAGAAGCTGGGGTTCACAACACTTAGACATCCTCGTCCATACAAGTTGCAATGGTTGAATGATAGTGGTGAAGTAAGGGTTACAAAGCAGGTTGTTGTATCATTTCGAATTGGCAAATACGAGGATGAAGTATTGTGCGATGTGGTTCCTATGCATGCTGGACATCTCCTTCTAGGAAGACCTTGGAAATTTGATCAGCGGGTGCAGCATGATGGCTTCACCAACAAGTACTCATTCACATTCCGTCAACGGACAATCACTCTAGCTCCGTTGACACCAAAACAAGTATATGAAGATCAAGTGAAGTTGCAAAAATTGAGTGACCAAAAGAAAGAGAGTGAAAAGATGAATGAGAGTGAGGGAAAAGAGAGACAAACAGAAAGCAGGGTCAAATCAAGTGAGAGAGAAAAGAGAGAGAAGAGTTCGGCCAAGGAGGGAAAATCAGAGAGAAAACAAAGAAATTTTTATGCAAAAACAAGTGAGGTTAAGCGAGCATTGATTGCAAAACGGCCGATGATTGTACTCATGTACAAGGAGGCTCTTTTAAACACTAACCAACTTGATTCTTCGCTGCCTAGTGTTGTTGTTTCTATTTTGCAGGAGTTCGAGGATGTGTTTCCCGAGGAGGTACCGCATGGTTTACCACCCATCCGAGGGATTGAACATCAAATTGATTTTGTTCCTGGTGCTTCTATCCCAAACCGACCAGCATACAGGAGCAATCCGGAGGAGACGAAGGAACTTCAAAGGCAAGTTGAATAATTGATTGAGAAAGGGCATGTGAGAGAAAGCATGAGTCCTTGTGCTGTTCCAGTGATTCTAGTTCCCAAGAAGGATGGGACATGGAGAATGTGTGTTGACTGCTGAGCCATCAACAACATAACGGTAAAATATTGACTCCCCATTTCTCATTTAGATGATATGTTCGATGAGTTGCATGGTTCTTGTGCGTTTTCTAAGATTGATCTTAAGAGTGGGTATCATCAAATATGAATGAAAGAAGGAGATGAATGGAAGACAACGTTTAAAACTAAACATGGATTGTATGAGTGGTTAGTCATGCCTTTTGGATTAACTAATGCACCTAGCACTTTCATGCGCTTCATGAATCATGTTTTGCGTGCTTTCATTGGAAAATTCATTGTTGTATATTTTGATGATATTCTTATTTATAGCAAGAGTTTGCATGATCATGCCTCACATTTGCATTCGGTTTTGGATGTGCTTAGGAAAGAGAAGTTATATGCTAACCTCAAGAAGTGTACTTTCTGCACCGATAAGCTTGTTTTCCTAGGTTTTGTTGTGAGTGCTATAGGTATTGAGGTTGATGAAGAGAAGATCAAAGCCATCCTAGAGTGGCCGACCCCCTCCAATGTAGGTAATGTTAGAAGTTTTCATGGACTTGCTAGCTTTTACAGGAGGTTTGTGAAAGATTTTAGCACCATTGTCGCACCACTTACCGAAGTTATCAAGAAGAACGTTGCATTCAAATGGGTTGAAGCACAAGAGGAAGCATTTCAGCTTATTAAACACAAGCTTACTCACGCTCCTTTACTTGCTTTGCCTAACTTTTCTAACACGTTTGAAGTCGAATGTGATGCTTCTGGTGTAGGTATTGGCGCTGTTCTTATGCAGGATGGGAGACCACTTGCGTACTTTAGCGAGAAGCTAAGTGGGTCTACACTTAACTACCCCATTTATGACAAAGAGTTGTACACATTGGTTCGAGCTTTAGAGACATGGCAGCACTATTTGTGGCCGAAGGAGTTTGTGATTCGTATGGATCATGAATCTTTGAAACATTTGAAAGGACAACATATGCTAAACAAGAGGCATGAACGATGGGTTAAGTACATTGAAACATTTCCTTATGTCATTTGGTATAAACAAGGTAAGGAGAATGTGGTTGCTGATGCACTTTGACGCAGGTATGCCTTAATCTCTACTCTTGATGCTAAATTACTTGGTTTTGAGCACATTAAGGAACTTTATCATGTTGACCACGACTTTGGGGAGATTTATGGTGCTTGTGAAAAATCTGTTGAGGGAAAGTTTTATAGGCATGAGGGTTTCTTGTTTAGGGAGCATCGGTTGTGTGTACCTAATTGTTTGTTGAGAGATTTGTTAGTTCGGGAGTCCCACGGTGGAGGGTTGATGGGATATTTTGGATTTGCTAAGACTCTAGCTATGTTACAGAAGCACTTCTATTGGCCACACATGCAACGAGATGTTGAATGAATTTGTGGTAGGTGTGCCACTTGTAGGCAGGCTAAATCAAGAGTTCAGCCAAATGGTCTTTACACGCCCCTAACTATTCCTAGTTCACCCTGGGTTGATATTTTGATGGATTTTGTTTTGGGTTTACCTAGGAGTAAGTGTGGGAGGGATTCAATCTTTGTGGTTGTAGATCGGTTTTCTAAGATGGCTCACTTTATACCTTGTCATAAAATTGATGATGCTTTTAATGTTGAAGATTTGTTCTTTAGGGAGATTGTGAGATTACATGGTATGCCTAGGACAATTGTGTCAGATCGGGATGCTAAGTTCTTGAGTTACTTTTGGAAGACGTTGTGGGGTAAACTTGGAACGAAACTGTTGTTTTCTACTACTTGTCATCCTCAAACTGATGGTCAAACAGAAGTAGTTAATAGAACTTTATCCACTTTGTTGAGGGCTATCATTAGTAAGAACATTAAGACTTGGGAGGATTGTTTACCACATGTTGAGTTTACTTTTAATCGTTCCATGCATTCTGCTACTAAGTTTTCACCGTTTGAAATTGTTTATGGTTTTAACCCTTTAACTCCTTTGGATTTATCACCTTTACTTGTTTCTAAGCATGTGAATTTAGATGGCAAGAAGAAAGCAGAATTTGTGAAGCAATTCCATGATAGGGCACAACTCAACATAGAGAGGAGGACAGAGCAATACATCAAGCAAGCTAACAAGGGATGTCACAAGCAGGTTTTTGAGCCCGATGATTGGGTGTGGTTGCACATGAGGAAAGAAAGATTTCCAGCACAAAGACGTTCCAAGTTGCTACCTCGAGGAGATGCTCTGTTTCATGTGCTAGAACGGATCAATGACAATGCCTACCCACTAGATTTACCAGGTGATTACAATGTTAGTGCTACTTTCAATGTTACTGATCTGAGTCCTTTTGACGTAGGTGACGATTTGAGGACAAATCCTTCTAAAGAGGGGGGGAATGATGAGGACATCAAGACTAACGATCCAATTCAAGTTCCAGTTGGTCCGGTGACGAGGGCGCGAGCTAGGAGATTCAAAGAAGACCTTAACAACTTAGTTCAGAGAATTCTACAACAGGAAGAAGTTGAATTCACTACTGAGGGTGAACAAAGGCTTGTGCTGCTCATCAAAGTTGATTCAGTTTAGGAGCTTGATTCCTTACTTTAATTATTTGTTTTAGTTTGAACTGTATTTTCATGTTTTATTAGAGTCTTTGTTTGAGTCAAAGACATGTCGTTTTGGGCTTTTTCATTATTGGTATTTTGGGGTTTTTTATATGTCTAAAAACCCTCTTTGTAATTTTCGGCTATATTAGGCCTTGTGGACGGTTTGGAATTCACATAGTTTTTGGTTAATGAAAAATTGTGAGATTTCTTCTTGAGTTCTTGAAGAAACTTTCGAACTTATCAAGGGTTTCCTTGTGGCGTTCAAATCTGACTTATCAAACGGATAATCCATCCCCGTTTGTGGCGTCTTCACCATACCAAGGTACGTGCTTTGCTAAGCATTGGGTCGCGGTTTTCCATTCCAAATTCGAGTGTTCTTGGGTTGTTTTCTAGATTTGGTTCGGGTTTTGTCACATTTGTTGGCGTGGTTCGTAGCACATGTTCCCAGCCATCCATGATATTAAATCTCCAAATCAAAAGTCATTAGCCTCATTCTATGAAGAAACCTTAACGAATGAATCAAAAGATTTAATAAACATGAACAGGAGTTCATGAACACTCAGGATTTAGGTTGATCTATAAATGATCATCAGTTTTAATATGAATTACAAGTCTTTATTATTAAATGGTTTTTGGATAAATACTTTTATTCATATCGGTCCATGTCATATATAATCATATTATATAAAGCACATTTACCGAGATGTCTTACCACATCAATAACTTGAATCTAGATTATTTGTATCAACATGATACTTGGTAAATCGTACTTACAACCCCAATTAAAGAATTCCTGAACTTCAATTTGTTGTTGACTATTTTTATTCATTCATGTGATCTTAATTCTCTCGTACTAATACAAGATCACATTCTCAATGATGAATATGAAAATTTTCTAATATTTACAAAAAATTATTCAAATAATAATTTAATAATTTAATAATCTAAATATAATAATAATAGACCATTGTATTGATTTATTCATTGAAATAATAAATGTCTTTTACATGCTTTTAGGACATACTCCTAACACAAGTACCGTAGGCATCTTGGAAGGGGGCACAACTCTGTTCCTCCTCAAATGCAGGTCTAGCGATGATACCATCAACTCCCATCTCACTATTGTGACTCATCAGGATCTTGTTTACCTTCCCCTAAGTTGTTATCCTTAAGAATTTGTGCTCATCCTCTAAAAATGCGTTGGGATCGATGACAACCTCCCTCTCCACCACAGAACCAAAGTGGGGGATAGGAGAATCAGAGGCGACCTACTTGGCTTTGCCTTTGTTGTGGGTAGACGAGCTCACGACATTCTTCTTAGGAGGTGCCATGATTCAGATCACCTGACGAATAAGAGACCTAATTAGTAGGTGACCTAAGATGGTCTATAACTATGGTTGTGGAGGTACGGAGGATGAAAAGGACTACTTTCAAAGTTTAAGAATTTATACGAGCTAAACTTGTCCTAGCCTCAATGCGCGGCCCCGCACAATATCCTAGGCGACGTGCCTCGATTTCTTAAAATCCCCAGATACGTCGGGATCCGCGTGTCAGAACTGTCAGACCCACTATTTTCCTTTGGAAAGCAATTTAATGCAAAACTGCCTAAGGAATCGTAACACCAAAGCTACCTAGGATTAAACCTAAAACCCCTTCGATTTCAATACCCCAAACATGTATTCTTCAAACAAATTTTCCATTAGGGTTTCCCTAGATTAACCCAGAAAATTGCCCAGATTTATGAGTGTCTAATTTCTAAATTTGTTTGGTTCATTTATGAAGCCTAAACCGAAACCCATTTCCTATTGGCAGTTAGAATTAGCCTAACGATATTGAATAGCGAACATTTTTGAAGTACAAAAAAATTCTCATTGGAAAATGGAGAATAAAAAAAAATTTCAAACCAGGGGATGAAATACTTACAGAAAATACGTTCGATTCAGAGGAAATGTAGGTATGAGCACTGGAAGCTCCTTGAAAGCTTCTGAAGTTCTATGAGACAATGAAATTTTTTGGGGATTTTGGAGAAGAAGAAGGGAAGCTTGAGTATTTTAAAAGGGAATTTTTTTTAATACAAATGTGGTGAGGTCTCAAGACTGATCACCATATTTATACGTAAACCACGGAAATAAATTTGGGCTATCCAATTGGGTTAGTTCGAGATCAAAGGGTTAAGGTTAAATAGACCACATGGCGGCAAAAAATTGACAGGATAGTTATTTCAGTCCTCAAAACTTGAACGGACACCAATTGCAGGAAGCCACGTATCCAATACTCGAGTAGTGGGCATGCACAATTTTATATGGCAAAAGTCTAAAAGCCCCTTCCGTGTATGTCAGAAAGTGACGACATCAAACACGAGCAGGAGCTTGGGGGGCAAATGTTGTACCCTAAATTTAGCGCGAGGTCACTTACCTAGCTTGGAAAATAACCAAGTAGAATACCTAGTTATTAATCATGTGAGCAGCTCGACACTCACAATGATCAGATCCAATATTAGGCGTATTGGACGTACTATGAGCTCAGAGTCAGATAGCTTTCAAACACGAGCTCAGGTGAGATATTCAGCTCGCGAGGACCTAGACATAACACATACTAAAGGATCCCAAGAGACTTGGGATATCTTTATATGCTCATTAATGACGAGCCTGTCTCATATATATATATAATTTATTACCCGAGATAGTAGGAGCATATTTATTCTGTAATCAAATCATATCCCAATGTAAATAGAAGTAATTTGAATTAATTATATACCATATATAATTACACGGTGACCCGAACCTGTCCAGGGAATCCCCCTATAAATACTAGGAATGATGGACAGGGAGAGGGACCAATGGTGAGTGTATTATCGATACTCTGCCAAAATAGAGAGAGAAACATTAATAATATTGACTTGTGGACTAGGTGTATTTTAACCACTTAACCACATAAAAGTTCTGGGCTTTTGAGTTTGTACTTGTTATTTCATTGCGATTTATTATCTAGCACTAATCTACCCATTTTATTTCTTAATATACTGTTGGTGAAAAATTGTGTCAACAAATTCTTTTACAAATCTATCATATAGAAAATTGATTTCAATACGCTTAACAAAGAATATTCTAGAGAGAGATAATTATAAGCTTTTCACATAGAGAAAAAAAATCATAATATTTTTCCTATTCGTAAAAATTGTCTGAGACCTGAAAATTCCAAGATCTCATGTGTTAAGAATATCTTGTGAGTCAGAAAATTCCCACAATAACTCTACGTGCCCACACACGTCTTGAGGTGTAGAGGATCATCTTAGAAGATCTTGGTTTGAGTATTTTGGAAGCTGTTTTGGATTGCATGTTCATAGGAGAAACGAAAAGATAGCAATGATTCTTGATAGTTCTACAACTAGTAAATCCTCAATTTTTTTCTATCTCATTGATTAATGTTTTCATATTAATGTATCCAATTATTTAAAGATTGTTTAAATATTTTTCTTTTGAAATCCCTAAGCCCACCACCCTGTACATTCCGCTGCGCACATGGTAAACATGTTACCAATATTGAGTTCTCCAAAAACTATAAATGACCCCTTATATAGTGTAGGCAGTGTCATTAATGTTAACCAATGAGATTAGAGCATTTTGAATTAAATTTTCGAGCCAAAAAACACACCAATACGGATGTCCAACGCGACAAGTTGCCTCCTAGCTAGTGATGCATCGCTTAACAGGCGATGTGTTTCCCCACAAGGCTAAATACAACTTCCTTCTCTATTTCAAACAATATTGGTGCATAAAATAAAGTATCTTTCTTTTTAAACTTTATCTTAGTGAAAACACTACTAAGCTTTATCGAAATACTTGGTAGTCATTGAACCAAGTATTCACTATAACAAAAATCACTTTTAGGGGTGACATCTAATAACCATAAAAGTCGCCCCTGATGTGTCGCCCCTTATAAAATGTGCCTAATGATGTACATTAGGGATGAATAATGGATTGCCCCTAATATTCTAATATTAGAGGCGACTGCGTCGTCCCTAAAAGTTGACATGTCGCCTCGAACATTTTCACATGTGGCATAACTTTTGGTTGAAGTGTCGCCCCCGATATATCACCAGTCGCCCCTGATACTTGACACCGTCACCCCTAATACTATTTTATTTATAAAAAATAATAACATTATTTTAATAATTAAAATTTAAATCATTGAAAATAAAAATATTATATTAAATATTTAAATTAGTTTATTAAGATAATAAATATCCATATTGTTAATAAAAGTGACACTAACTAACAATAATATAAACCTAGTCTCCTAAATCAGCTGCCTCTTCCTTCATATTGTCTTCCTGTTGTGGTTGCGGCTGCGACATCGGCTAAGGATATTGGGGAGGTAATGTGGACGATCCTGCTCCATACATGTAGGGATACTACGGCTGCGACGATGGTGGAATCGACCACAGATAAGGTGATTGGTTTGCTCCGTACATGTATAGAGTTTCCATAGGTTGAGACGGCGTTGCCCCGTACATGGAAGGATAGGCTGGAGCTGGTGGTTGAGAAGACGAAGCTCCAGAAATATTTTCACTATCAAGGATAGGCCACATCTGAATATTTGGTGGAAGAAACTGAGACAAGAAATTGACTTGGTTAGTCAAAACCTTTAGCTTATTCTCCAAATTTTCTTTCTGTTCTGATGAACGTTAAGGAGGGGCTTGAAACTCGCTGAAGTGAGAGCACTGGGTAGATGATGACCTCAACCCCTTTCAAATAGCGGCCCACTCCTCGATCATGTCTACGCCTTTGACCCAGTACTTTTTGTAGCACCTCCACTTGATCAACTATTGTCGAACCATCATCATTGGAAGTGACACCGGATGCTTGTTGAATTTGTAACTCAAAATCAGCCTTCAGTTTTTCCTATTTTCAGAAAATGTTAGAGTCGCTAACAATAAATATAACACTATCAATATTAAAAAAAATATAATATAAACTTACATAATCTTGGTGAGCATCACTGTTCACAAAATTATTAGTTGTTTGCCTAAAAAATATAACACAACTGTTAGAGAACATATAATTTTAAAGAAAATGATTTTGATAACATTTTAACTCTCACTTACTCTTTCGTGACGCATGGCTGCCAACGATTTTGTACCTTGCGTTGTAGAATACTTTTGTTTCTGCCGATTTTCCTTGTTCTTTAGGGAGCGCACAACAAAATTTGGACTTGTAAATAACTGACAAATCTACTTCCACTCATCCTTGGAAACATCATTGGTTGGGTTGTTTAGAACCTTGTCCCAATCCTCTAGTCCTTTATAGTATTCATCAAAGTGTTTGCGTCTTAATGTTTTCCTATGACGGTATCAATCTTTCATCTCTCGATCAATATCGTCTTTACACTTTGAGTAATCATTGCTGCCCTCTATTTGATAATACCACTAAATTAAAAAAATAAACGTATTAATAATATATATAATATATCCAATCATAACCCGGATACAACTCAGCCTCTATCTCATCGAACAACTCGTCATAATACTGTCCTATTCGACTGCCAGACACACCATCTGCTTCGTCTACAGTTGTCGGTAAGATGAAATCATCAACGACATCAACCATCTCATCTACATATTCATTCTCCTCAACTACCTCATTGGAAACATTAGCTTCCACCTCACCATGGTAAACTCACTATTGATAATTCTGTTGGAAACCCTTGTCAAAGACACGAGCCTCCACCATATCTATAGTTTGTATTTTAACATTCAGGCACACCATATCTATAGTTTATTGTTTAACACTCAGGCACCTCATGCACGGACATTTAATTCTCCTGTTGCAGTCTACGTGTTCTTTTGCCATTTTCAAGAAGGCTTAGAGACCGTTCTAATAAGCATCAAAGTTACGATTCCTTAATGTCGTCCAACTCTTATCGATCGACATCTATGATACAAGAATAAACAACAATTAAATATTATTGACTATGTGTGTGTGTGCCCTAATTCACCTTTTCACTCCACTTCTAAAAGGGTAAAGAACCTATCCCATTAAGATTTGTAGTATACATATAATTTAATCTACACTCGTAAAATTGTTTCGTTTATGTAAAAATTTCGGCAGCACCTTCCCATGGATCTCATAAATGCGCACACTAAAATTAAGTTTGCCAACTTATGACAACAAATAAAGAGACACATATTGAAATCTCTACTAAGGAAACAATAAAATGAGTAATATGACAAATTATAGGTACACAACAAATCCAAACTATCCATGCGGACACATACCGTCCTGGAAAATTCGGAGAAGCATATTTAAGAGTCTTTACTGACTCAGCCTCTCCGAATGGGCCTAAGGCTTTTCGTGATTAAAAGTAATTATGAAAAATTTATCACTACGTGATAATATATAAAACTTATATCCTATCTTTGATAATCAAATTTTATCACCAAATAAAAGCAACAAAAATGATATATTTTTTAACACTAGCTGTTTTAATATGTCTTATAAAGTCTTATGCTGCCATAAAAAAAATTATGATATTTTATAAGCTTTTATTTTACAAAAATTAAAATTATTATTAATTCCTATTTTATTTTCTTAATTAGTTTTTTTTATCATCAAACTTATTTTTTATCTAACAACTAAATATTAATTAAAAAATATTATTTTTAAAAAGTTTAATATATGAATGATTTATTTTTAAATTATTAAATTTTTTAATATTAAATTAAATTATTTATCTAATTTTTTAATTTATTTTTAACTTACTAAATTTGTTAATATTAACTTATATTTTTTTAATTTATTTTTCAATTATTTATCTATTTTGTTAATTTATTTATCTAATTTTATAATTTATTTTTAAATTATTAATTTTTTAATATTAAATTAAATTATTTATCAAATTGTTTAATTTATTTTTGAATTATTTATCTAATTTTTCAATGTATTTCTAAATTATTAAATTTTTTAATATTAAATATAATTATTTATATAATTTTAAATTATTAAATTTGTTAGTATTAAATTAAATTATAATTTTTAATTTATTTTTAAAGTATTTATCTAATTTATTAAGTTATTTTTAAATTATAAATTTTGTTAATATTAAATTAAATTATAAATTTTTATTTATTTTAAAATTATTAAATTTGTTAATACTAAATTAAATTTGTCAAAATTACATTAAATTATTTATCTAAATTTTTTAATTAATTTTTCAAATTATTTTTTTTTAATATTATATTAAATTATTCATCTAATTTTTTAAATTATTAAATTTGTTAAAATTAAATTAAATTAAATGATTTATCTAATTTTTTAATTTATTTTTAAATTATCAAATTTGTTAATATTAAATTAAATTATATAATTTTTATTTATTTTAAAATTATTAAATTTTTTAATATTAAATTAAAATATATATCTAATTGTTTTATTTATGCTTTAATATATTTTGTTAATTTAAATTATTTAAAATTTTATGTCTTATCTAAATATTTATTTAGTCCCCTAACTCTACTGAAATTCCAGCAGCATAATGACTATATTCTAAGCTATCCCAAAAATTTGAAAGCATGCAAATGACATTCAGATTTTCTTAAAACATTGATAATATATTATACATTTTTCTACGCATATTTACGATATATTTTTCTACAAATATATTAATAACATTAAATACATATTATTTTCTACACACATTCACAATAAAATTTTATAAACACATATTAGTAAAAATTCACAATTTATTTTTTCTAAATAAATAATAATAACACAAATATTAACTAAACACATATTAACACTAATAATTCTAATATTACCTAAACACATATTAAAACTAATAATTCTAATATTTCAAACATTTCAAATATAAATATATTTTTTATTAACTAAATTAAACTAATTAAAAAAACATAATAATAATAATAAAAAAAATACGTTTGCTGCATTTCACCTTCAATTTTCCCTTTCTCTTTCAATCTCTACACACAAACACAATATAATAATTATTAAAAAATATATATAATAATACAAATAAATAAAACAAACTAATATATATATATACTAACTATGTTGGTGGTGGAGGTGGATTCGGTGGAGCCTTGCCGAGACAGAGAAAGTGAGGGAGAAGAGGGGGGCCGAGAGACTGAGGGAGAAGAGAGAGAGAGAGAGAGAGAAAGAGAGAGAGAGAGGGACAAGAGAGAGGGTCGTAGAGAGAGAGAGATAGGAGGGTGGATGGGGTTTGAGGAGGTCGGATCAAGGTTTGGGTTTTTCTTTTATTTTTTGTTTAAGTATTAGAGAGAGAGGAGGGCAAAGAGGATGAGGGGTATAAAACAATATTAGAGGCGACGTGCCCCACTATTAGGGGTGATACGTCGCCCTTAATAATTTTCACAAAAAAAAAAACACCGCCCAAATTTCCCTCTTCATTCTAGAAAAAATATCTCATTATCAGGGGTGACTTTTCATTTATCACGTCGCCCCTAATAATTTTTCAGAATATCAGAGGCAACACGATGTCGTCCCAATAAAGTCGCCTCTAAAATTGGTTTTTATTGTAGTGATTCCTATTGATAGAACTGGTAATGCCTCACACACCTCCATTTGACTACTTATGTTTTCCTACTTTGCACACTTAGTTAGCACTTTATTATGGTCTTGTACTTATCCATTCACGAGCCTTCTGGAGAGGAACTCCAACTCTCATGAGAGGCGGCACCACCTCTAGGTTCACATAGGTGAAGTTCTTACAACATCTTTGATACATTTAGAGATGCTTGTTGCTATTCAACTGAACTTCATTAAAAGTCTTAGGCTTAACCTTCATACCTGGTAGCAACCAACACTAATCATCCTAAATGAGACTCACAATTTGCTACTGTTGTTAACTATTCACTTATTAATGACTTATCCTTACCCTTTGAACTCTATGCTCGATGTAAACGAGCTTTGAGTTGTGTTTCCATCATTGGTTAATATATTTGTAAATGAGTTTTAGTCTCATTCCTCTAGTTCTAGAACTAACCAAATCTCTCCCAAGAGGTTTGGTAAACATATCCGCTAAGTTTTCACATGATTTGAGATAAGAGATTGATATGATTCTTCCTTGAATCAACTTTCTCACATAGTCATGTCTTAACTTATATGTCTAAACTTCCATTGTATATTTTACTATATGCTTTAGCAATTATGGCTTGATTATCACAATGTATCGAGATCATCAATACATCAATCATGGTTAAATGTATCTCCAACATGAGATCTCTAAGCCACATGACCTCTTTGTCGATAGTCACTAGAGCTATAAACTCGGATTTCATGGTTGAGTGAGAAATACACGTTTATTTTTTAGATCCTAAAAAAATTACACCCCTACCAAGAGTGAACACCCATCTGATTTTGGAGAGCTTATCTCCCACACCAGATATCCAACTAGCGTCAGTATATCCTTCATGTCTTTCTTGGAAACTTTGAGTATTGGAGGCTAAGTCCTTTGGTTCTTTTAAGATACCCAAAGACTCTCTCTATAGCCTTCCAATGCTTAATATTTGGATTGCTAGTAAACCTACTATTTTTACTAACCACATATGCAACATCCTCTCTTATACAATGAGTGGCATGTCATACATTAGGCTTTCTAATGTACTTGCATACTCTAGTCGAACCACTTTTCTTCCTTCATTTTTTCAAGCTTTTGACTTGAATCGAATGAGGTGTTTGCCTCTTTGATATTAAGACGACTAAGCTTGTCAAGCCTTTTCTCAACATAGTGTGTTTGACTTAAGGCATATCCATCAAAATTTATTCTAACTTTGATACCTGAAATGGTATCAGCCTCTTGAAGGTCCTTCACTTGAAAAGTAGAAGAAAGAAACATTTTTGTTTCTATTATTCCTTTCATGTTATTACTCAATATCAACATATCATTAACATATAGGTATCATTAAAAAAATTATATAGTTATCATTAAAAAAATGATCTGACAAAAAAAAAAAGAGAAAAGAAAAGGAAATGATGTAAAAAGAAAAGGCTGAAAAATTTTATTTGAATTTTTATTTACATATAGTGGAAAAAATTGTAAAAAAAAAGTACAATAACAAATGATAATAAATAATAAAATAATGAAATAAATATGTAATATTAAAATATATGTGAAAAAAGAAAAAAAATGAAGGAATGGAATGATAAAATAATAAGTTTGAGAAAAGAATAAGTAGAAAATAGAAAAAAAAATGGAAGCAAAAAGAAAGAAAATAAAAGAAGGAAAGAAAACTAAAAAAATGATGGTTGAAAAAAAATGAAAAAGTAAAAGAAAAAAAATGGAAAAAAAATGAAAAAAAAGAAGGAAAAGAAATAGAAAGAAAAAGATGAAAAAAATGGCAGTAAAAAAGAAAAGAAAAAAAATGAAATAGTAAATAAACAATATAAGGAATAAAGGAAAAAAAAATGGAAAGTAATAAAGAAATGAAGGAAAAAAATAATATAAAAATTGAAAAAAAAGGAAAAGTAACAAAATTACACTCAAAATCAAAGAAAACACAACTATTAATAGAAATATGACATAATTATATATATTTTTCAAATTTATAAGAAAGAATATCCCATAAATATCAACTTAAAAAATCCATAAAAAATAGAAAATTTAAATCTCCATATTTTTGTAAAATATCCTAAAAAATGCCATAAATATGAAGAAAAAAATATCAAATATTATATTATAAAAATAATATAATATATAGCATGTGTCAGAGTCTCAAAAGATGAAGAATATATAACACAAGTTTGTCCATCTTCATGCCATGACTAAAGATTAACTTTGCAAGTAATCCAATTATGTAAAACCTTAAAAAAACAAAAAGTTTAACTTTGGGAGGCAAATGTGATGACCAATTTTTTTTCTACCAAAGAGACCGTCCTTGAGATCTAGAAGCATGTCCCAAGCACAGACTTTTAGTTTCAAGCCAATAGCCACTTTTAACATTGTAAAGGCCTTTTTGTATCATGGTGCCAAATGAGAGAATTCATTTTAAAATAAGTTATACTTAAATACCAATTATTTAAAAATAATTTTCTGCTATAAATTAAAATAATTTTTATACTTTTTTTTTTGGAAAAGATTTATTTAAAGAATATTTACCACAATAATACTAAAATTTTGGTATTATTGTTGTAAAAAAGAAAGAAAAACAACAAAAGAGTTGGTACTAATGAGACTGGAACATGCAAAGACTAGGGCCAACATAGCCCTGTACAGAAAATTCATTCCAAGTCGACAAATTTTATTTGGATAATTAATTAGATTCTTTGAATCCAACAATGCATAATTACTAAACAGCTAAACTAACCCCACAATTTGCCAATTTAGTTATGGAAACTAAACCATAAAATAAACATTAACTATAACGAGAATGTATAATTAAAAATGATCTCATAAGTATTATAATCACAAGTATTTGATACGCGAAACAGGCCAAATTGCTTTAGGTAGAAATTGATAATAAGAATAGCTTACAGGTTTTTGAAATAACAAATGAATTAAAATATCGTGGCAAAGTAACAAATAAATAGAGTTCCATGATAATGTTGAAACACACCGAATACTTAATGTATTATCAAATAATCACCTTCTATCCTTATGTCAAAGCACACAAAGAGTTATATACACATTCAAAGTTGGTTGTAAGCAAAGTACATTATAATATAAAACAAGGTGTATGCATGAAATGGTTGTTCTCGTAATTAAAGAACAAAACTACTATGAAGGTTAATAATTAAAAAAACAGTGATGTAAGTAATAGACCACAAACTACCTCTTAGGTTAATTACTTTCCTATTGTTTTTTAGGACCTAAACATGTGCTACCATTCCACATAAACAAATTATTACAAATCAAAACACATTGATGGATACGAGTGTGATTAAATGATGATGAGTAGCCTAGCTAGGAGGTATTCAATGAGTCTGCCCACAACAAAATATTGGAAAAAAAAATTAATGGTATTTTTATTATTATTTTTTGGATTATACCTATGACTCCTCGTGCCAATTCCGAGACCTAGCATAGGATACATATATAAAAATAAATAAATATATATTGTTATCCCAAAATTTTTGTTCAATGACGTGGCAATCAAATGGACAAGTGACAGGGCATGGTCAATAAATAACATATTAATAGTCAATAAATGTGTTATTTAAAGAGGTGAAAATGTTGAGAATTGACCTGAGGAGTTGTGATATTACTGGTTAGGAAATAAGTTTAGCCGACCGGTGGTGTGCCATGCCCGACTGGTGGTGTTCCATGCCGACCAGTGGTGTGCTTTGCCATGCCCGACCGGTGGTGTACCATGCCCGATCGGTAGTGTGATTTGGCCAACTTGGTGAGTTGTCTTGGTCGACCAATCACTTCGGGGATGGATTTTGTCGGTCGACGGATCAGAATCTCAGAAGTTACCATCTAGTGACTCTTCAGTAAAGCCTCAGTAACAGCTTCAACCCGAATCATTCGCAACTACCGCGAGAATCTCTTAGATATACCAGAATAATAGCTATATTGTTGTAATTTGAATTTATTTATATTTTATTAATTAAAGTTTGTTGGAAAAACGAAGGACCCCGCCAAACGGGATATTTCTTATGTACGATCCATGAGCCTATAAATAAATGTCTCATGGCATCATTTAGGGGGTTTGGGAGATTGAAAATGAAAGCTCTCTAGTTTTGAGACTTTGGGACCATTACTTGGGGTATTCTGAGGGCGTTTTCTGAGAGTTTAGAGAAAGAAACACTGTATTTTTCTACTTATACTTGAGAAACTCAGTTGACCAAGGTTCATCTGATCTTAAGTATAGGTTAAATATGTCACAAGGATTAGGCTATTACCAACAAATTGGGGCTGAACCACTATAAAAATTACTTGTGTTATTTAATTTCTATTCAAGGTTATTGTCGTTTTTGCGTCTACTCACAGTTGGCAAAAATCATGGTCAACATTTTTGGTGCTTTCATTGAGAGCCTGAATAGAAGAAATACACTGCTATCCTACAAATATGGCGCTCAAGAATACCAACATGGCGTCCAAAAATCTAGGTACATCAAAAGAGCCTGCTAGATCAGAAGGTCCTGGACCTCAGAATTCTGAGACTGAGCCCAGGGTCTTTCTCGAGGAGACAACTCCAGAAGTCGAACAACTCCAGGATGCAGTAGGCGCTTTCCAAGAGGAGATGATGCAATTCAATGCTCGACATGAGTCTTTCGTTGAGGAAATGGCTAGGCAGAAGGCTGCATTCGAGCAACAAAAATAGGAGATGGATGCCATAAGTGAAGAGATTAGGCGACGGCAGGAGGAGGCCGACCGACGACATCGTGAGGCTGCACTTGCTCTAGAAGCAGCCACTCAGTTGACCTAGGCCAATGCCCAAACTGCAGCACGAGGAGCAGCCACGCAGGGAGAAGGGAATAATAATGCTGGTCAGAGGACTGCTGGCAGAGCCAATTCTCGGGGACCAGACAGAAGTAAGAGTAACCCCCCTAGTCAGGAGGATGATGGGGTCCGCTCCGGAACTGCCTCGAGGCAAAGGGAGAACTCTAGAACCCCCTCCAGGAGCCACCAATCAGAAACTTCTAGATCAGGGAGTCACTGGTCAGGCGGTAAGAAGAATCCACCCAGGCATAATCAGACCAAGGCTCCTCGAGATAAGAAAACTTCACAATTTAAAGATGGATATTGTCGTGATGAGGCTGATAGTCATCACACCGATCGGTCAAAAGATAAAGAAGGCAATGACCCACAATGAGGAGAAGATTGCTCGGGATGTACCGAAAAGCCTCCGCTACATCTCGGCCAGCAGCATAGTGGGAGAGAGCATGTCCCACGCAGTAAGCCTTCTCAAAAGTCTAAGAGCACAATGTTTGATCGATTAGGATGATGCACTTACCGAGAGGATCTAAGGGATGTTATCAGCGACAAGAGAAAGACCGTCCTAGTAGAAGGGCAAGATCTAAACCGCCCTGCCAGTCAAGTAGAAATACTTTACGAAAATGCACCATATAGAAATGCCCGACCAGGCGGTCAAGACCTTGAGACTCCAACGGTTGCCCCAGTCATCCAAGCCCAACTTGACGCGCTAACGCTTGCAGTGCAAGGTTTGTCAAAATGACCTTCCGGTATGGATGCGGTAGACCATAGGAGTGGCAGTCCGTTTTGTGCCCGGATCAGAGCAGCCTAGCCACCGACAAACTATAAAGCACCAGTGCTTCTAGTATATACAAAAAAGGCAGATCCCATAAGACATGTTGGGAAATTTGAGGACCAAATGGAGCTGCTCAGGGTAAGTGATGATTATCGTTGTAGAGTTTTTCCGACTATGCTATCTGATACTGTCCAGGAATGGTATTGAAAATTCAAGCTGAATTCCATTACCTCTTGGGAAACTTTCTGGATAGAGTTTTGTAGACAGTTCAGCGCTGCTCGGACTCCACCAGTTTATGCCAACCACTTGGCAGACATCAAACAGGGAAATGATAAGTCTCTAAAGAACTATATACAGAGGTTCATGAGAAAAGCCAATTGAGCAACTACTGTCAGAGATGAGGGGAAGATGGTTGCCATATCCTCAAGAATAACTTATCAAAACCCTTTGTGGGATGGTATACATCGAAATCCAATTTCAACACTTCAAGAATTTCTTGACCGAGCGGATAAGAATATGAAATTGGATGACGCGATCGAGAAAGAGGAGAAAGGAATAAACAATTCGGGTGGATCAATTGTGTAACGACCCAAAATCACTAATATGGCATAAGGACCTTGATTAGTGTGCCGGGACGGCACAATTGGCTTATGTGTGTATTTATTAAGTTAATGTTTGATTATATGATAAACATGCTTGTATGGTTATATGAATGTAATGTGAGTACATGTTATATGTGTGAGAACCACATTATTATGTGGGTAAGTGTGCAGCGTGCGACTCGAGGCGATCCTAGGGAGCTAGTTAGCAGGAAGTCACTGTTGGGGTTTTATGCCCTAATTAAAACCCAAATTCTTTGTAATCTCATTTTATTATCAATAAAAGAATAGAAATCATTTTTTTGACTTGGTCAATAACTTTGCTCACATGTTTTATTTTCATGATTATTTGTTTAATATAAACTTCTATTAAATCCCGAGCATATAGCTAATCTTATTTATAGTGACGTAATCACAGTGGAATATAAATATGATTATATGTTCAAAATAAGTTAGTCCTAAGATTAGTCAGTGCACCGGATTTACACTGACTTGCCAATCTACGATATGATCTACTTACACATTATAGTGTTATGTTCTTTCCAGAACATCAGCAAAGTAAATAAGATGGGATGTATTTGTTACATCGGACTTGATCGATATTGACAGTTGATAAGATAAGTAAACATACCGTTATTATCTATCCTAGTCATATCATATAGTTGATCATAGGTCAATTCAATCTAAATTCTGAGTGGTTAATATTCTAAATGATTGTATCATTTGAGTTCTTTGACTTGTTCGTTACCAGCTTACCCTACGGACTAGCCCATACTTACATCTTGGGAACTCGGTAGTATAATTAAGTGGGAGTGTTAATCATAGATATGAATATCTATAGCTTCTGATGAAGAAGTGAAACGATGGTTTCCTTTTAGTTTGGTTCAAGGTGTTAAATGATAGAGATCTAATCTCAGCAATTAAATTAGTTTACTGAAATATCATTTACAAGGAACTAAATGTTTTAAGGATAAAATACAATGAGGGGTAAAACGGTATTTTAGTCCTATCTCATTGTAGACCGTCTATAGTGGATTGAGTGACAATTATGGTTGTAACAATGGATAATTAATAGCATATCTATATTTGTTATAGAGCGTTCTATGAATTCAAGAGTGTAATTCCAAGTCTATAGTAGAGTCACGAGGAATTAATAAGTTAGTAAATTTATTTGTTAGATTTATGATAACTTATTGGAGCTTGATTTCATAGGCCCATGGTCCCCATTGTACCTTGGATAAAATCATCTAGATAGTCTCAATTAATTGATTTAATCATCAATTAGAATTATCAAAGTTGACCAGGTCAATTTTGGATAGTTTCACAGAGTTGTGTAATTTTGAGAAGAAAAGATAAATTATGGCAGATTTATTAATTAAGATAAATTGGTATCTAAATTAATAAATAAATTTAAATCAAGGTTCAAATTATTAATAATTAATTTGATAAAGGATTTAAATAATTATTTAATAAATTAAGTCAATAGAAAATAATACAGGGCTTGATTTTAAGTCTAATGATCTTATAATCAAATAAGAAATTTCATGGACCTATAGCCCATGATAATTTCGACCTAGGGATTCAAAATGACTATTATTTTATTGATTTTTTAATTAAATTAAATGACCTAATTGAGTCTATAAAAGGAGTTCTTAGAGAGAAGTCAAAACATAAGTTTGATAAGTCACAAGTCAGATTTTCTGATAGTTTTATATTCTCTCTAAACACAAGTCCTTTTCTAAGCCACTTTGTTATTTTCTCTTCTTCTCTCTATATCTATCTCATGTGTTGAGAATTGCCCACACTAGTCTAGGTGGTTCTAAGGATACATTGGAAGAATGTGAAGAAAATAGAAGATCAGTTCAGTTTCTTGATAATACTCTGCGACAGAGAGGATACAAGAGTTAGAGAAACTGAAGGAAGGACACTTTAATTCCGCTATGTATACTGTAATGTTATCCAAAAAACTAGCACGAGTGACGTGGCAGATATTTTTGAACACGTGGCTGACACCTGGCGGAAGTCTTGTTCGACCATCGACCAGAAAAATTTCCACGGCGCAATGCTTGAACATTATGTACGACCAGCTTGGTCGTATACTCGATATATTTGGAAAAAATCTTATGCAATTATGATCATATCCGAGATTGTCTCCCATGATTTCCTGAGTATCCGACTATTCAGGAAAGAATATCTGTAACTAATTCATGTAATCCTCCTTGAGCCTATAAATAGAGAAAGATAGCTTAAGGAAAGGGACTTTTTGGTTTTTGCTTAATTAAAATTACATACTTACGAGAGAATTAGAGCTATTGTATTACGATTGTATTGTTTTTCTCTCTGAGGTTGGTGAAACTTGAAGAACCCTAGTTCTTTGATCACCCCTTTGAGATCTCATATCAATAATAGCTTAAGTGGACGTAGGTCATTACCAGTTTCTGGGGCCGAACCACTATAATTTCTTGTGTCCTTTACTGATTTTGTCATTATATTCATTCTAACACATTCATCCACATCAAGCATTTTCACTCCGTGTCAATTGACTAAAATCAGGGTCAACATTCTGGTGCTTTCATTGAGAGCTTGATACGATATTGTTGAAGCATAAATGGCAAAAACAACAAAGAAGACTGGGTACGCGGCTGGCGCTGCACTATCTCAATCGCCTCCTCCTCCAAACATGGCTGAAAATGAGCCACATTTGGAATTTGATGAGGAAGAATTGGATTCCGTGACGCTGAGAAATACCCTGGGGGTATTGCTGGATGAACTGGCAAATTTGAGGGCCAGCCAAGAAAGTGTTGCTGAGGTTATGGCACGACAACAACAAGAGATTGAGCGACAGCGCCAGGAATTGAGTGAAAGGCAGGCGGAGATGGACCGTCGTTAGAGGGAGGCCATGGGAGCTCTTGAAGCAGCCCTGCAGTTAGCTAGGAATCAGGCTGCACCTGCCTCACAGCCTGATCAACCTTCAAATGGGCCACCCCAAAGGGGTCCGAATCCTAGCCCGCCGATCCAGCCCTCGAGCCCCCAGAGGCCCGAGCAGCCACCAATGCCTTAAGAGGATGTCCCACCAAGGGATCCTGAAGCGTAGCCTCCATCTCAGGCTGGTCGAAACATTCCCCCACAGCCAAGGTAGAATAGGGTCGAGCAGCAGCCCCGCAATCCTAGACGCCATAGGGGCGAAGAGCCAAACCCCCCGAGCAGAGGACAGCGTCCTTCTGGCAACAAAAGGAACTCAGAGATAAGCACTGCGGTTCGGGGCCCCCCACGACATGATAATGCACGGGGACCTACCGACCAATGCAGTCCACCCTCTAACGCTCGGGAAGTTCCAGCCCGAGGAGGCAACCGAGGGGACAGTCGATCCCACCATAGCCAATCGAGGTTCAGAGATGGCCATGGTTACAATGAGGCCGACTCAGGCAAAGGAAATGTCGGTCGGAGAAATCGAGAGAGAGGTGGGGGCAGAAGCCTGCCACCTAGGGAAGACCAACCCGAGGGACTTGACGCTGGGGGGCAGCCCAGGCAAAATAACATCTTTAACCGGCTCAGAAAGGCAAAGAGACGAGGATTTAAGAGATGCACTCAACGATCGCCGGGAACGACATGACGAGTACATTCCCCCAGCACCAGAGGCCTCGGCGATTCCCGATGCCGTGCAAGCCCAAATAGATGCCCTGAACCAGGCAGTACAACAGCTGGTCGGGGGAATGACGTCACATATCAAGTACGACAAGAGAAGAGGCACTCCTTTCGTTCAAAGGATAGCTATGGCAGAAACTCCTAGCAAGTTTAAGATGCCCACACTTCCAAACTTTGACGGGTATGGTGACCCGGTATCTCATGTCAACAAATTTGAGATACAGATGGACATTCAGAAAGTGTCCGAAGATGCTCGGTCCAGGATCTTTCCTGCAACACTTTCTGATGATGCACAGGAGTGGTTTTTCAAATTCCCTCCAATAAGTATTGTTTCTTGGGAGATGTTCATAAAGGAATTTTACGGACAATTCTATGCGGGTCGTGTGCACCCAACTGAGGCGAATCAGCTGGTGGAAATACGCCAGCAAGAAGGAGAGCCACTGAAGGATTATGTCTAGCGCTTCATGCGAGCAGCAGCTGGAGCTAAGACAGTGGGAGATGAGGGCAAGATGATGGCCCTAACTGCAGGAGTTAGGCGTCGTACGCCTTTGTGGAGTAGCCTCAGAAAGCATGGAGTTAAGACTACTCAAGAATTTTTGGATAGAGCTGATCGGTACATCAAGCTCGAAGATGCCATCGCCAGCGAAGGAAAACCC
Source organism: Humulus lupulus (assembly GCF_963169125.1). Classification (NCBI taxonomy): domain Eukaryota; kingdom Viridiplantae; phylum Streptophyta; class Magnoliopsida; order Rosales; family Cannabaceae; genus Humulus; species Humulus lupulus. The sequence continues at coordinate 100,563,859 of NC_084798.1, read as the reverse complement.
CCAGGCAAGGATAAGGGGACTGCCAATCCCGCTAAAGCCGCCAACAGGTCCAAACCCAACGGCAACGGCAAAGGCAACGGGAATGGCAATGGCAAGAATGGGGGGAAACGGCCGTATAATGAGCCTTCCACCTCTAAAAATAAACGCGCCAAGGGCAATTGTTATGAACTGCGGTTCACTAACTACACTGCCGTTATTGAGTCTCGAGGAGAGGTGTATCAGGCCACGAGTTCTAGCGTGCCTTACAAAAGACCCACTCCCATTCGGAAGGATATTTCGAAGAGAGATACAACCAAATTATGTCGTTATCATAACGACTACGGACACGATACAAACGAATGCAACCAGCTAAAGGATGAGATCAAATTCCTTATCAGACAAGGACACTTGAGAAGATACGTACGGGCCTTGGGAAATACCCAACGAGAGGCTCCAAGTGGCAACGAGCAGGCGCCCGCACGCCAACGCTCGCCACCTTTGCAGCCTGATCCCGTAGCTGGCACTTTACTCACCATCTGCGGATCCCTGCACCTCGCGGGAAGCAGCGGAAAGGAAAGGGAACGATATGCTCGGACCCTACGCCACGACCAGGACATCAAGATGATGACTGTAGAGGACAGGGCATCAAAGAAGGCTCGATCAGAGGATGGTGAAATAACCTTCTCTGATAGAGACGCCCAGCATGTCCGGTTCCCACATTCCGCTCCGCTGGTCGTGGACGTTCAAATCGCCAACATGATGGTGAAGAGAGTACTGGTTGATACAAGAAGTTCAGTAAACATCCTGTACAAATCTTCGCTGGAACGCATGAAGTTGTCCGTCAAGGACTTGGAGCCATGCAACCAAACAATTTACGGCTTCTCTAGTGAGGGACTCGCCCCAACGGGGTCAATTAGACTTCCGGTAACAGCAGGTACAACGCCTGCTACCAGGACATTACTCACTACTTTCATAGTAGTCGATTGTCCTTCGGCGTACAATGTTGTAATTGGAAGGCCCATACTGGTTGACCTTCGGGCCGTAACCTCAATATGGCATCTGGCCATGAAATTCCCAACAGACGCAGGGGTAGGACGCGTGTTGGGAAATCAGAGAGAAGCAAGAGAGTGCTACAATGCCTCAATCACGAAGGCAAAGAAAGGAATGGTGAAGAGCACTCCCCCAGAAAGGTTGCAGATGGCCATTGATACACAATCCCAATCCGGTGATGGAGTCACCAAATAGGGTGTTGCCCAAAGTGAGGATAGAGATTTAGATCCTCGCTTTGGGGATTTTGAAGAAGATGTTGGACTCGTCGAGGACCTTGAAGAGGTCCAACTTGACGGTAAAGAGTCGACCAGAGTTGTAAAGGTCGGGAAAAATTTAGAAGCAATAACGAAGCATGCACTGGTGGAATTTTTGAGAAAGAACCAGGAAGTTTTTGCCTGGTCACACAAAGACATGGCTGGGATAGATCTTGTAGTTATCAGCCATGTCCTGAACATTGACAAGAGTTTTCCAGTCGTGCAACAGAAAAGAAGGCTGCTCGATAAGGATAGATCGAAACCCTTAAAAGAGGAAGTTGAAAGACTGAAGGAGAATGGGTTCATCAGGGTGGCTTTTTATCCATCATGGGTCTCTAATCCAGTACTGGTTCCCAAACCTAACGGCAAATGGCGAACCTGTGTGGATTTCACAGACCTTAACAAAGCCTGCCTAAAAGATTGCTTCCCACTCCCAAGGATTGACTAGCTGGTCGATTCAACTGCAGGACATGAGATCCTCTCTTTCATGGATGCATACTCAGGATACAATCAGATCAGTATGCATCCCCCTGATGAGGATCACACTAGCTTTCGGACCGATACAGGGTTATACTGTTATAAAGTAATGCCCTTCGGATTGAAAAACGCTGGTACAACTTACCAGCGATTGGTTAACCACATGTTTAAGGAGTTGATCGGAATAAACATGGAGGTGTACGTGGACGACATGCTGGTAAAGTCAAAAAAGGCAGAAGGACATGTAAAGGATTTACAAGAGTGTTTCAATGTTTTGAACAAATATAAGATGAAGTTAAATACTATCAAATGTTCCTTTGGAGTAGGATCAGGGAAATTTTTGGGGTTCATTTTTAATTCAAGAGGAATCGAGGCCAACCTCGAAAAGATCAAAGCCCTGATCGACATGAAATCACTGGTGAAAATCAAGGATGTGCAAAGTTTAACTAGAAGGATTGCCGCACTAAGTAGATTCATTTCCAAGTCGACGGATAAATGCGTCCCTTTCTTTAATCTACTTAGAGGCAACAAGAAGTTCGAATGGACCGGAGACTGCGAACAGGCTTTCCAAGCCTTAAAAGCCCACATGGCACAGCCTCCTGTTTTATCAAAACCTATAGATGGAGAAACTTTGATCATTTACCTGGAAATCACCAAATTTGCTGCTAGTGCGGTGCTAGTACGAGAAGAAGAAGGCGTACAAAAAACAGTTTATTATGTTAGCAAGAGGTTAATCGGTGCCGAATTGAGGTATCCTCCCATAGAGAGATTAGCCTATTGCTTAATCTTGGCCTCAAGGATGTTACGTCCTTACTTCCAAGCCCATCCCATCACAGTCTTAACTGACCAGCCCCTTCGGCAAGTTCTACAAAAACCAGAAACGGCTGGACGCTTGTTAAAATGGGCGATCGAACTCGGGCAATTCGATATCACAAATTCACTGCGAGCAGTAGTAAAAGGACAAGTCTTGGCTAATCTTATCGCTGAATTCACTGAGCTCCCAAATAACGAGCCGTGCAAAAAATCTAGAGCGCCTGAGCCCCAAGTTGAAGCTCCTTCGTGGAAGTTATTCACAGACGGATCGTCCAACGAATCTCACGCTGAAGCAGGAGTGATATTGATAATGCCAGAAGGGCATTGATTTCACTGCGCTATTAGGTTCGATTTCACCGCATCAAACAATGAGGCCGAATATGAAGCACTACTCGATGGACTAAGGTTGGCCAAAGACATGAGTATAAAATTGCATGATATTTACAGTGATTCACAGCAGGTAGTGAATCAGGTCTTAGGGGAGTATCAAGCACGGGGCCTAAATATGGTAGCCTATCTTAATAAAACCGAAGATCTATTGGCGCAATTCGAGAAGTACACCCTCCAGCAAATACCTCGGGATCAAAATTCAAACGTAGATGCCTTAGCCAAACTCGCTAGTGCAAAAGATGTTGACACTTTAAATATAGTGCCAGTAGAGAGATTACGCGAGCCGAGCATACGAGCGGATGAAACCAATATGGAAATTTGGATAGAAGATACATGGATGGCACCGTACTTGGAGTATCTCATGAATGGTGTACTACCAGCAGATAGAAACAAAGCCAGGACTCTTCAGAGACAGGCTGCTTGGTATATACTGGTCGATGGTGTTCTTCACCGAAGGGGATACTCCATGCCACTACTCAGATGTATTACACCAAAAAAGGCTAGAGAGATGATGAGGGAAGTACATGAAGGTTTCTGTGGGGATCACGCTGAGGGAAAGAGCTTGTCGAAAAAGATTCTGAGGCAGGGTTATTTCTGGGCGACTATGAACGAAGACTCAATGGAGTTTGTGCAAAAATGTGATAAGTGCCAAAGATTTTCCAAGATCCCACGCGCAGCTCCCAACGAGTTAAAGCAGATGCAAAGTCCGTGGCCCTTCGCAGTATGGGGTATCGATTTAATTGGATCCTTGCCTATGGGAAAGGGTGGAGTAAAATATGCATTTGTAGCAGCCGACTACTTCACCAAATGGGCCGAAGCTGAGCCGCTTGCTACCATAACGACAAAGAAAGTTCTTGACTTTGTCATCAAGAACATTGTTTGCCGATATGGTTTGCCTCAAAAAATTATCTCAGACAACGGCACCTAGTTTGACAGTGACTTATTCACAGACTTCTGCGAAAGGCATGGAATCATCAAAAGCTTTTCTTCAGTTGTGCATCCACAAGAAAATGGGCAAGTCGAAGCAGTAAATAAAACACTTAAAGATACCCTGAAGAAAAGACTCAAAGACGCTAAAGGAGCATGGCAAGAACAGCTGCCTGAAGTACTCTGGTCGTATAGAACTTCTCATCGAACAGCGACAGGTCATACCCCGTTTTCCTTAGCATACGGGTATGAAGCTATGTTGCCAGTCGAGTTAGATCTGCCCTCACATCGAAGAATCACATACGACCAGAACCAGAATAGCCAACTGTTGATGGAGTCCCTAGACTCGCTCAAGGAGAAACGAGAAAAAGCCCAACTCCGAGTAGCTGCGTACCAGCAAAAAGTGGCCTGGTATTTTAACTCAAAAGTGAAAGAAAGAAAATTCAACATCGAAGACCTAGTACTTCGACGAGTTTTCTTAAACACCCGCGATCCAACTATTGGAGTACTCGGACCAAATTGGGAAGGACCTTACCAGATTGAAGAAGTCCTTCATCCAGGCACATACAAACTTGCACGCTTAAATGGAGATCTCGTTCCACGCTATTGGAACAGAGAACACCTGCGCAAGTATTATCAATAAACAGTCCTTTTTAAAGGACTGGCTTGTATTAATTTTTACTTTTTACAAGTTTTGAAAAAGGGTTAGCCATGTTATATGGCTAATCGCTTATAAGTGTAAGATCTTTTTAAGATCATTCGTAAAGGCATGTTTAGTCCATTTTAATACGAGAATTATAAGGGACTGTGCGCAGCCAGTCATTCTTGCCAACCTTTGTAAAAAAAAAAATTCAAGTATTTGTTCATTACGTGTGTTGTTTTGCGGTATTATAAGTGTTGCATTTCCTACCAAGCAGTAATGTTCGTACAGGTCGTGGTCAAGGCAAGTGACCAAGGACCTAAAGCTCCTCAGTCACTTGGGGGGCATATAAGGTACATTGATAGCAAAGCATACCAAGAGGTATGTAAACACATGAACAAAATAAGTGAAAGCATGCTACGATACTTAGAGTATTTTTCAAAATTTCTATTTTATTAAATCAAGCCAAAGCACTATGCTAAGTTCGGTCATGCGAACAGATGTTATAATAAGCATAAATATTATAATATCAAAAGGAATTCTTTTACACCGCAAGCAGTACTGCTTGGATGTAATTGTTCAAAGTAAAAGGAAAATATGCTGCCCATGCAGCAAAATTAAAAAGAAAAAATTTAGTCTTTACATCACAACCCGTAGGTCATGTGATTAAAGAAAAGTAAAAGAACAAAAAATCCTAAGGAGCCTTAGGAGCAGGAGGATTCTCTGGAGCGCTCTGGTCGACCACGTCCCCTCCAGCTTCTCCTCCCTCCACTTCGGCAGCTGGCCGAATGCTTGGGGAGGCAGGGACCCTAGCTCTTTCTTCAGCAGCTAACCGAGCAGTGCATCGAGCTAGCTCGGCCTTCCTAGCATCTTCTGGGAGATAACTGAAGTCGGAACCTTAGTTGTGTTTCCAAAAATCGTAGAAACACCGAAGTGTCGCATTCTTATACCTCTCCAGGTCCTTGGCATTAGTGAGCTTGAGCTGTTCCACTTGGCTTTTGAGAACAACAATGGTCGCATCCTTAGCGAGATGTTCTTCCCTAAGTCTCTTGACTTCACGCCAATGGATTCGGCTGGACTCCAGGTAGTCATCCCTCTTCTTCCTCAGAGTTTCCTGAGAAGCTTGCTTCTCTGCCAATTCTGCCATCGCAGCATCCTTCTGCTGGGTAACCACCTCCAACTCCCCAGCATGACTGGCCTCCGCGGCCTTAAGCTCCTTAACAACCTTCGCTCGGGGCTGCTTGATGCTAGCGCTAGCGCGAGTATGAGCAGCGGTCATTGTTAGCATGGCCTATAATCAAAGAATAAAAGTTAGGCTATATTACAAGAAGGAAAGATAAAAGCCAAGAGAAAGAGTACTTACACTAGCCACTTCGTTAAGAGCCCTGTTGAGGATCTGATTGACCCCCATGTTCTCAGCCTCAACCATTGCTTCTCTGCAACGGTCATGCTTCAGGATGTGAGCAAGGAAATCTTTAGATGATCGCAGGGAACGGCTCGAGGGTCTGGTCCCAGGAAGTTCGGCTTGTTGGGCCTGTTCTTTTTGAGTCGTAGGCGGAGGGTTAGTGGCAGCAGGTTGGGCCTCCTTCTCAACGGAGGCAGGTGTTTGAGCAGAAGGTTGGCCAGAGGGCCCATCCTTGGGAGGATCAGCTGCTCGACCCTTATTGGCCGAGGGTGCTTGGCTAGATTCGCCATCGTGTCTCCTGGCTGATTTCTTCCGTCGGACCAGGGGGACCTCCTCTTCCTCTTGAGTCTGGTATAGGTCAAAAACATTGGGGGAAGCCATCTCTGCAGAAGAAGATAAGCATGGAGACAGTAAGACAAAAATAGATAAAAAATCATGGCATATCAGAAAAGAGGTAAAGGAAATCACAAAGTTTAATACCCGAGCTGCAACTACTTGTCGCTACACTACTAACTCTATTAGTCATGCACTCACTCTCTGGCACGAAGAAGTCTGGCCCTAGATTTGGAGTATACGTAAAATTTCCGTCCCCGTTAAACAAGTGATAGGGAATTGGCAAGCTATTTAAAAGAAAAATAACAGTACCATTTTCGTCTGAAGACTCATCCAAGTCTATGACAGACTCTGTTGCCTTTTGTTTCCCCTTCCCTTGGGGCGCAAAAGGCCTCTCTGTTGAAGGGACGCCAGTGGGTTCCTTGATCGTAACCCCCGTTGGCCTCCTTCGGGGAGGGGACGTTGGGGGTTGCTGCTCGGGATTCCCCTTGGCAGTGGCGTCTGCCACCACGAGTTCCCTCATTTCCTGACGAGGAGCCAGGAGGCTAGACAGCCTCAGGTTTTCATCAGAGACCAGGGACTTAACGCTTTTTTCAGCGTCAGCCATCTTGGCCAATGTGTTGGACCTCAACAACATGTCTGGTGTTGGGTTCAGGCATAACCGTGGTCCTGAAAGGCACAAGATACTTTAGAGAAGTGCAAAAGAATTTGTTAAGAAAAATAGCGACCAGTGGAAAAGGACATTTGCCTCCACGAGCGAAGGCGAAGTTGTTCATAGTCATGTTTGGCGTGAGGAAATACTCCTGATTATATTTCCCCATGTTGGAGATATGAGTAGTGTCACTCAGGAACATACGGTTTGTTTCCTGGGGAAAAAAGTGAAAAAAGCCCGTCCCGTACTATTGGGGGTTGGACTTAAGGTCAAAAAGGAAGTTGACCTCATGGGGAGTGGGCTCTGGCCATTTTTTGAGTTTGTAAAGGATATAGAGTGCAACGAGCATTCTATATCCGTTTGGGGTAATTTGAAAGGGGGCAACACCAAAGTAGTTTGCCACCCCCTGATAGAACGGATGTAGAAGAAGGGTAGCCCCCGCCTCTATGTGGTATCTTGACCAAGCGCTATAGATGCCCCCAGGCAGATTAACTCTCTGGTCAGCAGCATGGATCTTGAGATTGACCCCAGTAAGAGGATACTTCCTAAGATAATTGGCAAGCATCCGGGGAGTCACCTGGCTGGTGGGAGAAAGATACCACTCAACATTAGGGAGGTTTGAATGTCGAGGGTGAGCCCTGACCTGAATGCGAGGGTCAGGGGCAATGTTTTCTCGACCACTGGTCGAGGGACCCCTAGCCTGCGAATCAGGCTGGGCAAGAGGATTTGGATTATTTTCAGGATTTGGTTTCTTTTTGCTTGGAGATTTAGAGCGGGCCATTTGAGGTGGTGATGGTTGAGGTCTGGAAGAAGAAACTCTTAAAAATGGAATCTCGTGAACGCGATGGGCTGGCTGTTCTTCGCCTTCGAGAAGTTGTGCAAGAAGATCGTCATCGATTGGCCGCTCACCTCCCCAAAATTCTGGCATTAAAATCTGCGAACAGAAGAATGGGGAGGTGATGATGAAGAATCTAGAAAGTTTTTTAGAATAACGTTGGTCGTGTATAAAAGTCAAACTTTTATACAATAGCATTCTAACAAAAAAATAATTTTTTCACACGAACTGTTTGAAAAGCATATCAAAAAGTGAAAGTAAAAAGTTTTTCGAAAAAGCTTTTTCAACTCCTTTAAGGGCGGGAAAAACTTAGTTTTTCAGCTAGCATAAAAATCGAATTTTTACTTCGGTTTTACGTCCTAAATTCATGATCTCGGCTATCAAACTAACTCGTAACTTCTAAATGGCAAAGAAATATCATCCAATCTACTATCACCCAATAAATCCCCTATCTTCATGCATCTCAACCCAGAAACACAGACAACACCAGGACTTAACAGTTAACCTACAGAGGCATGCACGGCAAAGATAAAAAAGCATAAAGGTTCTGAAACTTAACAGAAGCAAATGTTGTGGAGATTTGGAAGAGCTTTATGCGAAGACGAACGGATGGCTGGTTCTTTAAACGCTGAAAGATGGTCTTCGGCGAGATTGAAGGTTCTGGTTTTAGGGTTTCTTGAAGGAGAAATAACTTGCGTAAAAAGGAAAAGAAGACTATGAGAAGGCTATATATATTTTTTGTCCGTGGCATGAAAGAGGGAGTAATCATCTGTTTCCTCTTTTCGAAGCATGGGGAAGGGTGATAGCCGTCAATGGGTTACTTGGGAACCGAAAAGCTGTGATTGGACAGGGGTAGGTTACTTTTCTCAAGGATGCACGAATTCCTCTGATAGATCTGGTGGGGTAATCGAAGGGTCGTTTCCTTAAAGTTTATTTATTGTTGTTCATAATAAATAAACTTGGGGGGGCAAATGTTATCCAAAAAAACAAGCACGAGTTACGTGGCAGATATTTTTGAACACGTGGCTGACACCTGGTAGAAGTCTTGTTCGACCATCAACCAGAAATATTTCCATGGCGCAATGCTTGAACATTATGTACGACCAGCTTGGTCGTATACTCGATATATTTGGAGAAAATCTTATGCAGTTATGATCATATACGAGATTGTCTCCCATGATTTCCTGAGTATCCGACTATTCAGGAAAGAATATCTGTAACTAATTCATGTAATCCTCCTTGAGCCTATAAATAGAGAACGATAGCTCAAGGAAAGGGACTTTTTGGTTTTTGCTTAATTAAAATTACATACTTATGAGAGAATTAGAGCTATTGTATTACGATTGTATTGTTTTTCTCTCTGAGGTTGGTGAAACTTGAAGAACCCTAGTTCTTTGATCACCCGTTTGAGATCTCATATCAATAATAGCTTAAGTGGACGTAGGTCATTACCAGTTTCTGGGGCCGAACCACTATAATTTCTTGTGTCCTTTACTGTTTTTTTCATTATATTCATTCCAACACATTCATCCACATCAAGCATTTTGACTCCGTGTCAGTTGACTAAAATTAGGGTCAACATGTAAGTATTCTATTATTTGTTTCTCTTTGAATTCAATTTTAGAAAGATGTTATAGGCTATCTCGTATTAATTTGTTTAATATTAGATATACATGAAAATAAATAAAGATCCTGTATAAGCTGATCCAACAGTCACAACGGGGCTTAATGTTTGACTTGGGGCAGGTCAAGGGGTAATTCGGGTATTAGATGATTATTTGGGTTATCGGGTTATGGAAATAAATATATGGAGATATATTTAAGGTTAGGAAGCCTAGGAGGGAATATTGGGAAATTTTACCATTTTGCCCTCGGGGACGTTTTCGGTACCCCAAGCCCCGGGATTAACTTAATTACCTAAGGTTAGACTAAGTAAAAACCTCAGAATTTAGTGGAAATAGAGGAATCGACTCTCCTATCTCTCTCTCCTTCTTTCTTCTTCTCTTTCAAGGGAACCACTAGAATCTAAGCAACCCAACTGGAAATTATGTGTTTTGAGCTGAATTTGTGAGGGATTATGTGACAGTCGGAATCCCGTGATCCGTAAGGGGAAAGACCAGGTAAAGCTGTGCAATCCCACATCGCCTGGGGAAGGTCAAGTGTGATGATTCTAAGACTGTGTAGGTATGGGACTACACAATTGAAGAGGGCTTAAATGGATTGATGGGTACTACCTATATCTACAAGATGCATCTTCTTTTCGGTGGCCCATCACTTGAGAACGCAAGATGGGTGACCTCTTAGGAAGTTTTTCTAGGAAACGTGCGAGTGAGGACAAAGCACGCTGGAAAGACTCGTGTTGGTTTGTAGGGCTAGTCGTCATTCCAGGAAGCAGCCATAGTGACATGGGGCGTTACAAATGGTATCAAAGCCTTGACCCAGCCGAAAGTGTGGCCCACGGGGACGGCGGGCCCGTAAGGGGGGTGATTGTGACAGTCGGAACCCTGTGATCCGTAAGGGGAAAGATCGGGTAAAGCTGTGAATTCCCACATCGCCTAGGGAAGGTCAAGTGTGATGATTCTAAGACTGTGTAGGTATGGGACTACATAGTTGAAGAGGGCTTAAATGGATGGATGGGTACTACCTATATCAACAAGATGCATATTCTTTTTCGGTGGCCCATCACTTGAGAACTCCAAAGTTAACCGTGCTTGACCTGGAGTAATCTCAAGATGGGTGACCTCATGGAAAGTTTTCCTAGGAAACGTGCGAGTGAGGACAAAGCACACTGGAAAGACTCGTGTTGGTTTGTAGGGCCAGTCGTCATTCCAGGAAGCAGCCATAGTGACGTGGGGCGTTACAGATTAGCTTAGTTCTAACTAAGGGACACTCAACCAGGACCAAGGTAAGAACTGAATTTCATTCTTGAGCACTTGAATTCTGAGTTTTGGCTGAGTATTAAAAGTGTTTATGGTTTTGATGTTTAAGGACTGAATTGAAGCTGAAAAGCTTAGGTTCTAGCTCAGAAATTGTTAAAGAAGTGGTTCATCAAAGACAGTAAGCTTCAATTCGTAGTTTAGAGCTTAAATTCTGAGTTTGCATGACTGGTTTTAGAGTTCTTGAGCTACTGGGTTTCAGAAATCAAAATGAGATTTTAATGAGTTTTTAAGCTAGGTTTTTGTTGGATTGAGTTGCTAGAATCATGTTAGGAGTCTTGTGACACTACTACAAAACTGTACTTAGGCAACACACGAGATACAACAATTTTTGTAGAACTGTTGTCTGGTGTCAAAAATAGACATGACACAATAGTAGCTCTTGAACTGCCGTGTCATGCAAATTAAAACTTACATGAGACAACAGTTTTAGTAAGACTATCGTAACATGTCTACTTTTAACACGAGACGACATTTCTACGAAAACTGATGTCTCATCCAATACATTTTTTTTAATCAAGTAGGGATAAAATTGTATTTTGTATTATAATTTAATATGTTATATAAATATATTCTTAAAAAAAAACTATAAATTAATAATATGCAACATATAATAACTATTAGTCAAAAAATGAGTTCTTTTTTTTTAAATTACTCAAATAATTGTATAATTTTATAATAATTTGTAATATTAATTGTTAATTCAATTAGTTAATATATATTTAATAAAAGAAGCTTTTTTAAATAAAAAATCATGAATGCTACTTATTATGATGTTATAGAACTAATTTTCTTTTTCTCTTTTGAAACTAATAACAACTATTTAAAAAAACGAACAGAAAAATTAATTAATATTGAAATAAAACTTGTCAAAGTAGTAACTAATAATTTGTAATACTAAATTTTTTAGTTAAAAATAGGTTATATATATATTAATTTATCCAAATTTTTAATGTTTTGTTTAAATAAATTATTTTAATTAAATTTGTATCTTCTTATATAATTTAATAAATATAATTGTTAGTTGAAAATGAGTTATTTAAATCATTAAAAAAATTTAATATTAATTAGTTGTTAAATTTTTATAATATTTTACTTTTATAAAATTATATATATTATATTAATAATATTTATTAAGATAAAAAGTTAACTAAAATAAAAATATTATAATTTTGATAAATAATAATACATGTTTTTATTTCTTTTTAAAACAACAAATATTTTACATAAAAAAAGAAATATATATTTTAATACTATATAGGTAAATGCTCATTTGGTACCCTGTATTTTATCGAAATATAATCTTAGTACCCTACGTTTTCAATAATACTCATTCGATACCTTGTAATTGCAAATCGTACCTATTTGGTACCCTAAATTTAAATTTTGTCAACCTATTTTTATAAAATTACCAAACTACCTTAAGTTATATTAATAATTAATTAAATATTATATTAAATTATTTATTAATAAAACACTAAAATATGAAACAAATAAGAAATATATTTTAATTCAAACAAAGTAAATTAAAATTAAAAAAATGGTTTTCCTTTTCTCTCTCCCCTTCTTCCCCGCGTCATCCCCGATTCACTCTCTCTCTCTCACTCACTTCTCTTCTTCCTCAAGACCCTCGACTACTCCATCTTTCTCTCTCACTTTCTTTCTCCTTTCTTCTCTCTACTTCTACACCTTCAGCATAGACCCAGTCTCGAGACCCCCAACTGCATCTCTGCCCCTCCCTTAGTCTCACTTTCTTTCTCCATTCTTTCATCCCTCCCAAATTCCTCTCTCTCTCTCTCTCTATCCCTTATCTACTTACCCTCACGGAGGGTTTGGCTTGCGGAGGGTCGTGGGTCGCGGATGGGGCTATGGACGAGGTTGGAGGGCTTGGGCTCGCGGAGGGTCATGGGTGGCTCAGTTTCGTGGAGAGATCATGGGTGGCTAGGTCTTGTGAAGAGGTCATGGATGACGGGGAAGAGGTTTGGGTCTGGGCTCGTGGTCTTCCTTGTGCCAGATGCGGGCTCATTGGTGGGGATGGGTATTGGGCAAACGGTGGGGGCTCGGGGGCTGCTCATCGGCAAACGGCGTAAACGACATGGGCTCGGGGGTCTTGGGAAAACGACGCAAATGACAGGCTCAGGGTTGTGGGTGGCTCGGTCTCGCAGAGGGGTTGTAGGTGGCTCAGTCTCGTGGAGGGGTTGTGGGTGGCTCGGTCTCGTAGAGGGGTCTTGGGTGGTGGCTACACTACAATAAAACTGGGCTTTCCTGACATCCAACCACAATAGTCAACTCTGTTGACTGTCGTAATTTCTCGGTGCGACTCTATGCCAACAATTAAAAACTGTAGGCATAGAAACCAACGCCGACATTCAATAACTATCACCGTTACTTTTGATTATCGCTATTCACCCCAACGCCAACAGTTAATTTGAAAACAATGCCGACAGTTAAAAACTGTCGCCATTGACCCCAACGTCGACAGTTAAAAAATATTGTCGTTGACCCCAACGCTGACAGTTAATTTAAGAACAATGCCGACAGTTAAAAATTATCGCCATTGACCCCAACGCCGACAGTTAATAAAAACTCAATACCGACAGGTATAAACTGTCGTCAAAATTCAATTAAAAAAATATCTAAAAAAATAATTAATGAATGATATAATTTTAAAAATAAACTAAATTATGTAAATATATTTATAAAAATGATGTATTAATTACAATATTTATAAAATATTTTACTTTATCAATTGAATAAACTTTATAATAATTTTAAAAAACTCTACAAGTTTATTAATTGTAATTTTGTTTTTATTAATATATTCTATTTTTTAAATTAGTTTATTATATTTGAAATAATTAGTAAAAAAGAGCATTAAAAAATGCTTTATATGTGAATAGTTGATAATTTTATTTTAAAAATAATTCTATATGTTAACATTAAATTATTATATTTGTAATGCCATATAATTTTTTTTAGTATTATTATTTTTTTATTAGTATAATTTAATAAAAATGCTTAATATAGAAAAAGTTATTAATTAATAATTTGTAATAAGTTACAAATAAGTTATTTAAATAATTTACCGAATTTATTAATAATGTATAATATTAGATATTAATAAATTATCCAGTATATTATAAAAAAAAACAACTACTTATTAAGTTATTTTTTAAATATTTTTAAAAACCCTGAAACTTTTATTTTTGAAATTAAAAAACCAAAAACTTTAACCTACTCTCCAACTCTCTTTCTCTCGTTAATTCTTTTTCCACCCTCCTTCCTTCCCTCTCCATCTCTCAGCCCTGCTATCTCTGTTCTCTCTCAGCCTCAACCTCTCACCGTCTCTCCCTCCTGTAGGTTGACGACTAAGGATGGCGTGCGAATAATGGTGAGTTTCGACGATAAAAGATTTGAATGCGACTCGACCAGCGTCGATGGGGGCTCTAACTTTCAATGGGGTTGGCAAAGCTGGGTTCGTGCAACGAAATGATGGGTAAATCACTTTTTGTTTTTTTTTTTTGGGATCAATCAAAGTTGTGTAGAAGGGTTTGAAGGGTATGAGCTGCATATAAGGGGTTCAAGATTGAGTTTCTTTTTGGTATTTTTGATTCTGGTTGAACAAAAACTGTGTTACTTACATCTCTGTGATATTAATTCTGGATCATCTTTGTTGAGGAAATATCTTCTCATTTCTCGGAATTATCTTCTTCTTTGACAAAGGATTACTTGCCATGGAAAATGTAAGTTAGTCTGAAACATAGCTTTCGTTCCCAGTAGCCTTCTTCTTTGTTTGTATGTTTATTCCTTTTTCTTTTTGCTTAATGTTTACTTTTATTTTATTATGTAATGAAAGGTACTGTCTTAACATTGCATCGTTTCTCGTCGATAGGTTTGTATTGGAGTTTTTTGTTTTTCAACGCTAATTGGGTTTTGGAAATTTCGTTTTATTAATATCTCGAGGATGATTAATGGTGAGCTCTGTTTTGATTCAGGCTCAATTCTACTAAGCTGCCATTAAGGACTGGAAGCTTTCGAGGATTATGAAGCAGTTGGGACTGGAGTTCACTAAGGGCCAATTGCTTAGGATTATTGAAGGGCTTGGTCCGAAGAGATGTTCGCAGATAGAAATGGCTGTAGTTGAGTGGGTATATGAAGATAAGGAAAGGGGACGAAATAAAAGCAGGTAATTTTGATTGCTCATATGAAGATTTTGTACTGTTGTTTGTGCTTGTTCTTATGAGTTATTTTATTGTGAGATAGTCACTATGTTCTAGAAGAGTTATAGGTTCAGAAGCTTGGATCATAATGCCGCAGTAAAATATTCGTCTAAAACGATTTTATACAAAAACAAGGTTTCTCATGGTCAGTTCTACTGCATAACTCATGAAGTTGTTCGTACTTCATAGTTAGTTGATAAATTAGTTTGGTACATAGAGTTAGTTCTTGATGATGATGGGGGTAGGACTTGATGATGATGATGATAGGACTTGATGATGATGGGGGTAGACTTGGTTGTGAGATTTACTGGCTCTATATTATTATAATTTTAACTCTTACTTCCAATAAGTTAAGCTAAAATATTGATATATCTTGTAGGTTTGTTTACACAAAACTCATGGCAATTCTAGGGAAAGCAAGGAAGCCAGACCATGCTCTTAATGTTTTCAATCTGATGCGTGTAATGGTCAAGAACTTTTGGAAATTTTTAATTCAGATTCCACTCTGTATATGATAATGTTGGACTCTCTAACACTAGATCATCCAGGGAAATCGTCATATATATCCTGACATGGCTGCATATCATAGCATTGCTATCACACTAGTTACATTGTTTTTGCATATGGTGAGGGGTCTCTGGTCTTTTTTTCTTCCAAACTTTGGACACGCAGGAATTTTCCGTCTTTGTAACTTATCAATTCCCACATAGGCCATTATTTATTCTCCTTTTCCTATGGGCATGTTTATCTGCTTACTTATCTCCTTTTCTTCTTTCCTATTTTGGAAATCTTGCTGATTGGCTATTTTAATTTAAGATTTGGAGTAATAAAACCTGGTTGGCATCTACAGGTGGATTATGCATGTACCCCTAAAGAAGTACAGCAGCATTTCCAGTCATGCAGGACGATAAATAGAGTCACAATTCGAACAACAAGTTTGGCCAACCAAAGGATTACGCTTATGTGGAATTTGTCAAAGTAGAAGCTATTCAGGAGGCAATCCTTCTGAATGAATCTGAGCTACATGGCCGCCAATTAAAGGTTCACATCATCAATACATTTTTTTTCTTTTTACTTTAAACTTCAAGTATTGGAACCATGTATTCAACTGGACAAGATCTTTTAATTGTATTAGGTTTTTTTAGTCTGTTGGTTGCATTATGATAGCATAAATAATGTGATTTATTATTCTTCTCCCACAACTATTTCTTTCTGTTAGTAGCATCGTATTATTCATGAGTTATTATTAAGTTGTGTTTTATGTGTGAATAGTTTGTCAAGTGGTTGTTTTCATCTAGTTTTCCTGTATTCATTATTTTTAGTAATAATACAAGATGGGTGTTTTGATTTTTGCTGCTTTATTATTTTTTTATAGAAAATATAGTGAACTAATAGTTGTGTTGAGAATTGGTGTCCCATTCTTTTAGTTTAGGTTTGATGATTGCATGTAGTGCCTTTTTGTATGAACTTGCATAATATTTAGTTAACCATATTGGACTATTAGAAATTTGTTTGATTGAATTTGCATGTTGGAAGTATGATAATCAATGATTCATGAAATAAGTAATGCGAGATTGAATTATTATACAGTTGAATATGAAGGTTGTATTGAGATACAAACTTATTAAGTATATGGGTTGTATTGAGATACATACTTATTAAGTATGTTTTTATGTGTGAAAGAAGGAAAATATATTACCTAATTTTGAATTAAGTACACTACTATAAAATAAATTTTGGCTGGACCATGATGTATTTTTTCTCTTCTCATTTGTTTTTGGCTTTTACTTGGATCTTTAATGGTTTTTGTTTTGTTTTAATATGTGTGTTGGTGTGTACGTGTGAACTTTACTATGTTTGGCTATATGGAGACCTTTCAAGGACGTTATTGGCTCCTAGAGTTGGAAAATGAAAGACAATCATGACCTAGCAATTACATAGTAAAATATTTATATATATATAGAGAGAGAGATGGAGAGAGATATTTAGTAAAATAGTCAATTGTCCTCGTCAAACATCGTCATTAGAGTGCGGCTTTTATATCATGGATCATGAAGTGCTATTGCTTGAATGAGACACTCATGCGATGACTAACTAGAAATTTAAGTGTATTTATAATTATTGAACTACAATTCTATTGAATTTAATTTTTGACTTAGTTTTTTATTTTGTGTTTTGTAGAGTGGTGGAATAATACATATACACTTGGCGAAATTAATGAAACTTGAAATGAATGGGCGAGAAAGCTTCTTGAGTGGATGAGTCACAGCTAGAGTAACTTTTGAAAGTAGAATTAAAAAGTATACTAATTGTAGTTTTTAGTCAGCACTTACATAGTTATTGCAAAGTGTATATTTTGATATTGTAATTTTTAGATTTGAAACATACTGAGTTCTATTGATTTTGTCTGCCAGTTTATTCTGTCTGAACTATGTTGTAATTACACAGAAAATTATGAATGAATATAGTCGTTGAAAATAGAGAAATGAAAAAAATTTCCAAATTCTACATGGGATGTCGATCTCCAAAAAACGGTCGTCTTATGCATTGCAGGGGACGATGCTTGACATAAATTGTCATTTCATGTACTGCAGGAGGATGACGCTTGAGTAGGAACTATCGTCTCATTTACTATAGTGGATGACGCTTGTCCAGAAACTTTCATCTCATGTACCACAAGAGACAACGTTTGTATATGAACCATTGTCTCATGTATGACAGGAGATGACACTTTTATTTAAACTGTCGTTTCATATTTTACATGGTATGACATTGTATGAGACGACGACATTAGAACCGACGTACAAGAGTCCATACGACGGTTTAAACCCATCGTCCCATGTCAATTTTGTAGTAGTATGATCAATGGGTTTTGGAATTAGGGTGCTTTGGGATGGTTTTTAGCAAGGTTAGGATGCTAGAAATGGTGGTTTTTATGGGCACAAAGGGTTGGGCCGCAGCTCTGTTCTAGAGTGTCGCGGCCCTGCAAAGCAAAGAAGAGCCAAGGAGGCTCTGCAGTGGGGAAGCGCCGCAGCGCCACAGGGCTGGGCTGTGGTGCATGTCTGTCTTCAGAGAGGCTTAGCCTCTGTTTCAGGGGCGGGCCGTGGCTAGGTTTCAAGGGACGCATCCCTTAGGGTCATTTTTGATCTTTTGGAGGTTTTAAGAGCGGGAACCTAACCTAGGGTGATCGGGATCGATTCCACCACCGTGTTTGGTGGAATTCGATGTCCCGGAAGCTAGAACTCCATCCGGAAATATTAACGCGATTATTAATGGTACTCCCTATCTTGGTTGTGACTAGGTATTAAGCTAGGGCTCGGGAAGCGGATCGTGCTCGAGAGGCATTGCTCGTAATCAGTGAACTTGGAAATTAAAGGTAAGAAAACTGCACCCGGTTGTGGAATGATAATGGGACTAAGGGTTCCCTATTTTGTATGCTTTGTAAAGGATGGTATTATGCCATGTAAACAGTAAACTAACGGCCTAAGAGTGTCGAAGTTTACACTAGCGCATAGGGCGCAGCTCAGCCACTGGTAGCTGAGGAAAGCTTATTATGCACTGAGCTCGGTTTAAGCGGGCCGGAGTCAGTGGGTAAACAGAGGGTGCGACCTAAGGTGTCGACCTTGACTATTATGTGATTTGTTGATATTATTGATTGGTGGATTGTTATGCTGTATAACTGGATGATAGTTAGTTGACTCTTTGGTTGAATCTTTATGCTTTGTGATTATTGTGGTATGTTAAGTGTATGGACATGCTTAAAGGGGTTACCCAAATGTTATTATTGCATGTTATGTAATATGATATGTTTTCTTGCTGGGCCTTGGCTCACGGGTGCTATGTGGTGCATGTAAGGGCAAGGGCAAGCTTGATCAACCTTGATTTGGAGAGCTCTGAGAGTAGAATGTACATGATTAGCTGCTCAACCGCCATGGTTGAGGGGAGACAAGGACAGGAAAACCATAAACTTCTGTTTTTCCTTTAGAAAGGCTGGTGGTTGTCTGTACACTGGAAATTTTGTAAACAGACTTTTAAATGCTATTTCTTTTGGCATTCCCATGTGTAAATATTTAATTATATGGTAAGTATCTTTTGAGACCAAAATATTTTAACCCTAGCACTTTAATGACTTTAGAATTCACATTTTTAACAGTTTGACTTGATTAGCAAGTCCTACACCTTTACAAATACACAGTGTAGTAGTCTTGGCTATCTAGGGCGTTACAAACTGACCCTCCTAAGAATGGTGGAAAGAAATGTGGGAATAACGGGTCTCACTGCCATGAAGAAAAGAAGGCTAAGTCAGGTCCAAATGATAAACCAACCAAGTATGAACCTCGGTTCATAATTACACCACTCTTTCAGCCATCCGGGCAGAAATATATCTCGCAAGTCATCAAGAGGTTCCCTACCAGAAACCCCCACCCATCAGGAATGAGATGAGTAAAAGAGACATGAATAGGTTTTGTCATTTCCATGGAGACTATGGTCATGACACAAACGAATGCAATCATCTCAAGGACGAGATAGAGTTTCTTCTCCGGTCGGGAAAGTTGAAAAAGTACCAGGCAGAGAAAACCCAAGGAGAAGGGAGCAACAACAATCCTGGGTTCAAACATCAGCGGTCTCCACCCTTGCAACCCAAGCCGGTGGACTTCACTTTAGACACTATATGTGGAGGTCCACACTTGGCTGGGGATAGTCATAAGGCAAAGGAAAGATATGCCCGGACACTTCGACATGAATTGGATGCAACATCAATGTCAGAAGTCATGACTGTAGAGGAGCGGCCTCCAAAGAATCCACAATACGAAAGTGAGTCTCTTACTTTTACGGAGGATGATGCTAGACATTTGAGGTATCCTCATAATGACCCGCTCGTCATTACAATCCAAATTGCAAATATGAAAGTGAAGAGATGCCTAGTGGACACGGGAAGTTCTGTGGACATTATCTACAAGTCATCTTTTGAAAAGATGAAATTGTCCATCAATGACTTGAAGCCATGGTCTCAAGTTATTTACGGATTTACTGGAGAAGGATTGTCACCGGCCAGAACAATCAAATTACCGGTCATAGCAGGAGACGCTCCTAGGCACGAGACAGTCATGACAGAGTTTTTGATAGTAGATTGTTCGTCGGCTTACAATGTGGTGATTGGTCAATCACTACTCATGGCTTTACACGCAGCAGTGTCTATATGGCACCTTTCCATGAAATGCCCGATCAGTGCAGGCCTAGACTGTGTCCGGGGAGACCAAAGAGAAGCTAGGGAATGCAATAAGGCTTTGGTGGTTAAGGCATGGAAGGGAGCCAAGGAGAATAATAT
This sequence comes from Humulus lupulus, assembly GCF_963169125.1. Classification (NCBI taxonomy): domain Eukaryota; kingdom Viridiplantae; phylum Streptophyta; class Magnoliopsida; order Rosales; family Cannabaceae; genus Humulus; species Humulus lupulus. Next base: position 100,543,619 of record NC_084798.1, on the reverse strand, counting down.
GATTATGTGTGGAGAGAGAGAAGAAGTAGTGGATGAGATGGACATCGACCAGTATAGCATTGTGGACTTAGCCGACCAAGAGAAGGCTTTAAAGGTTATCAACCAGGAAAGTACTTCTGGTATTAATGAGCAACAAGCCCCATCCGGTGATGAAGTCACCAAATAGGACGTTGCCCAAAGCGAGGGAGTGGATATGATCCTCGCTTTGGGGATTCGGAGAGTGAAGTAGGACCTATGGAGGACTTAGAGGAGATCTCGATAGATGAAAACAAACTGACTAGAGTGGTCAAAGTTGGGAAGAAGTTAAAAATGGAGGTGAGAGCACAGCTGGTAGAATTTTTGCGAAGGAATCAAGATGTCTTCGCCTGGTCTCACAAGGATATGGTGGGTATCTCACCAACTGTGATCAGCCATGTGCTCAACGTGGATGAAAACTACCTAGTAGTGCAGCAGAAGAGAAGGTTTCTTGAAAAGGAACGAGCAAAAGCTCTAAAAGAATAAGTCGAGCGACTGAAGGAAAACGGGTTCATAAGGGAAGCTTATTACCCCGCTTGGGTTTCTAACCCAGTGTTAGTGCCCAAGTCCAATGGGAAGTGGAGGACCTGCGTGGACTTCACCGATCTGAATAAAGCATGTCCCAGGGACTGTTTTCCCTTGCCAAGGATATACCAGTTGGTTGACACAACTTCTGGTCATGAAACTTTGTCCTTCATGGACACTTACTCGAGGTATAATCAGATAAGTATGCACCCTGCCGATGAGGAGCATACCAGCTTCTGAACATACATATGATTATATTGTTATAAGGTTATGCCATTCAGCTTGACGAACCCAGGGGCCACCTAGCAGTGTTTAGTGAATGGCATGTTCTGCGACTTAATCGGCAAAAACATGGAGGTGTACGTCAATGTCATGTTGGTCAAGTCAAAGGAAGTTGGGGGGCTTGTACGAGATCTGGGGGAGTGCTTTGCAATACTAAGAAAGTACCGCATGAAGCTGAACCCCCTCAAATGCTCATTTGGAGTAAGTTCTGGAAAGCTTCTAGGATTCATAGTTAACTCGCGAGGGATAGAAGCCAATCCTGAGAAGATTAAGGCACTCATGGAAATGAAGTCTCCAACCAGAACCAAAGATGTACATAGTTTGAATGGGCGGATTGCTGCTGTAAGTAGGTTTGTTTCCAAATCAACAGACAATTGTGTCTCGCTTTTTAACTTACTAAGAGGAAGCAAGAAATTTGACTGGATAGAAGACTGCAAGCAAGAATGACTGCGAGCAAGCATTCCAAGCTATAAAAAAACATTTGCCTCAACCTCCAGTTTTGCCGAAGCCCATAGATGGAGAGGACCTTTTCATTTATTTGGCAGTCACGGAACATGTCGTTAGTGCTGCTCTAATACGAGAGGAAGATAAGGTGCAACATCCAGTCTACTACATCAGTAAGCGGTTGGTAGGAGCAGAGTCAAGGTACCCTATGATCGAGAAGTTAGCACTTGGGAAGAGTTTAGAAACATCTTTAACGAGAAGTATTATAGTGTTGCAGTCTGAGCTACAAAGGCTGATGAGTTTACCAACCTGACTCAAAACCGGATGATAGTTACTGAGTGTTCTTTGAGATTCGATCGGTTGGCGAAGTTCGCACTAGATTCGATGCCGACTGATGCGACACGAAGGGATCGATTTGTGTGGGGGTTGAATGTCATGATCACCCGTGATGTTAATATAACTTTGGACCTGAGGACTACCACGTATGCTCAGGCAGTGGACAAGGCCCTTATAGCAAAGGGGGGCCAAGGATCAGATATGGAGAGAGAGCGCTTCTAGGCGCGATGCTAGGAGGATGTTTCCTCCTTCTACCGAATCTAGTTAGGGTAGTGGCCCCAGTGAGTAGAAGAGGAAGACCCCAGATTCTTTCGTTCCTCCTAGCTCGAATAGGAGGGCACAGGGTGCTTTTAGTGGCCGTCAAGGCGGGGGTGACAACTAGAGGAGTTTTCCAGTGTATCCTCGATGCAGGCAACGACATCAGGGAGAGTCCAGGATCAGGGCCTGCTTTATTTATGGGAGTGTCAATCACTTGAAGAAGGACTATCCACAAGCCAAGAAAGAGGAGCCGAAGCAAAGCAATAGCCTCGCTTCTGCCAGACTATTCACCTTGACCAAGACTGAGGCTGAGGCTAGCCCCTCGGTCGTGACAGGTCAGATTTCTAGTGCTGGTTCTTCTTTTATTGCATTGATTGATTCGGGGGCTACTCATTCGTTTGTGTTTGCTAGAGTGATAGATCAGCTATGTAGACCTAGTGAGTTGTATGCTAGGGGATTTCAGACTTTGTTGCCGACCAGGGAACTGGTAGTCTCTAGGAGATAGATTAGAGCATTTCCAGTAGAGATAGACGGTAGAGAGTTGTCTATTGATCGGATTGAGTTAGCGATGGATGACTTCGATATGATTCTAGGGATGGATTGGCTATTGAAGTATGGGCCGACGATTGCCTGCAAGCGCAGGATGGTGACTTTGGAACTAGAAGGGGAAGTACCCTTTGTGTTTGTGGGGACAGTTAGTGGACCTCAGGTACCTATGATTTTGACACTGAAGGCTAGAGACCTAATGCAGAGAGGTTGCATAGGATTCCTGGCAAACATTGTGGATCGCTCTAGGGTTGTGTCGGTTGGACCGAGTTAGACCAGATTAGTATGTGAGTTTCCAAATCTATTTCCAGCGGACTTACTAGGGTTGTTGCCACAGCGGAAGATCGAGTTTGTTATACAGTTGGCACCAGGGGTGGAGCCAGTATCTAGGACACCTTATAGAATGGCTCCGGTAGAGTTGAAGTTATTGAAGATTCAGTTGCAGGAGTTACTGGATTTGGGGTTCATCAGATCAAGTTTCTCGTCATGGGCTGCTCCAGTGTTGTACATCAAGAAGAAGGATGGATCTCTAAGGATGTGTATTGACTACAGGGAGCTGAATAATTAACCATTAAGAATAAGTACCCACTACCTAGGATCGATGACTTGTTTGATTAGCTACAAGGGAAGACAGTGTTCTCTAAGATCGATCTCCAGTCAGGTTACCATCAGTTAAGGATTAAAGAGGAGGACATACCAAAGACATCTTTCCGTACGAGATATGGACACTATGAATTCCTGGTTATGTCCTTTGGATTAACTAACGCCCTAGCAACTTTTATGGATATGATGATTAGGGTTTTCAAGAACTACTTGGACAAGTTCGTGATTGTGTTTATTGATGATATATTGGTGTACTCTCAGTCATAGACAAAGCATGAGCAACATTTACCCCTAGTGTTGCAACGGTTGAGACAACATAGGTTATATGCTAAGTTCAGCAAGTGGGAGTTTTGGCTACCGCAAGTCACGTTTCTGGGCCATATTGTCAGTGAGGAGGGGATTCTGGTTGACCCAAGTAAGATTGAGGCAGTGAGGGATTGGCATAGACCGAGTAGTGTCCTAGAAGTTAGGAACTTTCTGGGATTGGCAGGGTATTACAAGCGGTTTGTTGAGGGGTTATCCAGGATAGCTACACCGTTGACTGAATTGACGAGAAATAATACTAAGTATGTGTGGATAGATAGATGTGAAAACAGTTTCAAGGAATTGAAGTGGCGACTGATCACCGCTCCAGTGTTGAGTCTGCAACCAGACAATGAAAAGTTTGTGGTTTATTGTGATGCTTCTAGACAGGGTTTAGGGTGTGTGCTGATGCAAGCTGTAAAGGTAGCCTAGGCATTGAGACAACTAAATGAATATGAGCAGAGATATCCCACACATGATCTGGAGTTGGAAGCAGTGGTATTTGTACTTAAGGTTTGGAGACATTATCTATATGGTGAAAAGTGCGAAAAATACACCGACCATAAGAGTTTGAAGTACTTCTTTACTCAGAGGGATCTGAATATGCGCCAGAGACAGTGGCTGGAATTGGTAAAGGATTATGATTGTGATATCCTATACCATCCTAGGAAGGCTAATGTAGTGGCTGATGCATTGAGTCGGAAGGGCCCAGGATAATTGTTCAGTTTGAGGAAGATATTTGATAAGTTAGCTGAAGAGATGACGAGAGCGGGTATAGAGTTGGTGGTTGGTCGGTTAGCAAACATCACTCTTCAGTCTACACTCCTTGAGAGGATCAAGGAAGCGTAGGGGGAGGATCCCCAGTTGAGAGGGCATAGAGAGAATGTCTTAGTCGGAGCGGCTAAGGACTTCTCTATTTCGGAGATGGGACTACTGAAGTACAAGGGTCGGATCTGTGTTCCGATGGATTCTGGTATCTGGCGAGAGATCTTGGATGAATCTCATACCACTCCCTATTCTTTACATCCAGGTACAACGAAGATGTACCAAGAATTGAGAACCTTGTATTGGTGGCCGAGAATGAAGAGGGATGTGGTGCACTATGTGGCTAAGTGCTTAACTTGTCAACAGGTAAAGGCTGAACATCATAGGCCAGTAGGGTTATTGAGCCTCTAGGGATCCTAGAGTGGAAGTGGGAGGATATCACCATGAACTTCGTGGTTGGTTTGCCGAAGACCGTGGGACAACATGATTCAGTGTGGGTGATCGTGGATAGGTGTACCAAGTCCGCTCACTTTTTTGCCTGTTAGGACGACTTATACTATGGAGCAGTATGCTGAATTGTATGTGAAGGAAATTGTTCAACTTCATGGGGCTCCGAGGTCGATAGTATCCGACAGGGACCCCACCTTCACCTCCAAGTTTTGGGAGAATCTGCAGAAGGCTATCGGCACGCAGTTGCGGTTTAGTACCGCTTATCACTCTAAGACGGATGGACAGTCTGAGAGAAAAATTCAGATGCTAGAGGATATGCTACGAGCCTGTGTACTGGATTTTGGGGGATCTTGGAGTAAGTATCTCCCATTGATTGAGTTTGCATACAACAACAGTTATGAGGTGACTATCGGAGTGGCTCAGTATGAGATGTTATATGGGAGGAAGTGCAGATCACCTATCCATTGGGATGAGATGGGTGAGAAGAGATACTTGGGTCCTTAGATGGTTCAGAGGACCAATGAGGCGATGGAAAAGATTAGAGCTCGAATGCTCGCCTTCCAGAGTTGCCAGAAGAGTTACTCGGACTTGAAACGTAGGAGTGTAGAGTTTCAAGTCGGTGATCATGTGTTTCTTAGGGTTTCTCCCTTGAGAGGAGTGAAATGGTTTGACATTCGGGGCAACTGAGCCCTAGGTTTGTTGCCCCTTTGAGATTCTGGAACGGGTTGGGGAGGTAGCTTACAGATTGGAGATGCCTCCAGCTCTATCAGGGGTTCATGATGTATTTCATGTATCCATGCTCTGGAAGTATGTATCAGCTTCTACACATATACTGAGTTATGAGAAGTTAGAGCTGGACCAGGATTTATCATATGAGGAGAAGCCAGTTCAGATTCTTGACCGGAAGGATAAAGTCTTGCGGAGCAAGACCATTGCCTTGGTGAAAGTGCTATGGAGGAACAGCAGGGTTGAGGAGGCGACGTGGGAACTTGAGTCAGTTATGCGGGAACGGTATCCCGAGTTATTCTGGTAATTTCGAGGATGAAATGTCTTTAAAGAGGGGATAGTTGTAGCGTCCCAATTTTGCTAATAAGGCTTAGGGCCTTGAAAAGTGTGCCTGGAGGGCAATAAGTGATTTATTGTATTAAAGTGTGAATTTGATGAGTATGTGATTAGAAATGCACGTTTAGGTGAATTAAATATGCATGTGGACCGCATTTGGTTATTAGGAGCGTGCTTGTAATTTTAGCCCGTTGAGGGTATAAATGCAATATTTGTGATTATTGTGATCTTTACCACGTGTGAGTGGTGATTTATTTGAGATGCACGATCTGAGACAGTCCTAGGGAGCGGTTTAGCTAGGAAGTCACAACAGGACCCAATACCCGACTCGGGGCGAGTCAAGGGGTATTCTAGGCATTAGACATTTTATTGGGATTATCGGGTTATGAAGATAAATATTTGGAGATATATTTGAAGTTAGAGCGTTTAGGAGGGAATGTCGGGGAAATTTACCATTTTGCCCTCGGGGACGTTTTTGGTACCCCGAGCCTTGGAGGTAACTTAAGTGACCTAGGTTAAGTAAGAAAAAACAAAAGAAACACTCAGAAACTTTGCATAAACTGAACCTATCTCCCTTCTCCCTCCCTCTTGTTTTCTCTAAAATTTACCAAGGGAACCATTGAAACTTAAGCAAGGAATTGGGGCTCTAGACTTGAGGATTAGCTTAGTTTCAACTTGTGGATTCAAGCAGAGGTTAAGGTAAGCTTTGAATTGTGATTTTAGGCATTAAATTCTGTAGTTCTTGGATGAGTTTTAGCTTTCTTGAGTCTTTCAAGTTGAAGATTGAATTTGGGATTTGATGAGGTTTTAAGCTAGCTTTTTGTTAGGTTTTGTTATTGGGACCATTCTAGAACTACTGTGGTGATTAACTTGATTTGTTATATTGGTTTTCGGGTAAACTGGCTGGGTTTTGGTTGTTAAAATGGGGGATTTTCTGGGTTCGAAGGGGTCGGGCCGCGACTCTGTTCTTGGTGAGTCGCGACCCTCTAGAACAGATGGGAGGCCAGGATGGAGGGTGGGCCGCGGCGCCCCTTTGGTTGGGCCACGGCATGTGTCTGCAGAAATGGGAGGCTGAGCCTCTGGATTGAGGCAGGCCACGACACAAGGCCATGGGGCTGCGACTCTTAGGGGGTTTTGGTCCCCAAGAAGGTTTTTGGCTCGGGACTCCAAAATTTAAGGCTCGGAATGGATTTTATCACCCTGATTGATAGAATTCAAGGTCTTGGAGACTAGAATTATGTTCCAAAGCTATTTAATAGATTAGGACTTGATGGATGGATGTTGTTGATACGTTGTGACTAGGTTATAAGCGAGGCTCACACTAGGGGACTGTGCTCAAGATATCGGTGCTTGGGAAGCTTGGGACACAGGTAAGAAAACTGTTGTACCCGTAGAGCAGGGCATGGCCCTATAGTTTGTATTGCAGGGCATGAGCCTATGCGATTGTGTTGCAGGGTGTTGCCCTATTGTTTATGTGTGTATTTTTTTATGTATTTGTTGAATATATGTTATGTGTTGCATATCTGTGAATGAACGGCGAAGGTCGGGAACGACAAAGGCCAAGAACGGCAGGAAGTCGAGTACGACAAGGGACCAGGAACGGCGTTAAGCACGTGGAGTGCGAGGCCGAGTACGGCAAGATCCGGAAGCGGCGTTGAGCACGCGGAGTGCAAGTCACCAGGGTAAGACCCTTCATGGATGCTTGAGACATCTTCACGGTGTAGACCACGAACCCAGGGCCTCGTAAAGTGCCTGGGACGGCATGGCTGCTATGTGTTTAGCGTGTTGGCTGCCTTGTTGTATGCTAATTGATAGTTATGCATATGTTAATTGTTTGTGTTGAGTTTTCTTGCTGGGCTTCGGCTCACGGGTGCTCTATGGTGCAGGTAAGAGCAAGGGAAATGTTGACAAACCATGAGTATGGAGAGCGTGAATCGACGTGTACATCTTTGACCTTCCTGGCTGCCACGGCCAGGTGTATTATTGGGAGATGCTATGTATAAATCCAAATTTTGTCATTTAGTTGACTTTAATCATATTTTTGAGTTGTAAATATTCTAAACAGTATTTTGGGGTCCCAGATGTTTAGTTTACATTTTTGCATTTTTGTTTGTTTACTCGAAAACTAAAATATCTATAACATATAATGTGTAACTGATTGAATGGTTGTTTGCATTTTTGTTTACATTTAATGGTTGTTTGTTTGCATATATTATAAATAAATCAATGTGTAACTGATAGACTAGTTGTTTGTAGATTTTTTAACATATATTAATTACAAAATATAATAAAATATCTAACTATTTCTCAAAACCTAAAATATCTATAATATATAATGTGTAACCGAGTGAATGGTTGCTTGTACTTTTTTTTTTTTTTACATTTAATGGTTGTTTGTAATTTTTGTTTACATATATTATAAGTATTTCAATGTGTAGCTGATAGAATGGTTCTTTGCAGATTTTTTAACATATATTAATAAAATAAATTCTATATTTAATATAATACTAATATGTAACTTTTTTTCATTAACATTTGAAGATCTCTCTTCTTTTTCTTCTATAATATAGTATAAGACAAGAATATAATTTTTCTTCTCTGGATCTGATATTAGTGAGTTTTCTATAGATTATTTTTCGATTTTCTTTGAGTTTAGATCTTTTAATCTAAGCCTAGACATTTTCTTTTCTTCTTTTAATGATGTACATAAAGAGTTTGTTTCTCTTCTCTGTATTACTCATATACTTAAAATGAGTTGATTGTTTTATTGACTATTTAGATACAATTATTATTACTATTATTGGTTGTTCATGTTGCAATCCTTCACTTCTCTACAAAGGGTGAGAGAATATATACAATTAAACTAACTAAAGTTTAGTTTCTTAATGGTTATAGTTTTTGTTACCAATACTACTACAAAAAATGTCATTTGTGTCGGTCAAACGCGTCAGTCAACGCAGTTGACTGACGCGCTAGACCAAGAATTAGCCTTTGTATTAGTGCGTATACTGACGACGTTAAACGATGGTGTTTGCGTCAGTGCCACGATGGTGCTGTTTCACGGCTATTTGGTTGTAGCTATCATTAGATGTTAGTAATAATTCAGCCACACAGTCATTCAGTAGCTTTTTTGGATCCTGTAAACTCACAATTTTGTCCGAAAATCAAGGAGATAGTTATCATGTAAGTTATACATATACTTACTTCATTTATGATTTTAATTCAAACTCATATCTAGGTAAATAATAATATCATGTAAGTTATATATATACATAATCTAAAAGTTTGTGTTCCTAAAGTAAGTAAATTATATTACTTATTGTATTAAAGTTTTTGACATATTTTTATTATAATAACTTGCTAAATATAATACTTACATTTGGATCACTATGTTGTAATAGTGTGGAAACCAAATTGGGCCAACCGATTGTGGCTTTTACACTGTGAAGTTTGCTAGAGAGTTGATTTCATAGCCTAGACCATAGACATGCTTGAAAAATGAGGTATTGTTACCTTTTAAATTTAAATTAAACTATCCCTCTTGTTTTTTTTTGGATAATTTCTAACTTATTATTTCAAATTTTTTCTAATTAGTTTACGAATACAACACCATATTCGGCTCACGAAATCAATGAGATACGAGATGAGCGGACTGAATCAATTATGGCGTATCTCAGTTAGCAAATAAGCAAATTGGTGAGGAAATTTTAGTTTAAGTGTTTAATACTTAGAAATTTAGAACACAATATTTAAATCTATATACATAGATTAACTTTGAAATCTGAATTAATTTTCTAGATTTGAACACAAATGTTAACTTTAAAAAATTGTTAAAAAAATTTATACTGTTGTTTTTCTGTTTATGCTGCTGTTTTTCTATTTCTGATGTTTTGTTTTTATCAAAATAGTCCAGGGGAATTGGCATAAACATTTACAATTTCCCTGGTTAATACTTTATGTGACAGTTAGAAACCGACGCAAAAATAAAGTTGTTTTTTAACATTTGTGGCAGTTCCTCAATGACGCAAACCAAGCTAGCATTTGTGTCAGTGGGGAACTGCCACAAATGCCAGATTTGTGATAGTTCTCCACTGACACAAACGCCTAGGGAACCGCAACAAATGCCAGATTTGTGACAGTTCTCCACTGACACAAATGCCTTTGCGTCATAGAATTCTGCGTCACATTTAAAACTGACGCAAAAACTCAATTGTGCCACTTAGAAACTGACACAAATGACATTTTTTTGTAGTAGTGCAAATTGATGCATAAATACAATAAAGAGTTCATGCATGTAGAAATTTTTTCTCAAAGAGATGAGTTCTTTTAGTTTTTAAAGTTTTGTTATTTAAATAGTGTTGAAGCATTATTACTCCTCAGTCTCACTAATGAAGTTACAAGATGTCCAGATTCTTTCTTATTTATTTTGTAGGCTGGTAGTGCCTTTCTTGCTTTGAGTCATGTTTACAATAATAAATAGGACTAATTGAGTGGAAGGACCTTAAGTGGCTAATGTCTTGGTTGTCAATAATTGTTATGTCTTTTGTGTGTGTGTGTGTTTTTAAGTGGAGGAAATACCCATTAATAGATTAAGACATAGTCTATTTTGAGATATTTTAATTATTCTCAATAATTATTTCTAAATAGATATTATTATTTATTTATGTAATTTAAACAATTTCAGCTTGGTGACATTAAACTTCTTCAAATTGAAAATGTTGAACATTTAAGAATATTTTTTTAAATATTCTATAGATTTGGCAACACACTAAAATTGCTCGAAATCCATCTTTCTATTATATCATTTTTTTCTCATATTTATTTTAATAATAATTATAAGAGATGTAATTTAAAAATATCTATACATAATAATTATTATTTCTTTAATCTTTTTACAAAACACGGAGTTCAAAAATTAGTTTTTAACAATAAAAGCTACAAGCGGGTAATCGACCATAATACATGTGGTTCAATAATCTATCTATATATTCTTATTTTTAATATTTTGATAAAACACGATGCCCATAAATTAATTTTTAAAAAATAAAAGGTCTGAAGGGGTAATCAGCTAAAATACAAAGCTCAAAATAATGTGAACTCTTACAGAAAACTTAATTTTTATAGATAATTTTTGACATTTTGAATAAATACATAGTTTGAATTTTAATTTTTAAAAATAAATAGTAAAAAAGGATAATCAGTCAAAATACAGTGTTCAAATAATTGATTTATTTATTCATTTTTTTTTTTTATATTTTGACAAAACATGAGGTCTAAAAGTTATTGACACTTTAATAATTTTTAATTTCTTGAAAACCTGTAGGAGATTTGCTATATAATGAATACCCATTAAAAAAATTACAGTCCACCAAATCCCTACCATGTCATCTTCTAAAATAAGAAACTTGTATGTTATATTGCTTGGCAGATGATGGCAAATGACGAAGCACATGCTCCATGATTCGATCGTAAACTTTGAAACGATTTGAATGATAAACTGATATTACAAAAAAAAAAAAATTATTTAGAAGACCGACTAATAGTACCTGTTGTTTAGTCATATTTAAAATAAAAAAAGTAGTCATTCAAATAAATGAAAAGATAGGAACAAAAATAATAAATCCATAACTAACTATTTTTTTAAATGCTCAATAATATCCTTCGTCTAAAAATTAATAACTAACTTAAAAAACTAAATTGCTGCAAAAAAAAAAAAAACTCACTAAATTAGATAACAAAATGATAACAAACCAACAAACGGTAATTTGAAGTAGATATTGATTAAAATATGAAACCATGATAAAACGGATCATCCAATGAAAATATGAAATTCATACATCAAATAAGACTAAAACTCGAAAACTAAAATCTCAACAAATTGGAAAGAATAATAAAGAAATAAAGAAAACTTATCTTGTTAATAATCTGATTAAATGATAGATTACTAGAGTGAAACTTTCTTCCAATGCTCATTGACACCAAAACTCCAAACTTCAATCAGCTTATTCTTGTACGTTCTACTCTCCTCTACCCCCGTCCCTACATTTGTCAATGCCAAATACATCGTCTATTGCATATATAACTTTTAGATCAAAATAGAACTTAACAAAGGATAACAAAACAAATACAAAAACACAAAGTATCAATCAAACTTGGAGACCAATTATAGGAGGAGCACTCGTCTGCACTCGTCTGGAAAAGACAACGATTCTTCAAAAGACTCCCAATTGACAATGATTCTTCAAAAACTCGAATATACGCCCTACTACCGTAGAGCCATTACCATGTGATTTTAAAATGTGCAATTAAATCGCTAATCGAGGTTTTAAACCCAAAAATGTGATTTAGTTAAAATAAGGATTCACTTAATAAATCTTTCATAAAAATATTTAAATATTCATTAAAATTGTAGAGAAGTTACATGGGATCCCAAGATGTTGTTTAAGACATATTTACAACACAAAACCCTTTATACAGTCGACCTAGGCGACAAGATCGGGAATTTACACATCGTTCCTCAAAACTACCCCAGCTGTGGCGGGCAGGTAGGCCAAACATATACGCACCGCTCCATGCCCTCCAACTAATGGTTGGTCGATGATTTCCTTGCCCTTACCTACACTATAGAGTACCCGTGAGCCGATGCCCAACAAGAAAACTTCAGAGCACAACATATAATAATTTATTTCAACAAATGCATAAACAATTAAACACAACTGACAATCTACAAGTTTCCATCATAATTTACAATAGTGGCCTAAGACGATCAGGGTGCGTTACTAGGCACCAAGTTCACGGTCTTAACTGAGTGAGTGAGTACAACACCCTTAGAGGGTCTCGCCCTGGCGACCTGCATTCATCATGCTTAATGTCGATCCCAACCTTTGCTGGTCCCGACCTTTGTCATTCTCAACCTTTGTCGCTCTCGACATTTGTCGTTCCCGACCTTTGCCGCTCCCGACCTTTGTTGATCTTGACCTTTGCCGCTCTTGGCCTTTTCCGTTCCCAGCCTTTGCCATTCCCGACCTTTGCCATTCCCATCTTTTTCGATCCCGGCCTATGCCTCTCCGTCACAAGCACATGTATGACATAATAGTTACAAGCAGTTATACATAACACTAAGCACAATATAGCTCAACGGGCACAGCCATTTTTCTTACTTGAGTCCTGAGCTGACCGTATAGTGTGATCTTGAGCACAATCTCCTAAACCCAAGCCTTAGCGGTAAAACCTAGTCACAAAGCAATAATAACAAATATCCATCAAACCCTAAACCAATTAAAAACTTCGGAATAATATTCTAGCCTCCGGGAACTCGAATCCTACTAAAACGGGTAGTAGAATCCTTTTGGAGCCCTTAAGTTTGAATTATTGAGCTTAAAACCCTGTTTTGACCATTTCCCTTAATTTGAGCTACGACCGACCACCCTTGGGCCGTGACGCGCTACAAATTAGAGAGCCCCAAGGCTCTCTCCTGAGGGACATAGGCCTCGGTGTGCCCCAGCTTGCGCTGCGGTGCCTGGGCGATTTCAGAGAATCACTAGAACCCTTCCACGCACACGGGCCGCGACGCCTGAAGAACAGGGCTGCAGCTCAAGCTCCAAAACCCAAAATTCCCCAGCAATTCCCTGTATTTTTTCGGCTAAAACCACCAAAATCATCACAATTTCAAACCAAAACTATACCTCACAAACATTTCCAAACATTGTAAGCAACATATAAACCCCCAAAATCAAGCCAAACATTTCCAAAGCCTAAATCCAAACCTTGAGTTTAAAATTCAAGAACACCAAAAACCAAACTCACAATTTAGTAAAAACAGAGGAATTTAATTACCCTTATTGCAAATTATGACCTTGAGTTAAACCTTGGTTCAATCCCTAGCTCTATTTCCCTTCCAAGCTCACCAAATCCAAGCTTTTACTTTCAAACTTCAAAGGACTCCAAGGCACACCAAGGGAGGAAGAAGGGAACGAGAAAGAGAGAGGAGAAGCTAGTGTTTTGGGTGTCATCTAGTTGTTTATGATAGCTTCTAACTGGTAAAGTTTATCCCTTTGCACAAAAAGACTAAAATGACCTTTAAGCATAACATTATCCCTTAACGGCCCCAAGGGAAAAATAGTCATTTGCCACATTTCCCGCTAATCCTCAAGTAGTCCTATTAATTCTCAATTAGTCCCGACATACCCAAATAATCACTAAGTAATTACCTGTTACCCGTTCAACCTCGAACACATACTACATTTCGAAAATACCCCAGGGTCACTCTGGATCGGGTATTTGACCACGTTGTCACTATTCCGCTAATTCGCCCAATAGGATCGTCTCGAACCAAACATCTCAAATACATCCCCATAAAACTGGGGTCTCACTCACAATACATACATAATGCAAATATACCCACAATGGGTCAAAAATCACAGATATGCCCCAATTTACAGAAATGGGCCCACATACATATTTAATAAACATAAACATGCATATCTAGTCATATTACCACACAAATCATTAATATCACATAATCACCCATATATTCCATTAACTTCACTTATAAATCTGATTATGCCCTTCTAGCACAGTAATCAAGTCACTCAACCTTAAAAGCAAATTTGGGACGTTACTCATATACATGTACAAACATACATATACATATATATAACGCCTTCAGATAATACCACTTTGCACTAAAAAATACTCGTATCTTATTTCAAAACTAAAACTCAAACCAATATTCAATTACATAAAAAAAACAAAGTAATATAAAATAAAATGGTAGCCAAACACCAAAAAGTTACAATAAGGTGAATTTTTTCCTTGATTGGAATAAAATGTAGAGCAAAAGCCAGTCGTTGTCAATATATAATCACAATATATATTGTTATTGTTGGGACAGAGTGAGATTACATCACCGCAATTATAAGAATCAATACACAATAACACTTGACAGAGTCCAAGAAAAGATTGAGATAGAGATATGCAAACCATAGTTGTAGAACAAAACCTTTGTTCTTGTGGCAAGCTTAAAAACCCTTTGTCAGAACACCACTTGAATCATTTTGATAGAGAGAATCAAAACCAAGGCTTATACATAAGATGTATCATTGTCCAAATCTTCTATTTCCTAGCCCTTGATGAATGATTAAGGCTTTCTCTAGTAGGAAAGGGAATTGGGATTGAACAAGTCTTGAAGTTCACGAAGACATGCACTTTCTTTAAGAATTTCTTGGAGAAAACTTAGCCTTTGGAGAGCTAAAGAGAGAGAGAGGTAAGAGGGTGATTTGAAAGAGTGATAAAGTCTATCAAAACTTAAAGAGAAACCCTTTATAGCGTAGCCACTATCATTATGTTCAACCAATATGGTTAAAGCTTTTGAACACATCATTTGGAGATTAAAACAATTGTCTGTATGGATACATCAAGCGACATGTCATCTATTTACAGGCAATGCATTACCTAGTGTGATTCGCTAAATCCCTAAGGTTTTAGGCGTTGCATCGGCTCTAAGGAGCGACGTAATACCACATAGGCATGTCCAACTTCTCAAAAGTGACCTTAAACACCTCCAAATGCTCCCAAACTTTTTGGGCATCCTTAGATGCCTCAATGTAACACTTTGGACACAAAAAAACAAATTTTAAATGCCTACAAATAAAAGTCAAATTTCACTTCCTCATTCTGTGAAGCCATTGAGTGTTTTACACCTAGCTTCTGCAAGACTACTTAGAATTTGTATTTTAACGATCCTAACATTCGCCTACTTGTTTAAATACAAACTTATTATACTAGATCAAATACAGTATTGGTGAAAGTGCCTTTGGACATGAACTTTACCTTAGTGAAAATACCACAAAATCTTATCGAAATCATTGGTTGCTTAAAAGCTTGAACCAAGTATTCCTTATGATAAAACTGGTGATACACACTTCCACTTGATCATTCATATTCCTATTTTCTCGCTTAGCACTAATTTGGCTATGTGTTCATCATTTCACAAACTTTCTGAGGAGAAACTCCAACTCCCAAGAGCGGCAACACCACGTCTAAGTTCACAGAGGTTAAGTTCTTACAACATCTTTCCTACCTAGATTTGACCCTCACTCAATAGCAACCAACATTGACCATCTTGGATGGAAGTCAAAATTATTTTAGTGTTCAAACTATCCACTTATCAATGACTTGTTCTTACCCTTTGAACTCTGTCACTTGATATTAACAATGTTGGAGTTGGGTTGCCATCATTGGTGAATCTCTTATTCTAAGAGTTTTATTCTTATTTATCTTCAACTTGAACTTACTAACCTTCTCAGAACAGGTTCTGTATATGGATCCGCTAAGTTCTCTTCAGTCTTAACATATGAGATAGATATGATTCCATTTTGAATCAATTGTCTCACATATTTATATCATATACTTATATGTCTCGACTTTCCATTGTACACACTATTATATGCACTAGCAAGAGTATCTTGACTATCACAATGTCTCAAGATTGTTGATACCATACCTGCGGTAAAAGGGATATCTAACATGAGATCTTTAAGACACTCAGTATCTTTGTCGGTTGCTGCTAGATATATAAACTCCACTTCAATGGTTGAGTGTGATATACAAGTTTGTTTCTTGGAATCCTCAGAAATAACACCTCCTCCAAGAGTAAACACCCAACTAGTGGTGGAGAGATTGTCTCCCACTCCCGATATCCAACTAGTGTCAGAATATCCTTCAAGTATCCTAGTAAAATTTAAACAGTGAAGGCTACATTCTTTGGTACACTTGATGTTAGAAGATGAAAAACCTCTTTGTTTCCATTGTCACTCTCATGCCATTACTCAAAATACACACATCATCTACATAAAGACACACTACTATGACATAGTAATCAAAAGTCTTAGCATGTAAATGCTTATCTGTGTCGTTGTGTCTAAATCCATCTGAAACAATGACTTTATCAAACTTCTCATGCCATTGTTTTGGAGCATGCTTCAAACCATATAATTATTTGACAAGTCTACACAATTTATGTTCATTTACTTGAAGAACAAAAGCGCTTTAGTTACTCCATAAAGACCTCCTCATCAAGATCTCAATTTTGGAATGTCATTTTGACATCCATTTGGTGAACATAAAGGTTCTATGCAGATGGTAGGGCAAATAATAGTCTAATAGATATTGTCATTGTTACTGATGCATAAGTGTCAAACTAATCTATTCCCTCATTTTGTTTCAATCATTTGGCTACTAATCTAGCCTTAAAGATTTGTATGGTGTCATCGGTATAGTATTTTCTTCTAAATACCCATTTGCACCCAATTGGTTTAGACCCTCGTGGAAGGTCAACTGTAACACCTACTTCCTTTGAGCCGTTACTAAGTGAGTTAAAAATGTGCCATTAGCTCGCTAGTCGAGGTTTTAGGTTAAAAGTGTGACTAAACTGAAGTTAAACTCATTTAAAGACATTAAGTATAAACCATTTGGTTATTAATTGAATTCTTAGAAAGTTTTACAGTTGGGATCCCAAAATAAACTTTAGAAAATACATTATAGATCACTGTATACACATGGTCGACTTAGGGGACAAAAAAACTATTACAGTACATTTTCTCAAAAATAACCCTGGCCGTGGCACCCAGGCAGGCCGAACATGTACCTGTCGCTCCATGCTCTCCGTGCTCATGGTTGGTCCACCTTTCCCTTGCCCTTACGTGCACCATAGAGCACCCATGAGCTAAATACCAACAAGAAATCTCAACGCAAAACATATAACATATGCATAACTATCCACAACATACAACAAAACAGCCAACGGGCTAAACACATAGCAGCCAATGCCGTCCCAGGAGCTTTACGAGGACCTGGGTTCACAGTCTTCACCGAGAGGGTGGCTCAGCACCCTAGGAGGGTCTCACCCTAGGACCTGCACTCAGTGTGATCAACGCCGATCCTGACACATTGTTGTACTCGACTTCTTGTCGTTCTCGGCCTTCGCCGTTCTCTCACAACATGCAACACATAGCATAATATACATAGATATTTAAACACATATTAATATAGGCCTAGCGCCACACCCAATAATAATAACAATAGGGCTACGCCCTGCAATACAAAAAATAGGACCATGCCCTGCTCTACGGGTACAACAGTTTTCTTACCTATGTCCTGAGTTATTTGAGCACCGCGATCCCAAGCACAGTCATCTAACCCAAGCCTTGTTGAAAACCTAGTCACAACACATTCATAATAACCATCTATCGAGTTCGAAACCAATAAATAACTTCGAAGTATTAATCTAGCCTCCGGGACCTTGGATTTTACCAAGCTGGGTAGTAAAATCCTTCTCGAGCCTTAACATTTGAGTTCCCAAGCTAAAAACCTTAACTTCCCTTATTTTCCTAGTTAGGGATGCTACCTGGTCAGAGGGCAAGGCCCTCCGTGCTGGTTGACACGGGTCTTGGAATGCTCCCCCATGCCGCGGCGCTTCAGAGAACCAGAGGCTTCTCCAGCCTCTTCAAAAACGCGGGTCGCAGTACCTGAAGAACAAGGCTGCAGCTCAGGCCTCCGAAACCCAGAACCCATCATTTTCACAGCATATTTCCTCGAACCTAAACCATTAATTCTCACCCAAAACACCAATTAAACCCAGAGTCATGCCTAGATTCCTTGTCCATACAACCTAAACATCATAACCACTTAAAAAAAAGCTCCCTAATCCTCACCTACACTCAAAATCAAATCAAAACTCACTCTCATGCAAGCTTCCCCTCTATGGCAGAATTCAACAGCAAAATTCAGTAAAAACAAGTCTGATTTAACCCTTACCTCTGTGGTATCCGCTTCCCTGAATTGTTTCCCTTAACACAACACGTATGATCCCTCAATTCTTCAGCCTAAGATCCTCATGTTTCTTCAAATTCCTCAAGCACCATGAGAGGGAGAGATAAAAATGTGAGGGAGAGAGGGTGAGCTGAGAGTTCCTGTTGTTTCTTTTCCTTCTAATTCTTTCTAAAGTCTCAGCACCCAAAAACCATGTATATCCCTTAGCCAAATGTCCACTTTACCCCCTTAAGTCTATCTAAGTCCTCAAGTGCTACCAAGGGCAATTTTGTCATGTGCCACATCCCGCTAAGTCCCCGAATATTCCTATAAATCCCCGTTTCATCCCGACATGTCCAAATAATTACTAAACTACTACCTGCTACCCGGTATATCCCGAACACCGACTGTGTTCCCAAAACACCCCTGGGCTCCTCTCGAGCTGGGTATTTGACCCTGTTGTGACTATTTAGCTGAACTGCTCCTTAGGACCGTCTCGGATCGTGCATCACAAATATATCACCACTCACTCATGGTATCCATCACAACACACACATATATCACATTTATGCCTTCAACGGGCTAAAATTTCAAATATGCCATGACCACCAGATGGGACCCACATGCATATTTAATTCACCTAAACATGCATTTCTAATTACATAATCATTAAATTCACATATTAACATAATCAAATCAATTATTTCCATTCCGACACGCTAATAAAGGATCTAAGCCTTATTAGAAAATTTGGGACGCTACGACTATCCCTTACTTACAGAAATTTCATCATCGAAATTACCTAAATAACTCGAGATACAGATCCCGCATATCTGTCTCAAGGTCCCAAGTCGCCTCCTCCACTTTGTTGTTCCTTCACAACACTTTCACTAAGGCAATGGTCTTGCTCCGCAAGATTTTATCCTTTCGGTGAAGAATCTTAACTGGCTTCTCCACATACGAAAAATCCTGATCCAGCTCCAAGTTCTCATAACTTAGCACATGCATAGAATCTGATACATACTTCCAGAGCATGGATACATGAAACACAATGTGAACCCATAATAGATCTGGAGGCATTGCCAATCTATAAGCCACCTCTCAAACCTATTCCAAAATCTGAAAGGGGCCAACAAACTTAGGGCTCAACTTGCCCCTTACTCCAAACTGCTTAACCCCTCTTAAGGGAAAATCTCTGAGAAATACATGGTCACCGACTTGAAACTCTTCTGGCGACTCTGGAAGGTGAGCATTCGAGCTCTAATATTCTCAATCGCCTTATTGGTCCTCTTAACAACTTCAGGACCTAGATACCTCCTCTCACCCGTTTCATCCCAATGGATGGGTGATCTGCACTTCCTCCCATATAACATCTCATACAGAGCCACTTCGATAGTCGCCTGATAGCTGTTATTATACGAAAACTCAATCAAAGGGAGATACTTACTCCACGATCCCCCAAAATCCAACACGTACGCTCGAAACATATCCTCCAATATCTGAATCGTCCTCTCAGACTATCCATCCGTCTAAGGATGATAAGTGGTACTAAACTGAAACTGTGTGCCCCTAGCCTTTTCCAGTCTATCCCAAAGCTTAGAGGTGAAGGTGGGGTCCCTATCGGATACTATCGACCTCGAAGCTCTGTGTAGTCGCACGATTTCCTTCTCATAAAGTTCAGCATACTGCTCGACAGTATAGGTCATCTTAACAGGAAAAAGTGGGCTGATTTGGTATACCTGTCCACAATCACCCACAATGAATCATGTTGTCCCATGGTCTTTGGTAATCCAACCAAGAAGTCCATGGTGATATCCTCCCATTTCTACTTTGGAATCTCTAGAGGCTGCAACAACCTTGCTGGCCTCTGATGTTCAGCCTTCACCTGCTAACAAGTCAAACACTTGGCCACATAATCCACCGCATCCCTTTTCATTTTAAACCACCAATACATAGTTCTAAAATATTGGTACATATTTGATGTATCAGGATGTAAAGAATAGGGAGTGGTATGGGACTCTTCAAAAATATCTCGCCGAATACAGGAATCCATCGGAACACAAATCCATCCTTTGTACTTCAACAATCCCATCTCCGAAATAGAAAAGTCTTTAGCCACTTCGGCTAAGATGCCCTCTTTGTGCTCTATCAACTAGGGATCCTCCCCCTGTGCCTCCTTGATCCTCTCAAGAAGCGTAGACTGAAGAGTGATGTTGGATAACTGGCCTACCACCAACTCTGTACCTGCTCTAGTCGCCTCTTCAGTTAACTTATTCAATATCTGCCTCAAACTGAACAATTGTCCTGAGCCCTTCCAACTCAAAGCGTTAGCCACCACATTGGCCTTCCCAGGATGGTACAAAATGTCACAATCGTAATCCTTTACGAATTCCAGCCAACGCCTCTGGCGCATATTTAGATCCTTATGAGGAAAGAAGTACTTCAAACTCTTTTGGTCTGTGTATATTTCTCACTTCTAGCCATATAAGTAATGTCTCCAAACCTTAAGTGCAAATACCACCGTCGCCAATTCCAGATTATGTGTGGGATACCTTTGCTCGTACTCCTTCAACTGTCTCAACGCGTAGGCTATTACCTTTCCGGCTTGCATCAATACACACCCCAAACCCTGTATGGAAGCATCACAATAGACTACAAACTTCTCTTTATCTAACGACAGACTCAATACTAGAGCGAGGATCAGTCATCGCTTCAACTCCTTGAAACTGTTCTCACAACTGTTTGTCCATATATACATAGTCTTCTTACACGTCAGTTTAGTCAGTGGTGTGGCTATTGTGGAGAATCCCTCGATGAATTGCCGATATTACCCTACCAATCCCAAAACGTTCCTAACCTCTGGTACACTGTTCGGCCTAGGCCAATCTCTCACCGCCTCAGTCTTACTTGGGTCCACTAGAATCCCCTCCTTACTGATAATATGACATAGAAATGTTACTTGGGTAGCCAAAACTCACATTTGCTGAACTTAGCATACAACCTATGCTCTCTCAACTGTTGTAATACTAGGCGTAGATTCTGCTCATGCTCTATCTCTGATTGGGAGTGCACTAGTATGTCCTCAATAAATACAATCACAAACTTGTCCAGATAATCCTTAAAAACCCTATTCATCAAGTCCATAAAGGTTGCTGGGGCGTTGGTTAATCCAAAGGACATAACTAAGAATTCATAGTGTATATACCTAGTGCGAAAAGTGGTATGTG
The DNA here is from genome assembly GCF_963169125.1 of Humulus lupulus. Taxonomy (NCBI): domain Eukaryota; kingdom Viridiplantae; phylum Streptophyta; class Magnoliopsida; order Rosales; family Cannabaceae; genus Humulus; species Humulus lupulus. The sequence goes on along the minus strand of NC_084798.1, from coordinate 100,521,993 downwards.
GTATGTCCTCCTCTTTAATCCTAAACTGGTGTTAGCCTGATCGAAGGTCAATCTTGGAAAACAATGTCTTCCCCTGCATCTGGTCAAACAAATCGTCGATCCTAGGTAGTGGGTATTTGTTCTTAATGGTTAACTTGTTCAACTCTCTGTAGTCAATGCATATCCTTAAGGATCCATCCTTCTTCTTGATGAACAACATTGGAGCACCACATGGAAAAAAACTCGGTCTAATGAATCCCAAATCCAATAACTCTTGCAAGTGAATCTTCAGTTCCTTCAACTTTGTCGGAGCCATTCTATAAGCTGTCCTAGATACTGGATGTGCTCCTGGCGCCAATTCAATGACAAACTCGATCTCTCGGTGTGGTGGCAACCCTCATAAATTTGTGGGAAAAAAATCTAGGAACTCACATACCAGTATAGTCTCACCCAGTTCAACCGAAACAACTCTAGAAGTATCCACAATGTTTGCTAGGAATCCTATGCAATCTTCTTGCATTAGGTCTCTAGCCTTCAGTGCCGAAATCATAGGTACTCGCGGTCCACTCACCGTCCCCATGAATACAAAGGGTACCTCCCTTTCTGGTTCAAAAGTCACCATCATACGCTTGCAGTCAATCGTCACCCCGTAATTTGATAACCAATCCATCCCTAGGATCATATCAAAGTCATCCATCGCCAACTCAATCAGGTCCACAGACAAATCCCTGTTGTTTATCTCTACCAGTAATGCTCTAACCCATCTCCTAGAGACTGCCAGTTCCCCGGTTAGTAGCAAAGTCTGAAATCTCCTAGCATACAAATTACTAGGTCTACACAGCTGATCTATCACTCTAGCAGAAACAAATGAATGAGTAGCCCCTGAGTCAATCAATGCATTAAAAGAAGAACCAACACTAGAAATCTGACCTGTCACGATCGAGGGGCTAGCCTCAGCCTCAGTCTGGGTCAAGGTAAATACTCTGGCAGGAGTGAGACTATCGCTATGCTTCGACTCTTCCTTCCAAGCTTGTGGGAAATCCTTCCTTAAGTGACTAATTCTCCCACAAGTAAATTAGACCTTGATCCTGCACTATCTCTGATGTCGTCATATGCACCGAGGACACACTAGGAAAATCCTCCAGTTATCTCCCCCGCCCTGACAGCCACTGAAAGCACCCCGTGCCCTCCTATCCGAGCTAGGAGAAACAAAAGAGTCTGGGGCCTTCCTCTTCTGCTCACTGGGGCCACTACCCCGACTAGGTCTAGTAAAAGGAGGCACCAAATCTGATCCTCGGCCCCCTCAGCTGTAAGGGCCTTGTCCACTTCCTGTGCATAAGTGGTAGTTCCCGAATCTAAAGTTATCTTGACGTCACGGGCGATCATGACATTCAATCCCCGCACAAACCGATCTCTTTTTCTCATGTCAATCGACACCAAATCCGGCGAGAACTTCACCAACCAGTAAAACTTCAATGCATACTCAGTAACCTTCGCAGCTCAAACTGTGACACTGGAATATTTCTCATTGAATATGTTTTTGAACTCTTCCCAGGTCATAACTGCAATATTCCTTCTCCGAGACATAACTTCCCACCAGATACGAAAATCTTCTCTCAACATGTAGTTGGTGCAAGCTACTCTCTCATTCCTTTCCACCCTCATGAAATCCATGATGGAAGAAATCATGTTCATCCACTGCTCTGCCCGCAGTGGGCCTGGACCACCCTCGAAGGTTGGTGGATGCTGCTTCTTGAACCTCTCATATAAAGGTTCCCACCTATTCTCCATTGCAGACTGTGCTGCCACTGGTCCCACTGCCTGCAAAGCTTATAACCCACTACCCTGAGGAGGGGCGCGTTGCCTCAACTATCGAAGCTCTTCTTCAGTTCGATGAAGTCTAGCTTCCCTCTTGGCAAATAACTATTGCCAATTTGGTGGGGCAGATGGAGGGTCCTGACCCTGGTTGTCATCCTCGGCCATATTGTTGCAAAGTCTGATTGATCGCTGAGGCATCACCACAATATGCCTGCAACCAATGACGCCGCACATCAGGTATGATAACAACATCCAAAACCACCTCCCAACTTCATTAACCAACCACAATAAGCAAGACCACATATCAAAAATAGCATACAACAATCAAGGGGGTCATGCCCTAATATGATGCATATATCAACACATTCATCATGCTCTATTTATATATTCAGGCAAACAAGGCAACTAAAAAAGCAACTAAGCCTATAATTCATTAATACCAACCAAACCTTAGTCGAGCTTGTCACTGGTAGCGTGCGTACATGTTCGGTCGATCTCCAAGATCCATAATGTAATGGCCCAAAATGGCTAATAAGGCTTAAGGGCATTGATTAGCGTGCCGTGAGGGCATAATTGGTATTCATGTATGATTTAATGTTTAAATGCATGATTATATGTAAATAAATGATTAAACTCATGTTTATGAGTATTAAATATGCATGTGGGCCCTGATTTGTTTAGAAGGGCATATTTGTAATTTGAACCCGTAGAGGGTATGATTTTGGTGTTATGTGCAGTGTTTCCGGCATGAGGCAATCTTGTTCCGCGGTACTAGTTGAGAGTCATGACTGTGGTAAGTAATGTTTAGCTGAGGTGGTAACCTTTAGTAACCTAAGTGTTAGTGGTATTGGTGAAATAAGAAAGGAAAAGTGGTATTTTTGTAAAGAGTGGAAATGACTAGGTTGCCCTTGAGGTTTAGGAAGGAAATGTTTCGAAGGAAGGGTAGAAAGGGTCATTTAGGCTTTAAATGAGATAATCACAGCTGAGCATATGTTATACGTACAAACTTCTCAAAACATCCATAAGTCACTTTTAGTTCAAGTTTTAAGAAGGAAGAACAGAGCATAGGTCTTGAAAGAGAGCTAGATTTTGAAGGAGGTAAAGAGTGGGATCAACTTGAAGAAGAATTTTCAGCCACCCACACTTAGAATTTTGAAATCTGGGAAGGACGTAAGGAGTTCATGTTCTGGTTTTAGGTTATCATCTGTTCTTGGGAATTTTGGATTTCAATTTCTGAATTTTGGGTTTCGCGATGAAGTTGTGAGGAGTTGAGCTTGGGACTTTGAGTGCTGAAGCTTGGAGTAGTTTGGGGGAAACCTAGGCTGAAACTCTCTTGTAGGTAATGATTTATAGCCCTTGATTGTTCTGGGTTTTCTGGTATTCAGATGATGTTCTTAAGCTTCAATCTCAATTTTGGTTTTCTGTGTTTAGTGAGGTTGTTAGCTAAGTTGTAGTGTTATTATGTTGTATTGGGTGAGCTATAGTGGTTTAAGAACTTAATTTTGTGTTTGGTGGATAATTGGGAAGGATTTTTGGGGTTTTGGCTCGGGGAAGTACGATGAGAAAACCCAGGATTTTGCATGTCTGGTGCAAGCGCTGTAGCTCTAGGTTGGGAGCGCTACTAGGCTGTGTTTTTTAGGGGCTTAGGTTCTGACTATAGTGCTGTAGCGCCCCTTTGGTAGCACTGTAGCGCTACCCTAGTTTCAGAACCTGATTTTTGGGTATTTTGTAGGGTTGTTGTCTGGGGGCTCGGGGGTTGATTCCACCACCCCGTTTGGTGAAATTAGGCTTCTCGAGAGCTTGGGATTGGTCCCGAAGTTGGTTTACGGAATCGAATTTTAATGAGGGTTCTACTTATGATTTGTGACTAGGTGTATGCTAGGGCTCAGAATGGGATCGTGCTCGAGGGTCATCTTTATTTACCAAAGTACTCAGAATTAAAGGTAAGAAAAACCACACCCTTATGTGATTGTGTGGGAATGAGATTCCCTGTATTTGAATGCATATGTTGTGTAATTGTGATAAGCCATGTGAGCATGAATTAAATGGCCTAAGAGTGCGGGAATTGATATTTGTGCACAGGACGTGGCTCAGCCATTGGTAGCTCAGGTTAATTAAATAATCACTGAGTTCGGCCTAAACGAGCCGGAGATAGTTGGTTAAATAGAGGGTGCGGCCTAAGGGCGTCGACCCTGGGTATTGTATGATGAATATTGCTATGTTATCATTGTTGTTTGTTGTTTATAGCTTGTTTAATACTGATATGAATGGCTTATGAGGAAGTGATGATCTCTTTGATTGGATGACTGCTATGACATGCTAAATACTTGGTTAACAACTTTATGGATTATTTGATTTCCTCTATTGTTCTCTGCGTTATGGTTTTCTTATTGGGCTTTGGTTCATGTGTGCTACGTGGTGCAGATAATGGCAAGGGAAAGGTATACCAACCTTGATTTGGAGAGCTCTGGGGGTAGAATGTATAGAGTCGGCTGCTCGGCCACCACGACCGAGGGATATATAGGGACAGGAGACCCTAAAATGCCTATTTTGCCATTGGAGTGGCTTATGATTGTACATAACCTTTGGAAATTTTGTGAACTGTTACTTAACCCTAAATTTGGGATCCCATGTATCAAACACTTATTTAAATTAAATTTATCTTTTATGGCCAAATTCTTTTAACCCTAGTTCAATAATGGTTTTAGTGACACATTTTCAACTAAACAACTTGATTAGCAAGTCTTGCACCATTATAAACACATAGTGTAATGGTCTTGGTTATCCAGGGTGTTACACATAAACCTTGGCACGCTCTGATACCAATTTGTAATGCCCTACTTCCTTAGATCCATTACTAAGTGACTTAAAAATGTGCCCTTTGCTCACTAATCGAGCTTTTAGGTTAAAAATGTGACTAAATTGAAGTTAAACTCGTTTAAAGACATTAAGTATAAAACATTTGGTTATTCATTGAAATCTTAGAAAGTTGTACAATTGGCATCCCAAAATACAATTTAGAAAATACATTACAGATCAAAATATAGACATGGTCGACTTAGGCGACAAAACAACTATTACAATTCATTTTCTCAAAAATAACCCTGGTCGTGGTAATAAGGTAGGCCGAACATGTACCGGTTTCTGCACACTCTTCGTACTCTTGGTTGGTCGACCTTTCCCTTGCCCTTACCTGCACCATAGAGCATCTGTGAGCCGAAGCCCAACAAGAAAACTCAACACAAAACATATAACATATGCATAACTATCCACAACATAAAACAAAAACATCCAACGGGCTAAACACATAGCGACCAATGTCGTCCCAGGCGCTTTATGAGGCCCTGGGTTTGCGGTCTTCACTGAGAGGGTGGCTCTAGCACCCTAGGAGGCTCTCGCCTTACGGCCTACACTCAGCATGCTCAACGCCGATCCTGACACCTTGCCGTACTCGGCTTCTTGCCGTTCTCGGCCTTCGCCATTCCCAGCCTTCGCATTTCTCTCACAACATGCAACACATAGCATAAAATACACAAATATTTAAACACATATTAATATAGGCATTAGGGCAACGCCTTGCAATACTAACAATAGGGCCATGCCCTGCTCTACAGGTACAACATTTTTCTTGCTTGTGTCCCGAGCTATTTGAGTACCGCGATCAAGAGCACAGTCCTTCAACCAGATCCTCGTTGAAAACCTAGTCACAACGCATTCATAAGAACCATCTATCAAGTTTGAAACCAATAAATAACATTGAAGTATTAATATAGCCTCTGGGACCTTGGATTCTACCAAAATGGGTAGTAAAATTCTTCCTGAGCCTTAACATTTGAGTTCCCGAGCTAAAACCCATAACTTCCCTTATTTTCCCATTTAGGGTCGCAGCATGCCCTCTTTGCTAGAAACATGGGCCACAACATGCTCCCCCATGTCATGGCACCTGGGCAAACCAGAGGCTTCTCCAGCCTCTTCAAACATGCGGGCCACGACACCTGAAGAACAGGGTCGCGACTCGGGCCTCTAAAACCTATAACACATCATTTTCTTAGCATATTTCCTCGAACCTACACCATTAATTCTCACCCCAAACAACCATTAAACCCATAATCAAGCCTAGATTCCTTGTCCATACAACCTAGACATCATAACCACTTAAAAACAGCTCCCTAATCCTCACCTACACTCAAAATCAAATTAAAACTCACTCTTATGCAAGCTTCCCCTCTATGGCAGAATTCAACAACAAAATTCAGTAAAAACAAGTCAGATTTAACCCTTACCTCTGTGGTATGTCCTCCCCTAAGTTGTTTCCCTTAAGCACAACAAGTATGATCCCTCAATTATTCAACCTAAGATCCTCAAGTTTCTTTAAATTCTCCAAGCACCATGAGAGGGAGAGGAAAACGTGAGGGAGAGAGGGTGAGCTGAGAGTTCCTATTGTTTCTTTTCCTTCTAATTCTTTCTAAAGTCTCAGCACCTAAAAACCATGTACATCCCTGAGCCAAATGTCCAAAATACCCCCTTAACTCTATCTAAGTCCTCAAGTGCCACCAAGGGCAATTTCGTCATATGCCACATCTCGCTAAGTCCTCGAATATTACTATAAATCTGCGTTTAATCCCGACATGTCCAAATAATTACTAAACTACTACCCGCTACCCGGTCAATCTTGAACACCAACTGTGTTCCCAAAATACCCCTAGGTTCCTCCCGAGCCAGGTATTTGACCCCGTTGTGACTATATAGCTGTACTACTCCCTAGGACAGTCTCGGATCGTGCATAACAACTATATCATCACTCACTCGTGGTATCCATCACAACACACACATATAACACATTTATGCCCTCAATGGGGTAAAAGTACAAATATGTCCCTGACAACCAGATGGTGCCCACATTCATATTTAATTCTCCTAAACATGCATTTCTAATCACATAATCATTAAATTCACATATTAACAAAATTAAATCAATTATTTCCCTCCCACCACGCTAATCAAGGCCCTAAGCCTTATTAGCAAATTTTGGACCCTACATCAACCAATCCCCGAGTGTGGTTAGACAGAATTGAATCCATTTCATCATTTATTGTTTCATTCCAAAAAGCAGAGTCTTTTGAAGACAAGGCTTTTTTGAAAGTTTTGGGATCATCTTCTATTTGAAGTAGTATTGGATATTTCCATGTAACTTCTTCATTATTTCCTTCAACTAGATATTGTGTCTCCACCTGAGAGCACTTTTCACTTGATCCCAAGTCTTTAAGCCTTTGGCTTGTTCTAGTCAATAAAGTTTGCTCATCAACCATTTTAGGAGTCTCCTCTTGAGGTTCTCTAATTTGAATGCGTTCTTTTAATTTATTGTCATCACATGACATGTTCTCAAAGAAATCAACCTCTCTTGATTCAATTATCACATTAGACTTAAAGTCTAACAATCTATAAGCTTTGCTATTTGAGGCATAGCCTACAAATGATCTTATAGCCCTTGGACCTAACTAAGTCCTTTTAGGGTTCGTGCTCTTGCAATAAGTGAGACTTCCTCGCACATTAAGATAATCAATGTTTGAATCATTTCCTTTCCATAACACTTATAATGGACATATATTATTCTTCTTCATGGGAATATGATTAAAAATATGACGTCATTCATTCACAATCATACAAACATGGCATATCAAGTCATAACATTCACATAAAACATTAAACACAGATAATCAGGCCATGCCTTGCTCTACGGGCATAAAAAGTTTTCTTACTTGTGTCCCGAACTGATTGAATAATGCGATCCCGAGCACAATCCCCTAAACCCGAGCCTTGACGTAAAAACCAAGTCATAACGCATCAATAAATAGACATCCATCAATCCAAAACCAATTAAGAACTTTGGATTAAAATACTAGCCTTCGGGACTTGGGTTATACTAAACTGGGTAGTAGAATCCTTCCCGACACCTAAGACTTGGGTTCCCGAGCTTAAAACCCTATATTTGGTATTTTTTTCCTAATTCGAGCCGCTGCCTGACCCTTAGGGCCATGGCTCACTGCAAGTCAGTGAGCTTTGACTCTCTCATCTTGGAAACACGGGTTGTGGCGTGCCTTGCTTGCACTGTGGTACCGGGGCAAAACTAGAGGCTTCGCAAGCCTCTTTGAACACATGGGTCGCGGATCTTGAAGAATAGGGCCGTGACTCGAGTCCCATAACCTAGAAATTCTACCATCTTTCTACGTTTTTCTTGAGCCAAAATCGCCAAATCACACCCCAAACAACATCTAAACCTAGAATTAAGTCTAGAATTCTCATCCACATAGCCTAAGCATCACAATAACCCTAGAAATTATTCCAGATCCTCACCAAAACTCAAAATTAGAACTCAAGTTTGAACCTAAGAGAAAACACTTAAAACATCGCAGAAATCCATTAAAACCAGAGCAAGAAGCCTTACCTCAAGGATGATTTTGACCCTCATCTATCTACAATCCTGCTCCTAGCGTTGATTCCCCAATTCACAACCTCAAATTTCAAAGCTTTCTCCTCAAAAGTCCTAACATCTCCCAAGCCTCAAGAGAGAGAGAGAGAGATGATCGAGAGAGAGAGAGAATGGGAAGGGCTAAGAATATGTTTCTTCTTATCAGTTCTACACTCCTAAAGCCTAAGTTATCCCCTTGGCACCACAATGACCAAATTTCCCCTAACTTAACTCTTAGCCTTTAATACTACAAAGGGAAAATCCATCATTTGTCACATTCTCACAAATTCCTCGAGTAGTCCTATAAATTCCCATTTAGCCCTTGACATACTTAAATAACCACTAAATCACTACCTGTTACCCTGTAAATCCTAAACACATACTATATCCCCAAAATACCCCTAGGCTCACCCCGAGCTGGGTATTCGACCCCGCTGTGACTATTTTGCTATACTGCTCCCTAAGACCGTCTCAGAACACACATCAAAAGTAAATCTCCACAATCATGGTCTCAAGCACAACACACATATAATTCACATCTATGCCCATAACGGGCCAAAATTACAAATATGCCCCTATTAACCAATATGGACCAAAAGGCATATTTAATTAACCTAAACATGCATTTATAATCACATAATCATTTAATCCACGTAATAACATAATAAAATTAGTTATTGCCCTCCCGACACGCTAATGAAGGCACTAAGCTTTATTAGTAATTTTGGGATGTTACAACTATCCCTTCCTTAAAGAAATTTCGTCCTCAAAATTTACCTGAATAACTCGGGATATCGATCCATCATAGCAGTCTCAGGCTCCCAAGTTCCCTCTTCCACTTTGCTATTCCTCCACAACACCTTTACCAAGGTCAGTATTGTTTCGAAAGACTTTATCTTTTCAGTCTACAATCTGAACAAACTTTTGCTCGTAAGTCAAATCTTGATCTAGCTCCAGGTTTTCATAACTCAGCACATGCGTAGAATTTGATATGTACTTCCGAAGCATGGATACAAGGAATACGTTGTGAACCCCTGATAAGGCTGGAGGCATAGCCAATCTCAAAGCCACCTCTCCAACCCATTCCAAAATCTCAAAGGGGCCGATAAACCTAGGAATTAACTTGCCTTTCACTGTGAATCGCTTTACTCTTCTCCAAGGGGAAACTCAAAGGAACACATGGTCACCAACTTGAAACTCTACACTCCTGCGTCTCAAGTATGAGTAACTCTTCTGTCAACTTTGAGAGGAGAGCATTCGAGCTCTAATCGTTTCAATTACCTCATTGGTCCTTTGAACAACCTCAGGACCTAAGTATTTCCTCTCTGTAGAGTCCAAGAACTTTACATAGCTAGTTAGATAGTAGTAGTAATAGTAATAGCTAGTAGTAATTATAGTATGTTTATTACTATGGATTTTGGTTCAAGCCGGGACTTAGTTGGAAACTCCTAGCAATAGTTATGGATTTTATAAGTTTAACCTATAGTTTAAGAATATCAATTATAACATAAGGTTTGATTAATATTGCTAGTTATTAATATGATAATTATTATAACATAAGGTTTAGATAGAGCCAATAAGAATATGACACTTGTCATGAGCATGGTTATTCCTAAGGTTTAGATAGAGCCAATAAGAATATGACACTTGTCATATGCATGATTATTAAGGAATTATTATTTTAATGATAAAATAAGAAAAATATAAGACTTAGTCTTCACAAAAATTTGTTAGGAGCATGACATTTGTCACAATTTAATTTTTTGTAGATTAGGTTGTTATTTAGATAATTAAATAATTTTTTCGTAACTTTAGGGTACTATAACTTTCGACCTATTTTTGACCTAGTTATGTTATGAATTTCGGAAAATAGTATTTCTAGAAGTTGTAGATAATTGAATTATCTTTCTAACAATATAAAGATGGTCTAAATAAGAGTCCTACAACTACAGTTATGCTGATTTTACTGTAGGTAAGTTCAGAGTTACGAGATTTAGAGAGTTAGAAGTTATGATTCTATTTGTTATTATTATTTTTTTTTTAATTTTAAAAATCAAGCTTTAACTCCTTAAACCTCTCTCTGAATAATTTGACCAAGTCCTAAGCCTTTGACTGAAGAATATTCAAATATTTTCAATTAAATTCATTATTTTTATTCAAAGCCAAAAAGAAGATTTTTATTCCTAGAACTCTATAAATAGGACCTAGCACCAAGCCTTTTGATTCATTCTTCACTCATTGATCAGAGCCTTCCAGGTGCTAGTGAGACTATAGAGTGATAAACACTTGGGTTGGGGTTATAAGCTTTATCATTCTAAGCTTATTAGACACTTGGAGAGTAAGGTTCATAGTGTATTTCGATTTCGTCGTGTAGTTCGGTCATAGCAATTTCAAAGGTATTCCTATTCTTAGTTCCTTTTCTGTATTGTTTCATTAGTTCTTATAGTTTTTCTCTACTCAAATCCTAACTCAGTATTCTTTATTCTTGATTAGGCATCTAAGTTCTTTGAACTTGAGGTTCTCGTTGGTAAGTATCTTCTCGAATGTTTAGTTCATTCTTTTCATCTCTTTTCTTTTAGAAAACTCACCTCTCTATTAATGGTTTTTAGGAGTGTACCAAAATCCTGACCTTGTTCTCATCATCCCGGTATTTTGGTAAGGAAAATAGGATAGTTCTTATGTGATATGTGCTATGTTTATGTAAGATGTTATGATTATGCTATAGTATGATTTTATGTGTATGATATATGTATGTTTGGGGCTTATAGTTGTTATATAGCAAACCCTATCACATTTATGTTTTGGGGCTTATAGTTGCGATATAACAAACCCCAATAGTTACCATGTACATGGGTTAGAATTATGATATATGTGTTATAGTATATGATAGATGTTCATAGTTTATGTGTATGATTATGTTTCATGCTTGTAGTAGATTTTCCTTGCTGGGCATTAGGCTCATTCCTTTATGTTTTATATGAGTAGGAAAATAGTTATGGTGGCGGGAAGATTCTTGACAGCTTGGGAATGTGTATTGAGGGAGAATGAAATCGGTGGACTGCGCGAACTATTCGAGGATGAAGTTGTTTAAGTCTTTTAAATTATGATTTTTATGTATTTCCGCACTTAATATTGTAACCATTTTATTTAAGATTTAAGTTATGCTCTATTTTATTTTCAAAACAATGGGATCCCATATGCTACTATGAATTTTATGCATTTTAACTCTTTACAGTTTTAATAAAGTTATGGTTATTTCATATATATGTTTTCTTAAGATTAGTGTCTGTGTATAGTAGTTATTAATGGTCCAAAGTCTAGAATAGTTGGGTCGTTACAGTTGGTATCAGAGCAACGGTCCATTTGCATGAAGTTCTCCTTGATACACACGCTCAAGCTCTGAATCTAACCGCCAATGTAAGTTGTTTATGTTATAGTTGTTATGATTATGTGTTTAGTTAACGTTTTAGCCCAAATGTTTACAGTTAAGAATATTTGTAAATTAGTTTATTTTTTTGTTATTTATTTTATTTATTATCTTTGCATTTATGATTGTACATAGTGAATTTTTTTTTCCAAATAAATATCATTGTTATTTTTTAATGACATGTATGAGTTTGATTTTTTTTCTACAATCATAATAAATAATAAATTTAATAAATAATGATCAAGTTTGGTGAGGGTGGATACAAATCAATGGACTGGGATCTATATTGAGAGTTTAGGGGGCCATAGTAGTGTGAACGATTTTACTGATCCCAGCCCTCCCTCAATATGGTTAACTTTGGAACAACGATGAGTTTCGAGCCTGAGAATTAAGTCATAGAGGATAATTAGAAACACACTTAGAAAATAATAACGATGGCTTATTTTTCTATGTTTAGAAACAGACCCTAATCATAACCACTACACCTGATACCACTCCCCTGATAGTGTACTTGTGCACAGATTGGTCACCTGGACCACCATGTATCCAAGGCCATTAGAGCCTACTATAAAATGAACCCCACTTCCACATGGAAGGGGGTTGGAAAACTAATTGTATGAAAGAGACTTAAGAAATATATGATCCTTGTTTCATTGTTGCTCTGGTTTTCTTTCTGTTGATTCAAGTTCTTTTCATCTGATTCAAAGCTTTCCGTAGTATAGAAATCAAAGTTTTCCAACCTTTAATCGTTGACGAGTTCTTACCGTCAACACCAACCTTAAATGCTCCTTGTGCTTGTTTGCGTCCCTTGAGTACACCAAGATATCGTCGATTAACACTACGACGAATTTATCCAAGTAGTCCTTAAATACCCTATTCATTAAATCCATAAATGCGGCTGGAGTGTTGGTAAGACCGAAAGACATAACTAAAAACTCATAATGCCCATAACGAGTTCTAAAAGCTGTCTTTGGGATATCTTCTTCCCATACCTTGAGCTGATGATACCCGGACTTTAAATCGATCTTTGAGAACACGGTCACTCCTCGGAGTTGATCAAACAAGTCGTCAATTCGGGGTAGCGGGTACTTATTCTTAATCATCGCCTTATTCAGCTCGCGGTAATTTATGCACATCCGCATGCTTCTGCCCTTTTTCTTCAGAAATAGAACCAGTGCTCCCCATGGCGAATGGCTTGGTCTAATGAAACCCAAGTCTAGGAGTTCTTGTAGCTGCATCTTTAACTCCTTAAGTTCGGTAGGTGCCATTCGGTATGGTGCCTTGGAGATAGGCTTGGTGCCCAGTACTAATTCGAATATGAAGTCAATATCCTGAGTCGGCGGTAATCCTGGTAAGTCGTCAGGAAATACTTCTGGGAATTCCTTTATAATGTGAACGTCTCCAACCTTAAGTGGTGTTTCCTTTACCACATCTGTGACGCTGGGTAAGAATGCTTGACTTCCTTTTTCTATCATCCTCTGGGCTATGAGAGATAATATAAGCGGTGTGCATAGTCCTAAAACTTGTCCCATAAAGCACAGTCTCTGGCCGTCAGGAGTCTCGAACGTCACTTTCTTGCGTCTGCAGTCGATGGTTCCGCCATGACGTGCTAGCCAGCCCATGCCTAGTATTAAGTGAAAGTCTTTGAACTGCAGTTCTATAAGGTCTCCTTATAATTCTACATCCTCAATCTTGATCGGTACGCCTCGTACTATCCGTGATGATAGAACTACTTTGCCCGAAGGCAACTCTATTACAAACCTAGTTCTAAATCTTTCACAAGGTCTGTCTAGTTTTTCTATCATTCCTAACGAGATATACGAATGAGTGGCTGCCGAATAAAATAATATAGAACATACATTATTGAGGATAGAAACCTGACCTGTGACTACTTTATTGTTAGCGTCAGCCTCTCCTTGGGTGAAGGCAAATACCATGACAGGAACCATCTTGTCTTCCCTTTTCCCATCTGGCTTGAGTTAGGGACATTCTTTCTTTCGATGTCCTTCCTGACCATAGTTGTGGCATCCCTTGGTGTTTTCCCAGCATTCACCAGGATGTTTCCTTAAGCACTTAGCACATTGCGGGAATCCTACATAACCCGACTTATTACCTCCATTGTTCGTCCGTGCCCTTTTATCGCTGTTGGACTGCTTATTGTCAAGATGCCTTCTCTTCTAACCGTTACTGTTATTGGATTGATTGCTATTGTTTTTGTGGTTGTTCCAACCATTATGAGGTTGACTTGGTTGTTTAGGCTCAGGCTTATTGGCCTCCTCTTTACTAACATTCGCATGAAGCCTTTCTACTTCTATTGCCGTTTCTTGGACATCTACATAGGTAGTATTTCTCGAGTTTTCTAGCTAAACCCCTAGCTCAATCTTTGGTCGAAGTCCTCTAACAAACTTGGTCACCTTCAAAAAATCATTTGGAACCATTTCTGGTGCAAACTTGGCTAATCCCTCGAACTGTCGAGCATATTCTGCTACTAATAAGCTCCCTTGCTTCAGACCAGCAAACTCCTCGGCCCTTGAAGCTATGAATGCTGAATTTTAGTACTTTTTGTGGAACAGCTCCACAAATATGGTCCAAGTCATGGTGACGACATCGTGAGTCTGCTGAACTAAGTCCCACCATATTCTACATCTTTCTTGAGCAGAGACGAAATGCAGGATATGCGATCCACGTTGCCGAGATTCATATACGTTAGGATTGGCTCCACATTTCTGAGTCATTCTTCCGCCTCGAAGGGTCTGTTGTCCCTTCAAAGTTTGGGGCGTGTTGCTTATGAAACCGATCATAAAATGGCTCTATGTGCTGAGATGGGTATGGCGCATAGTTTGCCATTGGCCATCCCCCATATGGACAAACTTGTTTGGGTGTTGGGGTCATTTGCTGAAGCTTTGGTTGTGGTGGAGGCGGAGGCTGAGTCTGAGGCTGAGCCTGTTGTCGCTGTTGCTGCAGTAATTCCTCAAATTACTGTCGTAGTATGGAAATTTCTGCAGTGTTGTCAACTGGCGGCAGCGGCGCATTGCGGTTAGCAGTAACACGCACTCCCCTTTTGCGAACCGGAGGGGCTTCATTGCTCTCAGGAGCAACGTTGGAGGCATTGACATTGGGGCGAGCAGACCTTTTGAGCGACATCTTCAGCGGTGTTCTAACAGTTAAGAAAAACATATTAGAACATACCCTAATAGGCTTTAAGGCAAAACTTAATCTAAACAAACATAACTCGAACCTATTAATTATGATTTCTTATGAAAACTATATAAGCCTTCTTTATCGGTAGAGTGGATTTCTATATTTAGAAAAATAAGCCATCTTTATTATTTTCTAAGTCTGTTTCTAATCATCCTATATGACTTAATTCTCAGGCTCGAAACTCATCATTGTTCCAAAGTTAACCATATTAAGGGAGGGCTGGGATTAGTAAAATCGTTTCTACTACTATGGCCCCCTAACTCTCAATATAAAACCCGATTCATTGATTAGTATCCACCCTCACCGAACTTGGTCATTATTTATTAAATTTAATATTTATTATGATTGCAAAAGAAAAATCAAACTCATACATGTCATCAAAATAACATTGATATTCATTTGGAAAAAATAGTTTTTTCACTAAGTACAATCATAAAAGAAAACAAATAATAAATAAAATAAATAAAGAAACTAATCTATTCTAAAAATTGGGATCTTCCACATTTGATCCTTCATCTAACATATCATCATCTATTTCTTCATAGTCATCATTATCTAGAAGCTCAAAATTCCCTCGAGGAAGATTCGTAAAGATTCTATGTTTTTGCTCACTTGTGAATTGGAATTCCATCTTAGAGGTGAACCTAAGTATGAGAAAATAATATCTCATAGCTACTGGTAACTCATCTTCATCATCTATCGTCTCCCATATGTCTTCTAAGGCTGCAATTATAGTAGGATAATCTTTAAAAAAGTCTAATCACTAAAACATATTGTTCCGTAGCTCTCATCATGATTTGCTTAGTTTCTTGGAGGTGACCTATCTCACTGTGAAATAAGAGTAATCTTCGAGTGAATCTTTCTAGCACTCCTACAATGTTTCTTGGCTCTCTAATTCTTTTCAAGGCCTTAATGGCTCAGATATCCTCATAAGTTAATGCTCCATTCATTCTTAACTGAAAACAAGAGGCTAAAACGTTAGCTAAACACATAAACATAATAACTATATCATAAAAACTTACATTGGTGGTTAGATTCAGAGCTTGAGCGTGTGTATCAAGGAGAACTTCACGCAAATGAACTGTTTCCCTGATACCAACTGTAATGACCCAACTAATTCTAAGACCTTAGACCATTAAAAACTACTAGACTTAGCTACTATTTTCTAGAAAACATACATAAGAAACATTCACAAACTTTATTAAAAACTCTAAAGTAAATGTTGGAATACATAAATTCGGGGTATGGGATCCCATTGTTTAAAAATAAAACATAACTATAAACTTAAATGAAATTGTTTACAAAGCTAAATGCGAAAAATACATAAAGAAAACATAATAAAATGAATAAAACAACATCGTCCTCGAATCATTCACGCAGTCCATCGAATCCATTCTCCCTCAATACACAAGCCAAGCTACCACGAATCCTTCCACCGCCATATCTATTTTCCATCATACATAAAAAAAAAATAAAGGAATGAGCCTATGCCCAGCAAGGAAAATCTACTAATAACATAAAACATATACATAAACTATATCATAAACATATACTACAAACATATGTCATATACTACAATGGCCATTATACTACTTAGGGCTTGTTAACTAAGCAAGTCATATGCTCATAGATTTGTGGGGCCTGCTAGCCAAGCAAGTCATATGCCCATAATTTACTGGGGCTTGTTAGCTATACAAGTCATATGCCCAAGGTCTATAAACAAACTATACATAATGTAAACATAACATAACATAAAATAACATAACCTAACATAAACATAAGATATCATATAAACATATATAATTCTATCCTATTTTTCTTACCAAAACAAGGATATGAGAACAAGGACGGGATTTGGAACACTCCTAAAACCAACAATAAGAATGTGAGTATATCTAATGAAAGAGATGACAAAGAAATGAACTAAACCACCAAGATGAAACTTACGGAAAAGAAATCTGAAGTTCAAAGAAATTAAATACCTAACCAAGAATGGAAAACAACGAGTTAGGATTTGAGTAAAGAAAACTAAAGGAAACTAAAGAAACATACAGAAATGAACTTAAGATTAGGAATACCTTGGATGTACTAGAACCGAACTATTTCTCGATATAGAAAAACACACTATTTATCTTACTTCCCAAGTGTTTATAAAGCTTAAAATGATAAAGCGTATATCCCAACCCAAGTGTTTATCACTCTATAGTAACCCTAGCAGCTTGAAGGTTCTAAACACAGCTTGAAGAATCAGAGAAATGGCTGGGTACTAGGTCCTATTTCTAGAGTTCATGGAGTGAACTATCTCCTTTTAGCTTGAATAAAAATAATGAGTATTAATTAAGAAATATTTGAATATTCGTTCAACAGGTGTTGAAGACTCGGTCAAAACGTTCAGAGGATAGTCAAGAGGTTAAGGAATGAAACAAGCTCTATTTCAAAAACGTTTGAAAATATGACCCTAGGGCCGATATATCGCCCATTGTAGGTGATATATCCCCTAAGCTTATGACCTGAGTTCTCGTCGTTTCGTTTGTACGAAGTTCACATGTTTTTTGCATTCCATGTGTGGCGATACATCGACATACGTGAATATATTACACACGTAATTGCACATTTTCAGCATAATTGAATTGATTAATTAGGTTTGACTGAGTAATACGAGATTCCAGCAAGTTCTGGAAGGGTCTAGAGCTTCTAGAAACTTCTATTTTTGAATTATCCACTTAAAAATGCTTAATTCCTCAAATAAACAAGATTGTGACAAATTTCATGCTCTTAATGGTCTTGGAAGGTTCTATAGTTTTTAGAACTTTCTTTTAATTAAACTATAGTTAAATCCTTAAATAAACCTGCACACAACAGGTGTCATGATCTTATTAATTCTATCTAAACCTTATAGTATAATAAATAACATATTTATAATCAGCTATATTAATCAAACCTTATGTTATAATTATTATTCTTAAACTATAAGTTAAACTTATAAAATCTATAAATGTTGCTACGAGTGTTCAACTAAGTCCCGGCTTGAACCAAAATCCACAGTAATAAACATACTATAACTACTACTAGCTATTACTACTACTCTTACTACTATCTAACTAGCTAAGTAAAATTCTGGGACTCTACACGTGGCCTCCTATCTGAACCAGGAGGAGCAAAAGAATCTGGGGCCTTTCTCTTCTTCTCACCGGGCCCACTACCCCGGCTAGAACCAATGAAAGGAGGCACCGTCCTCCGAGCATCGCGCCTTGCGGCACCCTCTCTCCATATCAGATCTTTGGATAAGAGGTAATCCTCAGATCTAATGTTATCTTTACATCATGGACTATCAAGACGTTCAATCCCAATACAAACTGATCCCTCCCTGTCATATTAGTAGGCACCAAGTCCGATGCGAACTTCGCCAACCGGTCATACTTCAGTGCATATTGTGTAACCGTCATTCGGTTCTGAGACAGGTTAATATACTCATCCACCTTTGTATCTCGGATTGTGACACAATATTGTTTCTCATTGAAGACATCTCTAAATTCTTGCCAAGTCATAATTGTCACATACCTCCTCTGGGACACAAAATCCCACCAGATATGGGCATCTTCTCTCAACATATAACTAGCACAAGCCACCCTCTCGCTCCCCTCCACCCTCATAAAATCTAGGATGGAAGAAGTCATATTCATCCACTGCTCTACCCGTAGTGGGTCTAGACCACACTCAAAGGTGGGAGGGTGTTGCTTCCTAAACCTCTCATAACATGGCTCCCACCTGTTCTCCATCATAGGCTGGGCTGGCACTGGTTCCATAGCCTATGGAATCTGTAACCCAATACCCCGAGGAGGGGCCTGCTTCCTCAATTCTTGGAGCTCCTCTTCCGTTCGTTGAAGTCTTAATTCCATTTCAACAAACAACTATTGCCAGTCCTATGGGGCAGGAGGAGCATCTTGACCCAAGTCGTCATCTTCGGCCACATTGTCGTGTAGTCTAAAAGATCGTCGGGGCATAACTTCAAAATGCCTTCTTGTTGGTATTATGATCAAATCAAAGGTACGTAGTGGTATATATGGATCCATTTTAATAAATATTAATACCAGCCAGGATCATATACATATATAATTATTAAATCACATACAAAAAGATCAGAGATTACATCTCGTAGCCTATCAAGTATCCTTAAGCCTTTTTGTATAAATCAGCGAACTTCCTATGTAGTGTTTTGAGAACTCACACCCTGATCTTCCAAACCAATCATCAACACACACAAGGACATGTGTGGGCACAAAGGATTCAAAATGTTGATTTATGTGACTCCCTAGATGTACTCAACACATGAGATCTAGAGAGTTTTGACAGAGAGAAGATTTATAATAGTTTTTGGGTTTATAGAAAATTATCGCTTTACAGAGAAAGTCTGATTATCCATTATTTTCTGAATATTACTTATATCAGATTTATAAAGATATTTAATTTAATTAAAATATAATTCAAATTAAAACTGATTATACATTTTCATTTAATTATCTATTTAAATCATATTGAAAAAGAATAATTAAATAACTGATTAAACAAATTTATTTGAAATTCAAAATTCAAATCCAACGGGTAAAAACCCTAACGCTAGGCGCCACACACTATATTGTACAATGTTTGTCGCCCAGCCCAATTTGGGTTGCCCTAATTTTCTCATTTATTTATTTAATCAACTTTTAAGATACGATATTTATTCCATCATAAATATCAGTTAATTCAAAATTAACTTTATCTTAAAATATCAGTTTTAAAATAAATAAATATCATATTATAAATAAGATATTTATTATTTTCTCTCTTTATATAAATCCAAACAATATTAATAATAATTTTACAATATATTTTTTCAAAATAAAAAATATATATAGTTAAATAATTAATTAATTCACAATTAATCAATTACCCATAATTATCAAATATTTATTTCCTTGCCCTGAAAAATTAATTCATTTGTAATTTAGTCATTTCTCTTAACAAATCTTTCTTTTGACATTCTTACCCTTGACAGTGGAGGACAGAGGTGATCTGGGACCATGGACCTATATTACAAAGCTCCAATAAAATAGATTGTTAATTAAACTCCTTAATCTAATAATCTTATTTATTAATTTCATGATTACTCCACTGCAAACATGGAATTGCACTCTAAGTATTTATAGAATTATATTTACAGAGTTTTCTCTAGTAGTCCATTGATATAATCAATATATGTGGTTTTGTCTTCCATTTATTGGTTCGTTAATTAGAGCTGGTCAAAATTATCATTTTACCCTTGTAATTACCTCTTGATCCTTAAGTACAATTAATTCACTAGCAAAATAATTAATCTATAATCTAATTATAGATTTAAGCTCAATAACTATTCAGTTTCAGAATCAACCCTTAAGGGAGGCAATATTCGATCTGTCAGGAAAGCATGGATTCCAATATTGTAATTCATGTTCCCAGCCATCCATGATTTTTGATCTCCAAAACAAAGGTCGTTAGTCTCATTATTCTTAGAGACCTTAACGAGTGAATCCAAAGATCCAATAAACATAAGCAAGAGTTCATGAATACTCAGGATTTATACTGATCAACAAATGATCATCTATTATGACAAGAATTAAATCTTTACGTCAAGCAGCAAGTTTATATAGATAATTAATTCTCATTGGTCCTGTCATACATAATCTCTATTATATACATCACATTTACTAAGATGTCTATCCACATCAGTAATAAGATTCTAGATTACTTGCATCTCATATGCTTAGCTAACCGTACTAGTAACCATTCATTAAAGATTCCTTACTTTAATATATTACTCACTATTTTGTTCATTATATATGATCTTAATTCTCTCGTACTAATACAAGATCATATTATCATGAATGAATAGGGAATTTTCTTGATATTATTATATAATTAATTCAAACAATAATTATATCATTCAAATATAATAAAATTGTACTTTTATTTAAAACTAATAAAATGTCTTTACATGCTTTTAGGGAATTAATCCTAACAATCTCCCACTTGACTTTAAAGCAAGTGAGGCATCTCCCTTAATCCCATATTGCACACGTGACCCACGAATGACTTTACAAGAAGTGTCTTGGTTAACGGTTCGGTGATGTTCAGTTCAGTCACAATCTTCATAATAGTCACATCACCTCGATGTATAATCTCTCTTACCAGATGGTATTTCCTTTCTACATGCTTCCCTTTCTTATGGCTTGTAGGTTCTTTGAAATTAGCTACTGCTCCATTGTTGTCACAGTACATGATTAGTGGCTTATCCATATCTGGAACAACTTCTAGATCAGTGTAGAACTTCCTCAACCAATCTGGTTCCTTAGCTGCTTCACAAGCCTCTATGTATTCGACTTCCATGGTTATATAAGCTATGCTGGATTGATTAATGCTTCTCCAGACCACAGCTCCTCCACCAAGAGTGAACAGTGACCCAGATGTCGATTTTCGATTGTCCTTGTTTGAGTGGAAATCAAAATGACTGTATCTAGTAGGGTTTAGCTCACCCCCTTAATATACCAGCATATAGTCTCTCGTTCTCCTAAGATACTTGAGAATGTGCTTTATTGCAATCTAGTGTTCCAAACTAGGATTTGATAGATAACGACTTACAATCCCAACTGCATAACATATGTCGGGCCTAGTACACAACATAGCATACATCAGACTCCCAATTGTTGAAGCATAGGGATATTTCTCATATCCTCTTCCTTTTGAGGTGTCTTGGGACATTGTTCCTTGGGGAGAGAAATTCCATGTCTGGTCGGTAATTGACCTTTCTTGGAATTCTCCATAGAGAATCTTTCAAGCACCTTATCTGTAAAATTTTCCTGAGAAAATGCCAAGAGCTTGTTCTTCCTATCCCTTAGGATTTGGATTCCCAGAACGTAGCTCGCCTTGCCCAAATCTTTCATTTGGAACTTTTCAGCTAACCTTTTCTTTATGTATGATAATGTCTCTACATTGTTCCCAATGAGCAAAATGTCATCAACGTAAAGAACTAAAAAACAACCAGTTTTCCTTTGATGTATTTATACACACATGCTTCGTCGACATTTTTTTCGAAGCCATATATTTTAATAGTTTCATCAAAAGTGATATTCCAAGATCTAGACGCTTGTTTTAATCCATAAGTGGATTTCAACAACTTGCACACCTTTTGAACTTCCCCTTTCTTTATGAACCCTTCTTGTTGTACCATATAGACACTTTCATCAAGATAGCCATTCAAAAATGTTGTCTTGACGTCCATTTGCCATATCTCATAATCATTGGCAGTCGCTATGGATAAGAGGATATAAATGGATTTCAGAATGGCCAGAGGAGAAATTTTTTCTTCATTATCAACACCTTCTCTCTAAGTGTAACCTTTGGCTACAAGCCTCGCTTTGAAAGTCTCTTCTTTCCCATCTACATATCTTTTCTTCTTGTATATCCACTTACACCCTATGGGTCTGACATCTTAAGGTTGATCCACAAGTTCACAGACAGAATGGGAATACATCGATTCCATTTCTTAGTTCATGGCTTCTTGCCATTTCTCCTTTTCAGGATCATCCATTGCCTCTTTAAAGGTTAATGGATCGTCCTTGTCTGTATCAGAAACAAGGACATGTGCCTCATGTTCGTAGCGAACAGGTTGTCTCACCATCCTCCCACTACGACGTTGCACCGAGGTTTCTTCACCTAGATTCATGGTTTCCTCGGTTTGTCGTTTATCATTTAATGATGAAGATGATTGTGATGGAATCTTATTAGCTATGAGTTCCTCCACTACTACCTTGTTCCGAGGTTTATAGTTATTCATATAGTCATGTTCAAGGGAGGTCGCATTTGTTGAAATAAATACCTTTTGATCTTTGGGACTATAGAAATAATTACCTCTTGTTTCTGGAGCGTAGCCAACAAAATTGCACACTTTTGACCATGATTCATGTTTCCTTGATTTAGGTCTAAGAACATGAGCCGAACAACCCTAAATGCTTAAATGGTGCAAACTAGGTTTGTTTCCATTCCACAGTTCCAGTGGCGTTTTTCTAATGGTCTTAGATGGGACTACCTTAAAAATGTACGTTGTTGTTTGAAGTCCATATCCCCAGAATGAGACAAGAAGTGAAGAGTAGCTTAACATAAATCGACCATGTCCAACAAGGTCCTGTTTCTTCTTTTAGAAACACCATTTTTTTTGTGGTGTTCCTGGTGCTGTGCGTTGGGATAGAATACCGTGCTCCTGCAAGAAATCTTTCAATTCTAAATCCAAATATTCTCAACCTCGATCATATCAAAGTGTATTTAGAGTCTTACCTAACTGCTTCTCAGCTTCAACTTTTAATTCTTGAAACTTACCAAAGGTTTCCGATTTCCTAAGCATTCGGTAAGTATGACCATATCTTGAGTAATCATCAATAAAAGTGACGAAATACTCATACCCACCTCTTTCTTGTACATTGATTGGACCACAGACATCGCTATGTATCCATTGCCTTTCGCTAAGAAAGGATGTTTGGTCATTTTACCTTCTAGACAAGATTCACAAACCTAAAGAGTTCTAACTCTTAGTTCTCTCAAAGGTCCATCTTTTGTTAACCGGTGTTATACCCAAAAATTGGAGATCAATGACGTGCCAATAAAGGTGAAAAATGGTAGTACATGGTCCATAAAAGACACATTAAATAGTCAATAAATACATTGACTCCTCAGAGTTGTGATAAAGTGACCCGGTAGACTGACGAAGAATTTGGACTGCTTGAAAGATGTCATAACCAAGCTAAGTGCACCTTGGTCCGAGGAAAGCTAAGGAAAGTGCATCCTAGGAGGCTAAGGAGAATGCATCCTAGGAGAGCTAAGGAGAGTGCATCCTAGGAGGCTAAGGAGAATGCATCCTAGGAGGCTAAGGAGAATGCATCCTAGGAGAGTTAAGGAGAGTGCATCCTAGGAGGCTAAGGAGAATGCATCCTAGGAGGCTAAGGAGAATGCATCCTAGGAGAGCTAAGGAGAGTGCATCCTAGGAGGCTAAGGAGAATGCATCCTAGGAGGCTAAGGAGAATGCATCCTAGGAGAGCTAAGGAGAGTGCATCCTAGGAGGCTAAGGAGAATGCATCCTAGGAGGCTAAGGAGAATGCATCCTAAGAGAGCTAAGGAGAATGCATCCTAGGAGGCTAAGGAGAATGCATCCTAGGAGAGCTAAGGAGAGTGCATCCTAGGAGGCTAAGGAGAATGCATCCTAGGAGAGCTAAGGAGAGTGCATCCGAGGAGAACTCAAGAGAGTGGTCCTAGGAGACCCCAAGAGGGTGGTCCTAGGAGACCCCAAGGATTTGGTCTGAGGAGAAACATGGCATGCTAGAGGAGAGTGCCATGTTAGAGGAGAGAAGTGCATGTCCTACCACCATGCATGTCCTACCACCATGCACGTCCGACCAACAAATGTTTGTCCTACCACCATGCACATGTTCGACCAGCACTTGCATGGGTGGTCAGTAGGAGGTGGATCAACTAGCTAGAGGAGACTAAGTCAAGATTCCCAGAAACAACTTCAACAAGATATGCGGGAATCTCTCATTCTTCCCACAAATGGGGGGTTTGTTACATTTTGAATTTTGAATGTTTCTTTGTAATTTAAATGTAATAAATATAATAAAATATCCCGGTTCTAGAGGATACCGTATGTATGACCCTAAGCCTATAAATAGAGGGCTTATGGGATTAGAGAGGGCTTCTTCTACTTCTTCTTTCTAGAGAGAGAAAATTTGGGTCTGAGTATTCTAGAGAGAGAAACTTGGGTCTGAGTATTTTAGAGAGAGAAAGTGCTGGCATTTGAGAGAATTCTTGTATTTTTGGCAATCTGTACTGAAGAAACTCAGTTGGCTCAGTCCATCTAATCTTGAGTACGGATCTATAAATCACAACTCTAAGTGGATTAGGCTATTACCGATAATCGGGGCTGAACCACTATAAAATCTCTTGTGTAATTTACTTTTTGTTCATAAACTGTCTGTGTCGTTTTATTTCTCTTGAAGGATATATTGTTTTTGACATTCTCACGTCGTTGGCTAAAAACACAGTCAACATTTTGGTGCTTTCATTGAGAGCCTGAAGAGAAGAACAGACGGTCCCTGAAGCAAGATGGCGCCTAAGAACACCAATACAGTCTCCAAGAAGACAGGCTCCTCTAAAGAGCCTGCTAGATCTGAAGATCCTAGCCCACAATATCATGAGAATGAGCCTAGAGTCATGCTCGAGGACGTGACTCCAGGAGTTGAAGAGCTCCAAGAGGCCATGGGGGCCTTTCAGGAGGAGATGACACGATTCCACGCTAGGCAAGAGGCGTTTGCTGAAGTGATGGCCAGGCAGAGAACTGCGTTAGAGCAGCAAAGACGCGATATGGAGGCTAGGAGCGAGGGGCTCAGAAAACAACAGGAGGAGGTCGACCGGAGACATCGTGAAGCAGCACTAGCTTTAGAGGTAGCTACACAGTTGGCCCAAGCCAATGCCCAAGCTACAGCATGAGGAGGACCCCCTCCAGGAGCAAGGACCACAAAGCTGGTGGTAAGAACAATGATAGACCAAGGAGGGGTTGTAATAACCCACCTGGTGAGGAAGAGGGAGTTCGATCGCACACTGCCTCAACACAAAGGGAGCACTCTAGGACCCCCTCCAGGAGCCACCGTTCAGAAACTTCAAGATCTGGAAGTCACCGATCGGGTAGTAAGAAGACTCCACCTGGGCAGGAGCAAAATAAAGCTCCTAGAGAGAAGAGGACCTCATAGTTCAAAGATGGGCATGGTCGTGATGAGGCTGATAGTCATCCCACCGACCAGTCAAAGGAAAAGGAGGGCCACAACCCACAAGGAGGAGAAAACTGCCCAGAGCGTGCCAAGAAGCCTCCACTGCACCCCGACCAGCAGCGTAGCAGGAGAGAGGAAGTCCCGCGTAGTAAGCCCTCTGGGAAATCAAAGGATCTAAGGAATGTTATCACCGACAAGAGGAGGACCGTCCCGGTCGAAGGGAAAAATCTGGACCGCCCTACCAGTCAAGTAGAAATACTTGACGGTGGCGCGCCAGATGGTAATGCCCGACTAGGCGGTCAAAACCTTGGAACCTCATCAGTTGCACCAGCCATCCAAGCCCAGCTTGACATGCTAGCAGCTGCAGTGCAAGGTTTGTCGAAACGACCTTCCGAGATATATGCGATCGACTACCGGAGTGGTAGCCCATTTTGTGCTCGAATAAGAGCAGCCCAACCACCAGCAAAGTACAAAGAACCTATACTACCAATTTATACAGAAAAGGCAGACCCGATAAGACATGTTGGGAAGTTTGAGGACCAGATGGAACTGCTCGGAGTGAGTGATGACTATCGGTGTAGAGTCTTCCCCACCACCTTGATGGACACTGCCCAGGAGTGGTATTGGAAGTTTAATCCAAACTCCATTACCTCTTGGGAGGCATTCAGGAAGGAGTTTTGTAGACAATTTAGCACTGCCCGGACTCCGCCAGTTTACGCCAATGACTTGGCAGATATCAAACAAGGAAAAGATGAGTCTCTAAAGAACTATATACAGAGATTCATGAGAGAAGCCAATAGAGCAACTGCTGTAGGAGACGAGGGGAAGATGGTTGCCATATCTGCTGGGATAATTTATCGGAGTCCTCTATGGGACAACATCCATCGCCATCCAATTTCAACACTTCAACAATTTCTTGACCGGGCGGAAAAATATATGAATTTGGATGATGCAATAGAGAAAGGAGAGAATGGCATAAACAACCCAGGCAGACCGACTGACTCTCCTAGTGATGGTGGAAAGAAATGTGGAAATAATGGGTCTGACCACCATGAGGAAAAGAAAGCAAAGTTGAGTTCAAGTGAAAAGCCAACCAAGTATGAGCCTCAATTCACTAACTACACCACTCTCTCAACCAGCCGAGCAGAGATATATCTTGCTAGTCAAGAAGAGGTTCCCTACAAGAAGCCTCCACCCATCAGGAGAGAGATGAGGAAGAGAGACATGAACAAGTTTTGTCGCTTCCATGAAGATTATGGTCACGACACGAATGAATGCAACCACCTCAAGGACGAGATAGAATTTCTTCTCCGGTCGGGCAAGTTGAGGAAGTACCGGGCGGAGACACCCCAAGGAGAAGGAGGTAGCAGCAACTCTGGTCTCAA
Source organism: Humulus lupulus (assembly GCF_963169125.1). NCBI lineage: Eukaryota > Viridiplantae > Streptophyta > Magnoliopsida > Rosales > Cannabaceae > Humulus > Humulus lupulus. Next base: position 100,494,885 of record NC_084798.1, on the reverse strand, counting down.
GCGACAAAGATCTCCACCCTTGCAGCCTGGACCTGTGGACTTCACCTTAGACACTATATGTGGAGGTCCACACTTGGTTGAGGAGAGCAACTAAGCAAAGGAGAAGTATGCTGAGGAGGAGTGCTAGGAGCAGGAATCACTGGAGTGGCGTGCACATGGAGCACCGAAGGATATATTATTTTTAAATACCGCTTTCAGAGTGGTAGCATGATTTCGAGGTTTTAGACTTGTTATTTAAGTTTGGTGTATGAGCTGGTTATTTGCTAACCAGTCATTTTATTTTTGAACAATTTTGGTTGTTTAAGACTCGTTATTAAACATGTATTGTCCTTTTTAATTTATGAGTAATAAAAGAGACTACGCGCAACGTGGTCGATTCTTGCTACAAATATGCATGTGTGTTAGTTATCCGAGCAGTGTTCAACTGGTCGGTAAAATCAGGCAGTGTTCAACTGGTCGATATGTTCAAGCAGTGTTCAACTGCTAGAGTATTTTCCATATATTCTATGTGTTTCACGAGTAATTAACTGCTCGAACAGATTCTGTCAAGTAGCAAGTGACTGAGGATCTTTCAACCCTCAATCACCTGGGGGGCACATGGGGTATACTGGTATATAACTTACACAGGCAATAAGAGCACGAGTTAATATATCTGTTTTTAGGCTGACTTGTAAATTTTCGAAGTCCAAAATGGCCATTAAGCTAACTTGTTTGACAAAGCTTAAGTAACTTGGAATTTTTTTTAAATTTCAAGTTAGGAGCAGATATTCGTGTGACCATAAACATCATGCTCATAAATTGATAGAGCAATAAGAGTGTGAGAAAGTATACTTAGCATGGACTTATGAAATGTCTAGAATTTCTAAGTTAGAAAACTAAGTACTCATGCAAAAATATAAGGCATACACCAGAGTGAATTTACTCTTCACAAAAAACTTATAACTTTTTAAGTCTAGAGGAGACTTAGAATGTTTTAAGTTAATAAAGAGAAGTAAAGTATAAATGCCAACAGCTACAAGTTTAGCTCATCAGGTGCAAAGTTTTCTTGCTTAGGAGAGCAGATACAACTTCCCTGGTAGGCTAAGCATGTATCATCGATCAACATTCCCTGGAGTGAATCAAACAAATGCATGCAAAATAAATGATACATAGTGAAAAGTTGTCTTTGAGAGGAGAAGTCAAGTTTTCACCAAGATTGATTGAGAGAAATCAATCTCTCAAAATAATTTTGGGAGGTTCGAACAAGGTGCTTTGATGGTTTTTCCTAAAAGTACCTAAGAGTGCCCAAGCAAATACATAAAAAATGTGGTGTCGATCATACACCTTGTGATGGCCGATCGGATGCATGTTGATCCGAGGAGCATCTCGCCTATGTCCAAGGATCTAGGCCCAGAAATTGTGCCTAAGGTGCTACATCCGACCAAGAGAAGCCCCATGTGGTGTGGCTCGGGCCATGTCCGAGGAGAAGCCAAGTCATTGGCTTGGACCTTGGTTCAAGGAAAGGTCATGAAAGCTCCGATCGGACCATGTCCGAGGATAAGCCAAGTCATTGGCTTGGACCTTGCTTCGAGGAAAGGTCATGAAAGCTCCGATCGGACTATGTCCGAGGAGAGCCATGCATGTGTGCCAAGGGATTGGCTCAGACCTCAGCTTGAGGAGCCCCTAGATGGTTGGCTCGGACAAGTCCGAGGAGAAGACCATGCATGTGTGCCAAATTTTTGGCTCGGACATGTCCGAGGTGAGCTTCCAAAATGGTTGGCTCGGACCAAGTCCGAGGAGAGGTCCCATGCATGCCCAAAAGATGGACTTAGATTTTGGCCGAGGTCACACACGGTCCGATCGGACATTCAACAACCTGTCTCTATACCATGATGATTTTGCAACATATACAAAGGGAGCTTATGTTTTCATTATATCAAGAATTATAATTTGAAAAAATCACAAGAAAAAGTTCTGTCGTGGGAGTATACGTGAAAGTTATCAACCGGATAGGAGCTTTTGAATGATCTCAAGAATATTTTGCTAGAAGAAAAGTTTATCATACGAGGGAAATCATATAATAAACTTGGGGGGCAAATGTTATACCCAAACATTGGAGATCAATGACGTGGCAATAAAGGTGACAAACGGCAGTACATGGTCCGTAAAAGACACATTAAATAGTCAATAAATACATTGACTCCTCAGAGTTGTGATAAAGTGACCCGGTAGACTGACGAAGAATTTGGACTGCTTGAAAGATGTCATAACCAAGCCAAGTGCACCTTGGTCTGAGGAAAGCTAAGGAAAGTGCATCCTAGGAGGCTAAGGAAAATGCATCCTAGGAGAGCTAAGGAGAGTGCATCCTAGGAGGCTAAGGAGAATGCATCCTAGGAGAGCTAAGGAGAGTGCATACGAGGAGAACTCAAGAGAGTAGTCCTAGGAGACCCCAAGAGGGTGGTCCTAGGAGACCCCAAGGATTTGGTCCGAGGAGAAACATGGCATGCTAGAGGAGAGTGCCATGTTAGAGGAGAGAAGTGCATGTCCTACCACCATGCACGTCCGACCAACAAATGTTTGTCCTACCACCATGCACATGTTCGACCAGCACTTGCATGGGTGGTCAGTAGGAGGTGGATCAACTAGCTAGAGGAGACTAAGTCAAGATTTCCAGAAACAACTTCAACAAGATATGCGGGAATCTCTCATTCTTCCCACAAATGGGGGGTTTGTTACATTTTGAGTTTTGAATGTTTCTTTGTAATTTAAATGTAATAAATATAATAAAATATTCCGGTTCTAGAGGATACCGTATGTATGACCCTAAGCCTATAAATAGAGGGCTTATGGGATTAGAGAGGGCTTCTTCTACTTCTTCTTTCTAGAGAGAGAAAATTTGGGTCTGAGTATTCTAGAGAGAGAAACTTGGGTCTGAGTATTTTAGAGAGAGAAAGTGCTGGCATTTGAGAGAATTCTTGTATTTTTGGCAATCTGTACTGAAGAAACTCAGTTGGCTCAGTCCATATGATCTTGAGTACGGATCTATAAATCACAACTCTAAGTGGATTAGGCTATTACCGATAATCGGGGCTGAACCACTATAAAATCTCTTGTGTAATTTACTTTTTGTTCATAAACTGTCTGTGTCGTTTTATTTCTCTTGAAGGCTATATTGTTTTTGACGTTCTCACGTCGTTGGCTAAAAACACAGTCTACAACCGGTTTATCCTATGTAGACCTATATGACCAAGTGTAAGATGCCAAAGATATGTGTCATCCTCGTTTGAGACTTTTTGTCTTTTGTTACCTTGCGGTTTTGCTACTTTAAATAATTATGAATTATTGAGTGTTTGTTCATTTAAATGAAATCGATAAAGTCCAATTATTTTAATTGCATGTCTAAAGAAAAAATTAATAATAATGAAATTATAAATAAAATATTATAAAGTTATTACATGCAATAAAATTACAAATTAACTAAAAAAATGAACTAAACATCGTTCAAACAACAATAAAGTATTTCTTTTAATAAAACTAAAGAATTTTAAATAAAAGGACTTTCTTTAATGCTTTCTTGAACTAGATGTTTTTCCTCTTTTCCTCTTCAACTTTTTGTCTCCATCTGCAAGTTCCTCTTGATCGCTCAAGTGTCTGTAAAGAAGAACAAATAACAAAAAATATGATTAGTGGTTTCTAAATCAATGATTTAGAACTTTATGTATCATATTCCACTATTAAGACTAAGGTAAAGGTAAATCATATCTACCTTTTTCGTGATAGTGGTCTTGTCTATAAATCCTCAAAGACAGCATCCCACAAATCATGAGCATATTCAATGTGTTGAATTTTTTCCTTAGTTTTTCTTCCATGGTACTAAGACAGTAAAATCTTACCATGTGATTTGATCTCATCCAATCAACATATTTCTCATGCTCCTCTTTGTTTTCTTCCCATAGTGGTACAGGAGGAGGCCTCTTATCATTATTGATATGTTTAAGATTTTTGGCCAAAAAAATGAACAAAGTTGAATTTGCCCATCCATCTTTATCCTCTTCACTCATTTTTACTTTCTTATATGATCATTAATCTTTTTATGCATTACTGGGCACATTATAGGAAAGTAATTGGGTGGCAACATTTTATGATTGAAAATAAAACACAATAATATTATCATTTAAAAAAATATCAATGTTTTGGAAAGTAAACATGATGCATGAATACAACAATTAAAACACATTAATTAACATTTACTTTTCCACGATAAAACTAACCAACAAATAAAGTGCCTCCTTAGGTTCGGTCAAGTCAGATAGCTTATAAGACAATCTTATCTTTATAATTTAGAACATAAAATAACTCTTTATTTTCTCTTTTAAATATAAAGTACCGCTGGTTATGTCAAGATGTAATTATAACCCCCAAAAGCTTAATAACGTCTTTGTAAGTGTAACCCATTATTTCAGATTTCATGACTTAACTTAGAGAGTGCCGCCTTAGGGTTGGTCAAGCCTAAAATACGTCACTTCCTCTTATCTTCGTAAGAAGCCTACCTTGGTATTTATATGTGTAGAAAACTTCCTTAGGGGGACAAAAACAAAGCTGCCTCTAGGCCTTGTTCATATCTCACAGTGTTGTACTAATAATGGAGACCATAGGTGACATTGAGATTTTCACCTTCTCTCACTTACTATTTTAGATTAAATGTGTTTTATAAAACTAATCAATTAATTCAAAATTAATTACTAGTTTGTTAATAACCCTATGAATGTAATTAATTACAAAAAGCATAATTATATAAGAGTCTATGTTCTATAATTAATGTGATATAAATAATTACCCATTACGTTCATCTAACTTTACTAAAACGCTTGTTACAAAAAGTTGGTTATCTTAAAGGCCTATGAAAAACTATTGTCTTTATTATGGTGTGAGTTACCAAGTTTTAACTAATTTACTACTTCGTAGTTTACATGCAATTGATTTCACCAAAAATAATACATATAAACAAGTAGGACAATCCTAGATTATCATGTTTCTAAAAGATGCATAATTAATGAGAAACTGCATGGGGGTTCATGAATGGCATGTAATTGACTAATGCATGATCATGTTATCAATCAAACATCAATGAACATTTATTTAAATAAATACAATAAATAAATAATGATGAACTGAGAACTAATGGGTATTTCGAAGATTTACATCCCTTTGAAAAAATTAGAAATAAAATTGCAATCTAAGCCTATGTAGCTTTCAAGACTCTCCAAGAATGCTCCTCCTCTCCTTCAGGCTTTCTTGCTAATCTTTAGGAACTTTTTTTTGCCCAACGTATTAGTTAGAAACAAATTTTGTAATTAATTTATTTAATTAAAACTAACTTTTAATTAAATAATCATTTTTGTCTTCTTTTTAATTTAGTTGAATTTAAATAATTAAAGGATCAAATTCAAATAATTATTTCAACATAAGACATTAAAATATCTTAACCAACTAAAATATACTTTATTTTCAAATAAAATAAAATAAGATAAGTAAACTTTTAAATTCAAATAATTTAAAAATTAATTAAATAAAAGATATTTTATAACAACTTAGGAATTAGGGTTTTGGGCACCAAAATGGTGCCCTAGGGTGAGCGGCACAAGGAGCCAAGGGCTTGGGGTGGGTGGCTGGGTGTGCAATGGCTTGGCTAGGGGCCTGGCGCACCCGGAGGTAGGTGGGTGCGGGCGTGCATGGCCGTTGGGTGCATGCTGGGAGCCACAGGGCTGGACGCTGGGAGCCGCGGGGCTGGGGTGCGTCTAGCGCGCGCCGCAGTAGGAGGAGGCTCGGGTCTAGCCGTGCACGAGGGTGAGTAGGGGCTCGGGCCATGTTCGTTTTAGGTGCATGGCTCGAGTTCCTCTTGTTTTTCTTTGTGTACATGTTTTTCAATTTAAAATTCAAGAAATCAAATTAAAAAAAAAATCCTATGCCCTTTATGCAGTAAACAAGATCTAGAAAATCAATAAAATGCCTAGCCCAATAGCACCATATAATTAGCGATCCATCATTCAACCATACATTCAAAAAACATATCCATCCATTCAATATACATATCAACATACATATAACAAATGCAAGAAACACACACAATATTTAATATATGTTTATGTGTAAACTGCTCTGGTACCAATTGTTGGTATTAAATGATCAAATCAAAGGTACGCAGTAGAATATATGGATCCATTTTAATAAATATTAATGCTAGCAAGGATCATATACTTATATAAATATTAAATCACATACAAATAGATTAGAGATTCCATCTTGTAGCCTATCAAGTGTCCTTGAGTCTTTTTGTATAAATCAATGATCTTTCTATCTAGTGTTCTGAGATCTCACACCATGATCATTCAGACCAATCCTCAAACACACAATGAAGTGTGTGGGCACAGAGGATTCAAAAGGTTGCCCATAACTTAACTCTTCTCCTTTTAATACTACCAAGGGCGAATCTATCATTTGTCACATTCTCGCTAATTCCTCGAGTAGTCCTATAAATTCGCATTTAATCCCCGACATACTTAAATAACCACTAAATTACTTCCCGCTACCCGGTAAATCCCAAATACGTACTATATCCCCAAAATACTTCTAGGCTCACCCCGAGTTGCGTATTCGACCTCGTTGTGACTATTTCGTTATTCCGCTTCCTAGGACCATCTCAGACCACACGTCGCAAATAAATCTCCACAATCTTGTGATCTCAAGCAAAATACACATATAATTCACATTTATGCCCTTAACGGGCCAAAATTACAAATATGCTCCTATTAACCAAAATGGGCCCACATGCATATTTAATTCACCTAAACATGCATTTCTAATCACATGATCATTTAATCCATGTAATAACATAATAAATCAGCTATTTCCCTCTCGGCACACTAATCAGTTATTTGGGCTAGGTGACTTTGGTTGACCTAGGATTATTATGAGGACCATTTTTTTCCTTGATGTTATCTCCCCTTAGGTTGGGACCCTTATAGGGAGATGGTACTTGTGAAGCCTTGCAAGCACCAATTTTGAAGGCCCTTTTATAGATGGTGAGGGAGTTTTTTGCAAAGACCTCCTCTAGGGCCCTTTCTCCCCGGGTTAGGTGACTTGGTCGATCTATACATAGGGATATCTTTCGGCTCCCCTTTTTTCTTCTACAAAGTGGTCCCTTTGTAGGGTGGATGTGTTTGTGAGGAAGTCACTTTTGGGGGACCTTTTGACTTTCTTATACTCTATAAGGGTAGCTAGTCCTTATAGATTCAAATGTTGTCTTATAATGTTAACCACTCATATATATATATATACAAAAATAAATATATTTGTTATCCCTAGATTTCAGCTTGATGACGTGGCAATCAGAAGTGACAAGCGGCAGTTCATGGTCATAGTAATGACCCAACTAATTCTAAGACTTTGGACCATTAAAACTAATATACATAGACACTATTTTCAAGAAAACATACATAAGAAATATTCACAACTTTATTAAAAACTCTAAAGTAAAAGTTGAAATACATAAATGCGGGGTATGGGATCCCATTGTTTTAAAAAAATAAAACATAACTTTAAACTTAAATGAAATTGTTTACAAAAATTAATGCGTAAAATACATAAAAACATAATAAAAAGACTAAAAATAACTTCGTCCTCGAATCGTTCACGTAGTCCATCGAATCCATTCTTCTTCAATACACAAGCGAAGCTACCACGAATCCTTCTGCCGCCATATCTATTTTCCTACATACATAAATAAAGGAATGAGCCTAATTCCTAGCAAGGAAAATCTACTAATATCATAAAACATATACATAAACAATACCATGAACATATACTATAAACATATGTCATATACTACAATGGCCATTATACTACTTGGGGCTTGTTAACTAAACAAGGCATATGCCCAATAGATTGGTGGGGCTTGCTAGCCTAGCAAGTCATATGCCCATAATTTACTAGGGCTTGTTAGCTATACAAGTCATATGCCCAAGGTCTATAAACACACTATACATAATATATACATAACATAACATAAGATAACATAACATATCATATAAACATATATAATTCAATCCTATTTTCCTTACCAAAACTGGGATATGATAATAAGGACGGGATTTGGAACACTCCTAAAATCAACAAGAAGAATGTGAGTATTTCTAAAGAAAGAGATGACAAAGAAATGAACTAAACCACTAAAATGGAGACTTAACAAAAAGAAACCTTAAGTTCAAAGGACTTAAATACCTAACTAAGAATTGAAAACAATGAGTTAGGATCTGAATGGAAACTAAAGAAAACTAAAGAAACATACAAAAATGAACTTAAGATTAGGAATACCTTTGGATGTACTAGAACCAAACTATACCTCGATATAGAAAAACACACTATTTATCTTACTTCACAAGTGTTTATAAAGCTTAAAATGACAAAGCTTATATCCCAACCCAAGTGTTTATCACTCTATAGTAACCCTAGCAGCTTGAAGGCTATGAATACAACTTGAAGAATGAGAGAAATGGCTGGGTACTAGGTCCTTTTATAGAGTTCAAGGAATGAAAATATCTTCTTTTAGCTTTAATAAAACAATGAATGTAAATTGAAAAATATATGAATATTCGTTCAACAGAGGCTTAAGACTCAGTCAAAACGTTCAGAGGCTGGTCAAGAGGTTAAGGAATGAATTGAGCTTGGTTTCAAAATCGTTTGAAAACATAACCCTAGGGCTGATATATCGCACATTATAGGCAACTTATCGCCTGGGCTTATGCCCCGCGTGCTTGTCGATTCATTTGTGCAAAGTTCACGTGTTTTTCGTATTCCCCCTATGGCGATACATCGGCTCCTAGGCTACAATATATCGGCAAACATGAATATTTTAAACACGTAATTGCATATTTTCAGCATAATTTAATTGATTAATCAGGTTTGACTGAGTAATATGAGATTCCAGCATGTTCTGGAAGGGTCTAGAGCTTCTGGAAACTTCTATTTTTGAATTATCCACTTAAAGAAAATAATTCCTCAAATAAACAAGACTACGACAAATGTCACACTCTTAATGGTCTTGGAAGGTTCTATAGTTTTCTAGAACTTTATTTTATTTAAACTATAGTTAAATCCTTAAATAAACCTGCACACGACAAGTGTCATGTTCTTATTAATCCTATCTAAACCTTATAGTATAATAAATGGCATCTTTATAACCAACTATATTAATCACACCTTATGTTATAATTAATATTCTTAAACTATAGGTTAAACTTATAAAATCTATAAGTGTTGCTACGAGTCTTCAACTAAGTCCCATCTTGAACCAAAATCCACAGTAATAAACACACTATAACTACTACTATCTATTACTACTACTACTACTATCTAACTAGCTAAATAAATTCTGGGACTCTACAATCATCAAGTGCACATTAATGGCCAATAAATATGTTGACCAAGGGAAGTGCAAAGGTTAGAAAATGACCTATGGAGTTGTGATATCACTGGTCGAAAGAACATTGGCCGAGAAGATGGTTTTATCTTGTCAGAAAGTTATTGACCCGACCAGGTAAGAGCTTACCTAGAATGGAGGCCATTTACCCCACCAGGTAAGAATTTACCTGGTTAGGAAGTGATTTGCCCAACCAAGTTAGAATTTAACTGGTTAGAGAGTGTTTTACCCAACCAGTTACATTAGAAAGGAATTTCACTTGACCAGCCACATCAGAAGGTAGATTTAGCCGACTAGCTACATCAAAAGGAAGATTTAGCCGACCAGCTATGTCAGTTTTAGTAGTGTACCCGACCAGATGTGTTTGAATCTCAAGAGTTAACTAGCCAGTGACTTCTTTACAAAATCTCAGTAAAAAATTCAACCCGAATCGCTCGTAACTACTGCATGAATCTCTCAGATATCCCAGAGTAGTAGCTATATTGTTGTAGAGTCCCAGGACTTAGTTGAACACTCATTGCAACACTTATAGATTTTATAAGTTTAACCTATAGTTTAAGAATATTAATTATAACATAAGGTTTGATTAATATAGCTGAGTATAAAGACGTCATTTATTATACTATAAGGTTTAGATAGAATTAATAAGATCATGACACTTATCGTGTGCATGTTTATTTAGGATTTAATTATAGTATGAAAAAAAGAAAGTTCTAGAAACTCTAGAATCTTCCAAGACCATTAAGAGCATGAAATTTTTCACAATCTTGTTTATTTGAGGATTTAAGCATTTTAAGTGGATAATTCAAAAATAGAAGTTTCTAGAAGCTCTAGACCCTTCCAGAACATGCCGGAATAACGTATTACTCAGTCAAACCTGATTAATCAATTCAAATTATGTTGAGAAAGTGCAATTACGTGTTTAATATATTCACGTATGACGATATATCGCAGCATAGGGGCCGATATATGGCCTACGGGAGATACGAAAAACACGTCGACTTTGCACGAAAGATTGAACTAGCCTCGGGAATACTGGGAGAGGTGATATATTGCCTATAGGGGGCGATATATCAGCCCCACCTATGTATTTTTTAAGGTTCAGTTTTTCAATTTTAAAAATAGCCTTAATCTCTTGACTTGCCTCTGAACATTTTTGACCGAGTCTTAAGCACCTGTTGAACAAATATTCAAATATTTTTCAATTAATATTCATTATTTTATTCAAGCTAAAAAGAGGTAGTTTCACTCCTTGAACTCTATAAATAGGACCTAGTACCCAGTCATTTTTCTCATCCTTCAAGCTGCTGGGGTTACTATAGTGTGATAAACACTTGGGTTGGGATAAAAGTTTTATCATCTTAATCTTTATAAACACTTGGGAAGCGAGATATAGAGTGTGTTTTCAATATCAGGGTGTAGATCGGTTCTAGTACATCTGAAGGTATTCTTATTCTCAAATTCATTTCTGTATGGTTCTTTAGTTTTCCTTAGTTTTCTTTACTCAAATCCTAAGTCGTTGTTTATGATTCTTGGTTAGGTATTTAAGTTCTTTAAACATAAGGTTTCTTTTCGGTAAGCTTCTTCTTGGTGGTTTAGTTCTCTTCTTTATCATCTCTTATCTTTAGAAATACTCACCATTCTTATTGTTGGTTTTAGGAGTGTTCCAAATCCCGTCCTTGTTCTCAAATATCCCGGTGTTGGTAAGGAAAATAGGATAGATTATGTATGATTTTATGTTTTGATATGTTTATGCTATGATATATGTATAATATGTTTTTAGTTTTAACTATATGTTTTGTTTAGATAACAAGCAAATAATTTGTTTAGATGACAAACATATCACTAGTTTAGATAACATGTCCCAATAATATATTCCTTGGGCATATGATTGTTTAGATAACGAGCCCCATAAATTTATATGACTTGTTTAGATAACTAAGCCCCGTAAATTTATGGGCATATGATTGCCTAGCTAGCAAGCCCCAAGAAGTATGATGGACATTATAATACATGTTTTATAGTCATATGTTTTGTAGTCTTATGTTTTGTTTTATGTTGTATGTGCTAGTAGATTTTCCTTGCTGGGCATTAGGCGCATTCGTTTATTTTTTATGTATGCAGGAAAATAGTTATGGTGGCGGAAGGATTCTTAGTAGCTTGGTTTGTGTATTAAGGATGAAGGGATTCGATGGACTGCGTGGCAATTCGAGGACGATGTTATTTTTAGTCTCTTTAAATTATGTTTTTATGTATTTTTTGCATTTAGCTTTGTAAACAATTTCCTTTAGTTTAAAGTTATGTTTTATTTTAAATCATGGGATCCCATACCGCTCATTTATGTATTTCAATATTTACTTTGGATATTTTAATAAAGTCATCAATATTCCTTATGCATGTTTTCTAGTAGTTTTAATGGTCCAAGGTCTTAGAAATAGTTTGGTCATTACAGTTGGTATCAGAGCAATGGTTAATCTGCATGAAGTTCTCCTTGATACACACGCTTAAGCTCCGAATCTAACCGCCAATGTAAGTGTTTATGTTATAGTTATTATGTTTATGTGTTTAGTTAACGTTTTAGCCTTATGTTTTCAGTTAAGAATGAATGGAGCATTAACCTATGAGGATATCCGAGCCACTAAGGCCTTGAAAAAAATTAGAGAGCCAAGGAATACAGTAGGAGTGCTAGAAAGAATCACTCAAAGATTACTCTTATTCCATAGGGAGATAGGTCACCTCCAAGCAACTAAGCAAATCATGATGAGAGCTACGGAGCAATATGTTTTAGCGATTAGACTTTTTAAAGATTATCCTACTGTAATTGCAGCCTTAGAAGATATATGGGAGACTATAGATAATGAAGATGAATTACCGGTAGCTATGAGATATTATTTTCTCATACTTAGGTTCACTTCTAAAATGGAATTTCAATTTACAAATGAGCAAAAACATAGAATCTTTACGAATCTTCCTCGAGGGCATTTTGAGGCTCAAGATAATAATGACTATGAGGAGATAGAAGATGATATGTTAGATGAAGGATCAGATGTAGAAGATCCTGATTTTTAGAATAGATTAGTTTCTTTATTTTATTTAATATTTTTGCTTTTATGATTGTACTTAGTGAAAACTGTTTTTCCAAATAAATATCATTGTTATTGTGATGACATGTATGAGTTTGATTATTCTTTTGCAATCATAATAAATAATAAATTTAATAAATAATGACCAAGTTCGGTGAGGGTGGATACAAATCAATGGACCGGGTTCCATATTGAGAGTTAGGCAGCCATAGTAGTTGGAACAATTTTACTGATCCCAGCCCTCCCTCAATATGGTTAACTTTGGAACAACGACGAGTTTCGAGCCTGAGAATTAAGCCCACTGAAACAAACGACGTGGCCAATATTCGCAGTGGGAAGGAGCAGCTCCCACGTAGTAAGCCCACTAAAAAATTGAAAAGTACGATGTTCGATTGGTTAGGAGGACATGCTGCCTAAAAGGATCTAAGAGACGTTATCAACAACAAAAGGAAGACCACTCAAGTTGAAGGGCAAGATCTGATCTGCCCTACCAATCAAGTAGAAATACTTGACGACAGTGCATTAGATTGAAGTGCCTGACCAAGAGGTCAAAATATTGGAGCCTCGTCAGTTGCGCCAGCCATCCATGCCCAACTTGACGCGCTTACATCTGTGGTGCAAGGCTTATCTAAATGACCTTGTGGGATAGATGAAGTAGACCACAGGAGCGGCAGTCCATTTTGTGCTCGGATTAGAGCAGCCCAGTTGCCGACCAAATATAAAGCATCGGTGCTACTGGTGTATACAGAAAAAGCAGATCCCATTAGACATGTTGGGAAATTTTAGAACCAAATGGAACTGCTCGGGGTAAGTGATGATTATCGATGTAGAGTCCTCCCGAGTAAATTATCAGATACTTCCTAGGAATGGTATTGGTAGTTTACGCTGAATTCCATTACCTCATGGGAAACATTCAGGAATGAGTTTTGTAGACAATTCAGTGCTGCCCGAAGTCCACCAGTTTACGCCAACCACTTGGCAGATATCAAACAAGGAAAGGATGAATCCCTAAAGAATTATGTACAGAGATTCATGAGAGAGGTCAATAGAGAAACTACTGTAGGAGATGAGGGGAAGATGGTTGCCATATCCTTTGGAATCACTTACCGAAGCCCCTTGTGGGATAGTATTCATAGAAATCCAATTTCAACACTTCAACAATTTCTTGACCGAGCGGACAAGTATATGAAATTGGATGATGCTATCGAGAAAGAGGGGGAAGGTATAAACAATCCAGGTGAATCAGCTGACCCTCCTAAGAATGGTTGAAACGGTCAAAATGGTGGCAATAAACGTGGGAATAACGGGTCTGACCACCTTGAAGAAAAGAAGGCTAGGTCAGATTCAAACGACAAACTGACCAAGTATGAGCCTCGGTTCACTAATTACACCACTCTCTCGGCCAGCTGGGCAGAAATATATCTCGCTAGTCATCATGGATGTTCCCTACCAGAAGCCTCCACCCAACAGGAAATAGATTAGTAAGAGAGAGATGAATAAGTTTTGTAGTTTCTATGGAGATTATGGTCACGACATGAATGAATGCAATCAACTCACGACCACACTTGGTTGGGTATAGTAACAAAGCAAGGGAAATATATTTTCGGACACTTCAACATGGGTGGGATGCAACATCAGAAGTCATGATTGTTGAGGAGCGACCTCCAAAGAACCCTCGGTACGAGAGTGAGTCTCCTACTTTCACAGAGGATGATGCTGGACACGTCAGGTATCCCCATAATGACCTGCTCGTCATTACAGTCCGAACTGCAAATATGAAGGTAAAGAGATACCTAGTTGATATGGGAAGCTCCGTGGGCATTATCTACAAGTCATCTTTTGAAAAGATGAAATTTTCTGTTAATGACTTGAAACCATGCTCTCAAGTTATTTACAGGTTCACTGGAGAAGGATTGTCATTCGCCAGAATAATCAAGTTACCGGTCACAACAGGAGACGTTCCTAGGCACGAGACAGTCATGACAGAATTTTTTATATATGATTGCTCATCGGCGGACAATGTGGTGATTGGTCGACCACTACTCACGGCTCTACACACAGTGGTGTCTATATGGCACCTTTCTATGAAATTCCCTACTAGTGCAAGCATAGGTTGCATTCAGGGATACCAAAGAGAAGCCATGGAATGCTACAATGCTTCAGTGGTTAAGGCACAGAGGGGAACCAAGGAGAATAACATGATTGTGTGTGGGGAGAAAGAGGAATTAGTAGACGAGATGGACATCGACCAATATAACATTGTGAATTTTTCCAACTAAGAAAAGTTTTAAGAGTTACCAACTAGGAAAAGACTCTTGGTGTTATTAAGCAGCAGACCCCTTCCGGGGATGAAGTCACCACATAAGGCGTTGCCCAAAGTGAAGGAATGGATATTGATCCTCGCTTTGGGGGTTTAGAGAGTGGAGTAGGACCTATGTAAGATTTAGAGGAGGTCCCGATAGATGAGAACGAACTGAACATAGTGCTCAAAGTTGGAAAGAATTTAAAGGATGAAGTGAGGGCACAACTGGTAGAATTTTTGCAAAGATATCTAGATGTCTTCACCTGGTTTGACAAGGATTTGGTGTGTGTCTCACCAACTATGATCAGCCACGTGCTCAACGTGGATGAAAACTACCCAGTAGTTCAATAGAAGAGAAGGTTGCTTGACAAGGAATGAACAAGAGCTCTAAAAGAAGAAGTCGAGTGCCTGGACGAAAACGAGTTCATCGGGGAGGCTTACTACCTGCCTTGGTTTCTAACCCAGTGTTAGTACCCAAGTCCAATGGGAAGTGGAGGACCTGTGTGGACTTCACCAATTTGAATAAAGCATGTCCCAAGAACTATTTTCCTATGCCCAGGATAGACCAGTTGGTTGACGCAACTTCTGGTTAAGCAATTTTGTCCTTCATGGACGCTTATTATGGGTATAATCAAATAAATATGCATTCTCTTGATGAGGAGCCTACCAGCTTTCGGACAGACATAGGATTATACTGTTATAAAGTTATGAAATTCGACTTTATTAACGTAGGTGACACCTACCAGTGTTTAGTGAATGGCATGTTCTGCGACTTGATCGACAAAATATAGAGGTATATGTCGATGACATGTTGGTCAAGTCAAAGGAAGCCGAGGAGAATGTGCGATATCTAGGGGAGTGCTTTGCAATGCTTAGAAAGTATCACATGAAGTTGAACCCCCTCAAATGCTCGTTTGGGGTAAGTTCTGGGAAGTTTCTTGGATTTATTGTTAACTCACATGGGATAGAGGCCAATCCTGAGAAGATTAAGGCACTCATAGAAATGAAATCCCCGACCAGAACTAAGGATGTGCAGAGTTTGACTGGGCAAATTGCTGCTCTAAGTAGGTTTATTTCTAAGTCAACAAACAAGAGTGTCCCATTTTTTAACTTACTAAGAGGAAGCAAGAAATTTTACTGGACGGAGGAATGCGAGCAAGCATTCCAAGCCATAAAAAAACATTTGGCCCAACCTCCAGTTCTATCAAAACCCGTAGATGGAGAGGACCTCTTCATTTACTTAGCAGTCACGGAGCATGCTGTCAGCGCTGCTCTAATACGAGAGGAAAATAAAGTGCAACATCTGGTCTACTATGTCAGCAAGCGGTTGATAGGAGTAAAATTAAGATATCCACTGATCAAAAAGCTGGCGTATTGTTTAGTACTCAAATCTCGCAAACTACGGCCATACTTTCAAGCGCATCCCATTAAAAGTGCTCACCGACCAGCCTTTACGACAAGTTTTACAAAAATTGGAAAATTCTGGTCGGATACTTAAATGGGCTGTTGAATTAGGCTAATTTGAAATAAAGTATCAACCACGTTCGACCATTAAAGGACAAGCTCTGCCTGACTTCATTGCTAAATGTACCAGAATTCATAATTTTCTCGACTAGACAGAAAATGTAGCTGGGCAGAGTAAAAATTTTCCTACCTGGCAACTTTATGTGGATGGATCCTCGAATGAACATCATTCAGGAGCAGGGATTATATTAAGCACGCCTAAGCATCATCGAATCCACTGTTCATTAATGTTCGGGTTCAATGCTTCCAATAACGAGGCAGAGTATGAGGCCCTCTTAGCAGGATTACGACTGGCCATCGATGTTCATGCTTGGTCAATCAAAGTAAATAGTGATTCTCAAGTTGTGGCCTACCAAATTTTAGGGGAATATCAGGCCAGGGGTTTGCGCATGGTGGCATACTTAAATAAAGATAAGGACTTGCTAGTGCAGTTTGAAGAGTACACAATCAAGTTGGTGCCACGAGAGCAAAACTCCAACGAATACGCATTTTGAAGAGTACACAATTAAGTGCAAAAGATGCTGACACTCTCAATATAGTACCGGTCGAATACTTGGCAAACCCAAGCATCACCGAGCAGGAAGCAATGCCCATCACAGTAGCTAACACTTGGACCATCATCACATACTTTGAACAAGGCACCTTACCAAATAATTGGTGCCTTGTTTCTTCCCCGTCATCATAGACCAAGGAACCTAGCCTCAAGCTTCTACTCTGACTCTCCCTGAGTTTCTGCCCCAAAAGACCTCAAGAATTGATGAAGAAAAGCTTAAACTGAGAGAGAGAGAGAGAGAGTTAGACTTCCAATTTCCCTTTTCCTTCTCTTCTTTCTTTTCCCTCTTTCCTTCAGACTTCTAAGACGTTTTACATATTCCACTAAAGCGTAAAGCCTGATAACACTTATCCTTTATAAGACAAATAACCACAATACCCTCCCATTATCTCTATGCCTTTAAATCAACCTAGGGGCATTTTGGTCATTACACCCAATTCCCGCTAATTCCTCTAGTGTCTCTAATATTGTCCGCTTACTTCCCAACACCTAGCTAATCACCAATTATATTCTTCAATATCAAAATAGACCCCAATATATCCTCTAAATTCCATAAATACCCCCAGGCTCGTCCCAAGCCGGGTATAAATCCCCGCCGTGACTTTTTCGCTAAATCGCTCACTAGGATCACCTCGAATCACATATTACAAATATATCCACATATTAATGTGGTCTCATCAATTTATCACATATATATACAGTTATGCCCTCAACAGGCCAAATTACGATTATTCCCTTCTAACCTAATCAGGGCCTACGTGCATACTAATACACATAGTCATGCATCTCAGGTATTCAAATAATCATATAACATGCTTTCAATCATTAAATCACATATAATCCAGTTATGCCCTCCCGACAGACTAATCAAGGCCCTTAAGCCTTATTAGCAAATTTAGGTTGTTACAGCAAGCCCACTATGTTGAGAAAGTATTGAACAAATTTAACCATCTCAAAGTTATAGATGCCAATACTCCATTCGATCATAGTGTAAAAATAGAGAAGAATGAAGGAAGAGCGGTGGCTCAATTGGAGTACGCTAGTGCTATAGGGAGTCTAATGTACGGTGCCTAATGTACTAGACCTGATATAGCATTTGTGGTAAGAAAACTTAGTAGGTTTACAAGTAATCCAAGTGTGGATCACTGGAAGGAAATTGGAAGAGTCCTAGGTTATCTCAAGAAAACCAAAGGACTAAGCCTTCACTACTCCAAATTTCCTTCAATTTTAGAAGGATATACAGATGCAAGTTGGATATCCAATCTTGGGGACAACTTGTCCACAACTGGTTGGGTATTTACACTTGGTGGAGGTGCAATTTTTTGGGGTTCGAAGAAACAAACCTGTATATCTCACTCCACAATGGAAGCAAAGTTCATAGCTCTAGCTGCTATCGGCAAAGAGCCCGAATTGTTAAGGGATCTGTTGATAGAGATTCCCCTAATCAAAGAGAATGTATCTACTATATCGACACATTGTGATAGCCAAGCGACATTGGCTAGAACATACAGCGGAGTGTATAATGGGAAGTCTAGACATATTAGTCTAAGACATGGATATGTAAGAGAATTTATTCAAAGAGGAGTCATCTCAATATCCTATGTGAGAACAAGTGAAAATCTGGCGGATCCTTTCACTAAGCCACTAATGAGGGATTTAGTGGCTGAATCATCTCGAGGGATGGGACTTAAACTCCCTAAAGAGATTCACGATTGATGGTAACCTATCATAACACTAGTTATTCAACTAGTGTTAGGTTCAATAGGTAACAACAAGTCAATCAAGTGAATATTAGTTGTACTCAAAACAAGTCCCATCTGAGATATTGAGTACTTGTGTGTTACCAAGTTGAGGGTTAAAACCAAAAGTATTTTAATAGATTTCAGTTTTGTGAAGACAAGTATTTTTGGTAACAAAATGTTGTAAGAATTCTACCTATATGGACCTAGGGGTGGTGCCGCCTCTCATGAGAATTGGGAGTATTCTCAAGAATGTCCATGAATGGAAAGTGCACATGCCCATTAACGGTGCAAAGCGAGACATAGAGGTCTCAAGTGAACATCGGAAAGGTGTGTGTGTTATCACTGATTTGTTATCATGAAAAGATGGTTCAATGCCTAGTGCAACCAAATTTTGGACAAATTTTGTGATAATTACACTACAATAAAGTTCAAATTGAAAAACACTTTGCTTTATGCGCTAATGCAATGGCTCCTATAAGAGAGAGTTCTTATTTAATCAAGTGGGGGATATGCTATATTATAAAATATAATGATTTATTAAATAAGTGTTACAATAGATAACTATTTAACCTAGTAGGGGAATGTTATATTATTTATAATATAATGTAATATTAGATTATATTATAATATAATGTTTTAGATTAAATAAATGTGACAAAGAGTGTCACATTTGTAACATATAAAAGAGAGTTACAATATTTAGATATATGAGATATATCCAAATAGTGTAACATATTTGGTGTTACAAATTTGTAACTTCCAAATATTACCCTTTATTGTGTAAATTTAGTGTTACACAATATTGAGATGAATTTCATAAATCCATATGTGAAATGGCTGTTAGAGATATGATTTTAACCCCAATAGTGTGTTTTGGGAGTTACAAAATCATTTGGGAGGGTTTGGAACTGTTTGGAAAAACAGCATATTTTTAAGTGCTGAAAATGGTCAGTGGCCATGGCCACTGAATGTTGGTGGCCGCGGCCAGTGGGACAGAGAGTAGTGGCCGCGTCCACTGATGTGTCTAGCCCTGGCCATAGGCCAAAACTGACCATTTTTTTTCTTCAGTTTTTTCAAACTTTGTTGAACGGCTCAAAAACCCAAATAACTCCCAAATCTCATTTTTAATTCCATATTAATCCAATTAAACATTGGTAACAGCCATGGGGGTTGGTGGAATTTGAAATGCAAAGGGTGTCTCTGAACTCTATAAATAGGAGCCTATAGCTCACTTGATGGACACAACATTTCTATCCATTAGAGCACTTGGCTAGAAACACCTTGAGGCTTGATAATTCTAGAAAGTATTTCCAATATCTGAGAGAGATCCCTTAGTTCTTGAGTTAGGGGGAAATAAGCTTTTGGACAAATTCTTTAAACCTTGTTCAAGTTGGTGATCCCCAACCCTCTTCACTTAGGTTGTGTAAGTGAGAGTTTACTTGTATTTCTGTTCTTCATTTTATTCTATTGTTTTTCTTCTTATTCTCTTGTTCTATTTACTTGTATATTTTGTTTAAGAGTTGTAATCTTTTCTTTTGTTTCAAACACATTTATTTTACTTGTAATCTTTAGCTTAGAGTTGTATTCTCACTATTCTCTTATTCTTCATCATCTTCTTCCTTTTCTTTGTTTATTTGTATTTTTCAGTTATAGAGTTGCAACTTTATTTAATCAATCAATATTTATTTGTAATATATTGCCTAGAGTTGTAATATTCTTACATTCTAGACTGGATGGAGAGCTGATCAAAATCTACTGGAATGGCGAGCACCTAAGGAAATATTATCAATGAATACCGCTTACAAAGTGGTAGCTTGGATTTAACTGTTTTACTTGTTATTTAAGTATGTGTATGAGCTGGTTACTTACTGACCAGTCAATTATTTTTGAACAATTTTGGTTTGTTTGAGACTCGTTATTAGACACGTTTTGTCCTTTTATAATTTACGAGTAATAAAAGAGATCACGCGCAGCGCGGTCGAATTTTGCTACAAAATGTGCATATGTGTTGATTTTTTTTTTCTAACAGTGTTTAACTGGTCAAAATAAACCGGGCAGTGTTCAACTAACCGGGCAGACTGACAATATTTAAATTGTCAAGTATTCTAGTAGTGTTCAATTGCTTGGATGTTTTCTTTATATTCAATGTGTTTCGTAAGTAATAGCTGCTCGAACAAATTTGGTCAAGTAGCAAGTGACCAAGGATCTTTGAACCCTCGATCACTTGGGGGGCATATAGGGTATACTGGTATATAATTCAACATAGGAAATGAGAGCACGAGTTAAAATATCTATTTTTAGGCTGACTTGTAAATTTTCGAAGTAAAAAAATGCCATTGATTTAACTTGTTTTTCTAAACTTAAGTAACTTGGAATCTTTCAAAATTTCAAGTTAGAAGCAGATATATGTGTGAAAATAAACATTATGCTCATAAACTGTTAGTCAATAAGAGTTGAGAAAGTATACTTAGTTGAGACTTATGAAATGGCTAGAATTTCTAAGTTAGAAAACCAAGTACTCATGCGAAAATATAAGGCATATATCAGAGTGACTTTACTATTCACAAAAAGCTTATAATGTTTTATGTCCAAAGAGAGTTAGAATGTTTCAAGTTAGCAAAGAAATGTAAAGTGTAAAAGTCAAATAACTTGGTCATATGAGCAAACTATCAAAGTTGGTAAGGAGTAATTGTCTCAACAATAGTTTAAGAAAAACAAGTAAACTACTGGCCAGGTACAAAGTTTTTATTGGTCAAGTAGGAGGCTCCCTGGTCCGCTAAGCATGTTTATTGGTCAGGTAAACTAATCCGTAACTGATCAACACCGTCATCAACATCTGGAACCTCCTCTGGTTGGAATGATAAAGTAGGAGAGGCAGGCACAACACCAGCTGGAATGGCTGCCTCCTCGGCGGCATTGGCTTCACATTTGGCAAGTTCTTCCGCCCTTGCCTCTTTAGAGAGAAAGTTGAGGTTGAGAGGCTTGTTTAGCTTCGATATCTATTTGAAGCAGTTGAAGCAGACCTCTTTGTAACAAGACAAATCAGCTTCCTTGTCTTGTTTCAACTCTTCATTCTCTTGAGTCGTTTTCTCTAGCTGGTCAGTCAATGTCTTGTTGGCCTAGATCTGCTTGTTATTTTCATTAGCCAACTCCTTCAGAGATCTGTCCTGGCTGGCAACTGTCTTCTCTGCCTGCTCAATCTTTTCTTAGAGATCCATTTTTAGACTTAGGCAGGCTTTCAATCTTTGCCTGGGTATCCACCAATTGATCATTCAAGACCTTGACCAGCTTCTTATAGTCAATTGCTCGGCGTTGAGCATGACTAACAGTGATGATTCCCTAGATTAAATAACTGAAAAATTATTCAGAATAAGAACAATCAATAAGAAAGTGAGTGTTTATAATAAGATGCTTACACTTATAATTTGAGCAAGGCCTTTGTGAAAGACAACTGCAATGCTATGCCGGGGTAGATTCTCAAAGGTCTGAGTAATCTTTGAGTGGTGAAGAGTATGGTCTAGTAACTCTTTGCCATACTCACCAGCAATATGAAAGGGCTCTCTTAAGCAAGTTGATCGAGTAGTTTGTAGGTTAGCAGAAGAAGGAATAGACGGAGGAGTCAAGTGTGGGATAGTGACTAAGTGATCAATTGGTCTCCCCTGGGTAGGCAGTGTAGTCCTCATGACCTTGTTTGGAAGATTCAAACTACTACCTTCACCAGTCTTCCTCCTTTGGGAAGAGGGAGTGTTGAACTGCTTTAACATGGCTGAATCTACATAAAAGTAAAGCAAAAACCTGGTTAGTGGAAACAATAAATGAACATAGCTGAAAAAGAAAATTCTACAGACTTTCATCATAATCATTCTCAAAATGTAATTATCGTTACTGTTAGTAAAACCTGAGTTCAGAATTTCATCGAAAATCTTGTCTTCGTCTGCTGGCGATGAGCTGTCTTCTATAAGGAGCTCAATGATTTTGCCTTTGCCAGGCTTGGTAGGGAAGGCGGGTCGGTGATTATTTTAAGAAAGAGGCTCTATAATGATAAGACCACCTAGTTTCCATGGCTGAGGAGATGGTTCAGAAGAAAACTGGTCAGTAACTACTTTGGTATCAGCATTGGATTGATCAGTCGTATCTGCTTCATTGGTTGTGGTGCCCATAGTAATATCTTGGTTGTTTTGTAACAACCCCACCAATTGGAGATTCTCTAAGGTGACCAACTGCTCAACATCCTTCTCCTTAATTGGCATGTTAGTGAGATCCTCTACCCAAGAATGCATTTTCTTGGTTCAGAGAGGTTGATTAAAAGGGCCTGCATGCGTAAAAGCCAGGTTGTTGGCTTTAATGTCTTGAGTAAGAAATTATTCTGTATAATACTTTCCAGGATTCAATTTATGGGCAATACCATGGAAAAAACCTGTATTCTTGTGGCTGGGGTTGGTCCTAAAATCGAACATATAGTGTACCTCATGAGGGATAGGTGGGTTCCAGTCTTGGATGTGGTAGAGAATGTATAGAGCACACAAGGCTTGTATCCCATTTGGAGCAATCTGGAAGGGAGAAACATTAAAGTAAACAACTATTGACCTAAAGAATGGATGTAAAGGGATAGTATTGTAGCGTCTCAAAATTTTACTTAGCTAGATAGTAGTGGTAGTAGAAGTAGTAGTAGTAGTAGTAGTAGTAGTAGTAGTAGTAGTAGTAGTAGTAGTAGTAGTAGTAGTAGTAGCAGTAGTAGTAGTAGTAGTAGTAGAAGTAGTAGAAGTAGTAGTAGTAGTAGTAGTTTAGTTTTCGTGGTTATTGGTTCAAGCTGAGATTTAGTTGGAAACTCACAGAAATAGTTACGGACTTTATAAGTTTAACCTATAGTTTTGAAATATTAATTATAACATAATGTTTGATTAATATAGCTGGTCCTAGAAATATTATTTATTATAACCGAAGGTTTAGAAGAATAATGAAGAATGTGACACTTGTCACAAGCATGTTTATTGAGGATTTAAGCATTTTAGATGAATAAATTAATAAAAGATAGATCTAGAAGCTCTAGAACTTTCCAGCAACTGTTAGGATTACGTTTTCCTCATTCAAAGTTGTATTAACAAACTTCAAACATGCTGAAAGTGTGCAAAAACGTGTTTAAAATATCATCGTATGCCGATATATTACAGCTATAGGGCCGATACATCGCCTAAGGTTGATACGGAAAACACGTCGATATCGCATGAACGAAACCACAGAAGCTTGGGGCAAGGTAGGGGCGATATATCGCCTAGGGTAGGCGATATATCGCCTAGGGTAGGCGATATATCAGCTCTTGGACCCATTTTTGAAACTTTGTGGATTTAAATTAGAAATAGCCCTCAAGCACTTGGAATTGCTCTTGAACATTTTTGACCGAGTTATGGGCATCTGTTGAACAGAAAATTCAAATATATTCAATTATTTATTCATTTTAATAGGGGCTAGCTTCACTCCTTGAACTCTATAAATAGGACTTAGTACTCAATCATTTCATTCATTATTCAAGCATTGTTGAGAGGCTTCAAGCTGCTAAGTTTATTCTAGAGAGAAAAAACTAGGGTTTGGGATTTAAAAGGTTTTCAATCTAAGCTTTATAAACACTTGGGAACTAAGATAGAGTGACATTTCGGTATTGTGGTGTAGATCAAAGTTCTAGTCCATCCAATGCATTCTTATCCTTAGGTTTAATCAATCATAGTTCTTTTGTTTTCTTTTAGATCCTAACTCATTATTATGGCTTTTGGTTAAGTGTTAAGTTATTGAAACTTAAGGTTTTTCGGCAAGTTTCTATCTTGATGGTTTATATATCTTTTTCATCTCCATTTCTTTAGAAACTCATGGTTCTTATTGTTGATTTTAGGTGTTTTCCATCCCATCCAATCGAATCTGCTAGAGGATATACGAATTGGTTAGGGACATGACGACACACTAGCAGCACATATGGATCCAGTCAGAGAAGAAAAGGCTACAGATTTCTCAATATCTAGCCAATGTTTATTGAGATATAAGGATCGAGTATGCGTGCCAAATGATCAAAGTATTAAGAAGACGATTCTGGAAGAAGCACACAGTACCCCATACTCAGTTCACCCAGGGTCAACCAAGATGACTCATGATGTTAAGACAATATACTGGTGGCCAGGGATGAAGAAGGACATAGCAGAGTATGTGTCTAATTGTCTTATATGCCAACAAGTGAAAGCAGAGCATCAGCGGCCTGCAGGTTTATTGCAACCGCTTAGCGTACCAGAATGGCAATGGGACGATATAGCTATGGGCTTCGTGACAGGTTTACCAAGGACGAATAAGCAGCATGATTCCACTTGGATAGTAATAGATAGACTAACCAAGTCGGCTCATTTCTTGCCTGTTAAGACTTCATACATGGCAGACCAATATGCAGACATCTATATCCAAGAGATAGTACGGTTGCATGGAATTCCCAAGACAATAGTGTCAAATAGAGGATCGGTGTTTACATCAAGATTTTGGGGAAGTTTACAGAAAGCTATGGGTATTAAGTTAAGTCTTAGTACAGCTTTTCATCCTCAGACAGACGGGTAGTCCGAGCGTACGATTCAGATTTTAGAGGATATGCTACGCGCGTGTGTACTTGATTTCGGAGGATCATGGAATAAGTACTTGCCATTGATAGAGTTCTCCTACAACAACAGCTACCAGTCAACGATCGAGATGGCACCTTATGAGTTGCTTTATGGAAGAAGGTGTCGATCACCGTTGCACTGGGACGAGGTAGGAGAAAGGCAGCTTCTAGGGCCTGAAGCTATTAGACAAGCTCAAGAAGCAGTAGCGCTTATTAGACATCGTATGCTTGCTGCTCAAAGCCGTCAGAAAAGCTATGCGGATGCCAAGTGACACGATGTGGAATTCAAAGTCGGAGATCAAGTCTTCTTGAAGATATCTCCTATGAAAGGTGTAAAGCGGTTTGGGAAGAAAGGCAAGCTTAGTCCCCGATTCATAGGTCCTTTTGAGATATTGGACAAAGTGGGAGCAGTTGCGTATAGACTAGCCCTACCGCCAGCACTAGCAGATAGTCACAACGTGTTCCACATCTCGATGCTACGCAAGTATGTGTCAGACCCATCTCACGTCCTCAAGTACAATACGATAGCACTCCAGAAAGACTTGAGTTACGAGGAACGACCGGTTAGCATCCTGGATAGGGGATGAAGCAGTTACGGTCCAAAAGCATTCCTATAGTCAAAGTCCTATGGAGTAATAGTTCTGAATGAGAGGCAACGTGGGAATTGGAGGAGGACATGCAAGGCCGGTATCCGAAATTATTTGGTAAGTAAATTTCGAGGACGAAATTCTTTTTAGTAGGGGAGAATTGTAGAGTTCAAAGAACTTTACTTAGCTAAGTTAGATAGTAGTATAATATTAATAGTAGTATTATTGTTATGACTGTGGTTTTTTGGTTCAGACCGGGATTTAATTGGACACTCATAGTAACACTTGTAGATTTTCTAAGTTTAACCTATAGTTTAAGAATATTAATTTTAACCTAAGGTTTGAATAATATGACTGATATTGAGGGTAATATTTATTATATTATAAGGTTTATATAAGACCCAATAAGATAATAGCACATGTCATGTGTATGTTTAATAATGATTAAGTATTTTGAGGAATAAATTTATTAAGGTTAAAATTTGAATATCCTTGGGTCAGTCAGCAGCTTTGAAAACATTAGAGGGCTTAGTCAAGGTTGTTTACTCAATTCAAATTAAGCTAAAAATGTGTAATTTCGTGTTTAAATATTCAGCGTATGCCGATATATCGCAGCTATAGGGGGCGATATATCGCAGCACGAAGATACGAAAAACACGAAACGTTGCACGATTGCCTCAGGCATACTGGCCCAGGCGATATATCGCCTCCTTCAGGGCATTTTGAAACATTTTGAAAATGTTCTCCATTCAAATCTTCAACCTCTTGATAAGTCCAGCATCTTTCTGAACGAGTCTTCAGCCTCTACTGAACGATAATTCAAATGTTTTTCACTTAAAAAGCCATTATTTTTATTCAAGTTAAATGAAGATATTTTCATTCCTAAACTCTATAAATAGGACCTAGTGCCCATCCATTTATTCATTCTTCAAGCTAAGTTCAGAGGCTGCAAGTTGCTAGGTTATTGTGAGAGTGTAAACACTTGGGTTGGGGATCATAAGCTTGATCACTATAAGCTTACCAAACACTTGGGGAAGTAAGGTTTATTCACATTTCGGTTCAAGGTTTAGATTGGTCATATAAGTCTTCAAGGTATTTCCAAACTCTAGTTCAATTGGTATTATTTTCTTTAAAGTTCTCATAGTCTTCTACTCAACATTCTAACCTTATTCTTTATTCTTGGTTAGGAAATCTAAGTTCTTGAGCATAAGATTCTTGGTAAGTGTATTTTGATGGTATAGTTCCTTCATCACTTTCATCCATTTTCTTCAATATACTCACCGTGTTATAAATGGTTTTTAGGAGTGTTCCAAAGTCCCAACTCTGTCCTCATATCCCGGTAATTTTGGTAAGGAAAATAGGATAGGATTTATGTGTTCTATGATTTTATTTGTTATCTTATGATTTTTTGTTATGTAATATTCTATGATAAGTATGTTTGTAGACTTGGTCATATGACCTATACAACTAACAAGCCCCAAATAGATTCTGGGAATATGACTTGCTTAGCTAGCAAGCCCCACTAATCTAATGGGCATATGACTTGTTTAGTTTATGGGACCCCAAGTAATAATGGCCATTATAGTATGTATGTGACATAGGTGTTATGATATGTTTTATGTTACATTATGAATTTTATGTATATGGTTATATGTTAGATTTTCCTTGCTGGGCATTAGGCTCACTCCTTTTTGTTTATATGTACAGGAAAATAGCTTTAGTGGCAGGAAAGGTTCTTGGAAGCTTGGGGAATGTGTATTGAGGCGGAATGGAGTCAAAGAGCCAAGAGTTTCGATTCAAGGATGAAGTCTTTTCTTATGGTTTTATGTGTATTTTTCTGCACTTATTTATGTAATCTCTTTTAGTTACAATTATGTTATGTTTTGATTTTAAAACAATGAGATCCCATATCCTACTTTGAGTTTTATGTAAGTTTAACATTTGTTTTTACAAGTTTTTAATAAAGTTATGATCATTTCACTTGTAAGTGTTATTAATGATTAGTGTCTATGTATAGTTTTTGTTAATGGTCCAAAGTCTAGAGTAGTTGGGTCTTTACACCGTAGTTATTTTTAGTATAGTTTCTTTATTAATTTATTTATTTATTATTTGAATTTATGATTGTACTTAGTGAAAATCTTTTTCCAAATGAATAAAGTTGTTATTTTTGAATGACATGTATGAGTTTGATTTTCTTTTTACAATCATAATAAATTTGGTATAAATAAATAATGACTGAGTTCGATGAGGGTGGATACAAATCAATGGACCAGGTTCTACATTGAGAGTTTAGGGGGCCATAGTAGTGGGAACGATTTCATTGATCCCAGCCGTCCCTCAATATGGTTAACTTTGGAACAACAACGAGTTTCGAGCCTGAGAATTAAGTCATATAGGATGGTTAGAAACAAACGTAGAAAATAATAAAGATGGCTTATCTTTCTAAGTATAGAAACACACCATAATTATAAAGAAAGGTTACATAATTTTGCATAACAAAGCATAACTGATAGGTCCGAGTTATGTATGCTTAGAATAAGTTTTTGCCATTTGAACCTATTATGGTAAGTTCTAATGTGTTTTCTCAACTGTTAGAACTTTGCTAAAGATGTCGTTACGAAGGTCTGCACGCAGGAAAACCAATGCCCCCAGCACCACCAACGAGACTAATGAAGCCCCTCTAGTCTGAAGAAGGGGAACACATGCTACAACTACTGCTGCTGCCAATAGGAATGCACCACCACCTGTGGACAACACTACTGAGATTGTCTGACTACGTCAACAAGTGTAAGAACTGCTCCAGCAACAACGACAACAAACTCAGCCCCAGCCACAACCGCAGCCTCAGCCAGCGGCTCAATCACCCCAGGAAGTAGGTCCACGTGGGGGATGGCCGATGGTGAACTATGCGCCTTATCCAGATGAGTACATAGAGCTAATCTATAAGCATTGTCGTAAGTAGCACGCTTAAAACTTTGAAGGGACTACTAACCTATTTGAGGCAGATGAATGGCTAAAAAATGTAGAGCCGATCCTAGTACACATGAACCTCGGCAACGCAGATCACATATCCTGTGTTTCGTCTCTTCTGAAAAAAGGATTCTAGAATCTGGTGGGATTTAGTACAACAAACTCATGACGTCGCCACCATGACTTGGGCTAGATTTGTTGAGTTGTTTCACAAAAAGTATTACAACTCGCCTGTTCTCACTACGAGGGTGGAAGAATTTGCCAGTCTAAAGTAGGACAATTTGCAGTAGTCGAGTACGCTTGACAATTCGATCGACTAGAAAAGTTCTAGCCAGAGTTTGTCCCAACCGATTTCTTGAGGGTTACCAAGTCCACCATGGAACTCAGACCCAAGATTGAGCTCGGTGTCAAGATGGACAATCCTGGAACCACCTCTTACGCTGATGCTCTAGAGATGGCTATAGAGGTGGAAAGACTCCAAGAAAATGTTAGTAAGGAGGAGGCCAGCAAGTCTGAACCCAAGCAGTAGAATCAGACTCAGAATGGTCGAAACCAAAACAACAACCACCAGCACAATAATGGCCAGAAAAGGAAGCATGCTGATAGTAAGCAGGCCGACAATGACAAAAGAGCACATACAAATAATGGAAGTAATAGGTCGGGTTATGTAGAATACCCGCAGTGCTCCAAGTGTCAGAAAAGACATCGTGGGGAGTGTTGAGCAAACACCAAAGTTTGTTACAACTGTGGCTAGGAAGGACATCGGAAGAAAGAATGTCCATAACTTAAACAAGAAGAAAATAGGGACAACAAGATGGTTCCGAATAGAGTCTTTGCCTTGAACCAGGGAGAAGCCAAAGCTAGTAACAAAGTAGTCATAGGTCAGCTTCCTATCCTCAATAATATATGTTCAGTATTGTTTGATTCGGGAGCAACACACTCATATATCTCGTTAAGAATGATAGAGAAATTAGACAAACCTTGTGAAAGATTTAGAACTAAGTTTGTGACAGAATTGCCTTTGGGAAAAGTCTTCCTATCATCACAAATAGTACTAGGAGTAGCGATCAAAATCGAGGGCACAAAACTAGAAGGAGACTTGATAGAGCTAGAGATCAAGGACTTCGATGTAATACTAGGCATGGGTTGGCTAGCAAGGCATGATGCAACCATCGATTATAGACATGAGCAAGTGACATTCGAAACTCCCGACGGTTACAAACTATGTGTTATGGGTAAGGTTTCAGGACTACGAACACCGCTTATCTCAGCTCTCAAAGCTCCGAGGATGATACAGAAAGGATATCACCCATTCTTAGCAAGCATCATGGATGTGGCAAAAGAAACACCACTATTGGATGGAGACATCCGCGTTATAAAGAAATTTCCAGAGATATTTCTTGAATGCTCCCCAGGGTTACCGCCTGCTCGGGAAATTGACTTCACAATCGAACTAGTACCAGGAACCGAGCCCCATCTCCATGGCACCATACCGGAAGGCACCTACTGAACTCAAGGAGTTAAAAAAGTAGTTACAAGAACTCTTAGATTTGGGTTTCATCAGACCAAGCCATTCTCCACGGGGAGAACCAGTTCTAT
This sequence comes from Humulus lupulus, assembly GCF_963169125.1. NCBI lineage: Eukaryota > Viridiplantae > Streptophyta > Magnoliopsida > Rosales > Cannabaceae > Humulus > Humulus lupulus. The sequence goes on along the minus strand of NC_084798.1, from coordinate 100,464,440 downwards.
TTGTGAAGAAAAATGATGGAAGAATGCAAATGTGTATAGATTACCACGAGTTGAACAAGGTGACAATAAAGAATAAGTACCCGCTACACCAGTTCGACGAATTATTTGATCAACTCCGAGGAGCGACTGTGCTTTCTAAGATTGATCTACGGTCCGATTATCACCAGCTTAAGGTACGGGAAGAGGATATACCAAAGACAACTTTCATAACTTGATATGGACATTGTGAGTTTCTAGTTATGTCTTTTGGTCTTACCAACGCTTCGACCGCATTTATGGATTTAATGAGTCGGGTTTTCAAGGATTACTTGGACAAATTCATCGTACTATTCATCGACGATATTTTTGGTGTACTCCAAGGATGAAGTCGAGCACGAGGAACATTTAAGATTGACTATGCTGCGACTGAAGGAGCATCAACTTATGCCAAGTTTAAGAAGTGCAAATTTTGGCTTTTGCAAGTAGCGTTCCTCGTCCATATAGTATCCAAAGATAGATTCACATTAGACCAAGCTAAGATAGACGCTGTGAAGGATTGGCCAAGACCTAAGAATGTGTCAAAAGTTATAAGTTTTCTCGGGTTAGCAGGCTATCGTCGGATATTTGTAGAAGGCTTTTCTAAGATTGCCACCCCGCTCACTAACTAAACCTTGAAACAACAAAAGTTCAACTAGACGGATAGCTGTCAAGAGAGCTTCTAGTTGCTCAAGGATAAGTTATGCTCAACACCAGTACTTTGTATACCGACACCCAACGACAAGTTTGTAGTATACTGTGATGCGTTGAAGCAAGGTTTTGGTTGTGTGCTAATGCAAAATGAAAGTGATGGCCTACGCCTCAATGCAACTAAAGGAATACGAGCAACGCTATCCAACACATGATATGGAGTTGGCAGCTGTTGACTGTGTTTTTAGCCAACGACGTGAGAACATCAATAACGACAAACCTTCAAGAGAATTTAAACGACACAGACAGTTTAATCAAGAAAAGTAAATAACACACAAGATTTTATAGTGGTTCAGCCCCGTTCAGTCGGTAATAGCCTAATCCACTTAGAGATTTTATTACTTTATCTACCGTCAAGATCAGATGAACCAGTGTCAACTGAGTTTCTTCAATGTAAATAGGAATACAAAAAAGGTTCTCCCTCAAGGAAAATGCACTTTCTCTCTCTAGAACTCAGACCAAATCTCAAATTGCCAAAAGTCCTCTTTCTGATCCCATTAACCCTCTATTTATAGGCTTGGGACCAGAAACTGATATCCCCTTAGGATCGGGATATTTTATTACTCATATTATATTTATAACATTTAAATTACAAAAAACATTCAAAATGTAACAAAACCCCCAATTTGTGGGAAGAATGAGAGATTCCCGCGCGTGCCAAGACCGATTCTTGCTGAAGCTGTTTCTGGGAATTTGACGTAGTCTGGTCCATTTGTTTGATGAATATCTTCTTCTGGTCGAACACATGCATGCTGGACACACATAAGTGCTGGTCGGACATATGCATGCTGAACACATGCATATGGACCATACTCCTTGGACTTTTCCTCGGACAAAGGTCCGAGCACACCTCTAATCTCTCCTCGGACCAAGGTCCGAGCCACATCTCATGGGGCTTCTCCTCAGATCATGGTCCGACCGGACCACTTGGAGTGCCACACCTTTGGCTCTCCTCGGACTAGGTCCGAGCCACATCTCCCTTGGCCTCCTCGGATCAAGGTCCGAGCCACATCTTGGCTCTCCTCGGACTAGGTCCGAGCCACACTCTCCCTTGGCCTCCTCAGATCAAGGTCCAAGCCACATCTTGGCTCTCCTCGTACTAGGGTCCGAGAATCACTTGGACTCCTCGGACTAAGGTCCGACGGGACCTCTTGGGGCTCCTCGGACCAAGGTTCGATCACATGCTTTCCTTGGACCAAGGTCCGACCAGGCACACCCTAGCCCAAGTACTTTCCTTGGGTGCACTTGGCTTGGTTATGACATCCCTCAAGCAGTCTAAACTCTTCACTGATGTACTGGGCTCCTACTAAGCCAGATCGCCAACTATTCCATGCCACTTGTCACCTCTATTGCCACGTCATCGATCTCCAATTTTTGGGGATAACAGCAGCGGTGGTCTTTGCATTGAAAATCTGGCGCCACTATCTTTATGGAGAATGGTGTGAGATTTATATGGACCACTACAGGTTAAAGTATTTCTTCACACAGAAAGAGCTCAACATGAGGCAATGCATGTGGTTACAACTAGTAAAACATCATGACTGTGAAATCCTATACCACCCAGGAAATGTGAGTGTAGTTGCATATGCGTTAAGCTAAAAGAGTTACAGAAATTTAGCAGCGTTATCCAGAATAGAAAAGCCACTTCAGCAAGAGTTGATTAATGCTGGAATAGAGATAGTCATTGGTCAACTGGCTAACTTGTCCATCCTGTCAAGTCTATTAGAAGATATACGGATTGAGCAAGGGCATGATGACACATTAGTATCGCATATGGCTGCAGTCAAAGAAGGCAAGATTACAGATTTCTTTATATCAGGACAAGGGTTCTTGAGATATAAAGGACGGGTGTGTGTGCCAAATGATTATGCAATTAAGATGAAGATTTTAGAAGAGGCACACACTATCCCATACTCAGTTCACCAGGGGTCGACCACGATGACTCACAACCTTAAGGCACTATATTGGTGGCTGGGAATGAAGAAAGACGTAGCAGAATATGTGTCCAAATGCCTTATATGACAGCAAGTAAAAATGGAACATCAACGACTCGCAGGCTTATTGCAACTGCTTAGTATTCCAGAATGGAAGTGGGACGATATTACCATGGACTTCATGATAGGATTGCCATGAACAAATAAGAAGCACGACTCTACTTAGGTTGTGGTAGATAGACTCACCAAGTCAGCTTACTTCCTGCCTATCAAGTCTACGTATACTACTGACCAGTACGCAAACATTTATGTTCGAGAAATAGTATGACTGCATGGAATCCCAAAGACCATAGTATCAAATAGAGGATCAGCGTTTACATCGAGATTTTGGGGAAGCTTGCAGCAAGCCATGGTTACCAAGCTAAGTCTTAGCATGATATTTCATCCTCACACCGACAGATAGTCTGAGCATACCATACAGATTTTAGAAGATATCTTGCGCGCTTGTGTACTGGACCTCGGAGGATCATGGAGTAAGTATTTTCCACTTATAGAATCCTTCGACAATAATAGCTACCAGACAACGATTTGTATGGCACCCTATGACTTACTTTATAGAAGGAAGTGTTGATCGTTGTTACATTGGGACGAGGTAGGAGAAAGACAACTTCTTGGACCCGAAGCTGTTAGAGAGGCTCAGGGTGCAGTGGCGCTGATTAGAAAGCGTATGCTCACTGCTCAGAGTCGACAAAAGAGTTACGCGGATGCCAAGTGGCGAGATGTGGAATATAAATTCAGAGATCAAGTCTTCTTATAGATATCTCCTATGAAATGAGTGAAGCGGTTTAGGAAGAAAGGCAAACTTAGTCCCCGGTTTGTAGCTCCTTTTGAGATATTGGACAAGGTGGGAACAGTTGCATATAGATTAGCCCTACCACCAGCTCTAGTAGATAGCCATAATGTGTTTCACATTTCCATGCTGCATAGATATGTGTCACACCCATCTCACGTCCTCAAGTATGATACGATAGCACTTTAGAAAGACCTGAGTTACGAGAAAAGTTGGAGAAAGACTGTTGAGGATTAAGCCAACTTGAGTTTCCTCTTCTATTATGGCTCCATGCAGATCAGCTTTCTGAAAGTAGTTTGTCATCTTGATCAGGTGATCACGAACATGTTGAGAAGGAGCCATTCGAGCATTGGCATATTTCTTGGTGGCTTCAAAACGAGTTGGCACTGACTTGGCACCAAACATGTCTTGGAGCTGATCCATGATTTCGTAGGATGTCTCGACATTCTCCATCTTTGTCCTGAGAGTGTCGACCATACTAGTCAACATGTAGTACCTCACCTTGTTGTTAGCCGCCTGCCAACGCTCATACTTGTCCCTCACAGACTTGGTAGCTCCTTTAACTGGAACTTCAGGGGATTCCTCAGTCATGACGAACTTGGAGTTGTCACCAATCAACACAATGTTGATGTTTTTCTTTCATTTAAGGAAGTTTTCTCCAGTGAGTTTCTCCATCGAAAGTTGAGAAAGGATGGGAGTAGACACAGCCATAATTATACACAAATTACCAATAAAATAGAAATCAATCACATATGCTCAATAAAACTTCTATTCACAAAATTTATGGAAATAGCAAAACATATATAAAAAATATGTAAAATATGAGAAAAAATATAAAAAAGAATCATATCTCTACTTCTTTAGGTTTTTAACTAATCTATGATATCCTTGTCCCGGTTGGCGAGAGTAAAAAATACCACTAGTTAAATAGAGTTGTAAACTCATTTAATAATGGACACCACTATTAACAACCTACTATTCGATCGAAATAAGAAAACAAAATCTTTTATTTTATGGGCTAGACCCACGGTTTTGATAATCATAGATTTAGTCTCAGTAGTCAACGTAGGGGTGAGTCTAGTAGAATTTGACCTATAATTATCTATCTTTCGAGATCTAACCTTGTCAAAATAACTAATGAACACCTTCCGTAGGGGGACGAATCAAAGCGCCTCGAGGCCCCATTAAGCTATTGACGTTGTTAAACCAATGGTGGAGATTGAATGTAAATCGTAAAATGAGCTCATTATAAAATTAAAAATTAGTATTTTTATTATTTTTCGAAAATTAATGACTGGTCCTCCAAAAATTTGAAGAAGATTAAATTTTTAAAAACAAAGTCCTATAATTTCCTATTAATTCTAGAGTGTCACATTGAAAAAAATTCAATTAATTTAGAATTAATTTGTTGCTAATCAATATTTAGGTTTAACTAATATAATGAACCTATACATTTAATTCCAACTTAGGTAAATGGACCTTAACAATTAGGCTTGAATGGAGGAGGGTAGGGTCCAGTATGTCGTTCCCACTACAAATGCCCCCAATCTTCCATACAAGGTCCAAAAGACAAGAATTTAAACATTTGTTTTATTAATTGTTATTAATTGATTAGGCCCACTATAGTCATGCAAAGAAAATGGGCATTCACAAGTGAAATCACCCACAAAAGAAGAATTTAAACTTTACATTTTCTAATGGACCCAAATAAAATCTATCATTTTATGAATATTTTTTTGGTAAAATCCATATATCTAACAAACATATGGGCCACCATATGCATCTAAGCCCAATTGCAAAAATACCACATATAGTGCAAACAAACATGTTATAATTGGATGGGCCTAATCATGTTACTATATGAGCAATTCTATGAATTTATGCAAAAATACCACAATTTATTTAATTTGTAAAAATACCACAATTAATTATCTAGAATTTATCAAAAAATTCAAATTAATTAAATTTTTACAAAAATCAAGTCAATTTAAATTAAATTTATCAACAATTAACAATAATTAATTTAAATTTTATTTATCAACAATCAACTTCGTTTTAGGTTAATTTGACAAAAAATTATTAATTTAATTTAAATAGGATTTATCAACAATTAACGAAAGTTAATTTAAATCCCATTTATTAAAAAAATATTTTATTAATTGCTTGAAAAAAAATGATATTTTACAAATTTAACTAATTTTAAATTTTAAAATCAATATCTTAACTGTTTTTCAAAAATATCTTGTGTTGTTACAACTATAAGCAAATATTTTAACCATTTAAAATATCATAAAATATCCATAAAATATATCAAAATAGTTAATCAAATTCAAATATCCATACAAATATCTAACTAACAATATTCAAATTTCAAATAATTTAAATATTAAAAACTATAGAATAAAAAGATATTTATATTTTCAAATAAAGATTTAATAAAAATATCTAGAATTTAAAAGAACATATCTTAAATATCTGATATCTTAATTCTAAAATTTTAATAGATTAAACGATTTAAAATTAAGTTGTTAGTCTATTTTGAAATTTGAATTTGAATTTTTATAGAAAATATCTAATTATTTAAATCTCAACTAACAAGAATATCTTATTTTAAATAATATTTTTAAATACAAAAACAAATCTGATATTTTTGGCTTGGATTATAAATAAATAATTTGCTTTAATAAAAAAAAATGAATGAACAGTACCCGGGTGGCTGGGCGGTGCGCACGGGTGCTCGCGCACATGGTCAGCCAGGCAAAAAAATTTCAAAAATTTTTTTTGAGCAATTTTTCAAACAAAAACTATTTTCTAATTAATTTTTAACATGTTTTACATAAAATAATAGCATAGAAAACACAACAAAATAACCTAAAAATGGCTAATAATCACATACAATCAATATGTTTCATATAAATGTGAAAACCCATCCAATTATTCAAACACATCAAATAATCAAATTTTTAACATGTTCATGCATGATAATAAAGATTACCAAAGGCTCTAAGGCCAGTTGTTGGGAAAACTTAAGCATGATCTTTATTTATTTTCATGTAGATCTAATATTAAACAAATTAATATGAGATAACCTAGAACATGTTTCTAAAATCTCAAAGGGGCCGATAAACCTAGGAATTAACTTGCCTTTCACTGTGAATCGCTTTACTCTTCTCCAAGGGGAAACTCAAAGGAACACATGGTCACCAACTTGAAACTCTACACTCCTGCGTCTCAAGTATGAGTAACTCTTCTGTCAACTTTGAGAGGAGAGCATTCGAGCTCTAATCGTTTCAATTACCTCATTGGTCCTTTGAACAACCTCAGGACCTAAGTATTTCCTCTCTGTAGAGTCCAAGAACTTTACATAGCTAGTTAGATAGTAGTAGTAATAGTAATAGCTAGTAGTAATTATAGTATGTTTATTACTATGGATTTTGGTTCAAGCCGGGACTTAGTTGGAAACTCCTAGCAATAGTTATGGATTTTATAAGTTTAACCTATAGTTTAAGAATATCAATTATAACATAAGGTTTGATTAATATTGCTAGTTATTAATATGATAATTATTATAACATAAGGTTTAGATAGAGCCAATAAGAATATGACACTTGTCATGAGCATGGTTATTCCTAAGGTTTAGATAGAGCCAATAAGAATATGACACTTGTCATATGCATGATTATTAAGGAATTATTATTTTAATGATAAAATAAGAAAAATATAAGACTTAGTCTTCACAAAAATTTGTTAGGAGCATGACATTTGTCACAATTTAATTTTTTGTAGATTAGGTTGTTATTTAGATAATTAAATAATTTTTTCGTAACTTTAGGGTACTATAACTTTCGACCTATTTTTGACCTAGTTATGTTATGAATTTCGGAAAATAGTATTTCTAGAAGTTGTAGATAATTGAATTATCTTTCTAACAATATAAAGATGGTCTAAATAAGAGTCCTACAACTACAGTTATGCTGATTTTACTGTAGGTAAGTTCAGAGTTACGAGATTTAGAGAGTTAGAAGTTATGATTCTATTTGTTATTATTATTATTTTTTTAATTTTAAAAATCAAGCTTTAACTCCTTAAACCTCTCTCTGAATAATTTGACCAAGTCCTAAGCCTTTGACTGAAGAATATTCAAATATTTTCAATTAAATTCATTATTTTTATTCAAAGCCAAAAAGAAGATTTTTATTCCTAGAACTCTATAAATAGGACCTAGCACCAAGCCTTTTGATTCATTCTTCACTCATTGATCAGAGCCTTCCAGGTGCTAGTGAGACTATAGAGTGATAAACACTTGGGTTGGGGTTATAAGCTTTATCATTCTAAGCTTATTAGACACTTGGAGAGTAAGGTTCATAGTGTATTTCGATTTCGTCGTGTAGTTCGGTCATAGCAATTTCAAAGGTATTCCTATTCTTAGTTCCTTTTCTGTATTGTTTCATTAGTTCTTATAGTTTTTCTCTACTCAAATCCTAACTCAGTATTCTTTATTCTTGATTAGGCATCTAAGTTCTTTGAACTTGAGGTTCTCGTTGGTAAGTATCTTCTCGAATGTTTAGTTCATTCTTTTCATCTCTTTTCTTTTAGAAAACTCACCTCTCTATTAATGGTTTTTAGGAGTGTACCAAAATCCTGACCTTGTTCTCATCATCCCGGTATTTTGGTAAGGAAAATAGGATAGTTCTTATGTGATATGTGCTATGTTTATGTAAGATGTTATGATTATGCTATAGTATGATTTTATGTGTATGATATATGTATGTTTGGGGCTTATAGTTGTTATATAGCAAACCCTATCACATTTATGTTTTGGGGCTTATAGTTGCGATATAACAAACCCCAATAGTTACCATGTACATGGGTTAGAATTATGATATATGTGTTATAGTATATGATAGATGTTCATAGTTTATGTGTATGATTATGTTTCATGCTTGTAGTAGATTTTCCTTGCTGGGCATTAGGCTCATTCCTTTATGTTTTATATGAGTAGGAAAATAGTTATGGTGGCGGGAAGATTCTTGACAGCTTGGGAATGTGTATTGAGGGAGAATGAAATCGGTGGACTGCGCGAACTATTCGAGGATGAAGTTGTTTAAGTCTTTTAAATTATGATTTTTATGTATTTCCGCACTTAATATTGTAACCATTTTATTTAAGATTTAAGTTATGCTCTATTTTATTTTCAAAACAATGGGATCCCATATGCTACTATGAATTTTATGCATTTTAACTCTTTACAGTTTTAATAAAGTTATGGTTATTTCATATATATGTTTTCTTAAGATTAGTGTCTGTGTATAGTAGTTATTAATGGTCCAAAGTCTAGAATAGTTGGGTCGTTACAGTTGGTATCAGAGCAACGGTCCATTTGCATGAAGTTCTCCTTGATACACACGCTCAAGCTCTGAATCTAACCGCCAATGTAAGTTGTTTATGTTATAGTTGTTATGATTATGTGTTTAGTTAACGTTTTAGCCCAAATGTTTACAGTTAAGAATATTTGTAAATTAGTTTATTTTTTTGTTATTTATTTTATTTATTATCTTTGCATTTATGATTGTACATAGTGAATTTTTTTTCCAAATAAATATCATTGTTATTTTTTAATGACATGTATGAGTTTGATTTTTTTTCTACAATCATAATAAATAATAAATTTAATAAATAATGATCAAGTTTGGTGAGGGTGGATACAAATCAATGGACTGGGATCTATATTGAGAGTTTAGGGGGCCATAGTAGTGTGAACGATTTTACTGATCCCAGCCCTCCCTCAATATGGTTAACTTTGGAACAACGATGAGTTTCGAGCCTGAGAATTAAGTCATAGAGGATAATTAGAAACACACTTAGAAAATAATAACGATGGCTTATTTTTCTATGTTTAGAAACAGACCCTAATCATAACCACTACACCTGATACCACTCCCCTGATAGTGTACTTGTGCACAGATTGGTCACCTGGACCACCATGTATCCAAGGCCATTAGAGCCTACTATAAAATGAACCCCACTTCCACATGGAAGGGGGTTGGAAAACTAATTGTATGAAAGAGACTTAAGAAATATATGATCCTTGTTTCATTGTTGCTCTGGTTTTCTTTCTGTTGATTCAAGTTCTTTTCATCTGATTCAAAGCTTTCCGTAGTATAGAAATCAAAGTTTTCCAACCTTTAATCGTTGACGAGTTCTTACCGTCAACACCAACCTTAAATGCTCCTTGTGCTTGTTTGCGTCCCTTGAGTACACCAAGATATCGTCGATTAACACTACGACGAATTTATCCAAGTAGTCCTTAAATACCCTATTCATTAAATCCATAAATGCGGCTGGAGTGTTGGTAAGACCGAAAGACATAACTAAAAACTCATAATGCCCATAACGAGTTCTAAAAGCTGTCTTTGGGATATCTTCTTCCCATACCTTGAGCTGATGATACCCGGACTTTAAATCGATCTTTGAGAACACGGTCACTCCTCGGAGTTGATCAAACAAGTCGTCAATTCGGGGTAGCGGGTACTTATTCTTAATCATCGCCTTATTCAGCTCGCGGTAATTTATGCACATCCGCATGCTTCTGCCCTTTTTCTTCAGAAATAGAACCAGTGCTCCCCATGGCGAATGGCTTGGTCTAATGAAACCCAAGTCTAGGAGTTCTTGTAGCTGCATCTTTAACTCCTTAAGTTCGGTAGGTGCCATTCGGTATGGTGCCTTGGAGATAGGCTTGGTGCCCAGTACTAATTCGAATATGAAGTCAATATCCTGAGTCGGCGGTAATCCTGGTAAGTCGTCAGGAAATACTTCTGGGAATTCCTTTATAATGTGAACGTCTCCAACCTTAAGTGGTGTTTCCTTTACCACATCTGTGACGCTGGGTAAGAATGCTTGACTTCCTTTTTCTATCATCCTCTGGGCTATGAGAGATAATATAAGCGGTGTGCATAGTCCTAAAACTTGTCCCATAAAGCACAGTCTCTGGCCGTCAGGAGTCTCGAACGTCACTTTCTTGCGTCTGCAGTCGATGGTTCCGCCATGACGTGCTAGCCAGCCCATGCCTAGTATTAAGTGAAAGTCTTTGAACTGCAGTTCTATAAGGTCTCCTTATAATTCTACATCCTCAATCTTGATCGGTACGCCTCGTACTATCCGTGATGATAGAACTACTTTGCCCGAAGGCAACTCTATTACAAACCTAGTTCTAAATCTTTCACAAGGTCTGTCTAGTTTTTCTATCATTCCTAACGAGATATACGAATGAGTGGCTGCCGAATAAAATAATATAGAACATACATTATTGAGGATAGAAACCTGACCTGTGACTACTTTATTGTTAGCGTCAGCCTCTCCTTGGGTGAAGGCAAATACCATGACAGGAACCATCTTGTCTTCCCTTTTCCCATCTGGCTTGAGTTAGGGACATTCTTTCTTTCGATGTCCTTCCTGACCATAGTTGTGGCATCCCTTGGTGTTTTCCCAGCATTCACCAGGATGTTTCCTTAAGCACTTAGCACATTGCGGGAATCCTACATAACCCGACTTATTACCTCCATTGTTCGTCCGTGCCCTTTTATCGCTGTTGGACTGCTTATTGTCAAGATGCCTTCTCTTCTAACCGTTACTGTTATTGGATTGATTGCTATTGTTTTTGTGGTTGTTCCAACCATTATGAGGTTGACTTGGTTGTTTAGGCTCAGGCTTATTGGCCTCCTCTTTACTAACATTCGCATGAAGCCTTTCTACTTCTATTGCCGTTTCTTGGACATCTACATAGGTAGTATTTCTCGAGTTTTCTAGCTAAACCCCTAGCTCAATCTTTGGTCGAAGTCCTCTAACAAACTTGGTCACCTTCAAAAAATCATTTGGAACCATTTCTGGTGCAAACTTGGCTAATCCCTCGAACTGTCGAGCATATTCTGCTACTAATAAGCTCCCTTGCTTCAGACCAGCAAACTCCTCGGCCCTTGAAGCTATGAATGCTGAATTTTAGTACTTTTTGTGGAACAGCTCCACAAATATGGTCCAAGTCATGGTGACGACATCGTGAGTCTGCTGAACTAAGTCCCACCGTATTCTACATCTTTCTTGAGCAGAGACGAAATGCAGGATATGCGATCCACGTTGCCGAGATTCATATACGTTAGGATTGGCTCCACATTTCTGAGCCATTCTTCCGCCTCGAAGGGTCTGTTGTCCCTTCAAAGTTTGGGGCGTGTTGCTTATGAAACCGATCATAAAATGGCTCTATGTGCTGAGATGGGTATGGCGCATAGTTTGCCATTGGCCATCCCCCATATGGACAAACTTGTTTGGGTGTTGGGGTCATTTGCTGAAGCTTTGGTTGTGGTGGAGGCGGAGGCTGAGTCTGAGGCTGAGCCTGTTGTCGCTGTTGCTGCAGTAATTCCTCAAATTACTGTCGTAGTATGGAAATTTCTGCAGTGTTGTCAACTGGCGGCAGCGGCGCATTGCGGTTAGCAGTAACACGCACTCCCCTTTTGCGAACCGGAGGGGCTTCATTGCTCTCAGGAGCAACGTTGGAGGCATTGACATTGGGGCGAGCAGACCTTTTGAGCGACATCTTCAGCGGTGTTCTAACAGTTAAGAAAAACATATTAGAACATACCCTAATAGGCTTTAAGGCAAAACTTAATCTAAACAAACATAACTCGAACCTATTAATTATGATTTCTTATGAAAACTATATAAGCCTTCTTTATCGGTAGAGTGGATTTCTATATTTAGAAAAATAAGCCATCTTTATTATTTTCTAAGTCTGTTTCTAATCATCCTATATGACTTAATTCTCAGGCTCGAAACTCATCATTGTTCCAAAGTTAACCATATTAAGGGAGGGCTGGGATTAGTAAAATCGTTTCTACTACTATGGCCCCCTAACTCTCAATATAAAACCCGATTCATTGATTAGTATCCACCCTCACCGAACTTGGTCATTATTTATTAAATTTAATATTTATTATGATTGCAAAAGAAAAATCAAACTCATACATGTCATCAAAATAACATTGATATTCATTTGGAAAAAATAGTTTTTTCACTAAGTACAATCATAAAAGAAAACAAATAATAAATAAAATAAATAAAGAAACTAATCTATTCTAAAAATTGGGATCTTCCACATTTGATCCTTCATCTAACATATCATCATCTATTTCTTCATAGTCATCATTATCTAGAAGCTCAAAATTCCCTCGAGGAAGATTCGTAAAGATTCTATGTTTTTGCTCACTTGTGAATTGGAATTCCATCTTAGAGGTGAACCTAAGTATGAGAAAATAATATCTCATAGCTACTGGTAACTCATCTTCATCATCTATCGTCTCCCATATGTCTTCTAAGGCTGCAATTATAGTAGGATAATCTTTAAAAAAGTCTAATCACTAAAACATATTGTTCCGTAGCTCTCATCATGATTTGCTTAGTTTCTTGGAGGTGACCTATCTCACTGTGAAATAAGAGTAATCTTCGAGTGATTCTTTCTAGCACTCCTACAATGTTTCTTGGCTCTCTAATTCTTTTCAAGGCCTTAATGGCTCGGATATCCTCATAAGTTAATGCTCCATTCATTCTTAACTGAAAACAAGAGGCTAAAACGTTAGCTAAACACATAAACATAATAACTATATCATAAAAACTTACATTGGTGGTTAGATTCAGAGCTTGAGCGTGTGTATCAAGGAGAACTTCACGCAAATGAACTGTTTCCCTGATACCAACTGTAATGACCCAACTAATTCTAAGACCTTAGACCATTAAAAACTACTAGACTTAGCTACTATTTTCTAGAAAACATACATAAGAAACATTCACAAACTTTATTAAAAACTCTAAAGTAAATGTTGGAATACATAAATTCGGGGTATGGGATCCCATTGTTTAAAAATAAAACATAACTATAAACTTAAATGAAATTGTTTACAAAGCTAAATGCGAAAAATACATAAAGAAAACATAATAAAATGAATAAAACAACATCGTCCTCGAATCATTCACGCAGTCCATCGAATCCATTCTCCCTCAATACACAAGCCAAGCTACCACGAATCCTTCCACCGCCATATCTATTTTCCATCATACATAAAAAAAAAATAAAGGAATGAGCCTATGCCCAGCAAGGAAAATCTACTAATAACATAAAACATATACATAAACTATATCATAAACATATACTACAAACATATGTCATATACTACAATGGCCATTATACTACTTAGGGCTTGTTAACTAAGCAAGTCATATGCTCATAGATTTGTGGGGCCTGCTAGCCAAGCAAGTCATATGCCCATAATTTACTGGGGCTTGTTAGCTATACAAGTCATATGCCCAAGGTCTATAAACAAACTATACATAATGTAAACATAACATAACATAAAATAACATAACCTAACATAAACATAAGATATCATATAAACATATATAATTCTATCCTATTTTCCTTACCAAAACAAGGATATGAGAACAAGGACGGGATTTGGAACACTCCTAAAACCAACAATAAGAATGTGAGTATATCTAATGAAAGAGATGACAAAGAAATGAACTAAACCACCAAGATGAAACTTACGGAAAAGAAATCTGAAGTTCAAAGAAATTAAATACCTAACCAAGAATGGAAAACAACGAGTTAGGATTTGAGTAAAGAAAACTAAAGGAAACTAAAGAAACATACAGAAATGAACTTAAGATTAGGAATACCTTGGATGTACTAGAACCGAACTATTTCTCGATATAGAAAAACACACTATTTATCTTACTTCCCAAGTGTTTATAAAGCTTAAAATGATAAAGCGTATATCCCAACCCAAGTGTTTATCACTCTATAGTAACCCTAGCAGCTTGAAGGTTCTAAACACAGCTTGAAGAATCAGAGAAATGGCTGGGTACTAGGTCCTATTTCTAGAGTTCATGGAGTGAACTATCTCCTTTTAGCTTGAATAAAAATAATGAGTATTAATTAAGAAATATTTGAATATTCGTTCAACAGGTGTTGAAGACTCGGTCAAAACGTTCAGAGGATAGTCAAGAGGTTAAGGAATGAAACAAGCTCTATTTCAAAAACGTTTGAAAATATGACCCTAGGGCCGATATATCGCCCATTGTAGGTGATATATCCCCTAAGCTTATGACCTGAGTTCTCGTCGTTTCGTTTGTACGAAGTTCACATGTTTTTTGCATTCCATGTGTGGCGATACATCGACATACGTGAATATATTACACACGTAATTGCACATTTTCAGCATAATTGAATTGATTAATTAGGTTTGACTGAGTAATACGAGATTCCAGCAAGTTCTGGAAGGGTCTAGAGCTTCTAGAAACTTCTATTTTTGAATTATCCACTTAAAAATGCTTAATTCCTCAAATAAACAAGATTGTGACAAATTTCATGCTCTTAATGGTCTTGGAAGGTTCTATAGTTTTTAGAACTTTCTTTTAATTAAACTATAGTTAAATCCTTAAATAAACCTGCACACAACAGGTGTCATGATCTTATTAATTCTATCTAAACCTTATAGTATAATAAATAACATATTTATAATCAGCTATATTAATCAAACCTTATGTTATAATTATTATTCTTAAACTATAAGTTAAACTTATAAAATCTATAAATGTTGCTACGAGTGTTCAACTAAGTCCCGGCTTGAACCAAAATCCACAGTAATAAACATACTATAACTACTACTAGCTATTACTACTACTCTTACTACTATCTAACTAGCTAAGTAAAATTCTGGGACTCTACACGTGGCCTCCTATCTGAACCAGGAGGAGCAAAAGAATCTGGGGCCTTTCTCTTCTTCTCACCGGGCCCACTACCCCGGCTAGAACCAATGAAAGGAGGCACCGTCCTCCGAGCATCGCGCCTTGCGGCACCCTCTCTCCATATCAGATCTTTGGATAAGAGGTAATCCTCAGATCTAATGTTATCTTTACATCATGGACTATCACGACGTTCAATCCCAATACAAACTGATCCCTCCCTGTCATATTAGTAGGCACCAAGTCCGATGCGAACTTCGCCAACCGGTCATACTTCAGTGCATATTGTGTAACCGTCATTCGGTTCTGAGACAGGTTAATATACTCATCCACCTTTGTATCTCGGATTGTGACACAATATTGTTTCTCATTGAAGACATCTCTAAATTCTTGCCAAGTCATAATTGTCACATACCTCCTCTGGGACACAAAATCCCACCAGATATGGGCATCTTCTCTCAACATATAACTAGCACAAGCCACCCTCTCGCTCCCCTCCACCCTCATAAAATCTAGGATGGAAGAAGTCATATTCATCCACTGCTCTACCCGTAGTGGGTCTAGACCACACTCAAAGGTGGGAGGGTGTTGCTTCCTAAACCTCTCATAACATGGCTCCCACCTGTTCTCCATCATAGGCTGGGCTGGCACTGGTTCCATAGCCTATGGAATCTGTAACCCAATACCCCGAGGAGGGGCCTGCTTCCTCAATTCTTGGAGCTCCTCTTCCGTTCGTTGAAGTCTTAATTCCATTTCAACAAACAACTATTGCCAGTCCTATGGGGCAGGAGGAGCATCTTGACCCAAGTCGTCATCTTCGGCCACATTGTCGTGTAGTCTAAAAGATCGTCGGGGCATAACTTCAAAATGCCTTCTTGTTGGTATTATGATCAAATCAAAGGTACGTAGTGGTATATATGGATCCATTTTAATAAATATTAATACCAGCCAGGATCATATACATATATAATTATTAAATCACATACAAAAAGATCAGAGATTACATCTCGTAGCCTATCAAGTATCCTTAAGCCTTTTTGTATAAATCAGCGAACTTCCTATGTAGTGTTTTGAGAACTCACACCCTGATCTTCCAAACCAATCATCAACACACACAAGGACATGTGTGGGCACAAAGGATTCAAAATGTTGATTTATGTGACTCCCTAGATGTACTCAACACATGAGATCTAGAGAGTTTTGACAGAGAGAAGATTTATAATAGTTTTTGGGTTTATAGAAAATTATCGCTTTACAGAGAAAGTCTGATTATCCATTATTTTCTGAATATTACTTATATCAGATTTATAAAGATATTTAATTTAATTAAAATATAATTCAAATTAAAACTGATTATACATTTTCATTTAATTATCTATTTAAATCATATTGAAAAAGAATAATTAAATAACTGATTAAACAAATTTATTTGAAATTCAAAATTCAAATCCAACGGGTAAAAACCCTAACGCTAGGCGCCACACACTATATTGTACAATGTTTGTCGCCCAGCCCAATTTGGGTTGCCCTAATTTTCTCATTTATTTATTTAATCAACTTTTAAGATACGATATTTATTCCATCATAAATATCAGTTAATTCAAAATTAACTTTATCTTAAAATATCAGTTTTAAAATAAATAAATATCATATTATAAATAAGATATTTATTATTTTCTCTCTTTATATAAATCCAAACAATATTAATAATAATTTTACAATATATTTTTTCAAAATAAAAAATATATATAGTTAAATAATTAATTAATTCACAATTAATCAATTACCCATAATTATCAAATATTTATTTCCTTGCCCTGAAAAATTAATTCATTTGTAATTTAGTCATTTCTCTTAACAAATCTTTCTTTTGACATTCTTACCCTTGACAGTGGAGGACAGAGGTGATCTGGGACCATGGACCTATATTACAAAGCTCCAATAAAATAGATTGTTAATTAAACTCCTTAATCTAATAATCTTATTTATTAATTTCATGATTACTCCACTGCAAACATGGAATTGCACTCTAAGTATTTATAGAATTATATTTACAGAGTTTTCTCTAGTAGTCCATTGATATAATCAATATATGTGGTTTTGTCTTCCATTTATTGGTTCGTTAATTAGAGCTGGTCAAAATTATCATTTTACCCTTGTAATTACCTCTTGATCCTTAAGTACAATTAATTCACTAGCAAAATAATTAATCTATAATCTAATTATAGATTTAAGCTCAATAACTATTCAGTTTCAGAATCAACCCTTAAGGGAGGCAATATTCGATCTGTCAGGAAAGCATGGATTCCAATATTGTAATTCATGTTCCCAGCCATCCATGATTTTTGATCTCCAAAACAAAGGTCGTTAGTCTCATTATTCTTAGAGACCTTAACGAGTGAATCCAAAGATCCAATAAACATAAGCAAGAGTTCATGAATACTCAGGATTTATACTGATCAACAAATGATCATCTATTATGACAAGAATTAAATCTTTACGTCAAGCAGCAAGTTTATATAGATAATTAATTCTCATTGGTCCTGTCATACATAATCTCTATTATATACATCACATTTACTAAGATGTCTATCCACATCAGTAATAAGATTCTAGATTACTTGCATCTCATATGCTTAGCTAACCGTACTAGTAACCATTCATTAAAGATTCCTTACTTTAATATATTACTCACTATTTTGTTCATTATATATGATCTTAATTCTCTCGTACTAATACAAGATCATATTATCATGAATGAATAGGGAATTTTCTTGATATTATTATATAATTAATTCAAACAATAATTATATCATTCAAATATAATAAAATTGTACTTTTATTTAAAACTAATAAAATGTCTTTACATGCTTTTAGGGAATTAATCCTAACAATCTCCCACTTGACTTTAAAGCAAGTGAGGCATCTCCCTTAATCCCATATTGCACACGTGACCCACGAATGACTTTACAAGAAGTGTCTTGGTTAACGGTTCGGTGATGTTCAGTTCAGTCACAATCTTCATAATAGTCACATCACCTCGATGTATAATCTCTCTTACCAGATGGTATTTCCTTTCTACATGCTTCCCTTTCTTATGGCTTGTAGGTTCTTTGAAATTAGCTACTGCTCCATTGTTGTCACAGTACATGATTAGTGGCTTATCCATATCTGGAACAACTTCTAGATCAGTGTAGAACTTCCTCAACCAATCTGGTTCCTTAGCTGCTTCACAAGCCTCTATGTATTCGACTTCCATGGTTATATAAGCTATGCTGGATTGATTAATGCTTCTCCAGACCACAGCTCCTCCACCAAGAGTGAACAGTGACCCAGATGTCGATTTTCGATTGTCCTTGTTTGAGTGGAAATCAAAATGACTGTATCTAGTAGGGTTTAGCTCACCCCCTTAATATACCAGCATATAGTCTCTCGTTCTCCTAAGATACTTGAGAATGTGCTTTATTGCAATCTAGTGTTCCAAACTAGGATTTGATAGATAACGACTTACAATCCCAACTGCATAACATATGTCGGGCCTAGTACACAACATAGCATACATCAGACTCCCAATTGTTGAAGCATAGGGATATTTCTCATATCCTCTTCCTTTTGAGGTGTCTTGGGACATTGTTCCTTGGGGAGAGAAATTCCATGTCTGGTCGGTAATTGACCTTTCTTGGAATTCTCCATAGAGAATCTTTCAAGCACCTTATCTGTAAAATTTTCCTGAGAAAATGCCAAGAGCTTGTTCTTCCTATCCCTTAGGATTTGGATTCCCAGAACGTAGCTCGCCTTGCCCAAATCTTTCATTTGGAACTTTTCAGCTAACCTTTTCTTTATGTATGATAATGTCTCTACATTGTTCCCAATGAGCAAAATGTCATCAACGTAAAGAACTAAAAAACAACCAGTTTTCCTTTGATGTATTTATACACACATGCTTCGTCGACATTTTTTTCGAAGCCATATATTTTAATAGTTTCATCAAAAGTGATATTCCAAGATCTAGACGCTTGTTTTAATCCATAAGTGGATTTCAACAACTTGCACACCTTTTGAACTTCCCCTTTCTTTATGAACCCTTCTTGTTGTACCATATAGACACTTTCATCAAGATAGCCATTCAAAAATGTTGTCTTGACGTCCATTTGCCATATCTCATAATCATTGGCAGTCGCTATGGATAAGAGGATATAAATGGATTTCAGAATGGCCAGAGGAGAAATTTTTTCTTCATTATCAACACCTTCTCTCTAAGTGTAACCTTTGGCTACAAGCCTCGCTTTGAAAGTCTCTTCTTTCCCATCTACATATCTTTTCTTCTTGTATATCCACTTACACCCTATGGGTCTGACATCTTAAGGTTGATCCACAAGTTCACAGACAGAATGGGAATACATCGATTCCATTTCTTAGTTCATGGCTTCTTGCCATTTCTCCTTTTCAGGATCATCCATTGCCTCTTTAAAGGTTAATGGATCGTCCTTGTCTGTATCAGAAACAAGGACATGTGCCTCATGTTCGTAGCGAACAGGTTGTCTCACCATCCTCCCACTACGACGTTGCACCGAGGTTTCTTCACCTAGATTCATGGTTTCCTCGGTTTGTCGTTTATCATTTAATGATGAAGATGATTGTGATGGAATCTTATTAGCTATGAGTTCCTCCACTACTACCTTGTTCCGAGGTTTATAGTTATTCATATAGTCATGTTCAAGGGAGGTCGCATTTGTTGAAATAAATACCTTTTGATCTTTGGGACTATAGAAATAATTACCTCTTGTTTCTGGAGCGTAGCCAACAAAATTGCACACTTTTGACCATGATTCATGTTTCCTTGATTTAGGTCTAAGAACATGAGCCGAACAACCCTAAATGCTTAAATGGTGCAAACTAGGTTTGTTTCCATTCCACAGTTCCAGTGGCGTTTTTCTAATGGTCTTAGATGGGACTACCTTAAAAATGTACGTTGTTGTTTGAAGTCCATATCCCCAGAATGAGACAAGAAGTGAAGAGTAGCTTAACATAAATCGACCATGTCCAACAAGGTCCTGTTTCTTCTTTTAGAAACACCATTTTTTTTGTGGTGTTCCTGGTGCTGTGCGTTGGGATAGAATACCGTGCTCCTGCAAGAAATCTTTCAATTCTAAATCCAAATATTCTCAACCTCGATCATATCAAAGTGTATTTAGAGTCTTACCTAACTGCTTCTCAGCTTCAACTTTTAATTCTTGAAACTTACCAAAGGTTTCCGATTTCCTAAGCATTCGGTAAGTATGACCATATCTTGAGTAATCATCAATAAAAGTGACGAAATACCTCATACCCACCTCTTTCTTGTACATTGATTGGACCACAGACATCGCTATGTATCCATTGCCTTTCGCTAAGAAAGGATGTTTGGTCATTTTACCTTCTAGACAAGATTCACAAACCTAAAGAGTTCTAACTCTTAGTTCTCTCAAAGGTCCATCTTTTGTTAACCGGTGTTATACCCAAAAATTGGAGATCAATGACGTGCCAATAAAGGTGAAAAATGGTAGTACATGGTCCGTAAAAGACACATTAAATAGTCAATAAATACATTGACTCCTCAGAGTTGTGATAAAGTGACCCGGTAGACTGACGAAGAATTTGGACTGCTTGAAAGATGTCATAACCAAGCTAAGTGCACCTTGGTCCGAGGAAAGCTAAGGAAAGTGCATCCTAGGAGGCTAAGGAGAATGCATCCTAGGAGAGCTAAGGAGAGTGCATCCTAGGAGGCTAAGGAGAATGCATCCTAGGAGGCTAAGGAGAATGCATCCTAGGAGAGTTAAGGAGAGTGCATCCTAGGAGGCTAAGGAGAATGCATCCTAGGAGGCTAAGGAGAATGCATCCTAGGAGAGCTAAGGAGAGTGCATCCTAGGAGGCTAAGGAGAATGCATCCTAGGAGGCTAAGGAGAATGCATCCTAGGAGAGCTAAGGAGAGTGCATCCTAGGAGGCTAAGGAGAATGCATCCTAGGAGGCTAAGGAGAATGCATCCTAAGAGAGCTAAGGAGAATGCATCCTAGGAGGCTAAGGAGAATGCATCCTAGGAGAGCTAGGGAGAGTGCATCCTAGGAGGCTAAGGAGAATGCATCCTAGGAGAGCTAAGGAGAGTGCATCCGAGGAGAACTCAAGAGAGTGGTCCTAGGAGACCCCAAGAGGGTGGTCCTAGGAGACCCCAAGGATTTGGTCTGAGGAGAAACATGGCATGCTAGAGGAGAGTGCCATGTTAGAGGAGAGAAGTGCATGTCCTACCACCATGCATGTCCTACCACCATGCACGTCCGACCAACAAATGTTTGTCCTACCACCATGCACATGTTCGACCAGCACTTGCATGGGTGGTCAGTAGGAGGTGGATCAACTAGCTAGAGGAGACTAAGTCAAGATTCCCAGAAACAACTTCAACAAGATATGCGGGAATCTCTCATTCTTCCCACAAATGGGGGGTTTGTTACATTTTGAATTTTGAATGTTTCTTTGTAATTTAAATGTAATAAATATAATAAAATATCCCGGTTCTAGAGGATACCGTATGTATGACCCTAAGCCTATAAATAGAGGGCTTATGGGATTAGAGAGGGCTTCTTCTACTTCTTCTTTCTAGAGAGAGAAAATTTGGGTCTGAGTATTCTAGAGAGAGAAACTTGGGTCTGAGTATTTTAGAGAGAGAAAGTGCTGGCATTTGAGAGAATTCTTGTATTTTTGGCAATCTGTACTGAAGAAACTCAGTTGGCTCAGTCCATCTAATCTTGAGTACGGATCTATAAATCACAACTCTAAGTGGATTAGGCTATTACCGATAATCGGGGCTGAACCACTATAAAATCTCTTGTGTAATTTACTTTTTGTTCATAAACTGTCTGTGTCGTTTTATTTCTCTTGAAGGATATATTGTTTTTGACATTCTCACGTCGTTGGCTAAAAACACAGTCAACATTTTGGTGCTTTCATTGAGAGCCTGAAGAGAAGAACAGACGGTCCCTGAAGCAAGATGGCGCCTAAGAACACCAATACAGTCTCCAAGAAGACAGGCTCCTCTAAAGAGCCTGCTAGATCTGAAGATCCTAGCCCACAATATCATGAGAATGAGCCTAGAGTCATGCTCGAGGACGTGACTCCAGGAGTTGAAGAGCTCCAAGAGGCCATGGGGGCCTTTCAGGAGGAGATGACACGATTCCACGCTAGGCAAGAGGCGTTTGCTGAAGTGATGGCCAGGCAGAGAACTGCGTTAGAGCAGCAAAGACGCGATATGGAGGCTAGGAGCGAGGGGCTCAGAAAACAACAGGAGGAGGTCGACCGGAGACATCGTGAAGCAGCACTAGCTTTAGAGGTAGCTACCCAGTTGGCCCAAGCCAATGCCCAAGCTACAGCATGAGGAGGACCCCCTCCAGGAGCAAGGACCACAAAGCTGGTGGTAAGAACAATGATAGACCAAGGAGGGGTTGTAATAACCCACCTGGTGAGGAAGAGGGAGTTCGATCGCACACTGCCTCAACACAAAGGGAGCACTCTAGGACCCCCTCCAGGAGCCACCGTTCAGAAACTTCAAGATCTGGAAGTCACCGATCGGGTAGTAAGAAGACTCCACCTGGGCAGGAGCAAAATAAAGCTCCTAGAGAGAAGAGGACCTCATAGTTCAAAGATGGGCATGGTCGTGATGAGGCTGATAGTCATCCCACCGACCAGTCAAAGGAAAAGGAGGGCCACAACCCACAAGGAGGAGAAAACTGCCCAGAGCGTGCCAAGAAGCCTCCACTGCACCCCGACCAGCAGCGTAGCAGGAGAGAGGAAGTCCCGCGTAGTAAGCCCTCTGGGAAATCAAAGGATCTAAGGAATGTTATCACCGACAAGAGGAGGACCGTCCCGGTCGAAGGGAAAAATCTGGACCGCCCTACCAGTCAAGTAGAAATACTTGACGGTGGCGCGCCAGATGGTAATGCCCGACTAGGCGGTCAAAACCTTGGAACCTCATCAGTTGCACCAGCCATCCAAGCCCAGCTTGACATGCTAGCAGCTGCAGTGCAAGGTTTGTCGAAACGACCTTCCGAGATATATGCGATCGACTACCGGAGTGGTAGCCCATTTTGTGCTCGAATAAGAGCAGCCCAACCACCAGCAAAGTACAAAGAACCTATACTACCAATTTATACAGAAAAGGCAGACCCGATAAGACATGTTGGGAAGTTTGAGGACCAGATGGAACTGCTCGGAGTGAGTGATGACTATCGGTGTAGAGTCTTCCCCACCACCTTGATGGACACTGCCCAGGAGTGGTATTGGAAGTTTAATCCAAACTCCATTACCTCTTGGGAGGCATTCAGGAAGGAGTTTTGTAGACAATTTAGCACTGCCCGGACTCCGCCAGTTTACGCCAATGACTTGGCAGATATCAAACAAGGAAAAGATGAGTCTCTAAAGAACTATATACAGAGATTCATGAGAGAAGCCAATAGAGCAACTGCTGTAGGAGACGAGGGGAAGATGGTTGCCATATCTGCTGGGATAATTTATCGGAGTCCTCTATGGGACAACATCCATCGCCATCCAATTTCAACACTTCAACAATTTCTTGACCGGGCGGAAAAATATATGAATTTGGATGATGCAATAGAGAAAGGAGAGAATGGCATAAACAACCCAGGCAGACCGACTGACTCTCCTAGTGATGGTGGAAAGAAATGTGGAAATAATGGGTCTGACCACCATGAGGAAAAGAAAGCAAAGTTGAGTTCAAGTGAAAAGCCAACCAAGTATGAGCCTCAATTCACTAACTACACCACTCTCTCAACCAGCCGAGCAGAGATATATCTTGCTAGTCAAGAAGAGGTTCCCTACAAGAAGCCTCCACCCATCAGGAGAGAGATGAGGAAGAGAGACATGAACAAGTTTTGTCGCTTCCATGAAGATTATGGTCACGACACGAATGAATGCAACCACCTCAAGGACGAGATAGAATTTCTTCTCCGGTCGGGCAAGTTGAGGAAGTACCGGGCGGAGACACCCCAAGGAGAAGGAGGTAGCAGCAACTCTGGTCTCAAGCGACAAAGATCTCCACCCTTGCAGCCTGGACCTGTGGACTTCACCTTAGACACTATATGTGGAGGTCCACACTTGGTTGAGGAGAGCAACTAAGCAAAGGAGAAGTATGCTGAGGAGGAGTGCTAGGAGCAGGAATCACTGGAGTGGCGTGCACATGGAGCACCGAAGGATATATTATTTTTAAATACCGCTTTCAGAGTGGTAGCATGATTTCGAGGTTTTAGACTTGTTATTTAAGTTTGGTGTATGAGCTGGTTATTTGCTAACCAGTCATTTTATTTTTGAACAATTTTGGTTGTTTAAGACTCGTTATTAAACATGTATTGTCCTTTTTAATTTATGAGTAATAAAAGAGACTACGCGCAACGTGGTCGATTCTTGCTACAAATATGCATGTGTGTTAGTTATCCGAGCAGTGTTCAACTGGTCGGTAAAATCAGGCAGTGTTCAACTGGTCGATATGTTCAAGCAGTGTTCAACTGCTAGAGTATTTTCCATATATTCTATGTGTTTCACGAGTAATTAACTGCTCGAACAGATTCTGTCAAGTAGCAAGTGACTGAGGATCTTTCAACCCTCAATCACCTGGGGGGCACATGGGGTATACTGGTATATAACTTACACAGGCAATAAGAGCACGAGTTAATATATCTGTTTTTAGGCTGACTTGTAAATTTTCGAAGTCCAAAATGGCCATTAAGCTAACTTGTTTGACAAAGCTTAAGTAACTTGGAATTTTTTTTAAATTTCAAGTTAGGAGCAGATATTCGTGTGACCATAAACATCAT
Source organism: Humulus lupulus (assembly GCF_963169125.1). Taxonomy (NCBI): domain Eukaryota; kingdom Viridiplantae; phylum Streptophyta; class Magnoliopsida; order Rosales; family Cannabaceae; genus Humulus; species Humulus lupulus. Next base: position 100,439,282 of record NC_084798.1, on the reverse strand, counting down.
GCTCATAAATTGATAGAGCAATAAGAGTGTGAGAAAGTATACTTAGCATGGACTTATGAAATGTCTAGAATTTCTAAGTTAGAAAACTAAGTACTCATGCAAAAATATAAGGCATACACCAGAGTGAATTTACTCTTCACAAAAAACTTATAACTTTTTAAGTCTAGAGGAGACTTAGAATGTTTTAAGTTAATAAAGAGAAGTAAAGTATAAATGCCAACAGCTACAAGTTTAGCTCATCAGGTGCAAAGTTTTCTTGCTTAGGAGAGCAGATACAACTTCCCTGGTAGGCTAAGCATGTATCATCGATCAACATTCCCTGGAGTGAATCAAACAAATGCATGCAAAATAAATGATACATAGTGAAAAGTTGTCTTTGAGAGGAGAAGTCAAGTTTTCACCAAGATTGATTGAGAGAAATCAATCTCTCAAAATAATTTTGGGAGGTTCGAACAAGGTGCTTTGATGGTTTTTCCTAAAAGTACCTAAGAGTGCCCAAGCAAATACATAAAAAATGTGGTGTCGATCATACACCTTGTGATGGCCGATCGGATGCATGTTGATCCGAGGAGCATCTCGCCTATGTCCAAGGATCTAGGCCCAGAAATTGTGCCTAAGGTGCTACATCCGACCAAGAGAAGCCCCATGTGGTGTGGCTCGGGCCATGTCCGAGGAGAAGCCAAGTCATTGGCTTGGACCTTGGTTCAAGGAAAGGTCATGAAAGCTCCGATCGGACCATGTCCGAGGATAAGCCAAGTCATTGGCTTGGACCTTGCTTCGAGGAAAGGTCATGAAAGCTCCGATCGGACTATGTCCGAGGAGAGCCATGCATGTGTGCCAAGGGATTGGCTCAGACCTCAGCTTGAGGAGCCCCTAGATGGTTGGCTCGGACAAGTCCGAGGAGAAGACCATGCATGTGTGCCAAATTTTTGGCTCGGACATGTCCGAGGTGAGCTTCCAAAATGGTTGGCTCGGACCAAGTCCGAGGAGAGGTCCCATGCATGCCCAAAAGATGGACTTAGATTTTGGCCGAGGTCACACACGGTCCGATCGGACATTCAACAACCTGTCTCTATACCATGATGATTTTGCAACATATACAAAGGGAGCTTATGTTTTCATTATATCAAGAATTATAATTTGAAAAAATCACAAGAAAAAGTTCTGTCGTGGGAGTATACGTGAAAGTTATCAACCGGATAGGAGCTTTTGAATGATCTCAAGAATATTTTGCTAGAAGAAAAGTTTATCATACGAGGGAAATCATATAATAAACTTGGGGGGCAAATGTTATACCCAAACATTGGAGATCAATGACGTGGCAATAAAGGTGACAAACGGCAGTACATGGTCCGTAAAAGACACATTAAATAGTCAATAAATACATTGACTCCTCAGAGTTGTGATAAAGTGACCCGGTAGACTGACGAAGAATTTGGACTGCTTGAAAGATGTCATAACCAAGCCAAGTGCACCTTGGTCTGAGGAAAGCTAAGGAAAGTGCATCCTAGGAGGCTAAGGAAAATGCATCCTAGGAGAGCTAAGGAGAGTGCATCCTAGGAGGCTAAGGAGAATGCATCCTAGGAGAGCTAAGGAGAGTGCATACGAGGAGAACTCAAGAGAGTAGTCCTAGGAGACCCCAAGAGGGTGGTCCTAGGAGACCCCAAGGATTTGGTCCGAGGAGAAACATGGCATGCTAGAGGAGAGTGCCATGTTAGAGGAGAGAAGTGCATGTCCTACCACCATGCACGTCCGACCAACAAATGTTTGTCCTACCACCATGCACATGTTCGACCAGCACTTGCATGGGTGGTCAGTAGGAGGTGGATCAACTAGCTAGAGGAGACTAAGTCAAGATTTCCAGAAACAACTTCAACAAGATATGCGGGAATCTCTCATTCTTCCCACAAATGGGGGGTTTGTTACATTTTGAGTTTTGAATGTTTCTTTGTAATTTAAATGTAATAAATATAATAAAATATTCCGGTTCTAGAGGATACCGTATGTATGACCCTAAGCCTATAAATAGAGGGCTTATGGGATTAGAGAGGGCTTCTTCTACTTCTTCTTTCTAGAGAGAGAAAATTTGGGTCTGAGTATTCTAGAGAGAGAAACTTGGGTCTGAGTATTTTAGAGAGAGAAAGTGCTGGCATTTGAGAGAATTCTTGTATTTTTGGCAATCTGTACTGAAGAAACTCAGTTGGCTCAGTCCATATGATCTTGAGTACGGATCTATAAATCACAACTCTAAGTGGATTAGGCTATTACCGATAATCGGGGCTGAACCACTATAAAATCTCTTGTGTAATTTACTTTTTGTTCATAAACTGTCTGTGTCGTTTTATTTCTCTTGAAGGCTATATTGTTTTTGACGTTCTCACGTCGTTGGCTAAAAACACAGTCTACAACCGGTTTATCCTATGTAGACCTATATGACCAAGTGTAAGATGCCAAAGATATGTGTCATCCTCGTTTGAGACTTTTTGTCTTTTGTTACCTTGCGGTTTTGCTACTTTAAATAATTATGAATTATTGAGTGTTTGTTCATTTAAATGAAATCGATAAAGTCCAATTATTTTAATTGCATGTCTAAAGAAAAAATTAATAATAATGAAATTATAAATAAAATATTATAAAGTTATTACATGCAATAAAATTACAAATTAACTAAAAAAATGAACTAAACATCGTTCAAACAACAATAAAGTATTTCTTTTAATAAAACTAAAGAATTTTAAATAAAAGGACTTTCTTTAATGCTTTCTTGAACTAGATGTTTTTCCTCTTTTCCTCTTCAACTTTTTGTCTCCATCTGCAAGTTCCTCTTGATCGCTCAAGTGTCTGTAAAGAAGAACAAATAACAAAAAATATGATTAGTGGTTTCTAAATCAATGATTTAGAACTTTATGTATCATATTCCACTATTAAGACTAAGGTAAAGGTAAATCATATCTACCTTTTTCGTGATAGTGGTCTTGTCTATAAATCCTCAAAGACAGCATCCCACAAATCATGAGCATATTCAATGTGTTGAATTTTTTCCTTAGTTTTTCTTCCATGGTACTAAGACAGTAAAATCTTACCATGTGATTTGATCTCATCCAATCAACATATTTCTCATGCTCCTCTTTGTTTTCTTCCCATAGTGGTACAGGAGGAGGCCTCTTATCATTATTGATATGTTTAAGATTTTTGGCCAAAAAAATGAACAAAGTTGAATTTGCCCATCCATCTTTATCCTCTTCACTCATTTTTACTTTCTTATATGATCATTAATCTTTTTATGCATTACTGGGCACATTATAGGAAAGTAATTGGGTGGCAACATTTTATGATTGAAAATAAAACACAATAATATTATCATTTAAAAAAATATCAATGTTTTGGAAAGTAAACATGATGCATGAATACAACAATTAAAACACATTAATTAACATTTACTTTTCCACGATAAAACTAACCAACAAATAAAGTGCCTCCTTAGGTTCGGTCAAGTCAGATAGCTTATAAGACAATCTTATCTTTATAATTTAGAACATAAAATAACTCTTTATTTTCTCTTTTAAATATAAAGTACCGCTGGTTATGTCAAGATGTAATTATAACCCCCAAAAGCTTAATAACGTCTTTGTAAGTGTAACCCATTATTTCAGATTTCATGACTTAACTTAGAGAGTGCCGCCTTAGGGTTGGTCAAGCCTAAAATACGTCACTTCCTCTTATCTTCGTAAGAAGCCTACCTTGGTATTTATATGTGTAGAAAACTTCCTTAGGGGGACAAAAACAAAGCTGCCTCTAGGCCTTGTTCATATCTCACAGTGTTGTACTAATAATGGAGACCATAGGTGACATTGAGATTTTCACCTTCTCTCACTTACTATTTTAGATTAAATGTGTTTTATAAAACTAATCAATTAATTCAAAATTAATTACTAGTTTGTTAATAACCCTATGAATGTAATTAATTACAAAAAGCATAATTATATAAGAGTCTATGTTCTATAATTAATGTGATATAAATAATTACCCATTACGTTCATCTAACTTTACTAAAACGCTTGTTACAAAAAGTTGGTTATCTTAAAGGCCTATGAAAAACTATTGTCTTTATTATGGTGTGAGTTACCAAGTTTTAACTAATTTACTACTTCGTAGTTTACATGCAATTGATTTCACCAAAAATAATACATATAAACAAGTAGGACAATCCTAGATTATCATGTTTCTAAAAGATGCATAATTAATGAGAAACTGCATGGGGGTTCATGAATGGCATGTAATTGACTAATGCATGATCATGTTATCAATCAAACATCAATGAACATTTATTTAAATAAATACAATAAATAAATAATGATGAACTGAGAACTAATGGGTATTTCGAAGATTTACATCCCTTTGAAAAAATTAGAAATAAAATTGCAATCTAAGCCTATGTAGCTTTCAAGACTCTCCAAGAATGCTCCTCCTCTCCTTCAGGCTTTCTTGCTAATCTTTAGGAACTTTTTTTTGCCCAACGTATTAGTTAGAAACAAATTTTGTAATTAATTTATTTAATTAAAACTAACTTTTAATTAAATAATCATTTTTGTCTTCTTTTTAATTTAGTTGAATTTAAATAATTAAAGGATCAAATTCAAATAATTATTTCAACATAAGACATTAAAATATCTTAACCAACTAAAATATACTTTATTTTCAAATAAAATAAAATAAGATAAGTAAACTTTTAAATTCAAATAATTTAAAAATTAATTAAATAAAAGATATTTTATAACAACTTAGGAATTAGGGTTTTGGGCACCAAAATGGTGCCCTAGGGTGAGCGGCACAAGGAGCCAAGGGCTTGGGGTGGGTGGCTGGGTGTGCAATGGCTTGGCTAGGGGCCTGGCGCACCCGGAGGTAGGTGGGTGCGGGCGTGCATGGCCGTTGGGTGCATGCTGGGAGCCACAGGGCTGGACGCTGGGAGCCGCGGGGCTGGGGTGCGTCTAGCGCGCGCCGCAGTAGGAGGAGGCTCGGGTCTAGCCGTGCACGAGGGTGAGTAGGGGCTCGGGCCATGTTCGTTTTAGGTGCATGGCTCGAGTTCCTCTTGTTTTTCTTTGTGTACATGTTTTTCAATTTAAAATTCAAGAAATCAAATTAAAAAAAAAATCCTATGCCCTTTATGCAGTAAACAAGATCTAGAAAATCAATAAAATGCCTAGCCCAATAGCACCATATAATTAGCGATCCATCATTCAACCATACATTCAAAAAACATATCCATCCATTCAATATACATATCAACATACATATAACAAATGCAAGAAACACACACAATATTTAATATATGTTTATGTGTAAACTGCTCTGGTACCAATTGTTGGTATTAAATGATCAAATCAAAGGTACGCAGTAGAATATATGGATCCATTTTAATAAATATTAATGCTAGCAAGGATCATATACTTATATAAATATTAAATCACATACAAATAGATTAGAGATTCCATCTTGTAGCCTATCAAGTGTCCTTGAGTCTTTTTGTATAAATCAATGATCTTTCTATCTAGTGTTCTGAGATCTCACACCATGATCATTCAGACCAATCCTCAAACACACAATGAAGTGTGTGGGCACAGAGGATTCAAAAGGTTGCCCATAACTTAACTCTTCTCCTTTTAATACTACCAAGGGCGAATCTATCATTTGTCACATTCTCGCTAATTCCTCGAGTAGTCCTATAAATTCGCATTTAATCCCCGACATACTTAAATAACCACTAAATTACTTCCCGCTACCCGGTAAATCCCAAATACGTACTATATCCCCAAAATACTTCTAGGCTCACCCCGAGTTGCGTATTCGACCTCGTTGTGACTATTTCGTTATTCCGCTTCCTAGGACCATCTCAGACCACACGTCGCAAATAAATCTCCACAATCTTGTGATCTCAAGCAAAATACACATATAATTCACATTTATGCCCTTAACGGGCCAAAATTACAAATATGCTCCTATTAACCAAAATGGGCCCACATGCATATTTAATTCACCTAAACATGCATTTCTAATCACATGATCATTTAATCCATGTAATAACATAATAAATCAGCTATTTCCCTCTCGGCACACTAATCAGTTATTTGGGCTAGGTGACTTTGGTTGACCTAGGATTATTATGAGGACCATTTTTTTCCTTGATGTTATCTCCCCTTAGGTTGGGACCCTTATAGGGAGATGGTACTTGTGAAGCCTTGCAAGCACCAATTTTGAAGGCCCTTTTATAGATGGTGAGGGAGTTTTTTGCAAAGACCTCCTCTAGGGCCCTTTCTCCCCGGGTTAGGTGACTTGGTCGATCTATACATAGGGATATCTTTCGGCTCCCCTTTTTTCTTCTACAAAGTGGTCCCTTTGTAGGGTGGATGTGTTTGTGAGGAAGTCACTTTTGGGGGACCTTTTGACTTTCTTATACTCTATAAGGGTAGCTAGTCCTTATAGATTCAAATGTTGTCTTATAATGTTAACCACTCATATATATATATATACAAAAATAAATATATTTGTTATCCCTAGATTTCAGCTTGATGACGTGGCAATCAGAAGTGACAAGCGGCAGTTCATGGTCATAGTAATGACCCAACTAATTCTAAGACTTTGGACCATTAAAACTAATATACATAGACACTATTTTCAAGAAAACATACATAAGAAATATTCACAACTTTATTAAAAACTCTAAAGTAAAAGTTGAAATACATAAATGCGGGGTATGGGATCCCATTGTTTTAAAAAAATAAAACATAACTTTAAACTTAAATGAAATTGTTTACAAAAATTAATGCGTAAAATACATAAAAACATAATAAAAAGACTAAAAATAACTTCGTCCTCGAATCGTTCACGTAGTCCATCGAATCCATTCTTCTTCAATACACAAGCGAAGCTACCACGAATCCTTCTGCCGCCATATCTATTTTCCTACATACATAAATAAAGGAATGAGCCTAATTCCTAGCAAGGAAAATCTACTAATATCATAAAACATATACATAAACAATACCATGAACATATACTATAAACATATGTCATATACTACAATGGCCATTATACTACTTGGGGCTTGTTAACTAAACAAGGCATATGCCCAATAGATTTGTGGGGCTTGCTAGCCTAGCAAGTCATATGCCCATAATTTACTAGGGCTTGTTAGCTATACAAGTCATATGCCCAAGGTCTATAAACACACTATACATAATATATACATAACATAACATAAGATAACATAACATATCATATAAACATATATAATTCAATCCTATTTTCCTTACCAAAACTGGGATATGATAATAAGGACGGGATTTGGAACACTCCTAAAATCAACAAGAAGAATGTGAGTATTTCTAAAGAAAGAGATGACAAAGAAATGAACTAAACCACTAAAATGGAGACTTAACAAAAAGAAACCTTAAGTTCAAAGGACTTAAATACCTAACTAAGAATTGAAAACAATGAGTTAGGATCTGAATGGAAACTAAAGAAAACTAAAGAAACATACAAAAATGAACTTAAGATTAGGAATACCTTTGGATGTACTAGAACCAAACTATACCTCGATATAGAAAAACACACTATTTATCTTACTTCACAAGTGTTTATAAAGCTTAAAATGACAAAGCTTATATCCCAACCCAAGTGTTTATCACTCTATAGTAACCCTAGCAGCTTGAAGGCTATGAATACAACTTGAAGAATGAGAGAAATGGCTGGGTACTAGGTCCTTTTATAGAGTTCAAGGAATGAAAATATCTTCTTTTAGCTTTAATAAAACAATGAATGTAAATTGAAAAATATATGAATATTCGTTCAACAGAGGCTTAAGACTCAGTCAAAACGTTCAGAGGCTGGTCAAGAGGTTAAGGAATGAATTGAGCTTGGTTTCAAAATCGTTTGAAAACATAACCCTAGGGCTGATATATCGCACATTATAGGCAACTTATCGCCTGGGCTTATGCCCCGCGTGCTTGTCGATTCATTTGTGCAAAGTTCACGTGTTTTTCGTATTCCCCCTATGGCGATACATCGGCTCCTAGGCTACAATATATCGGCAAACATGAATATTTTAAACACGTAATTGCATATTTTCAGCATAATTTAATTGATTAATCAGGTTTGACTGAGTAATATGAGATTCCAGCATGTTCTGGAAGGGTCTAGAGCTTCTGGAAACTTCTATTTTTGAATTATCCACTTAAAGAAAATAATTCCTCAAATAAACAAGACTACGACAAATGTCACGCTCTTAATGGTCTTGGAAGGTTCTATAGTTTTCTAGAACTTTATTTTATTTAAACTATAGTTAAATCCTTAAATAAACCTGCACACGACAAGTGTCATGTTCTTATTAATCCTATCTAAACCTTATAGTATAATAAATGGCATCTTTATAACCAACTATATTAATCACACCTTATGTTATAATTAATATTCTTAAACTATAGGTTAAACTTATAAAATCTATAAGTGTTGCTATGAGTCTTCAACTAAGTCCCATCTTGAACCAAAATCCACAGTAATAAACACACTATAACTACTACTATCTATTACTACTACTACTACTATCTAACTAGCTAAATAAATTCTGGGACTCTACAATCATCAAGTGCACATTAATGGCCAATAAATATGTTGACCAAGGGAAGTGCAAAGGTTAGAAAATGACCTATGGAGTTGTGATATCACTGGTCGAAAGAACATTGGCCGAGAAGATGGTTTTATCTTGTCAGAAAGTTATTGACCCGACCAGGTAAGAGCTTACCTAGAATGGAGGCCATTTACCCCACCAGGTAAGAATTTACCTGGTTAGGAAGTGATTTGCCCAACCAAGTTAGAATTTAACTGGTTAGAGAGTGTTTTACCCAACCAGTTACATTAGAAAGGAATTTCACTTGACCAGCCACATCAGAAGGTAGATTTAGCCGACTAGCTACATCAAAAGGAAGATTTAGCCGACCAGCTATGTCAGTTTAAGTAGTGTACCCGACCAGATGTGTTTGAATCTCAAGAGTTAACTAGCCAGTGACTTCTTTACAAAATCTCAGTAAAAAATTCAACCCGAATCGCTCGTAACTACTGCATGAATCTCTCAGATATCCCAGAGTAGTAGCTATATTGTTGTAGAGTCCCAGGACTTAGTTGAACACTCATTGCAACACTTATAGATTTTATAAGTTTAACCTATAGTTTAAGAATATTAATTATAACATAAGGTTTGATTAATATAGCAGAGTATAAAGACGTCATTTATTATACTATAAGGTTTAGATAGAATTAATAAGATCATGACACTTATCGTGTGCATGTTTATTTAGGATTTAATTATAGTATGAAAAAAAGAAAGTTCTAGAAACTCTAGAATCTTCCAAGACCATTAAGAGCATGAAAATTTTCACAATCTTGTTTATTTGAGGATTTAAGCATTTTAAGTGGATAATTCAAAAATAGAAGTTTCTAGAAGCTCTAGACCCTTCCAGAACATGCCGGAATAACGTATTACTCAGTCAAACCTGATTAATCAATTCAAATTATGTTGAGAAAGTGCAATTACGTGTTTAATATATTCACCTATGATGATATATCGCAGCATAGGGGCCGATATATGGCCTACGGGAGATACGAAAAACACGTCGACTTTGCACGAAAGATTGAACTAGCCTCGGGAATACTGGGAAAGGTGATATATTGACTATAGGGGGCGATATATCAGCCCCACCTATGTATTTTTTAAGGTTAAGTTTTTCAATTTTAAAAATAGCCTTAATCTCTTGACTTGCCTCTGAACATTTTTGACCGAGTCTTAAGCACCTGTTGAACAAATATTCAAATATTTTTCAATTAATATTCATTATTTTATTCAAGCTAAAAAGAGGTAGTTTCACTCCTTGAACTCTATAAATAGGACCTAGTACCCAGTCATTTTTCTCATCCTTCAAGCTGCTGGGGTTACTATAGTGTGATAAACACTTGGGTTGGGATAAAAGTTTTATCATCTTAATCTTTATAAACACTTGGGAAGCGAGATATAGAGTGTGTTTTCAATATCAGGGTGTAGATCGGTTCTAGTACATCTGAAGGTATTCTTATTCTCAAATTCATTTCTGTATGGTTCTTTAGTTTTCCTTAGTTTTCTTTACTCAAATCCTAAGTCGTTGTTTATGATTCTTGGTTAGGTATTTAAGTTCTTTAAACATAAGGTTTCTTTTCGGTAAGCTTCTTCTTGGTGGTTTAGTTCTCTTCTTTATCATCTCTTATCTTTAGAAATACTCACCATTCTTATTGTTGGTTTTAGGAGTGTTCCAAATCCCGTCCTTGTTCTCAAATATCCCGGTGTTGGTAAGGAAAATAGGATAGATTATGTATGATTTTATGTTTTGATATGTTTATGCTATGATATATGTATAATATGTTTTTAGTTTTAACTATATGTTTTGTTTAGATAACAAGCAAATAATTTGTTTAGATGACAAACATATCACTAGTTTAGATAACATGTCCCAATAATATATTCCTTGGGCATATGATTGTTTAGATAACGAGCCCCATAAATTTATATGACTTGTTTAGATAACTAAGCCCCGTAAATTTATGGGCATATGATTGCCTAGCTAGCAAGCCCCAAGAAGTATGATGGACATTATAATACATGTTTTATAGTCATATGTTTTGTAGTCTTATGTTTTGTTTTATGTTGTATGTGCTAGTAGATTTTCCTTGCTGGGCATTAGGCGCATTCGTTTATTTTTTATGTATGCAGGAAAATAGTTATGGTGGCGGAAGGATTCTTAGTAGCTTGGTTTGTGTATTAAGGATGAAGGGATTCGATGGACTGCGTGGCAATTCGAGGACGATGTTATTTTTAGTCTCTTTAAATTATGTTTTTATGTATTTTTCGCATTTAGCTTTGTAAACAATTTCCTTTAGTTTAAAGTTATGTTTTATTTTAAATCATGGGATCCCATACCGCTCATTTATGTATTTCAATATTTACTTTGGATATTTTAATAAAGTCATCAATATTCCTTATGCATGTTTTCTAGTAGTTTTAATGGTCCAAGGTCTTAGAAATAGTTTGGTCATTACAGTTGGTATCAGAGCAATGGTTAATCTGCATGAAGTTCTCCTTGATACACACGCTTAAGCTCCGAATCTAACCGCCAATGTAAGTGTTTATGTTATAGTTATTATGTTTATGTGTTTAGTTAACGTTTTAGCCTTATGTTTTCAGTTAAGAATGAATGGAGCATTAACCTATGAGGATATCCGAGCCACTAAGGCCTTGAAAAAAATTAGAGAGCCAAGGAATACAGTAGGAGTGCTAGAAAGAATCACTCAAAGATTACTCTTATTCCATAGGGAGATAGGTCACCTCCAAGCAACTAAGCAAATCATGATGAGAGCTACGGAGCAATATGTTTTAGCGATTAGACTTTTTAAAGATTATCCTACTGTAATTGCAGCCTTAGAAGATATATGGGAGACTATAGATAATGAAGATGAATTACCGGTAGCTATGAGATATTATTTTCTCATACTTAGGTTCACTTCTAAAATGGAATTTCAATTTACAAATGAGCAAAAACATAGAATCTTTACGAATCTTCCTCGAGGGCATTTTGAGGCTCAAGATAATAATGACTATGAGGAGATAGAAGATGATATGTTAGATGAAGGATCAGATGTAGAAGATCCTGATTTTTAGAATAGATTAGTTTCTTTATTTTATTTAATATTTTTGCTTTTATGATTGTACTTAGTGAAAACTGTTTTTCCAAATAAATATCATTGTTATTGTGATGACATGTATGAGTTTGATTATTCTTTTGCAATCATAATAAATAATAAATTTAATAAATAATGACCAAGTTCGGTGAGGGTGGATACAAATCAATGGACCGGGTTCCATATTGAGAGTTAGGCAGCCATAGTAGTTGGAACAATTTTACTGATCCCAGCCCTCCCTCAATATGGTTAACTTTGGAACAACGACGAGTTTCGAGCCTGAGAATTAAGCCCACTGAAACAAACGACGTGGCCAATATTCGCAGTGGGAAGGAGCAGCTCCCACGTAGTAAGCCCACTAAAAAATTGAAAAGTACGATGTTCGATTGGTTAGGAGGACATGCTGCCTAAAAGGATCTAAGAGACGTTATCAACAACAAAAGGAAGACCACTCAAGTTGAAGGGCAAGATCTGATCTGCCCTACCAATCAAGTAGAAATACTTGACGACAGTGCATTAGATTGAAGTGCCTGACCAAGAGGTCAAAATATTGGAGCCTCGTCAGTTGCGCCAGCCATCCATGCCCAACTTGACGCGCTTACATCTGTGGTGCAAGGCTTATCTAAATGACCTTGTGGGATAGATGAAGTAGACCACAGGAGCGGCAGTCCATTTTGTGCTCGGATTAGAGCAGCCCAGTTGCCGACCAAATATAAAGCATCGGTGCTACTGGTGTATACAGAAAAAGCAGATCCCATTAGACATGTTGGGAAATTTTAGAACCAAATGGAACTGCTCGGGGTAAGTGATGATTATCGATGTAGAGTCCTCCCGAGTAAATTATCAGATACTTCCTAGGAATGGTATTGGTAGTTTACGCTGAATTCCATTACCTCATGGGAAACATTCAGGAATGAGTTTTGTAGACAATTCAGTGCTGCCCGAAGTCCACCAGTTTACGCCAACCACTTGGCAGATATCAAACAAGGAAAGGATGAATCCCTAAAGAATTATGTACAGAGATTCATGAGAGAGGTCAATAGAGAAACTACTGTAGGAGATGAGGGGAAGATGGTTGCCATATCCTTTGGAATCACTTACCGAAGCCCCTTGTGGGATAGTATTCATAGAAATCCAATTTCAACACTTCAACAATTTCTTGACCGAGCGGACAAGTATATGAAATTGGATGATGCTATCGAGAAAGAGGGGGAAGGTATAAACAATCCAGGTGAATCAGCTGACCCTCCTAAGAATGGTTGAAACGGTCAAAATGGTGGCAATAAACGTGGGAATAACGGGTCTGACCACCTTGAAGAAAAGAAGGCTAGGTCAGATTCAAACGACAAACTGACCAAGTATGAGCCTCGGTTCACTAATTACACCACTCTCTCGGCCAGCTGGGCAGAAATATATCTCGCTAGTCATCATGGATGTTCCCTACCAGAAGCCTCCACCCAACAGGAAATAGATTAGTAAGAGAGAGATGAATAAGTTTTGTAGTTTCTATGGAGATTATGGTCACGACATGAATGAATGCAATCAACTCACGACCACACTTGGTTGGGTATAGTAACAAAGCAAGGGAAATATATTTTCGGACACTTCAACATGGGTGGGATGCAACATCAGAAGTCATGATTGTTGAGGAGCGACCTCCAAAGAACCCTCGGTACGAGAGTGAGTCTCCTACTTTCACAGAGGATGATGCTGGACACGTCAGGTATCCCCATAATGACCTGCTCGTCATTACAGTCCGAACTGCAAATATGAAGGTAAAGAGATACCTAGTTGATATGGGAAGCTCCGTGGGCATTATCTACAAGTCATCTTTTGAAAAGATGAAATTTTCTGTTAATGACTTGAAACCATGCTCTCAAGTTATTTACAGGTTCACTGGAGAAGGATTGTCATTCGCCAGAATAATCAAGTTACCGGTCACAACAGGAGACGTTCCTAGGCACGAGACAGTCATGACAGAATTTTTTATATATGATTGCTCATCGGCGGACAATGTGGTGATTGGTCGACCACTACTCACGGCTCTACACACAGTGGTGTCTATATGGCACCTTTCTATGAAATTCCCTACTAGTGCAAGCATAGGTTGCATTCAGGGATACCAAAGAGAAGCCATGGAATGCTACAATGCTTCAGTGGTTAAGGCACAGAGGGGAACCAAGGAGAATAACATGATTGTGTGTGGGGAGAAAGAGGAATTAGTAGACGAGATGGACATCGACCAATATAACATTGTGAATTTTTCCAACTAAGAAAAGTTTTAAGAGTTACCAACTAGGAAAAGACTCTTGGTGTTATTAAGCAGCAGACCCCTTCCGGGGATGAAGTCACCACATAAGGCGTTGCCCAAAGTGAAGGAATGGATATTGATCCTCGCTTTGGGGGTTTAGAGAGTGGAGTAGGACCTATGTAAGATTTAGAGGAGGTCCCGATAGATGAGAACGAACTGAACATAGTGCTCAAAGTTGGAAAGAATTTAAAGGATGAAGTGAGGGCACAACTGGTAGAATTTTTGCAAAGATATCTAGATGTCTTCACCTGGTTTGACAAGGATTTGGTGTGTGTCTCACCAACTATGATCAGCCACGTGCTCAACGTGGATGAAAACTACCCAGTAGTTCAATAGAAGAGAAGGTTGCTTGACAAGGAATGAACAAGAGCTCTAAAAGAAGAAGTCGAGTGCCTGGACGAAAACGAGTTCATCGGGGAGGCTTACTACCTGCCTTGGTTTCTAACCCAGTGTTAGTACCCAAGTCCAATGGGAAGTGGAGGACCTGTGTGGACTTCACCAATTTGAATAAAGCATGTCCCAAGAACTATTTTCCTATGCCCAGGATAGACCAGTTGGTTGACGCAACTTCTGGTTAAGCAATTTTGTCCTTCATGGACGCTTATTATGGGTATAATCAAATAAATATGCATTCTCTTGATGAGGAGCCTACCAGCTTTCGGACAGACATAGGATTATACTGTTATAAAGTTATGAAATTCGACTTTATTAACGTAGGTGACACCTACCAGTGTTTAGTGAATGGCATGTTCTGCGACTTGATCGACAAAATATAGAGGTATATGTCGATGACATGTTGGTCAAGTCAAAGGAAGCCGAGGAGAATGTGCGATATCTAGGGGAGTGCTTTGCAATGCTTAGAAAGTATCACATGAAGTTGAACCCCCTCAAATGCTCGTTTGGGGTAAGTTCTGGGAAGTTTCTTGGATTTATTGTTAACTCACATGGGATAGAGGCCAATCCTGAGAAGATTAAGGCACTCATAGAAATGAAATCCCCGACCAGAACTAAGGATGTGCAGAGTTTGACTGGGCAAATTGCTGCTCTAAGTAGGTTTATTTCTAAGTCAACAAACAAGAGTGTCCCATTTTTTAACTTACTAAGAGGAAGCAAGAAATTTTACTGGACGGAGGAATGCGAGCAAGCATTCCAAGCCATAAAAAAACATTTGGCCCAACCTCCAGTTCTATCAAAACCCGTAGATGGAGAGGACCTCTTCATTTACTTAGCAGTCACGGAGCATGCTGTCAGCGCTGCTCTAATACGAGAGGAAAATAAAGTGCAACATCTGGTCTACTATGTCAGCAAGCGGTTGATAGGAGTAAAATTAAGATATCCACTGATCAAAAAGCTGGCGTATTGTTTAGTACTCAAATCTCGCAAACTACGGCCATACTTTCAAGCGCATCCCATTAAAAGTGCTCACCGACCAGCCTTTACGACAAGTTTTACAAAAATTGGAAAATTCTGGTCGGATACTTAAATGGGCTGTTGAATTAGGCTAATTTGAAATAAAGTATCAACCACGTTCGACCATTAAAGGACAAGCTCTGCCTGACTTCATTGCTAAATGTACCAGAATTCATAATTTTCTCGACTAGACAGAAAATGTAGCTGGGCAGAGTAAAAATTTTCCTACCTGGCAACTTTATGTGGATGGATCCTCGAATGAACATCATTCAGGAGCAGGGATTATATTAAGCACGCCTAAGCATCATCGAATCCACTGTTCATTAATGTTCGGGTTCAATGCTTCCAATAACGAGGCAGAGTATGAGGCCCTCTTAGCAGGATTACGACTGGCCATCGATGTTCATGCTTGGTCAATCAAAGTAAATAGTGATTCTCAAGTTGTGGCCTACCAAATTTTAGGGGAATATCAGGCCAGGGGTTTGCGCATGGTGGCATACTTAAATAAAGATAAGGACTTGCTAGTGCAGTTTGAAGAGTACACAATCAAGTTGGTGCCACGAGAGCAAAACTCCAACGAATACGCATTTTGAAGAGTACACAATTAAGTGCAAAAGATGCTGACACTCTCAATATAGTACCGGTCGAATACTTGGCAAACCCAAGCATCACCGAGCAGGAAGCAATGCCCATCACAGTAGCTAACACTTGGACCATCATCACATACTTTGAACAAGGCACCTTACCAAATAATTGGTGCCTTGTTTCTTCCCCGTCATCATAGACCAAGGAACCTAGCCTCAAGCTTCTACTCTGACTCTCCCTGAGTTTCTGCCCCAAAAGACCTCAAGAATTGATGAAGAAAAGCTTAAACTGAGAGAGAGAGAGAGAGAGTTAGACTTCCAATTTCCCTTTTCCTTCTCTTCTTTCTTTTCCCTCTTTCCTTCAGACTTCTAAGACGTTTTACATATTCCACTAAAGCGTAAAGCCTGATAACACTTATCCTTTATAAGACAAATAACCACAATACCCTCCCATTATCTCTATGCCTTTAAATCAACCTAGGGGCATTTTGGTCATTACACCCAATTCCCGCTAATTCCTCGAGTGTCTCTAATATTGTCCGCTTACTTCCCAACACCTAGCTAATCACCAATTATATTCTTCAATATCAAAATAGACCCCAATATATCCTCTAAATTCCATAAATACCCCCAGGCTCGTCCCAAGCCGGGTATAAATCCCCGCCGTGACTTTTTCGCTAAATCGCTCACTAGGATCACCTCGAATCACATATTACAAATATATCCACATATTAATGTGGTCTCATCAATTTATCACATATATATACAGTTATGCCCTCAACAGGCCAAATTACGATTATTCCCTTCTAACCTAATCAGGGCCTACGTGCATACTAATACACATAGTCATGCATCTCAGGTATTCAAATAATCATATAACATGCTTTCAATCATTAAATCACATATAATCCAGTTATGCCCTCCCGACAGACTAATCAAGGCCCTTAAGCCTTATTAGCAAATTTAGGTTGTTACAGCAAGCCCACTATGTTGAGAAAGTATTGAACAAATTTAACCATCTCAAAGTTATAGATGCCAATACTCCATTCGATCATAGTGTAAAAATAGAGAAGAATGAAGGAAGAGCGGTGGCTCAATTGGAGTACGCTAGTGCTATAGGGAGTCTAATGTACGGTGCCTAATGTACTAGACCTGATATAGCATTTGTGGTAAGAAAACTTAGTAGGTTTACAAGTAATCCAAGTGTGGATCACTGGAAGGAAATTGGAAGAGTCCTAGGTTATCTCAAGAAAACCAAAGGACTAAGCCTTCACTACTCCAAATTTCCTTCAATTTTAGAAGGATATACAGATGCAAGTTGGATATCCAATCTTGGGGACAACTTTTCCACAACTGGTTGGGTATTTACACTTGGTGGAGGTGCAATTTTTTGGGGTTCGAAGAAACAAACCTGTATATCTCACTCCACAATGGAAGCAAAGTTCATAGCTCTAGCTGCTATCGGCAAAGAGCCCGAATTGTTAAGGGATCTGTTGATAGAGATTCCCCTAATCAAAGAGAATGTATCTACTATATCGACACATTGTGATAGCCAAGCGACATTGGCTAGAACATACAGCGGAGTGTATAATGGGAAGTCTAGACATATTAGTCTAAGACATGGATATGTAAGAGAATTTATTCAAAGAGGAGTCATCTCAATATCCTATGTGAGAACAAGTGAAAATCTGGCGGATCCTTTCACTAAGCCACTAATGAGGGATTTAGTGGCTGAATCATCTCGAGGGATGGGACTTAAACTCCCTAAAGAGATTCACGATTGATGGTAACCTATCATAACACTAGTTATTCAACTAGTGTTAGGTTCAATAGGTAACAACAAGTCAATCAAGTGAATATTAGTTGTACTCAAAACAAGTCCCATCTGAGATATTGAGTACTTGTGTGTTACCAAGTTGAGGGTTAAAACCAAAAGTATTTTAATAGATTTCAGTTTTGTGAAGACAAGTATTTTTGGTAACAAAATGTTGTAAGAATTCTACCTATATGGACCTAGGGGTGGTGCCGCCTCTCATGAGAATTGGGAGTATTCTCAAGAATGTCCATGAATGGAAAGTGCACATGCCCATTAACGGTGCAAAGCGAGACATAGAGGTCTCAAGTGAACATCGGAAAGGTGTGTGTGTTATCACTGATTTGTTATCATGAAAAGATGGTTCAATGCCTAGTGCAACCAAATTTTGGACAAATTTTGTGATAATTACACTACAATAAAGTTCAAATTGAAAAACACTTTGCTTTATGCGCTAATGCAATGGCTCCTATAAGAGAGAGTTCTTATTTAATCAAGTGGGGGATATGCTATATTATAAAATATAATGATTTATTAAATAAGTGTTACAATAGATAACTATTTAACCTAGTAGGGGAATGTTATATTATTTATAATATAATGTAATATTAGATTATATTATAATATAATGTTTTAGATTAAATAAATGTGACAAAGAGTGTCACATTTGTAACATATAAAAGAGAGTTACAATATTTAGATATATGAGATATATCCAAATAGTGTAACATATTTGGTGTTACAAATTTGTAACTTCCAAATATTACCCTTTATTGTGTAAATTTAGTGTTACACAATATTGAGATGAATTTCATAAATCCATATGTGAAATGGCTGTTAGAGATATGATTTTAACCCCAATAGTGTGTTTTGGGAGTTACAAAATCATTTGGGAGGGTTTGGAACTGTTTGGAAAAACAGCATATTTTTAAGTGCTGAAAATGGTCAGTGGCCATGGCCACTGAATGTTGGTGGCCGCGGCCAGTGGGACAGAGAGTAGTGGCCGCGTCCACTGATGTGTCTAGCCCTGGCCATAGGCCAAAACTGACCATTTTTTTTCTTCAGTTTTTTCAAACTTTATTGAACGGCTCAAAAACCCAAATAACTCCCAAATCTCATTTTTAATTCCATATTAATCCAATTAAACATTGGTAACAGCCATGGGGGTTGGTGGAATTTGAAATGCAAAGGGTGTCTCTGAACTCTATAAATAGGAGCCTATAGCTCACTTGATGGACACAACATTTCTATCCATTAGAGCACTTGGCTAGAAACACCTTGAGGCTTGATAATTCTAGAAAGTATTTCCAATATCTGAGAGAGATCCCTTAGTTCTTGAGTTAGGGGGAAATAAGCTTTTGGACAAATTCTTTAAACCTTGTTCAAGTTGGTGATCCCCAACCCTCTTCACTTAGGTTGTGTAAGTGAGAGTTTACTTGTATTTCTGTTCTTCATTTTATTCTATTGTTTTTCTTCTTATTCTCTTGTTCTATTTACTTGTATATTTTGTTTAAGAGTTGTAATCTTTTCTTTTGTTTCAAACACATTTATTTTACTTGTAATCTTTAGCTTAGAGTTGTATTCTCACTATTCTCTTATTCTTCATCATCTTCTTCCTTTTCTTTGTTTATTTGTATTTTTCAGTTATAGAGTTGCAACTTTATTTAATCAATCAATATTTATTTGTAATATATTGCCTAGAGTTGTAATATTCTTACATTCTAGACTGGATGGAGAGCTGATCAAAATCTACTGGAATGGCGAGCACCTAAGGAAATATTATCAATGAATACCGCTTACAAAGTGGTAGCTTGGATTTAACTGTTTTACTTGTTATTTAAGTATGTGTATGAGCTGGTTACTTACTGACCAGTCAATTATTTTTGAACAATTTTGGTTTGTTTGAGACTCGTTATTAGACACGTTTTGTCCTTTTATAATTTACGAGTAATAAAAGAGATCACGCGCAGCGCGGTCGAATTTTGCTACAAAATGTGCATATGTGTTGATTTTTTTTTTCTAACAGTGTTTAACTGGTCAAAATAAACCGGGCAGTGTTCAACTAACCGGGCAGACTGACAATATTTAAATTGTCAAGTATTCTAGTAGTGTTCAATTGCTTGGATGTTTTCTTTATATT
Source organism: Humulus lupulus (assembly GCF_963169125.1). Taxonomy (NCBI): domain Eukaryota; kingdom Viridiplantae; phylum Streptophyta; class Magnoliopsida; order Rosales; family Cannabaceae; genus Humulus; species Humulus lupulus. Next base: position 100,419,267 of record NC_084798.1, on the reverse strand, counting down.
CAATGTGTTTCGTAAGTAATAGCTGCTCGAACAAATTTGGTCAAGTAGCAAGTGACCAAGGATCTTTGAACCCTCGATCACTTGGGGGGCATATAGGGTATACTGGTATATAATTCAACATAGGAAATGAGAGCACGAGTTAAAATATCTATTTTTAGGCTGACTTGTAAATTTTCGAAGTAAAAAAATGCCATTGATTTAACTTGTTTTTCTAAACTTAAGTAACTTGGAATCTTTCAAAATTTCAAGTTAGAAGCAGATATATGTGTGAAAATAAACATTATGCTCATAAACTGTTAGTCAATAAGAGTTGAGAAAGTATACTTAGTTGAGACTTATGAAATGGCTAGAATTTCTAAGTTAGAAAACCAAGTACTCATGCGAAAATATAAGGCATATATCAGAGTGACTTTACTATTCACAAAAAGCTTATAATGTTTTATGTCCAAAGAGAGTTAGAATGTTTCAAGTTAGCAAAGAAATGTAAAGTGTAAAAGTCAAATAACTTGGTCATATGAGCAAACTATCAAAGTTGGTAAGGAGTAATTGTCTCAACAATAGTTTAAGAAAAACAAGTAAACTACTGGCCAGGTACAAAGTTTTTATTGGTCAAGTAGGAGGCTCCCTGGTCCGCTAAGCATGTTTATTGGTCAGGTAAACTAATCCGTAACTGATCAACACCGTCATCAACATCTGGAACCTCCTCTGGTTGGAATGATAAAGTAGGAGAGGCAGGCACAACACCAGCTGGAATGGCTGCCTCCTCGGCGGCATTGGCTTCACATTTGGCAAGTTCTTCTGCCCTTGCCTCTTTAGAGAGAAAGTTGAGGTTGAGAGGCTTGTTTAGCTTCGATATCTATTTGAAGCAGTTGAAGCAGACCTCTTTGTAACAAGACAAATCAGCTTCCTTGTCTTGTTTCAACTCTTCATTCTCTTGAGTCGTTTTCTCTAGCTGGTCAGTCAATGTCTTGTTGGCCTGGATCTGCTTGTTATTTTCATTAGCCAACTCCTTCAGAGATCTGTCCTGGCTGGCAACTGTCTTCTCTGCCTGCTCAATCTTTTCTTAGAGATCCATTTTTAGACTTAGGCAGGCTTTCAATCTTTGCCTGGGTATCCACCAATTGATCATTCAAGACCTTGACCAGCTTCTTATAGTCAATTGCTCGGCGTTGAGCATGACTAACAGTGATGATTCCCTAGATTAAATAACTGAAAAATTATTCAGAATAAGAACAATCAATAAGAAAGTGAGTGTTTATAATAAGATGCTTACACTTATAATTTGAGCAAGGCCTTTGTGAAAGACAACTGCAATGCTATGCCGGGGTAGATTCTCAAAGGTCTGAGTAATCTTTGAGTGGTGAAGAGTATGGTCTAGTAACTCTTTGCCATACTCACCAGCAATATGAAAGGGCTCTCTTAAGCAAGTTGATCGAGTAGTTTGTAGGTTAGCAGAAGAAGGAATAGACGGAGGAGTCAAGTGTGGGATAGTGACTAAGTGATCAATTGGTCTCCCCTGGGTAGGCAGTGTAGTCCTCATGACCTTGTTTGGAAGATTCAAACTACTACCTTCACCAGTCTTCCTCCTTTGGGAAGAGGGAGTGTTGAACTGCTTTAACATGGCTGAATCTGCATAAAAGTAAAGCAAAAACCTGGTTAGTGGAAACAATAAATGAACATAGCTGAAAAAGAAAATTCTACAGACTTTCATCATAATCATTCTCAAAATGTAATTATCGTTACTGTTAGTAAAACCTGAGTTCAGAATTTCATCGAAAATCTTGTCTTCGTCTGCTGGCGATGAGCTGTCTTCTATAAGGAGCTCAATGATTTTGCCTTTGCCAGGCTTGGTAGGGAAGGCGGGTCGGTGATTATTTTAAGAAAGAGGCTCTATAATGATAAGACCACCTAGTTTCCATGGCTGAGGAGATGGTTCAGAAGAAAACTGGTCAGTAACTACTTTGGTATCAGCATTGGATTGATCAGTCGTATCTGCTTCATTGGTTGTGGTGCCCATAGTAATATCTTGGTTGTTTTGTAACAACCCCACCAATTGGAGATTCTCTAAGGTGACCAACTGCTCAACATCCTTCTCCTTAATTGGCATGTTAGTGAGATCCTCTACCCAAGAATGCATTTTCTTGGTTCAGAGAGGTTGATTAAAAGGGCCTGCATGCGTAAAAGCCAGGTTGTTGGCTTTAATGTCTTGAGTAAGAAATTATTCTGTATAATACTTTCCAGGATTCAATTTATGGGCAATACCATGGAAAAAACCTGTATTCTTGTGGCTGGGGTTGGTCCTAAAATCGAACATATAGTGTACCTCATGAGGGATAGGTGGGTTCCAGTCTTGGATGTGGTAGAGAATGTATAGAGCACACAAGGCTTGTATCCCATTTGGAGCAATCTGGAAGGGAGAAACATTAAAGTAAACAACTATTGACCTAAAGAATGGATGTAAAGGGATAGTATTGTAGCGTCTCAAAATTTTACTTAGCTAGATAGTAGTGGTAGTAGAAGTAGTAGTAGTAGTAGTAGTAGTAGTAGTAGTAGTAGTAGTAGTAGTAGTAGTAGTAGTAGTAGTAGTAGTAGTAGTAGTAGTAGTAGCAGTAGTAGTAGTAGTAGTAGTAGAAGTAGTAGAAGTAGTAGTAGTAGTAGTAGTTTAGTTTTCGTGGTTATTGGTTCAAGCTGAGATTTAGTTGGAAACTCACAGAAATAGTTACGGACTTTATAAGTTTAACCTATAGTTTTGAAATATTAATTATAACATAATGTTTGATTAATATAGCTGGTCCTAGAAATATTATTTATTATAACCGAAGGTTTAGAAGAATAATTAAGAATGTGACACTTGTCACAAGCATGTTTATTGAGGCTTTAAGCATTTTAGATGAATAAATTAATAAAAGATAGATCTAGAAGCTCTAGAACTTTCCAGCAACTGTTAGGATTACGTTTTCCTCATTCAAAGTTGTATTAACAAACTTCAAACATGCTGAAAGTGTGCAAAAACGTGTTTAAAATATCATCGTATGCCGATATATTACAGCTATAGGGCCGATACATCGCCTAAGGTTGATACGGAAAACACGTCGATATCGCATGAACGAAACCACAGAAGCTTGGGGCAAGGTAGGGGCGATATATCGCCTAGGGTAGGCGATATATCAGCTCTTGGACCCATTTTTGAAACTTTGTGGATTTAAATTAGAAATAGCCCTCAACCACTTGGAATTGCTCTTGAACATTTTTGACCGAGTTATGGGCATCTGTTGAACAGAAAATTCAAATATATTCAATTATTTATTCATTTTAATAGGGGCTAGCTTCACTCCTTGAACTCTATAAATAGGACTTAGTACTCAATCATTTCATTCATTATTCAAGCATTGTTGAGAGGCTTCAAGCTGCTAAGTTTATTCTAGAGAGAAAAAACTAGGGTTTGGGATTTAAAAGGTTTTCAATCTAAGCTTTATAAACACTTGGGAACTAAGATAGAGTGACATTTCGGTATTGTGGTGTAGATCAAAGTTCTAGTCCATCCAATGCATTCTTATCCTTAGGTTTAATCAATCATAGTTCTTTTGTTTTCTTTTAGATCCTAACTCATTATTATGGCTTTTGGTTAAGTGTTAAGTTATTGAAACTTAAGGTTTTTCGGCAAGTTTCTATCTTGATGGTTTATATATCTTTTTCATCTCCATTTCTTTAGAAACTCATGGTTCTTATTGTTGATTTTAGGTGTTTTCCATCCCATCCAATCGAATCTGCTAGAGGATATACGAATTGGTTAGGGACATGACGACACACTAGCAGCACATATGGATCCAGTCAGAGAAGAAAAGGCTACAGATTTCTCAATATCTAGCCAATGTTTATTGAGATATAAGGATCGAGTATGCGTGCCAAATGATCAAAGTATTAAGAAGACGATTCTGGAAGAAGCACACAGTACCCCATACTCAGTTCACCCAGGGTCAACCAAGATGACTCATGATGTTAAGACAATATACTGGTGGCCAGGGATGAAGAAGGACATAGCAGAGTATGTGTCTAATTGTCTTATATGCCAACAAGTGAAAGCAGAGCATCAGCGGCCTGCAGGTTTATTGCAACCGCTTAGCGTACCAGAATGGCAATGGGACGATATAGCTATGGGCTTCGTGACAGGTTTACCAAGGACGAATAAGCAGCATGATTCCACTTGGATAGTAATAGATAGACTAACCAAGTCGGCTCATTTCTTGCCTGTTAAGACTTCATACATGGCAGACCAATATGCAGACATCTATATCCAAGAGATAGTACGGTTGCATGGAATTCCCAAGACAATAGTGTCAAATAGAGGATCGGTGTTTACATCAAGATTTTGGGGAAGTTTACAGCAAGCTATGGGTATTAAGTTAAGTCTTAGTACAGCTTTTCATCCTCAGACAGACGGGTAGTCCGAGCGTACGATTCAGATTTTAGAGGATATGCTACGCGCGTGTGTACTTGATTTCGGAGGATCATGGAATAAGTACTTGCCATTGATAGAGTTCTCCTACAACAACAGCTACCAGTCAACGATCGAGATGGCACCTTATGAGTTGCTTTATGGAAGAAGGTGTCGATCACCGTTGCACTGGGACGAGGTAGGAGAAAGGCAGCTTCTAGGGCCTGAAGCTATTAGACAAGCTCAAGAAGCAGTAGCGCTTATTAGACATCGTATGCTTGCTGCTCAAAGCCGTCAGAAAAGCTATGCGGATGCCAAGTGACACGATGTGGAATTCAAAGTCGGAGATCAAGTCTTCTTGAAGATATCTCCTATGAAAGGTGTAAAGCGGTTTGGGAAGAAAGGCAAGCTTAGTCCCCGATTCATAGGTCCTTTTGAGATATTGGACAAAGTGGGAGCAGTTGCGTATAGACTAGCCCTACCGCCAGCACTAGCAGATAGTCACAACGTGTTCCACATCTCGATGCTACGCAAGTATGTGTCAGACCCATCTCACGTCCTCAAGTACAATACGATAGCACTCCAGAAAGACTTGAGTTACGAGGAACGACCGGTTAGCATCCTGGATAGGGGATGAAGCAGTTACGGTCCAAAAGCATTCCTATAGTCAAAGTCCTATGGAGTAATAGTTCTGAATGAGAGGCAACGTGGGAATTGGAGGAGGACATGCAAGGCCGGTATCCGGAATTATTTGGTAAGTAAATTTCGAGGACGAAATTCTTTTTAGTAGGGGAGAATTGTAAAGTTCAAAGAACTTTACTTAGCTAAGTTAGATAGTAGTATAATATTAATAGTAGTATTATTGTTATGACTGTGGTTTTTTGGTTCAGACCGGGATTTAATTGGACACTCATAGTAACACTTGTAGATTTTCTAAGTTTAACCTATAGTTTAAGAATATTAATTTTAACCTAAGGTTTGAATAATATGACTGATATTGAGGGTAATATTTATTATATTATAAGGTTTATATAAGACCCAATAAGATAATAGCACATGTCATGTGTATGTTTAATAATGATTAAGTATTTTGAGGAATAAATTTATTAAGGTTAAAATTTGAATATCCTTGGGTCAGTCAGCAGCTTTGAAAACATTAGAGGGCTTAGTCAAGGTTGTTTACTCAATTCAAATTAAGCTAAAAATGTGTAATTTCGTGTTTAAATATTCAGCGTATGCCGATATATCGCAGCTATAGGGGGCGATATATCGCAGCACGAAGATACGAAAAACACGAAACGTTGCACGATTGCCTCAGGCATACTGGCCCAGGCGATATATCGCCTCCTTCAGGGCATTTTGAAACATTTTGAAAATGTTCTCCATTCAAATCTTCAACCTCTTGATAAGTCCAGCATCTTTCTGAACGAGTCTTCAGCCTCTACTGAACGATAATTCAAATGTTTTTCACTTAAAAAGCCATTATTTTTATTCAAGTTAAATGAAGATCTTTTCATTCCTAAACTCTATAAATAGGACCTAGTGCCCATCCATTTATTCATTCTTCAAGCTAAGTTCAGAGGCTGCAAGTTGCTAGGTTATTGTGAGAGTGTAAACACTTGGGTTGGGGATCATAAGCTTGATCACTATAAGCTTACCAAACACTTGGGGAAGTAAGGTTTATTCACATTTCGGTTCAAGGTTTAGATTGGTCATATAAGTCTTCAAGGTATTTCCAAACTCTAGTTCAATTGGTATTATTTTCTTTAAAGTTCTCATAGTCTTCTACTCAACATTCTAACCTTATTCTTTATTCTTGGTTAGGAAATCTAAGTTCTTGAGCATAAGATTCTTGGTAAGTGTATTTTGATGGTATAGTTCCTTCATCACTTTCATCCATTTTCTTCAATATACTCACCGTGTTATAAATGGTTTTTAGGAGTGTTCCAAAGTCCCAACTCTGTCCTCATATCCCGGTAATTTTGGTAAGGAAAATAGGATAGGATTTATGTGTTCTATGATTTTATTTGTTATCTTATGATTTTTTGTTATGTAATATTCTATGATAAGTATGTTTGTAGACTTGGTCATATGACCTATACAACTAACAAGCCCCAAATAGATTCTGGGAATATGACTTGCTTAGCTAGCAAGCCCCACTAATCTAATGGGCATATGACTTGTTTAGTTTATGGGACCCCAAGTAATAATGGCCATTATAGTATGTATGTGACATAGGTGTTATGATATGTTTTATGTTACATTATGAATTTTATGTATATGGTTATATGTTAGATTTTCCTTGCTGGGCATTAGGCTCACTCCTTTTTGTTTATATGTACAGGAAAATAGCTTTAGTGGCAGGAAAGGTTCTTGGAAGCTTGGGGAATGTGTATTGAGGCGGAATGGAGTCAAAGAGCCAAGAGTTTTGATTCAAGGATGAAGTCTTTTCTTATGGTTTTATGTGTATTTTTCTGCACTTATTTATGTAATCTCTTTTAGTTACAATTATGTTATGTTTTGATTTTAAAACAATGAGATCCCATATCCTACTTTGAGTTTTATGTAAGTTTAACATTTGTTTTTACAAGTTTTTAATAAAGTTATGATCATTTCACTTGTAAGTGTTATTAATGATTAGTGTCTATGTATAGTTTTTGTTAATGGTCCAAAGTCTAGAGTAGTTGGGTCTTTACACCGTAGTTATTTTTAGTATAGTTTCTTTATTAATTTATTTATTTATTATTTGAATTTATGATTGTACTTAGTGAAAATCTTTTTCCAAATGAATAAAGTTGTTATTTTTGAATGACATGTATGAGTTTGATTTTCTTTTTACAATCATAATAAATTTGGTATAAATAAATAATGACTGAGTTCGATGAGGGTGGATACAAATCAATGGACCAGGTTCTACATTGAGAGTTTAGGGGGCCATAGTAGTGGGAACGATTTCATTGATCCCAGCCGTCCCTCAATATGGTTAACTTTGGAACAACAACGAGTTTCGAGCCTGAGAATTAAGTCATATAGGATGGTTAGAAACAAACGTAGAAAATAATAAAGATGGCTTATCTTTCTAAGTATAGAAACACACCATAATTATAAAGAAAGGTTACATAATTTTGCATAACAAAGCATAACTGATAGGTCCGAGTTATGTATGCTTAGAATAAGTTTTTGCCATTTGAACCTATTATGGTAAGTTCTAATGTGTTTTCTCAACTGTTAGAACTTTGCTAAAGATGTCGTTACGAAGGTCTGCACGCACGAAAACCAATGCCCCCAGCACCACCAACGAGACTAATGAAGCCCCTCTAGTCTGAAGAAGGGGAACACATGCTACAACTACTGCTGCTGCCAATAGGAATGCACCACCACCTGTGGACAACACTACTGAGATTGTCTGACTACGTCAACAAGTGTAAGAACTGCTCCAGCAACAACGACAACAAACTCAGCCCCAGCCACAACCGCAGCCTCAGCCAGCGGCTCAATCACCCCAGGAAGTAGGTCCACGTGGGGGATGGCCGATGGTGAACTATGCGCCTTATCCAGATGAGTACATAGAGCTAATCTATAAGCATTGTCGTAAGTAGCACGCTTAAAACTTTGAAGGGACTACTAACCTATTTGAGGCAGATGAATGGCTAAAAAATGTAGAGCCGATCCTAGTACACATGAACCTCGGCAACGCAGATCACATATCCTGTGTTTCGTCTCTTCTGAAAAAAGGATTCTAGAATCTGGTGGGATTTAGTACAACAAACTCATGACGTCGCCACCATGACTTGGGCTAGATTTGTTGAGTTGTTTCACAAAAAGTATTACAACTCGCCTGTTCTCACTACGAGGGTGGAAGAATTTGCCAGTCTAAAGTAGGACAATTTGCAGTAGTCGAGTACGCTTGACAATTCGATCGACTAGAAAAGTTCTAGCCAGAGTTTGTCCCAACCGATTTCTTGAGGGTTACCAAGTCCACCATGGAACTCAGACCCAAGATTGAGCTCGGTGTCAAGATGGACAATCCTGGAACCACCTCTTACGCTGATGCTCTAGAGATGGCTATAGAGGTGGAAAGACTCCAAGAAAATGTTAGTAAGGAGGAGGCCAGCAAGTCTGAACCCAAGCAGTAGAATCAGACTCAGAATGGTCGAAACCAAAACAACAACCACCAGCACAATAATGGCCAGAAAAGGAAGCATGCTGATAGTAAGCAGGCCGACAATGACAAAAGAGCACATACAAATAATGGAAGTAATAGGTCGGGTTATGTAGAATACCCGCAGTGCTCCAAGTGTCAGAAAAGACATCGTGGGGAGTGTTGAGCAAACACCAAAGTTTGTTACAACTGTGGCTAGGAAGGACATCGGAAGAAAGAATGTCCATAACTTAAACAAGAAGAAAATAGGGACAACAAGATGGTTCCGAATAGAGTCTTTGCCTTGAACCAGGGAGAAGCCAAAGCTAGTAACAAAGTAGTCATAGGTCAGCTTCCTATCCTCAATAATATATGTTCAGTATTGTTTGATTCGGGAGCAACACACTCATATATCTCGTTAGGAATGATAGAGAAATTAGACAAACCTTGTGAAAGATTTAGAACTAAGTTTGTGACAGAATTGCCTTTGGGAAAAGTCTTCCTATCATCACAAATAGTACTAGGAGTAGCGATCAAAATCGAGGGCACAAAACTAGAAGGAGACTTGATAGAGCTAGAGATCAAGGACTTCGATGTAATACTAGGCATGGGTTGGCTAGCAAGGCATGATGCAACCATCGATTATAGACATGAGCAAGTGACATTCGAAACTCCCGACGGTTACAAACTATGTGTTATGGGTAAGGTTTCAGGACTACGAACACCGCTTATCTCAGCTCTCAAAGCTCCGAGGATGATACAGAAAGGATATCACCCATTCTTAGCAAGCATCATGGATGTGGCAAAAGAAACACCACTATTGGATGGAGACATCCGCGTTATAAAGAAATTTCCAGAGATATTTCTTGAATGCTCCCCAGGGTTACCGCCTGCTCGGGAAATTGACTTCACAATCGAACTAGTACCAGGAACCGAGCCCCATCTCCATGGCACCATACCGGAAGGCACCTACTGAACTCAAGGAGTTAAAAAAGTAGTTACAAGAACTCTTAGATTTGGGTTTCATCAGACCAAGCCATTCTCCACGGGGAGAACCAGTTCTATTTGTGAAGAAAAATGATGGAAGAATGCAAATGTGTATAGATTACCACGAGTTGAACAAGGTGACAATAAAGAATAAGTACCCGCTACACCAGTTCGACGAATTATTTGATCAACTCCGAGGAGCGACTGTGCTTTCTAAGATTGATCTACGGTCCGATTATCACCAGCTTAAGGTACGGGAAGAGGATATACCAAAGACAACTTTCATAACTTGATATGGACATTGTGAGTTTCTAGTTATGTCTTTTGGTCTTACCAACGCTTCGACCGCATTTATGGATTTAATGAGTCGGGTTTTCAAGGATTACTTGGACAAATTCATCGTACTATTCATCGACGATATTTTTGGTGTACTCCAAGGATGAAGTCGAGCATGAGGAACATTTAAGATTGACTATGCTGCGACTGAAGGAGCATCAACTTATGCCAAGTTTAAGAAGTGCAAATTTTGGCTTTTGCAAGTAGCGTTCCTCGTCCATATAGTATCCAAAGATAGATTCACATTAGACCAAGCTAAGATAGACGCTGTGAAGGATTGGCCAAGACCTAAGAATGTGTCAAAAGTTATAAGTTTTCTCGGGTTAGCAGGCTATCGTCGGATATTTGTAGAAGGCTTTTCTAAGATTGCCACCCCGCTCACTAACTAAACCTTGAAACAACAAAAGTTCAACTAGACGGATAGCTGTCAAGAGAGCTTCTAGTTGCTCAAGGATAAGTTATGCTCAACACCAGTACTTTGTATACCGACACCCAACGACAAGTTTGTAGTATACTGTGATGCGTTGAAGCAAGGTTTTGGTTGTGTGCTAATGCAAAATGAAAGTGATGGCCTACGCCTCAATGCAACTAAAGGAATACGAGCAACGCTATCCAACACATGATATGGAGTTGGCAGCTGTTGACTGTGTTTTTAGCCAACGACGTGAGAACATCAATAACGACAAACCTTCAAGAGAATTTAAACGACACAGACAGTTTAATCAAGAAAAGTAAATAACACACAAGATTTTATAGTGGTTCAGCCCCGTTCAGTCGGTAATAGCCTAATCCACTTAGAGATTTTATTACTTTATCTACCGTCAAGATCAGATGAACCAGTGTCAACTGAGTTTCTTCAATGTAAATAGGAATACAAAAAAGGTTCTCCCTCAAGGAAAATGCACTTTCTCTCTCTAGAACTCAGACCAAATCTCAAATTGCCAAAAGTCCTCTTTCTGATCCCATTAACCCTCTATTTATAGGCTTGGGACCAGAAACTGATATCCCCTTAGGATCGGGATATTTTATTACTCATATTATATTTATAACATTTAAATTACAAAAAACATTCAAAATGTAACAAAACCCCCAATTTGTGGGAAGAATGAGAGATTCCCGCGCGTGCCAAGACCGATTCTTGCTGAAGCTGTTTCTGGGAATTTGACGTAGTCTGGTCCATTTGTTTGATGAATATCTTCTTCTGGTCGAACACATGCATGCTGGACACACATAAGTGCTGGTCGGACATATGCATGCTGAACACATGCATATGGACCATACTCCTTGGACTTTTCCTCGGACAAAGGTCCGAGCACACCTCTAATCTCTCCTCGGACCAAGGTCCGAGCCACATCTCATGGGGCTTCTCCTCAGATCATGGTCCGACCGGACCACTTGGAGTGCCACACCTTTGGCTCTCCTCGGACTAGGTCCGAGCCACATCTCCCTTGGCCTCCTCGGATCAAGGTCCGAGCCACATCTTGGCTCTCCTCGGACTAGGTCCGAGCCACACTCTCCCTTGGCCTCCTCAGATCAAGGTCCAAGCCACATCTTGGCTCTCCTCGTACTAGGGTCCGAGAATCACTTGGACTCCTCGGACTAAGGTCCGACGGGACCTCTTGGGGCTCCTCGGACCAAGGTTCGATCACATGCTTTCCTTGGACCAAGGTCCGACCAGGCACACCCTAGCCCAAGTACTTTCCTTGGGTGCACTTGGCTTGGTTATGACATCCCTCAAGCAGTCTAAACTCTTCACTGATGTACTGGGCTCCTACTAAGCCAGATCGCCAACTATTCCATGCCACTTGTCACCTCTATTGCCACGTCATCGATCTCCAATTTTTGGGGATAACAGCAGCGGTGGTCTTTGCATTGAAAATCTGGCGCCACTATCTTTATGGAGAATGGTGTGAGATTTATATGGACCACTACAGGTTAAAGTATTTCTTCACACAGAAAGAGCTCAACATGAGGCAATGCATGTGGTTACAACTAGTAAAACATCATGACTGTGAAATCCTATACCACCCAGGAAATGTGAGTGTAGTTGCATATGCGTTAAGCTAAAAGAGTTACAGAAATTTAGCAGCGTTATCCAGAATAGAAAAGCCACTTCAGCAAGAGTTGATTAATGCTGGAATAGAGATAGTCATTGGTCAACTGGCTAACTTGTCCATCCTGTCAAGTCTATTAGAAGATATACGGATTGAGCAAGGGCATGATGACACATTAGTATCGCATATGGCTGCAGTCAAAGAAGGCAAGATTACAGATTTCTTTATATCAGGACAAGGGTTCTTGAGATATAAAGGACGGGTGTGTGTGCCAAATGATTATGCAATTAAGATGAAGATTTTAGAAGAGGCACACACTATCCCATACTCAGTTCACCAGGGGTCGACCACGATGACTCACAACCTTAAGGCACTATATTGGTGGCTGGGAATGAAGAAAGACGTAGCAGAATATGTGTCCAAATGCCTTATATGACAGCAAGTAAAAATGGAACATCAACGACTCGCAGGCTTATTGCAACTGCTTAGTATTCCAGAATGGAAGTGGGACGATATTACCATGGACTTCATGATAGGATTGCCATGAACAAATAAGAAGCACGACTCTACTTAGGTTGTGGTAGATAGACTCACCAAGTCAGCTTACTTCCTGCCTATCAAGTCTACGTATACTACTGACCAGTACGCAAACATTTATGTTCGAGAAATAGTATGACTGCATGGAATCCCAAAGACCATAGTATCAAATAGAGGATCAGCGTTTACATCGAGATTTTGGGGAAGCTTGCAGCAAGCCATGGTTACCAAGCTAAGTCTTAGCATGATATTTCATCCTCACACCGACAGATAGTCTGAGCATACCATACAGATTTTAGAAGATATCTTGCGCGCTTGTGTACTGGACCTCGGAGGATCATGGAGTAAGTATTTTCCACTTATAGAATCCTTCGACAATAATAGCTACCAGACAACGATTTGTATGGCACCCTATGACTTACTTTATAGAAGGAAGTGTTGATCGTTGTTACATTGGGACGAGGTAGGAGAAAGACAACTTCTTGGACCCGAAGCTGTTAGAGAGGCTCAGGGTGCAGTGGCGCTGATTAGAAAGCGTATGCTCACTGCTCAGAGTCGACAAAAGAGTTACGCGGATGCCAAGTGGCGAGATGTGGAATATAAATTCAGAGATCAAGTCTTCTTATAGATATCTCCTATGAAATGAGTGAAGCGGTTTAGGAAGAAAGGCAAACTTAGTCCCCGGTTTGTAGCTCCTTTTGAGATATTGGACAAGGTGGGAACAGTTGCATATAGATTAGCCCTACCACCAGCTCTAGTAGATAGCCATAATGTGTTTCACATTTCCATGCTGCATAGATATGTGTCACACCCATCTCACGTCCTCAAGTATGATACGATAGCACTTTAGAAAGACCTGAGTTACGAGAAAAGTTGGAGAAAGACTGTTGAGGATTAAGCCAACTTGAGTTTCCTCTTCTATTATGGCTCCATGCAGATCAGCTTTCTGAAAGTAGTTTGTCATCTTGATCAGGTGATCACGAACATGTTGAGAAGGAGCCATTCGAGCATTGGCATATTTCTTGGTGGCTTCAAAACGAGTTGGCACTGACTTGGCACCAAACATGTCTTGGAGCTGATCCATGATTTTGTAGGATGTCTCGACATTCTCCATCTTTGTCCTGAGAGTGTCGACCATACTAGTCAACATGTAGTACCTCACCTTGTTGTTAGCCGCCTGCCAACGCTCATACTTGTCCCTCACAGACTTGGTAGCTCCTTTAACTGGAACTTCAGGGGATTCCTCAGTCATGACGAACTTGGAGTTGTCACCAATCAACACAATGTTGATGTTTTTCTTTCATTTAAGGAAGTTTTCTCCAGTGAGTTTCTCCATCGAAAGTTGAGAAAGGATGGGAGTAGACACAGCCATAATTATACACAAATTACCAATAAAATAGAAATCAATCACATATGCTCAATAAAACTTCTATTCACAAAATTTATGGAAATAGCAAAACATATATAAAAAATATGTAAAATATGAGAAAAAATATAAAAAAGAATCATATCTCTACTTCTTTAGGTTTTTAACTAATCTATGATATCCTTGTCCCGGTTGGCGAGAGTAAAAAATACCACTAGTTAAATAGAGTTGTAAACTCATTTAATAATGGACACCACTATTAACAACCTACTATTCGATCGAAATAAGAAAACAAAATCTTTTATTTTATGGGCTAGACCCACGGTTTTGATAATCATAGATTTAGTCTCAGTAGTCAACGTAGGGGTGAGTCTAGTAGAATTTGACCTATAATTATCTATCTTTCGAGATCTAACCTTGTCAAAATAACTAATGAACACCTTCCGTAGGGGGACGAATCAAAGCGCCTCGAGGCCCCATTAAGCTATTGACGTTGTTAAACCAATGGTGGAGATTGAATGTAAATCGTAAAATGAGCTCATTATAAAATTAAAAATTAGTATTTTTATTATTTTTCGAAAATTAATGACTGGTCCTCCAAAAATTTGAAGAAGATTAAATTTTTAAAAACAAAGTCCTATAATTTCCTATTAATTCTAGAGTGTCACATTGAAAAAAATTCAATTAATTTAGAATTAATTTGTTGCTAATCAATATTTAGGTTTAACTAATATAATGAACCTATACATTTAATTCCAACTTAGGTAAATGGACCTTAACAATTAGGCTTGAATGGAGGAGGGTAGGGTCCAGTATGTCGTTCCCACTACAAATGCCCCCAATCTTCCATACAAGGTCCAAAAGACAAGAATTTAAACATTTGTTTTATTAATTGTTATTAATTGATTAGGCCCACTATAGTCATGCAAAGAAAATGGGCATTCACAAGTGAAATCACCCACAAAAGAAGAATTTAAACTTTACATTTTCTAATGGACCCAAATAAAATCTATCATTTTATGAATATTTTTTTGGTAAAATCCATATATCTAACAAACATATGGGCCACCATATGCATCTAAGCCCAATTGCAAAAATACCACATATAGTGCAAACAAACATGTTATAATTGGATGGGCCTAATCATGTTACTATATGAGCAATTCTATGAATTTATGCAAAAATACCACAATTTATTTAATTTGTAAAAATACCACAATTAATTATCTAGAATTTATCAAAAAATTCAAATTAATTAAATTTTTACAAAAATCAAGTCAATTTAAATTAAATTTATCAACAATTAACAATAATTAATTTAAATTTTATTTATCAACAATCAACTTCGTTTTAGGTTAATTTGACAAAAAATTATTAATTTAATTTAAATAGGATTTATCAACAATTAACGAAAGTTAATTTAAATCCCATTTATTAAAAAAATATTTTATTAATTGCTTGAAAAAAAATGATATTTTACAAATTTAACTAATTTTAAATTTTAAAATCAATATCTTAACTGTTTTTCAAAAATATCTTGTGTTGTTACAACTATAAGCAAATATTTTAACCATTTAAAATATCATAAAATATCCATAAAATATATCAAAATAGTTAATCAAATTCAAATATCCATACAAATATCTAACTAACAATATTCAAATTTCAAATAATTTAAATATTAAAAACTATAGAATAAAAAGATATTTATATTTTCAAATAAAGATTTAATAAAAATATCTAGAATTTAAAAGAACATATCTTAAATATCTGATATCTTAATTCTAAAATTTTAATAGATTAAACGATTTAAAATTAAGTTGTTAGTCTATTTTGAAATTTGAATTTGAATTTTTATAGAAAATATCTAATTATTTAAATCTCAACTAACAAGAATATCTTATTTTAAATAATATTTTTAAATACAAAAACAAATCTGATATTTTTGGCTTGGATTATAAATAAATAATTTGCTTTAATAAAAAAAAATGAATGAACAGTACCCGGGTGGCTGGGCGGTGCGCACGGGTGCTCGCGCACATGGTCAGCCAGGCAAAAAAATTTCAAAAATTTTTTTTGAGCAATTTTTCAAACAAAAACTATTTTCTAATTAATTTTTAACATGTTTTACATAAAATAATAGCATAGAAAACACAACAAAATAACCTAAAAATGGCTAATAATCACATACAATCAATATGTTTCATATAAATGTGAAAACCCATCCAATTATTCAAACACATCAAATAATCAAATTTTTAACATGTTCATGCATGATAATAAAGATTACCAAAGGCTCTAAGGCCAGTTGTTGGGAAAACTTAAGCATGATCTTTATTTATTTTCATGTAGATCTAATATTAAACAAATTAATATGAGATAACCTAGAACATGTTTCTAAAATCTCAAAGGGGCCGATAAACCTAGGAATTAACTTGCCTTTCACTGTGAATCGCTTTACTCTTCTCCAAGGGGAAACTCAAAGGAACACATGGTCACCAACTTGAAACTCTACACTCCTGCGTCTCAAGTATGAGTAACTCTTCTGTCAACTTTGAGAGGAGAGCATTCGAGCTCTAATCGTTTCAATTACCTCATTGGTCCTTTGAACAACCTCAGGACCTAAGTATTTCCTCTCTGTAGAGTCCAAGAACTTTACATAGCTAGTTAGATAGTAGTAGTAATAGTAATAGCTAGTAGTAATTATAGTATGTTTATTACTATGGATTTTGGTTCAAGCCGGGACTTAGTTGGAAACTCCTAGCAATAGTTATGGATTTTATAAGTTTAACCTATAGTTTAAGAATATCAATTATAACATAAGGTTTGATTAATATTGCTAGTTATTAATATGATAATTATTATAACATAAGGTTTAGATAGAGCCAATAAGAATATGACACTTGTCATGAGCATGGTTATTCCTAAGGTTTAGATAGAGCCAATAAGAATATGACACTTGTCATATGCATGATTATTAAGGAATTATTATTTTAATGATAAAATAAGAAAAATATAAGACTTAGTCTTCACAAAAATTTGTTAGGAGCATGACATTTGTCACAATTTAATTTTTTGTAGATTAGGTTGTTATTTAGATAATTAAATAATTTTTTCGTAACTTTAGGGTACTATAACTTTCGACCTATTTTTGACCTAGTTATGTTATGAATTTCGGAAAATAGTATTTCTAGAAGTTGTAGATAATTGAATTATCTTTCTAACAATATAAAGATGGTCTAAATAAGAGTCCTACAACTACAGTTATGCTGATTTTACTGTAGGTAAGTTCAGAGTTACGAGATTTAGAGAGTTAGAAGTTATGATTCTATTTGTTATTATTATTATTTTTTTAATTTTAAAAATCAAGCTTTAACTCCTTAAACCTCTCTCTGAATAATTTGACCAAGTCCTAAGCCTTTGACTGAAGAATATTCAAATATTTTCAATTAAATTCATTATTTTTATTCAAAGCCAAAAAGAAGATTTTTATTCCTAGAACTCTATAAATAGGACCTAGCACCAAGCCTTTTGATTCATTCTTCACTCATTGATCAGAGCCTTCCAGGTGCTAGTGAGACTATAGAGTGATAAACACTTGGGTTGGGGTTATAAGCTTTATCATTCTAAGCTTATTAGACACTTGGAGAGTAAGGTTCATAGTGTATTTCGATTTCGTCGTGTAGTTCGGTCATAGCAATTTCAAAGGTATTCCTATTCTTAGTTCCTTTTCTGTATTGTTTCATTAGTTCTTATAGTTTTTCTCTACTCAAATCCTAACTCAGTATTCTTTATTCTTGATTAGGCATCTAAGTTCTTTGAACTTGAGGTTCTCGTTGGTAAGTATCTTCTCGAATGTTTAGTTCATTCTTTTCATCTCTTTTCTTTTAGAAAACTCACCTCTCTATTAATGGTTTTTAGGAGTGTACCAAAATCCTGACCTTGTTCTCATCATCCCGGTATTTTGGTAAGGAAAATAGGATAGTTCTTATGTGATATGTGCTATGTTTATGTAAGATGTTATGATTATGCTATAGTATGATTTTATGTGTATGATATATGTATGTTTGGGGCTTATAGTTGTTATATAGCAAACCCTATCACATTTATGTTTTGGGGCTTATAGTTGCGATATAACAAACCCCAATAGTTACCATGTACATGGGTTAGAATTATGATATATGTGTTATAGTATATGATAGATGTTCATAGTTTATGTGTATGATTATGTTTCATGCTTGTAGTAGATTTTCCTTGCTGGGCATTAGGCTCATTCCTTTATGTTTTATATGAGTAGGAAAATAGTTATGGTGGCGGGAAGATTCTTGACAGCTTGGGAATGTGTATTGAGGGAGAATGAAATCGGTGGACTGCGCGAACTATTCGAGGATGAAGTTGTTTAAGTCTTTTAAATTATGATTTTTATGTATTTCCGCACTTAATATTGTAACCATTTTATTTAAGATTTAAGTTATGCTCTATTTTATTTTCAAAACAATGGGATCCCATATGCTACTATGAATTTTATGCATTTTAACTCTTTACAGTTTTAATAAAGTTATGGTTATTTCATATATATGTTTTCTTAAGATTAGTGTCTGTGTATAGTAGTTATTAATGGTCCAAAGTCTAGAATAGTTGGGTCGTTACAGTTGGTATCAGAGCAACGGTCCATTTGCATGAAGTTCTCCTTGATACACACGCTCAAGCTCTGAATCTAACCGCCAATGTAAGTTGTTTATGTTATAGTTGTTATGATTATGTGTTTAGTTAACGTTTTAGCCCAAATGTTTACAGTTAAGAATATTTGTAAATTAGTTTATTTTTTTGTTATTTATTTTATTTATTATCTTTGCATTTATGATTGTACATAGTGAATTTTTTTTCCAAATAAATATCATTGTTATTTTTTAATGACATGTATGAGTTTGATTTTTTTTCTACAATCATAATAAATAATAAATTTAATAAATAATGATCAAGTTTGGTGAGGGTGGATACAAATCAATGGACTGGGATCTATATTGAGAGTTTAGGGGGCCATAGTAGTGTGAACGATTTTACTGATCCCAGCCCTCCCTCAATATGGTTAACTTTGGAACAACGATGAGTTTCGAGCCTGAGAATTAAGTCATAGAGGATAATTAGAAACACACTTAGAAAATAATAACGATGGCTTATTTTTCTATGTTTAGAAACAGACCCTAATCATAACCACTACACCTGATACCACTCCCCTGATAGTGTACTTGTGCACAGATTGGTCACCTGGACCACCATGTATCCAAGGCCATTAGAGCCTACTATAAAATGAACCCCACTTCCACATGGAAGGGGGTTGGAAAACTAATTGTATGAAAGAGACTTAAGAAATATATGATCCTTGTTTCATTGTTGCTCTGGTTTTCTTTCTGTTGATTCAAGTTCTTTTCATCTGATTCAAAGCTTTCCGTAGTATAGAAATCAAAGTTTTCCAACCTTTAATCGTTGACGAGTTCTTACCGTCAACACCAACCTTAAATGCTCCTTGTGCTTGTTTGCGTCCCTTGAGTACACCAAGATATCGTCGATTAACACTACGACGAATTTATCCAAGTAGTCCTTAAATACCCTATTCATTAAATCCATAAATGCGGCTGGAGTGTTGGTAAGACCGAAAGACATAACTAAAAACTCATAATGCCCATAACGAGTTCTAAAAGCTGTCTTTGGGATATCTTCTTCCCATACCTTGAGCTGATGATACCCGGACTTTAAATCGATCTTTGAGAACACGGTCACTCCTCGGAGTTGATCAAACAAGTCGTCAATTCGGGGTAGCGGGTACTTATTCTTAATCATCGCCTTATTCAGCTCGCGGTAATTTATGCACATCCGCATGCTTCTGCCCTTTTTCTTCAGAAATAGAACCAGTGCTCCCCATGGCGAATGGCTTGGTCTAATGAAACCCAAGTCTAGGAGTTCTTGTAGCTGCATCTTTAACTCCTTAAGTTCGGTAGGTGCCATTCGGTATGGTGCCTTGGAGATAGGCTTGGTGCCCAGTACTAATTCGAATATGAAGTCAATATCCTGAGTCGGCGGTAATCCTGGTAAGTCGTCAGGAAATACTTCTGGGAATTCCTTTATAATGTGAACGTCTCCAACCTTAAGTGGTGTTTCCTTTACCACATCTGTGACGCTGGGTAAGAATGCTTGACTTCCTTTTTCTATCATCCTCTGGGCTATGAGAGATAATATAAGCGGTGTGCATAGTCCTAAAACTTGTCCCATAAAGCACAGTCTCTGGCCGTCAGGAGTCTCGAACGTCACTTTCTTGCGTCTGCAGTCGATGGTTCCGCCATGACGTGCTAGCCAGCCCATGCCTAGTATTAAGTGAAAGTCTTTGAACTGCAGTTCTATAAGGTCTCCTTATAATTCTACATCCTCAATCTTGATCGGTACGCCTCGTACTATCCGTGATGATAGAACTACTTTGCCCGAAGGCAACTCTATTACAAACCTAGTTCTAAATCTTTCACAAGGTCTGTCTAGTTTTTCTATCATTCCTAACGAGATATACGAATGAGTGGCTGCCGAATAAAATAATATAGAACATACATTATTGAGGATAGAAACCTGACCTGTGACTACTTTATTGTTAGCGTCAGCCTCTCCTTGGGTGAAGGCAAATACCATGACAGGAACCATCTTGTCTTCCCTTTTCCCATCTGGCTTGAGTTAGGGACATTCTTTCTTTCGATGTCCTTCCTGACCATAGTTGTGGCATCCCTTGGTGTTTTCCCAGCATTCACCAGGATGTTTCCTTAAGCACTTAGCACATTGCGGGAATCCTACATAACCCGACTTATTACCTCCATTGTTCGTCCGTGCCCTTTTATCGCTGTTGGACTGCTTATTGTCAAGATGCCTTCTCTTCTAACCGTTACTGTTATTGGATTGATTGCTATTGTTTTTGTGGTTGTTCCAACCATTATGAGGTTGACTTGGTTGTTTAGGCTCAGGCTTATTGGCCTCCTCTTTACTAACATTCGCATGAAGCCTTTCTACTTCTATTGCCGTTTCTTGGACATCTACATAGGTAGTATTTCTCGAGTTTTCTAGCTAAACCCCTAGCTCAATCTTTGGTCGAAGTCCTCTAACAAACTTGGTCACCTTCAAAAAATCATTTGGAACCATTTCTGGTGCAAACTTGGCTAATCCCTCGAACTGTCGAGCATATTCTGCTACTAATAAGCTCCCTTGCTTCAGACCAGCAAACTCCTCGGCCCTTGAAGCTATGAATGCTGAATTTTAGTACTTTTTGTGGAACAGCTCCACAAATATGGTCCAAGTCATGGTGACGACATCGTGAGTCTGCTGAACTAAGTCCCACCATATTCTACATCTTTCTTGAGCAGAGACGAAATGCAGGATATGCGATCCACGTTGCCGAGATTCATATACGTTAGGATTGGCTCCACATTTCTGAGCCATTCTTCCGCCTCGAAGGGTCTGTTGTCCCTTCAAAGTTTGGGGCGTGTTGCTTATGAAACCGATCATAAAATGGCTCTATGTGCTGAGATGGGTATGGCGCATAGTTTGCCATTGGCCATCCCCCATATGGACAAACTTGTTTGGGTGTTGGGGTCATTTGCTGAAGCTTTGGTTGTGGTGGAGGCGGAGGCTGAGTCTGAGGCTGAGCCTGTTGTCGCTGTTGCTGCAGTAATTCCTCAAATTACTGTCGTAGTATGGAAATTTCTGCAGTGTTGTCAACTGGCGGCAGCGGCGCATTGCGGTTAGCAGTAACACGCACTCCCCTTTTGCGAACCGGAGGGGCTTCATTGCTCTCAGGAGCAACGTTGGAGGCATTGACATTGGGGCGAGCAGACCTTTTGAGCGACATCTTCAGCGGTGTTCTAACAGTTAAGAAAAACATATTAGAACATACCCTAATAGGCTTTAAGGCAAAACTTAATCTAAACAAACATAACTCGAACCTATTAATTATGATTTCTTATGAAAACTATATAAGCCTTCTTTATCGGTAGAGTGGATTTCTATATTTAGAAAAATAAGCCATCTTTATTATTTTCTAAGTCTGTTTCTAATCATCCTATATGACTTAATTCTCAGGCTCGAAACTCATCATTGTTCCAAAGTTAACCATATTAAGGGAGGGCTGGGATTAGTAAAATCGTTTCTACTACTATGGCCCCCTAACTCTCAATATAAAACCCGATTCATTGATTAGTATCCACCCTCACCGAACTTGGTCATTATTTATTAAATTTAATATTTATTATGATTGCAAAAGAAAAATCAAACTCATACATGTCATCAAAATAACATTGATATTCATTTGGAAAAAATAGTTTTTTCACTAAGTACAATCATAAAAGAAAACAAATAATAAATAAAATAAATAAAGAAACTAATCTATTCTAAAAATTGGGATCTTCCACATTTGATCCTTCATCTAACATATCATCATCTATTTCTTCATAGTCATCATTATCTAGAAGCTCAAAATTCCCTCGAGGAAGATTCGTAAAGATTCTATGTTTTTGCTCACTTGTGAATTGGAATTCCATCTTAGAGGTGAACCTAAGTATGAGAAAATAATATCTCATAGCTACTGGTAACTCATCTTCATCATCTATCGTCTCCCATATGTCTTCTAAGGCTGCAATTATAGTAGGATAATCTTTAAAAAAGTCTAATCACTAAAACATATTGTTCCGTAGCTCTCATCATGATTTGCTTAGTTTCTTGGAGGTGACCTATCTCACTGTGAAATAAGAGTAATCTTCGAGTGATTCTTTCTAGCACTCCTACAATGTTTCTTGGCTCTCTAATTCTTTTCAAGGCCTTAATGGCTCGGATATCCTCATAAGTTAATGCTCCATTCATTCTTAACTGAAAACAAGAGGCTAAAACGTTAGCTAAACACATAAACATAATAACTATATCATAAAAACTTACATTGGTGGTTAGATTCAGAGCTTGAGCGTGTGTATCAAGGAGAACTTCACGCAAATGAACTGTTTCCCTGATACCAACTGTAATGACCCAACTAATTCTAAGACCTTAGACCATTAAAAACTACTAGACTTAGCTACTATTTTCTAGAAAACATACATAAGAAACATTCACAAACTTTATTAAAAACTCTAAAGTAAATGTTGGAATACATAAATTCGGGGTATGGGATCCCATTGTTTAAAAATAAAACATAACTATAAACTTAAATGAAATTGTTTACAAAGCTAAATGCGAAAAATACATAAAGAAAACATAATAAAATGAATAAAACAACATCGTCCTCGAATCATTCACGCAGTCCATCGAATCCATTCTCCCTCAATACACAAGCCAAGCTACCACGAATCCTTCCACCGCCATATCTATTTTCCATCATACATAAAAAAAAAATAAAGGAATGAGCCTATGCCCAGCAAGGAAAATCTACTAATAACATAAAACATATACATAAACTATATCATAAACATATACTACAAACATATGTCATATACTACAATGGCCATTATACTACTTAGGGCTTGTTAACTAAGCAAGTCATATGCTCATAGATTTGTGGGGCCTGCTAGCCAAGGAAGTCATATGCCCATAATTTACTGGGGCTTGTTAGCTATACAAGTCATATGCCCAAGGTCTATAAACAAACTATACATAATGTAAACATAACATAACATAAAATAACATAACCTAACATAAACATAAGATATCATATAAACATATATAATTCTATCCTATTTTCCTTACCAAAACAAGGATATGAGAACAAGGACGGGATTTGGAACACTCCTAAAACCAACAATAAGAATGTGAGTATATCTAATGAAAGAGATGACAAAGAAATGAACTAAACCACCAAGATGAAACTTACGGAAAAGAAATCTGAAGTTCAAAGAAATTAAATACCTAACCAAGAATGGAAAACAACGAGTTAGGATTTGAGTAAAGAAAACTAAAGGAAACTAAAGAAACATACAGAAATGAACTTAAGATTAGGAATACCTTGGATGTACTAGAACCGAACTATTTCTCGATATAGAAAAACACACTATTTATCTTACTTCCCAAGTGTTTATAAAGCTTAAAATGATAAAGCGTATATCCCAACCCAAGTGTTTATCACTCTATAGTAACCCTAGCAGCTTGAAGGTTCTAAACACAGCTTGAAGAATCAGAGAAATGGCTGGGTACTAGGTCCTATTTCTAGAGTTCATGGAGTGAACTATCTCCTTTTAGCTTGAATAAAAATAATGAGTATTAATTAAGAAATATTTGAATATTCGTTCAACAGGTGTTGAAGACTCGGTCAAAACGTTCAGAGGATAGTCAAGAGGTTAAGGAATGAAACAAGCTCTATTTCAAAAACGTTTGAAAATATGGCCCTAGGGCCGATATATCGCCCATTGTAGGTGATATATCCCCTAAGCTTATGACCTGAGTTCTCGTCGTTTCGTTTGTACGAAGTTCACATGTTTTTTGCATTCCATGTGTGGCGATACATCGACATACGTGAATATATTACACACGTAATTGCACATTTTCAGCATAATTGAATTGATTAATTAGGTTTGACTGAGTAATACGAGATTCCAGCAAGTTCTGGAAGGGTCTAGAGCTTCTAGAAACTTCTATTTTTGAATTATCCACTTAAAAATGCTTAATTCCTCAAATAAACAAGATTGTGACAAATTTCATGCTCTTAATGGTCTTGGAAGGTTCTATAGTTTTTAGAACTTTCTTTTAATTAAACTATAGTTAAATCCTTAAATAAACCTGCACACAACAGGTGTCATGATCTTATTAATTCTATCTAAACCTTATAGTATAATAAATAACATATTTATAATCAGCTATATTAATCAAACCTTATGTTATAATTATTATTCTTAAACTATAAGTTAAACTTATAAAATCTATAAATGTTGCTACGAGTGTTCAACTAAGTCCCGGCTTGAACCAAAATCCACAGTAATAAACATACTATAACTACTACTAGCTATTACTACTACTCTTACTACTATCTAACTAGCTAAGTAAAATTCTGGGACTCTACACGTGGCCTCCTATCTGAACCAGGAGGAGCAAAAGAATCTGGGGCCTTTCTCTTCTTCTCACCGGGCCCACTACCCCGGCTAGAACCAATGAAAGGAGGCACCGTCCTCCGAGCATCGCGCCTTGCGGCACCCTCTCTCCATATCAGATCTTTGGATAAGAGGTAATCCTCAGATCTAATGTTATCTTTACATCATGGACTATCACGACGTTCAATCCCAATACAAACTGATCCCTCCCTGTCATATTAGTAGGCACCAAGTCCGATGCGAACTTCGCCAACCTGTCATACTTCAGTGCATATTGTGTAACCGTCATTCGGTTCTGAGACAGGTTAATATACTCATCCACCTTTGTATCTCGGATTGTGACACAATATTGTTTCTCATTGAAGACATCTCTAAATTCTTGCCAAGTCATAATTGTCACATACCTCCTCTGGGACACAAAATCCCACCAGATATGGGCATCTTCTCTCAACATATAACTAGCACAAGCCACCCTCTCGCTCCCCTCCACCCTCATAAAATCTAGGATGGAAGAAGTCATATTCATCCACTGCTCTACCCGTAGTGGGTCTAGACCACACTCAAAGGTGGGAGGGTGTTGCTTCCTAAACCTCTCATAACATGGCTCCCACCTGTTCTCCATCATAGGCTGGGCTGGCACTGGTTCCATAGCCTATGGAATCTGTAACCCAATACCCCGAGGAGGGGCCTGCTTCCTCAATTCTTGGAGCTCCTCTTCCGTTCGTTGAAGTCTTAATTCCATTTCAACAAACAACTATTGCCAGTCCTATGGGGCAGGAGGAGCATCTTGACCCAAGTCGTCATCTTCGGCCACATTGTCGTGTAGTCTAAAAGATCGTCGGGGCATAACTTCAAAATGCCTTCTTGTTGGTATTATGATCAAATCAAAGGTACGTAGTGGTATATATGGATCCATTTTAATAAATATTAATACCAGCCAGGATCATATACATATATAATTATTAAATCACATACAAAAAGATCAGAGATTACATCTCGTAGCCTATCAAGTATCCTTAAGCCTTTTTGTATAAATCAGCGAACTTCCTATGTAGTGTTTTGAGAACTCACACCCTGATCTTCCAAACCAATCATCAACACACACAAGGACATGTGTGGGCACAAAGGATTCAAAATGTTGATTTATGTGACTCCCTAGATGTACTCAACACATGAGATCTAGAGAGTTTTGACAGAGAGAAGATTTATAATAGTTTTTGGGTTTATAGAAAATTATCGCTTTACAGAGAAAGTCTGATTATCCATTATTTTCTGAATATTACTTATATCAGATTTATAAAGATATTTAATTTAATTAAAATATAATTCAAATTAAAACTGATTATACATTTTCATTTAATTATCTATTTAAATCATATTGAAAAAGAATAATTAAATAACTGATTAAACAAATTTATTTGAAATTCAAAATTCAAATCCAACGGGTAAAAACCCTAACGCTAGGCGCCACACACTATATTGTACAATGTTTGTCGCCCAGCCCAATTTGGGTTGCCCTAATTTTCTCATTTATTTATTTAATCAACTTTTAAGATACGATATTTATTCCATCATAAATATCAGTTAATTCAAAATTAACTTTATCTTAAAATATCAGTTTTAAAATAAATAAATATCATATTATAAATAAGATATTTATTATTTTCTCTCTTTATATAAATCCAAACAATATTAATAATAATTTTACAATATATTTTTTCAAAATAAAAAATATATATAGTTAAATAATTAATTAATTCACAATTAATCAATTACCCATAATTATCAAATATTTATTTCCTTGCCCTGAAAAATTAATTCATTTGTAATTTAGTCATTTCTCTTAACAAATCTTTCTTTTGACATTCTTACCCTTGACAGTGGAGGACAGAGGTGATCTGGGACCATGGACCTATATTACAAAGCTCCAATAAAATAGATTGTTAATTAAACTCCTTAATCTAATAATCTTATTTATTAATTTCATGATTACTCCACTGCAAACATGGAATTGCACTCTAAGTATTTATAGAATTATATTTACAGAGTTTTCTCTAGTAGTCCATTGATATAATCAATATATGTGGTTTTGTCTTCCATTTATTGGTTCGTTAATTAGAGCTGGTCAAAATTATCATTTTACCCTTGTAATTACCTCTTGATCCTTAAGTACAATTAATTCACTAGCAAAATAATTAATCTATAATCTAATTATAGATTTAAGCTCAATAACTATTCAGTTTCAGAATCAACCCTTAAGGGAGGCAATATTCGATCTGTCAGGAAAGCATGGATTCCAATATTGTAATTCATGTTCCCAGCCATCCATGATTTTTGATCTCCAAAACAAAGGTCGTTAGTCTCATTATTCTTAGAGACCTTAACGAGTGAATCCAAAGATCCAATAAACATAAGCAAGAGTTCATGAATACTCAGGATTTATACTGATCAACAAATGATCATCTATTATGACAAGAATTAAATCTTTACGTCAAGCAGCAAGTTTATATAGATAATTAATTCTCATTGGTCCTGTCATACATAATCTCTATTATATACATCACATTTACTAAGATGTCTATCCACATCAGTAATAAGATTCTAGATTACTTGCATCTCATATGCTTAGCTAACCGTAGTAGTAACCATTCATTAAAGATTCCTTACTTTAATATATTACTCACTATTTTGTTCATTATATATGATCTTAATTCTCTCGTACTAATACAAGATCATATTATCATGAATGAATAGGGAATTTTCTTGATATTATTATATAATTAATTCAAACAATAATTATATCATTCAAATATAATAAAATTGTACTTTTATTTAAAACTAATAAAATGTCTTTACATGCTTTTAGGGAATTAATCCTAACAATCTCCCACTTGACTTTAAAGCAAGTGAGGCATCTCCCTTAATCCCATATTGCACACGTGACCCACGAATGACTTTACAAGAAGTGTCTTGGTTAACGGTTCGGTGATGTTCAGTTCAGTCACAATCTTCATAATAGTCACATCACCTCGATGTATAATCTCTCTTACCAGATGGTATTTCCTTTCTACATGCTTCCCTTTCTTATGGCTTGTAGGTTCTTTGAAATTAGCTACTGCTCCATTGTTGTCACAGTACATGATTAGTGGCTTATCCATATCTGGAACAACTTCTAGATCAGTGTAGAACTTCCTCAACCAATCTGGTTCCTTAGCTGCTTCACAAGCCTCTATGTATTCGACTTCCATGGTTATATAAGCTATGCTGGATTGATTAATGCTTCTCCAGACCACAGCTCCTCCACCAAGAGTGAACAGTGACCCAGATGTCGATTTTCGATTGTCCTTGTTTGAGTGGAAATCAAAATGACTGTATCTAGTAGGGTTTAGCTCACCCCCTTAATATACCAGCATATAGTCTCTCGTTCTCCTAAGATACTTGAGAATGTGCTTTATTGCAATCTAGTGTTCCAAACTAGGATTTGATAGATAACGACTTACAATCCCAACTGCATAACATATGTCGGGCCTAGTACACAACATAGCATACATCAGACTCCCAATTGTTGAAGCATAGGGATATTTCTCATATCCTCTTCCTTTTGAGGTGTCTTGGGACATTGTTCCTTGGGGAGAGAAATTCCATGTCTGGTCGGTAATTGACCTTTCTTGGAATTCTCCATAGAGAATCTTTCAAGCACCTTATCTGTAAAATTTTCCTGAGAAAATGCCAAGAGCTTGTTCTTCCTATCCCTTAGGATTTGGATTCCCAGAACGTAGCTCGCCTTGCCCAAATCTTTCATTTGGAACTTTTCAGCTAACCTTTTCTTTATGTATGATAATGTCTCTACATTGTTCCCAATGAGCAAAATGTCATCAACGTAAAGAACTAAAAAACAACCAGTTTTCCTTTGATGTATTTATACACACATGCTTCGTCGACATTTTTTTCGAAGCCATATATTTTAATAGTTTCATCAAAAGTGATATTCCAAGATCTAGACGCTTGTTTTAATCCATAAGTGGATTTCAACAACTTGCACACCTTTTGAACTTCCCCTTTCTTTATGAACCCTTCTTGTTGTACCATATAGACACTTTCATCAAGATAGCCATTCAAAAATGTTGTCTTGACGTCCATTTGCCATATCTCATAATCATTGGCAGTCGCTATGGATAAGAGGATATAAATGGATTTCAGAATGGCCAGAGGAGAAATTTTTTCTTCATTATCAACACCTTCTCTCTAAGTGTAACCTTTGGCTACAAGCCTCGCTTTGAAAGTCTCTTCTTTCCCATCTACATATCTTTTCTTCTTGTATATCCACTTACACCCTATGGGTCTGACATCTTAAGGTTGATCCACAAGTTCACAGACAGAATGGGAATACATCGATTCCATTTCTTAGTTCATGGCTTCTTGCCATTTCTCCTTTTCAGGATCATCCATTGCCTCTTTAAAGGTTAATGGATCGTCCTTGTCTGTATCAGAAACAAGGACATGTGCCTCATGTTCGTAGCGAACAGGTTGTCTCACCATCCTCCCACTACGACGTTGCACCGAGGTTTCTTCACCTAGATTCATGGTTTCCTCGGTTTGTCGTTTATCATTTAATGATGAAGATGATTGTGATGGAATCTTATTAGCTATGAGTTCCTCCACTACTACCTTGTTCCGAGGTTTATAGTTATTCATATAGTCATGTTCAAGGGAGGTCGCATTTGTTGAAATAAATACCTTTTGATCTTTGGGACTATAGAAATAATTACCTCTTGTTTCTGGAGCGTAGCCAACAAAATTGCACACTTTTGACCATGATTCATGTTTCCTTGATTTAGGTCTAAGAACATGAGCCGAACAACCCTAAATGCTTAAATGGTGCAAACTAGGTTTGTTTCCATTCCACAGTTCCAGTGGCGTTTTTCTAATGGTCTTAGATGGGACTACCTTAAAAATGTACGTTGTTGTTTGAAGTCCATATCCCCAGAATGAGACAAGAAGTGAAGAGTAGCTTAACATAAATCGACCATGTCCAACAAGGTCCTGTTTCTTCTTTTAGAAACACCATTTTTTTTGTGGTGTTCCTGGTGCTGTGCGTTGGGATAGAATACCGTGCTCCTGCAAGAAATCTTTCAATTCTAAATCCAAATATTCTCAACCTCGATCATATCAAAGTGTATTTAGAGTCTTACCTAACTGCTTCTCAGCTTCAACTTTTAATTCTTGAAACTTACCAAAGGTTTCCGATTTCCTAAGCATTCGGTAAGTATGACCATATCTTGAGTAATCATCAATAAAAGTGACGAAATACTCATACCCACCTCTTTCTTGTACATTGATTGGACCACAGACATCGCTATGTATCCATTGCCTTTCGCTAAGAAAGGATGTTTGGTCATTTTACCTTCTAGACAAGATTCACAAACCTAAAGAGTTCTAACTCTTAGTTCTCTCAAAGGTCCATCTTTTGTTAACCGGTGTTATACCCAAAAATTGGAGATCAATGACGTGCCAATAAAGGTGAAAAATGGTAGTACATGGTCCGTAAAAGACACATTAAATAGTCAATAAATACATTGACTCCTCAGAGTTGTGATAAAGTGACCCGGTAGACTGACAAAGAATTTGGACTGCTTGAAAGATGTCATAACCAAGCTAAGTGCACCTTGGTCCGAGGAAAGCTAAGGAAAGTGCATCCTAGGAGGCTAAGGAGAATGCATCCTAGGAGAGCTAAGGAGAGTGCATCCTAGGAGGCTAAGGAGAATGCATCCTAGGAGGCTAAGGAGAATGCATCCTAGGAGAGTTAAGGAGAGTGCATCCTAGGAGGCTAAGGAGAATGCATCCTAGGAGGCTAAGGAGAATGCATCATAGGAGAGCTAAGGAGAGTGCATCCTAGGAGGCTAAGGAGAATGCATCCTAGGAGGCTAAGGAGAATGCATCCTAGGAGAGCTAAGGAGAGTGCATCCTAGGAGGCTAAGGAGAATGCATCCTAGGAGGCTAAGGAGAATGCATCCTAAGAGAGCTAAGGAGAATGCATCCTAGGAGGCTAAGGAGAATGCATCCTAGGAGAGCTAAGGAGAGTGCATCCTAGGAGGCTAAGGAGAATGCATCCTAGGAGAGCTAAGGAGAGTGCATCCGAGGAGAACTCAAGAGAGTGGTCCTAGGAGACCCCAAGAGGGTGGTCCTAGGAGACCCCAAGGATTTGGTCTGAGGAGAAACATGGCATGCTAGAGGAGAGTGCCATGTTAGAGGAGAGAAGTGCATGTCCTACCACCATGCATGTCCTACCACCATGCACGTCCGACCAACAAATGTTTGTCCTACCACCATGCACATGTTCGACCAGCACTTGCATGGGTGGTCAGTAGGAGGTGGATCAACTAGCTAGAGGAGACTAAGTCAAGATTCCCAGAAACAACTTCAACAAGATATGCGGGAATCTCTCATTCTTCCCACAAATGGGGGGTTTGTTACATTTTGAATTTTGAATGTTTCTTTGTAATTTAAATGTAATAAATATAATAAAATATCCCGGTTCTAGAGGATACCGTATGTATGACCCTAAGCCTATAAATAGAGGGCTTATGGGATTAGAGAGGGCTTCTTCTACTTCTTCTTTCTAGAGAGAGAAAATTTGGGTCTGAGTATTCTAGAGAGAGAAACTTGGGTCTGAGTATTTTAGAGAGAGAAAGTGCTGGCATTTGAGAGAATTCTTGTATTTTTGG
Organism: Humulus lupulus; assembly: GCF_963169125.1. Classification (NCBI taxonomy): domain Eukaryota; kingdom Viridiplantae; phylum Streptophyta; class Magnoliopsida; order Rosales; family Cannabaceae; genus Humulus; species Humulus lupulus. Next base: position 100,387,590 of record NC_084798.1, on the reverse strand, counting down.
CAATCTGTACTGAAGAAACTCAGTTGGCTCAGTCCATCTAATCTTGAGTACGGATCTATAAATCACAACTCTAAGTGGATTAGGCTATTACCGATAATCGGGGCTGAACCACTATAAAATCTCTTGTGTAATTTACTTTTTGTTCATAAACTGTCTGTGTCGTTTTATTTCTCTTGAAGGATATATTGTTTTTGACATTCTCACGTCGTTGGCTAAAAACACAGTCAACATTTTGGTGCTTTCATTGAGAGCCTGAAGAGAAGAACAGACGGTCCCTGAAGCAAGATGGCGCCTAAGAACACCAATACAGTCTCCAAGAAGACAGGCTCCTCTAAAGAGCCTGCTAGATCTGAAGATCCTAGCCCACAATATCATGAGAATGAGCCTAGAGTCATGCTCGAGGAAGTGACTCCAGGAGTTGAAGAGCTCCAAGAGGCCATGGGGGCCTTTCAGGAGGAGATGACACGATTCCACGCTAGGCAAGAGGCGTTTGCTGAAGTGATGGCCAGGCAGAGAACTGCGTTAGAGCAGCAAAGACGCGATATGGAGGCTAGGAGCGAGGGGCTCAGAAAACAACAGGAGGAGGTCGACCGGAGACATCGTGAAGCAGCACTAGCTTTAGAGGTAGCTACCCAGTTGGCCCAAGCCAATGCCCAAGCTACAGCATGAGGAGGACCCCCTCCAGGAGCAAGGACCACAAAGCTGGTGGTAAGAACAATGATAGACCAAGGAGGGGTTGTAATAACCCACCTGGTGAGGAAGAGGGAGTTCGATCGCACACTGCCTCAACACAAAGGGAGCACTCTAGGACCCCCTCCAGGAGCCACCGTTCAGAAACTTCAAGATCTGGAAGTCACCGATCGGGTAGTAAGAAGACTCCACCTGGGCAGGAGCAAAATAAAGCTCCTAGAGAGAAGAGGACCTCATAGTTCAAAGATGGGCATGGTCGTGATGAGGCTGATAGTCATCCCACCGACCAGTCAAAGGAAAAGGAGGGCCACAACCCACAAGGAGGAGAAAACTGCCCAGAGCGTGCCAAGAAGCCTCCACTGCACCCCGACCAGCAGCGTAGCAAGAGAGAGGAAGTCCCGCGTAGTAAGCCCTCTGGGAAATCAAAGGATCTAAGGAATGTTATCACCGACAAGAGGAGGACCGTCCCGGTCGAAGGGAAAAATCTGGACCGCCCTACCAGTCAAGTAGAAATACTTGACGGTGGCGCGCCAGATGGTAATGCCCGACTAGGCGGTCAAAACCTTGGAACCTCATCAGTTGCACCAGCCATCCAAGCCCAGCTTGACATGCTAGCAGCTGCAGTGCAAGGTTTGTCGAAACGACCTTCCGAGATATATGCGATCGACTACCGGAGTGGTAGCCCATTTTGTGCTCGAATAAGAGCAGCCCAACCACCAGCAAAGTACAAAGAACCTATACTACCAATTTATACAGAAAAGGCAGACCCGATAAGACATGTTGGGAAGTTTGAGGACCAGATGGAACTGCTCGGAGTGAGTGATGACTATCGGTGTAGAGTCTTCCCCACCACCTTGATGGACACTGCCCAGGAGTGGTATTGGAAGTTTAATCCAAACTCCATTACCTCTTGGGAGGCATTCAGGAAGGAGTTTTGTAGACAATTTAGCACTGCCCGGACTCCGCCAGTTTACGCCAATGACTTGGCAGATATCAAACAAGGAAAAGATGAGTCTCTAAAGAACTATATACAGAGATTCATGAGAGAAGCCAATAGAGCAACTGCTGTAGGAGACGAGGGGAAGATGGTTGCCATATCTGCTGGGATAATTTATCGGAGTCCTCTATGGGACAACATCCATCGCCATCCAATTTCAACACTTCAACAATTTCTTGACCGGGCGGAAAAATATATGAATTTGGATGATGCAATAGAGAAAGGAGAGAATGGCATAAACAACCCAGGCAGACCGACTGACTCTCCTAGTGATGGTGGAAAGAAATGTGGAAATAATGGGTCTGACCACCATGAGGAAAAGAAAGCAAAGTTGAGTTCAAGTGAAAAGCCAACCAAGTATGAGCCTCAATTCACTAACTACACCACTCTCTCAACCAGCCGAGCAGAGATATATCTTGCTAGTCAAGAAGAGGTTCCCTACAAGAAGCCTCCACCCATCAGGAGAGAGATGAGGAAGAGAGACATGAACAAGTTTTGTCGCTTCCATGAAGATTATGGTCACGACACGAATGAATGCAACCACCTCAAGGACGAGATAGAATTTCTTCTCCGGTCGGGCAAGTTGAGGAAGTACCGGGCGGAGACACCCCAAGGAGAAGGAGGTAGCAGCAACTCTGGTCTCAAGCGACAAAGATCTCCACCCTTGCAGCCTGGACCTGTGGACTTCACCTTAGACACTATATGTGGAGGTCCACACTTGGTTGAGGAGAGCAACTAAGCAAAGGAGAAGTATGCTGAGGAGGAGTGCTAGGAGCAGGAATCACTGGAGTGGCGTGCACATGGAGCACCGAAGGATATATTATTTTTAAATACCGCTTTCAGAGTGGTAGCATGATTTCGAGGTTTTAGACTTGTTATTTAAGTTTGGTGTATGAGCTGGTTATTTGCTAACCAGTCATTTTATTTTTGAACAATTTTGGTTGTTTAAGACTCGTTATTAAACATGTATTGTCCTTTTTAATTTATGAGTAATAAAAGAGACTACGCGCAACGTGGTCGATTCTTGCTACAAATATGCATGTGTGTTAGTTATCCGAGCAGTGTTCAACTGGTCGGTAAAATCAGGCAGTGTTCAACTGGTCGATATGTTCAAGCAGTGTTCAACTGCTAGAGTATTTTCCATATATTCTATGTGTTTCACGAGTAATTAACTGCTCGAACAGATTCTGTCAAGTAGCAAGTGACTGAGGATCTTTCAACCCTCAATCACCTGGGGGGCACATGGGGTATACTGGTATATAACTTACACAGGCAATAAGAGCACGAGTTAATATATCTGTTTTTAGGCTGACTTGTAAATTTTCGAAGTCCAAAATGGCCATTAAGCTAACTTGTTTGACAAAGCTTAAGTAACTTGGAATTTTTTTTAAATTTCAAGTTAGGAGCAGATATTCGTGTGACCATAAACATCATGCTCATAAATTGATAGAGCAATAAGAGTGTGAGAAAGTATACTTAGCATGGACTTATGAAATGTCTAGAATTTCTAAGTTAGAAAACTAAGTACTCATGCAAAAATATAAGGCATACACCAGAGTGAATTTACTCTTCACAAAAAACTTATAACTTTTTAAGTCTAGAGGAGACTTAGAATGTTTTAAGTTAATAAAGAGAAGTAAAGTATAAATGCCAACAGCTACAAGTTTAGCTCATCAGGTGCAAAGTTTTCTTGCTTAGGAGAGCAGATACAACTTCCCTGGTAGGCTAAGCATGTATCATCGATCAACATTCCCTGGAGTGAATCAAACAAATGCATGCAAAATAAATGATACATAGTGAAAAGTTGTCTTTGAGAGGAGAAGTCAAGTTTTCACCAAGATTGATTGAGAGAAATCAATCTCTCAAAATAATTTTGGGAGGTTCGAACAAGGTGCTTTGATGGTTTTTCCTAAAAGTACCTAAGAGTGCCCAAGCAAATACATAAAAAATGTGGTGTCGATCATACACCTTGTGATGGCCGATCGGATGCATGTTGATCCGAGGAGCATCTCGCCTATGTCCAAGGATCTAGGCCCAGAAATTGTGCCTAAGGTGCTACATCCGACCAAGAGAAGCCCCATGTGGTGTGGCTCGGGCCATGTCCGAGGAGAAGCCAAGTCATTGGCTTGGACCTTGGTTCAAGGAAAGGTCATGAAAGCTCCGATCGGACCATGTCCGAGGATAAGCCAAGTCATTGGCTTGGACCTTGCTTCGAGGAAAGGTCATGAAAGCTCCGATCGGACTATGTCCGAGGAGAGCCATGCATGTGTGCCAAGGGATTGGCTCAGACCTCAGCTTGAGGAGCCCCTAGATGGTTGGCTCGGACAAGTCCGAGGAGAAGACCATGCATGTGTGCCAAATTTTTGGCTCGGACATGTCCGAGGTGAGCTTCCAAAATGGTTGGCTCGGACCAAGTCCGAGGAGAGGTCCCATGCATGCCCAAAAGATGGACTTAGATTTTGGCCGAGGTCACACACGGTCCGATCGGACATTCAACAACCTGTCTCTATACCATGATGATTTTGCAACATATACAAAGGGAGCTTATGTTTTCATTATATCAAGAATTATAATTTGAAAAAATCACAAGAAAAAGTTCTGTCGTGGGAGTATACGTGAAAGTTATCAACCGGATAGGAGCTTTTGAATGATCTCAAGAATATTTTGCTAGAAGAAAAGTTTATCATACGAGGGAAATCATATAATAAACTTGGGGGGCAAATGTTATACCCAAACATTGGAGATCAATGACGTGGCAATAAAGGTGACAAACGGCAGTACATGGTCCGTAAAAGACACATTAAATAGTCAATAAATACATTGACTCCTCAGAGTTGTGATAAAGTGACCCGGTAGACTGACGAAGAATTTGGACTGCTTGAAAGATGTCATAACCAAGCCAAGTGCACCTTGGTCTGAGGAAAGCTAAGGAAAGTGCATCCTAGGAGGCTAAGGAAAATGCATCCTAGGAGAGCTAAGGAGAGTGCATCCTAGGAGGCTAAGGAGAATGCATCCTAGGAGAGCTAAGGAGAGTGCATACGAGGAGAACTCAAGAGAGTAGTCCTAGGAGACCCCAAGAGGGTGGTCCTAGGAGACCCCAAGGATTTGGTCCGAGGAGAAACATGGCATGCTAGAGGAGAGTGCCATGTTAGAGGAGAGAAGTGCATGTCCTACCACCATGCACGTCCGACCAACAAATGTTTGTCCTACCACAATGCACATGTTCGACCAGCACTTGCATGGGTGGTCAGTAGGAGGTGGATCAACTAGCTAGAGGAGACTAAGTCAAGATTTCCAGAAACAACTTCAACAAGATATGCGGGAATCTCTCATTCTTCCCACAAATGGGGGGTTTGTTACATTTTGAGTTTTGAATGTTTCTTTGTAATTTAAATGTAATAAATATAATAAAATATTCCGGTTCTAGAGGATACCGTATGTATGACCTTAAGCCTATAAATAGAGGGCTTATGGGATTAGAGAGGGCTTCTTCTACTTCTTCTTTCTAGAGAGAGAAAATTTGGGTCTGAGTATTCTAGAGAGAGAAACTTGGGTCTGAGTATTTTAGAGAGAGAAAGTGCTGGCATTTGAGAGAATTCTTGTATTTTTGGCAATCTGTACTGAAGAAACTCAGTTGGCTCAGTCCATATGATCTTGAGTACGGATCTATAAATCACAACTCTAAGTGGATTAGGCTATTACCGATAATCGGGGCTGAACCACTATAAAATCTCTTGTGTAATTTACTTTTTGTTCATAAACTGTCTGTGTCGTTTTATTTCTCTTGAAGGCTATATTGTTTTTGACGTTCTCACGTCGTTGGCTAAAAACACAGTCTACAACCGGTTTATCCTATGTAGACCTATATGACCAAGTGTAAGATGCCAAAGATATGTGTCATCCTCGTTTGAGACTTTTTGTCTTTTGTTACCTTGCGGTTTTGCTACTTTAAATAATTATGAATTATTGAGTGTTTGTTCATTTAAATGAAATCGATAAAGTCCAATTATTTTAATTGCATGTCTAAAGAAAAAATTAATAATAATGAAATTATAAATAAAATATTATAAAGTTATTACATGCAATAAAATTACAAATTAACTAAAAAAATGAACTAAACATCGTTCAAACAACAATAAAGTATTTCTTTTAATAAAACTAAAGAATTTTAAATAAAAGGACTTTCTTTAATGCTTTCTTGAACTAGATGTTTTTCCTCTTTTCCTCTTCAACTTTTTGTCTCCATCTGCAAGTTCCTCTTGATCGCTCAAGTGTCTGTAAAGAAGAACAAATAACAAAAAATATGATTAGTGGTTTCTAAATCAATGATTTAGAACTTTATGTATCATATTCCACTATTAAGACTAAGGTAAAGGTAAATCATATCTACCTTTTTCGTGATAGTGGTCTTGTCTATAAATCCTCAAAGACAGCATCCCACAAATCATGAGCATATTCAATGTGTTGAATTTTTTCCTTAGTTTTTCTTCCATGGTACTAAGACAGTAAAATCTTACCATGTGATTTGATCTCATCCAATCAACATATTTCTCATGCTCCTCTTTGTTTTCTTCCCATAGTGGTACAGGAGGAGGCCTCTTATCATTATTGATATGTTTATGATTTTTGGCCAAAAAAATGAACAAAGTTGAATTTGCCCATCCATCTTTATCCTCTTCACTCATTTTTACTTTCTTATATGATCATTAATCTTTTTATGCATTACTGGGCACATTATAGGAAAGTAATTGGGTGGCAACATTTTATGATTGAAAATAAAACACAATAATATTATCATTTAAAAAAATATCAATGTTTTGGAAAGTAAACATGATGCATGAATACAACAATTAAAACACATTAATTAACATTTACTTTTCCACGATAAAACTAACCAACAAATAAAGTGCCTCCTTAGGTTCGGTCAAGTCAGATAGCTTATAAGACAATCTTATCTTTATAATTTAGAACATAAAATAACTCTTTATTTTCTCTTTTAAATATAAAGTACCGCTGGTTATGTCAAGATGTAATTATAACCCCCAAAAGCTTAATAACGTCTTTGTAAGTGTAACCCATTATTTCAGATTTCATGACTTAACTTAGAGAGTGCCGCCTTAGGGTTGGTCAAGCCTAAAATACATCACTTCCTCTTATCTTCGTAAGAAGCCTACCTTGGTATTTATATGTGTAGAAAACTTCCTTAGGGGGACAAAAACAAAGCTGCCTCTAGGCCTTGTTCATATCTCACAGTGTTGTACTAATAATGGAGACCATAGGTGACATTGAGATTTTCACCTTCTCTCACTTACTATTTTAGATTAAATGTGTTTTATAAAACTAATCAATTAATTCAAAATTAATTACTAGTTTGTTAATAACCCTATGAATGTAATTAATTACAAAAAGCATAATTATATAAGAGTCTATGTTCTATAATTAATGTGATATAAATAATTACCCATTACGTTCATCTAACTTTACTAAAACGCTTGTTACAAAAAGTTGGTTATCTTAAAGGCCTATGAAAAACTATTGTCTTTATTATGGTGTGAGTTACCAAGTTTTAACTAATTTACTACTTAGTAGTTTACATGCAATTGATTTCACCAAAAATAATACATATAAACAAGTAGGACAATCCTAGATTATCATGTTTCTAAAAGATGCATAATTAATGAGAAACTGCATGGGGGTTCATGAATGGCATGTAATTGACTAATGCATGATCATGTTATCAATCAAACATCAATGAACATTTATTTAAATAAATACAATAAATAAATAATGATGAACTGAGAACTAATGGGTATTTCGAAGATTTACATCCCTTTGAAAAAATTAGAAATAAAATTGCAATCTAAGCCTATGTAGCTTTCAAGACTCTCCAAGAATGCTCCTCCTCTCCTTCAGGCTTTCTTGCTAATCTTTAGGAACTTTTTTTTGCCCAACGTATTAGTTAGAAACAAATTTTGTAATTAATTTATTTAATTAAAACTAACTTTTAATTAAATAATCATTTTTGTCTTCTTTTTAATTTAGTTGAATTTAAATAATTAAAGGATCAAATTCAAATAATTATTTCAACATAAGACATTAAAATATCTTAACCAACTAAAATATACTTTATTTTCAAATAAAATAAAATAAGATAAGTAAACTTTTAAATTCAAATAATTTAAAAATTAATTAAATAAAAGATATTTTATAACAACTTAGGAATTAGGGTTTTGGGCACCAAAATGGTGCCCTAGGGTGAGCGGCACAAGGAGCCAAGGGCTTGGGGTGGGTGGCTGGGTGTGCAATGGCTTGGCTAGGGGCCTGGCGCACCCGGAGGTAGGTGGGTGCGGGCGTGCATGGCCGTTGGGTGCATGCTGGGAGCCACAGGGCTGGACGCTGGGAGTCGCGGGGCTGGGGTGCGTCTAGCGCGCGCCGCAGTAGGAGGAGGCTCGGGTCTAGCCGTGCACGAGGGTGAGTAGGGGCTCGGGCCATGTTCGTTTTAGGTGCATGGCTCGAGTTCCTCTTGTTTTTCTTTGTGTACATGTTTTTCAATTTAAAATTCAAGAAATCAAATTAAAAAAAAAATCCTATGCCCTTTATGCAGTAAACAAGATCTAGAAAATCAATAAAATGCCTAGCCCAATAGCACCATATAATTAGCGATCCATCATTCAACCATACATTCAAAAAACATATCCATCCATTCAATATACATATCAACATACATATAACAAATGCAAGAAACACACACAATATTTAATATATGTTTATGTGTAAACTGCTCTGGTACCAATTGTTGGTATTAAATGATCAAATCAAAGGTACGCAGTAGAATATATGGATCCATTTTAATAAATATTAATGCTAGCAAGGATCATATACTTATATAAATATTAAATCACATACAAATAGATTAGAGATTCCATCTTGTAGCCTATCAAGTGTCCTTGAGTCTTTTTGTATAAATCAATGATCTTTCTATCTAGTGTTCTGAGATCTCACACCATGATCATTCAGACCAATCCTCAAACACACAATGAAGTGTGTGGGCACAGAGGATTCAAAAGGTTGCCCATAACTTAACTCTTCTCCTTTTAATACTACCAAGGGCGAATCTATCATTTGTCACATTCTCGCTAATTCCTCGAGTAGTCCTATAAATTCGCATTTAATCCCCGACATACTTAAATAACCACTAAATTACTTCCCGCTACCCGGTAAATCCCAAATACGTACTATATCCCCAAAATACTTCTAGGCTCACCCCGAGTTGCGTATTCGACCTCGTTGTGACTATTTCGTTATTCCGCTTCCTAGGACCATCTCAGACCACACGTCGCAAATAAATCTCCACAATCTTGTGATCTCAAGCAAAATACACATATAATTCACATTTATGCCCTTAACGGGCCAAAATTACAAATATGCTCCTATTAACCAAAATGGGCCCACATGCATATTTAATTCACCTAAACATGCATTTCTAATCACATGATCATTTAATCCATGTAATAACATAATAAATCAGCTATTTCCCTCTCGGCACACTAATCAGTTATTTGGGCTAGGTGACTTTGGTTGACCTAGGATTATTATGAGGACCATTTTTTTCCTTGATGTTATCTCCCCTTAGGTTGGGACCCTTATAGGGAGATGGTACTTGTGAAGCCTTGCAAGCACCAATTTTGAAGGCCCTTTTATAGATGGTGAGGGAGTTTTTTGCAAAGACCTCCTCTAGGGCCCTTTCTCCCCGGGTTAGGTGACTTGGTCGATCTATACATAGGGATATCTTTCGGCTCCCCTTTTTTCTTCTACAAAGTGGTCCCTTTGTAGGGTGGATGTGTTTGTGAGGAAGTCACTTTTGGGGGACCTTTTGACTTTCTTATACCCTATAAGGGTAGCTAGTCCTTATAGATTCAAATGTTGTCTTATAATGTTAACCACTCATATATATATATATACAAAAATAAATATATTTGTTATCCCTAGATTTCAGCTTGATGACGTGGCAATCAGAAGTGACAAGCGGCAGTTCATGGTCATAGTAATGACCCAACTAATTCTAAGACTTTGGACCATTAAAACTAATATACATAGACACTATTTTCAAGAAAACATACATAAGAAATATTCACAACTTTATTAAAAACTCTAAAGTAAAAGTTGAAATACATAAATGCGGGGTATGGGATCCCATTGTTTTAAAAAAATAAAACATAACTTTAAACTTAAATGAAATTGTTTACAAAAATTAATGCGTAAAATACATAAAAACATAATAAAAAGACTAAAAATAACTTCGTCCTCGAATCGTTCACGTAGTCCATCGAATCCATTCTTCTTCAATACACAAGCGAAGCTACCACGAATCCTTCTGCCGCCATATCTATTTTCCTACATACATAAATAAAGGAATGAGCCTAATTCCTAGCAAGGAAAATCTACTAATATCATAAAACATATACATAAACAATACCATGAACATATACTATAAACATATGTCATATACTACAATGGCCATTATACTACTTGGGGCTTGTTAACTAAACAAGGCATATGCCCAATAGATTTGTGGGGCTTGCTAGCCTAGCAAGTCATATGCCCATAATTTACTAGGGCTTGTTAGCTATACAAGTCATATGCCCAAGGTCTATAAACACACTATACATAATATATACATAACATAACATAAGATAACATAACATATCATATAAACATATATAATTCAATCCTATTTTCCTTACCAAAACTGGGATATGATAATAAGGACGGGATTTGGAACACTCCTAAAATCAACAAGAAGAATGTGAGTATTTCTAAAGAAAGAGATGACAAAGAAATGAACTAAACCACTAAAATGGAGACTTAACAAAAAGAAACCTTAAGTTCAAAGGACTTAAATACCTAACTAAGAATTGAAAACAATGAGTTAGGATCTGAATGGAAACTAAAGAAAACTAAAGAAACATACAAAAATGAACTTAAGATTAGGAATACCTTTGGATGTACTAGAACCAAACTATACCTCGATATAGAAAAACACACTATTTATCTTACTTCACAAGTGTTTATAAAGCTTAAAATGACAAAGCTTATATCCCAACCCAAGTGTTTATCACTCTATAGTAACCCTAGCAGCTTGAAGGCTATGAATACAACTTGAAGAATGAGAGAAATGGCTGGGTACTAGGTCCTTTTATAGAGTTCAAGGAATGAAAATATCTTCTTTTAGCTTTAATAAAACAATGAATGTAAATTGAAAAATATATGAATATTCGTTCAACAGAGGCTTAAGACTCAGTCAAAACGTTCAGAGGCTGGTCAAGAGGTTAAGGAATGAATTGAGCTTGGTTTCAAAATCGTTTGAAAACATAACCCTAGGGCTGATATATCGCACATTATAGGCAACTTATCGCCTGGGCTTATGCCCCGCGTGCTTGTCGATTCATTTGTGCAAAGTTCACGTGTTTTTCGTATTCCCCCTATGGCGATACATCGGCTCCTAGGCTACAATATATCGGCAAACATGAATATTTTAAACACGTAATTGCATATTTTCAGCATAATTTAATTGATTAATCAGGTTTGACTGAGTAATATGAGATTCCAGCATGTTCTGGAAGGGTCTAGAGCTTCTGGAAACTTCTATTTTTGAATTATCCACTTAAAGAAAATAATTCCTCAAATAAACAAGACTACGACAAATGTCACGCTCTTAATGGTCTTGGAAGGTTCTATAGTTTTCTAGAACTTTATTTTATTTAAACTATAGTTAAATCCTTAAATAAACCTGCACACGACAAGTGTCATGTTCTTATTAATCCTATCTAAACCTTATAGTATAATAAATGGCATCTTTATAACCAACTATATTAATCACACCTTATGTTATAATTAATATTCTTAAACTATAGGTTAAACTTATAAAATCTATAAGTGTTGCTACGAGTCTTCAACTAAGTCCCATCTTGAACCAAAATCCACAGTAATAAACACACTATAACTACTACTATCTATTACTACTACTACTACTATCTAACTAGCTAAATAAATTCTGGGACTCTACAATCATCAAGTGCACATTAATGGCCAATAAATATGTTGACCAAGGGAAGTGCAAAGGTTAGAAAATGACCTATGGAGTTGTGATATCACTGGTCGAAAGAACATTGGCCGAGAAGATGGTTTTATCTTGTCAGAAAGTTATTGACCCGACCAGGTAAGAGCTTACCTAGAATGGAGGCCATTTACCCCACCAGGTAAGAATTTACCTGGTTAGGAAGTGATTTGCCCAACCAAGTTAGAATTTAACTGGTTAGAGAGTGTTTTACCCAACCAGTTACATTAGAAAGGAATTTCACTTGACCAGCCACATCAGAAGGTAGATTTAGCCGACTAGCTACATCAAAAGGAAGATTTAGCCGACCAGCTATGTCAGTTTAAGTAGTGTACCCGACCAGATGTGTTTGAATCTCAAGAGTTAACTAGCCAGTGACTTCTTTACAAAATCTCAGTAAAAAATTCAACCCGAATCGCTCGTAACTACTGCATGAATCTCTCAGATATCCCAGAGTAGTAGCTATATTGTTGTAGAGTCCCAGGACTTAGTTGAACACTCATTGCAACACTTATAGATTTTATAAGTTTAACCTATAGTTTAAGAATATTAATTATAACATAAGGTTTGATTAATATAGCTGAGTATAAAGACGTCATTTATTATACTATAAGGTTTAGATAGAATTAATAAGATCATGACACTTATCGTGTGCATGTTTATTTAGGATTTAATTATAGTATGAAAAAAAGAAAGTTCTAGAAACTCTAGAATCTTCCAAGACCATTAAGAGCATGAAATTTTTCACAATCTTGTTTATTTGAGGATTTAAGCATTTTAAGTGGATAATTCAAAAATAGAAGTTTCTAGAAGCTCTAGACCCTTCCAGAACATGCCGGAATAACGTATTACTCAGTCAAACCTGATTAATCAATTCAAATTATGTTGAGAAAGTGCAATTACGTGTTTAATATATTCACGTATGACGATATATCGCAGCATAGGGGCCGATATATGGCCTACGGGAGATACGAAAAACACGTCGACTTTGCACGAAAGATTGAACTAGCCTCGGGAATACTGGGAAAGGTGATATATTGCCTATAGGGGGCGATATATCAGCCCCACCTATGTATTTTTTAAGGTTCAGTTTTTCAATTTTAAAAATAGCCTTAATCTCTTGACTTGCCTCTGAACATTTTTGACCGAGTCTTAAGCACCTGTTGAACAAATATTCAAATATTTTTCAATTAATATTCATTATTTTATTCAAGCTAAAAAGAGGTAGTTTCACTCCTTGAACTCTATAAATAGGACCTAGTACCCAGTCATTTTTCTCATCCTTCAAGCTGCTGGGGTTACTATAGTGTGATAAACACTTGGGTTGGGATAAAAGTTTTATCATCTTAATCTTTATAAACACTTGGGAAGCGAGATATAGAGTGTGTTTTTAATATCAGGGTGTAGATCGGTTCTAGTACATCTGAAGGTATTCTTATTCTCAAATTCATTTCTGTATGGTTCTTTAGTTTTCCTTAGTTTTCTTTACTCAAATCCTAAGTCGTTGTTTATGATTCTTGGTTAGGTATTTAAGTTCTTTAAACATAAGGTTTCTTTTCGGTAAGCTTCTTCTTGGTGGTTTAGTTCTCTTCTTTATCATCTCTTATCTTTAGAAATACTCACCATTCTTATTGTTGGTTTTAGGAGTGTTCCAAATCCCGTCCTTGTTCTCAAATATCCCGGTGTTGGTAAGGAAAATAGGATAGATTATGTATGATTTTATGTTTTGATATGTTTATGCTATGATATATGTATAATATGTTTTTAGTTTTAACTATATGTTTTGTTTAGATAACAAGCAAATAATTTGTTTAGATGACAAACATATCACTAGTTTAGATAACATGTCCCAATAATATATTCCTTGGGCATATGATTGTTTAGATAACGAGCCCCATAAATTTATATGACTTGTTTAGATAACTAAGCCCCGTAAATTTATGGGCATATGATTGCCTAGCTAGCAAGCCCCAAGAAGTATGATGGACATTATAATACATGTTTTATAGTCATATGTTTTGTAGTCTTATGTTTTGTTTTATGTTGTATGTGCTAGTAGATTTTCCTTGCTGGGCATTAGGCGCATTCGTTTATTTTTTATGTATGCAGGAAAATAGTTATGGTGGCGGAAGGATTCTTAGTAGCTTGGTTTGTGTATTAAGGATGAAGGGATTCGATGGACTGCGTGGCAATTCGAGGACGATGTTATTTTTAGTCTCTTTAAATTATGTTTTTATGTATTTTTCGCATTTAGCTTTGTAAACAATTTCCTTTAGTTTAAAGTTATGTTTTATTTTAAATCATGGGATCCCATACCGCTCATTTATGTATTTCAATATTTACTTTGGATATTTTAATAAAGTCATCAATATTCCTTATGCATGTTTTCTAGTAGTTTTAATGGTCCAAGGTCTTAGAAATAGTTTGGTCATTACAGTTGGTATCAGAGCAATGGTTAATCTGCATGAAGTTCTCCTTGATACACACGCTTAAGCTCCGAATCTAACCGCCAATGTAAGTGTTTATGTTATAGTTATTATGTTTATGTGTTTAGTTAACGTTTTAGCCTTATGTTTTCAGTTAAGAATGAATGGAGCATTAACCTATGAGGATATCCGAGCCACTAAGGCCTTGAAAAAAATTAGAGAGCCAAGGAATACAGTAGGAGTGCTAGAAAGAATCACTCAAAGATTACTCTTATTCCATAGGGAGATAGGTCACCTCCAAGCAACTAAGCAAATCATGATGAGAGCTACGGAGCAATATGTTTTAGCGATTAGACTTTTTAAAGATTATCCTACTGTAATTGCAGCCTTAGAAGATATATGGGAGACTATAGATAATGAAGATGAATTACCGGTAGCTATGAGATATTATTTTCTCATACTTAGGTTCACTTCTAAAATGGAATTTCAATTTACAAATGAGCAAAAACATAGAATCTTTACGAATCTTCCTCGAGGGCATTTTGAGGCTCAAGATAATAATGACTATGAGGAGATAGAAGATGATATGTTAGATGAAGGATCAGATGTAGAAGATCCTGATTTTTAGAATAGATTAGTTTCTTTATTTTATTTAATATTTTTGCTTTTATGATTGTACTTAGTGAAAACTGTTTTTCCAAATAAATATCATTGTTATTGTGATGACATGTATGAGTTTGATTATTCTTTTGCAATCATAATAAATAATAAATTTAATAAATAATGACCAAGTTCGGTGAGGGTGGATACAAATCAATGGACCGGGTTCCATATTGAGAGTTAGGCAGCCATAGTAGTTGGAACAATTTTACTGATCCCAGCCCTCCCTCAATATGGTTAACTTTGGAACAACGACGAGTTTCGAGCCTGAGAATTAAGCCCACTGAAACAAACGACGTGGCCAATATTCGCAGTGGGAAGGAGCAGCTCCCACGTAGTAAGCCCACTAAAAAATTGAAAAGTACGATGTTCGATTGGTTAGGAGGACATGCTGCCTAAAAGGATCTAAGAGACGTTATCAACAACAAAAGGAAGACCACTCAAGTTGAAGGGCAAGATCTGATCTGCCCTACCAATCAAGTAGAAATACTTGACGACAGTGCATTAGATTGAAGTGCCTGACCAAGAGGTCAAAATATTGGAGCCTCGTCAGTTGCGCCAGCCATCCATGCCCAACTTGACGCGCTTACATCTGTGGTGCAAGGCTTATCTAAATGACCTTGTGGGATAGATGAAGTAGACCACAGGAGCGGCAGTCCATTTTGTGCTCGGATTAGAGCAGCCCAGTTGCCGACCAAATATAAAGCATCGGTGCTACTGGTGTATACAGAAAAAGCAGATCCCATTAGACATGTTGGGAAATTTTAGAACCAAATGGAACTGCTCGGGGTAAGTGATGATTATCGATGTAGAGTCCTCCCGAGTAAATTATCAGATACTTCCTAGGAATGGTATTGGTAGTTTACGCTGAATTCCATTACCTCATGGGAAACATTCAGGAATGAGTTTTGTAGACAATTCAGTGCTGCCCGAAGTCCACCAGTTTACGCCAACCACTTGGCAGATATCAAACAAGGAAAGGATGAATCCCTAAAGAATTATGTACAGAGATTCATGAGAGAGGTCAATAGAGAAACTACTGTAGGAGATGAGGGGAAGATGGTTGCCATATCCTTTGGAATCACTTACCGAAGCCCCTTGTGGGATAGTATTCATAGAAATCCAATTTCAACACTTCAACAATTTCTTGACCGAGCGGACAAGTATATGAAATTGGATGATGCTATCGAGAAAGAGGGGGAAGGTATAAACAATCCAGGTGAATCAGCTGACCCTCCTAAGAATGGTTGAAACGGTCAAAATGGTGGCAATAAACGTGGGAATAACGGGTCTGACCACCTTGAAGAAAAGAAGGCTAGGTCAGATTCAAACGACAAACTGACCAAGTATGAGCCTCGGTTCACTAATTACACCACTCTCTCGGCCAGCTGGGCAGAAATATATCTCGCTAGTCATCATGGATGTTCCCTACCAGAAGCCTCCACCCAACAGGAAATAGATTAGTAAGAGAGAGATGAATAAGTTTTGTAGTTTCTATGGAGATTATGGTCACGACATGAATGAATGCAATCAACTCACGACCACACTTGGTTGGGTATAGTAACAAAGCAAGGGAAATATATTTTCGGACACTTCAACATGGGTGGGATGCAACATCAGAAGTCATGATTGTTGAGGAGCGACCTCCAAAGAACCCTCGGTACGAGAGTGAGTCTCCTACTTTCACAGAGGATGATGCTGGACACGTCAGGTATCCCCATAATGACCTGCTCGTCATTACAGTCCGAACTGCAAATATGAAGGTAAAGAGATACCTAGTTGATATGGGAAGCTCCGTGGGCATTATCTACAAGTCATCTTTTGAAAAGATGAAATTTTCTGTTAATGACTTGAAACCATGCTCTCAAGTTATTTACAGGTTCACTGGAGAAGGATTGTCATTCGCCAGAATAATCAAGTTACCGGTCACAACAGGAGACGTTCCTAGGCACGAGACAGTCATGACAGAATTTTTTATATATGATTGCTCATCGGCGGACAATGTGGTGATTGGTCGACCACTACTCACGGCTCTACACACAGTGGTGTCTATATGGCACCTTTCTATGAAATTCCCTACTAGTGCAAGCATAGGTTGCATTCAGGGATACCAAAGAGAAGCCATGGAATGCTACAATGCTTCAGTGGTTAAGGCACAGAGGGGAACCAAGGAGAATAACATGATTGTGTGTGGGGAGAAAGAGGAATTAGTAGACGAGATGGACATCGACCAATATAACATTGTGAATTTTTCCAACTAAGAAAAGTTTTAAGAGTTACCAACTAGGAAAAGACTCTTGGTGTTATTAAGCAGCAGACCCCTTCCGGGGATGAAGTCACCACATAAGGCGTTGCCCAAAGTGAAGGAATGGATATTGATCCTCGCTTTGGGGGTTTAGAGAGTGGAGTAGGACCTATGTAAGATTTAGAGGAGGTCCCGATAGATGAGAACGAACTGAACATAGTGCTCAAAGTTGGAAAGAATTTAAAGGATGAAGTGAGGGCACAACTGGTAGAATTTTTGCAAAGATATCTAGATGTCTTCACCTGGTTTGACAAGGATTTGGTGTGTGTCTCACCAACTATGATCAGCCACGTGCTCAACGTGGATGAAAACTACCCAGTAGTTCAATAGAAGAGAAGGTTGCTTGACAAGGAATGAACAAGAGCTCTAAAAGAAGAAGTCGAGTGCCTGGACGAAAACGAGTTCATCGGGGAGGCTTACTACCTGCCTTGGTTTCTAACCCAGTGTTAGTACCCAAGTCCAATGGGAAGTGGAGGACCTGTGTGGACTTCACCAATTTGAATAAAGCATGTCCCAAGAACTATTTTCCTATGCCCAGGATAGACCAGTTGGTTGACGCAACTTCTGGTTAAGCAATTTTGTCCTTCATGGACGCTTATTATGGGTATAATCAAATAAATATGCATTCTCTTGATGAGGAGCCTACCAGCTTTCGGACAGACATAGGATTATACTGTTATAAAGTTATGAAATTCGACTTTATTAACGTAGGTGACACCTACCAGTGTTTAGTGAATGGCATGTTCTGCGACTTGATCGACAAAATATAGAGGTATATGTCGATGACATGTTGGTCAAGTCAAAGGAAGCCGAGGAGAATGTGCGATATCTAGGGGAGTGCTTTGCAATGCTTAGAAAGTATCACATGAAGTTGAACCCCCTCAAATGCTCGTTTGGGGTAAGTTCTGGGAAGTTTCTTGGATTTATTGTTAACTCACATGGGATAGAGGCCAATCCTGAGAAGATTAAGGCACTCATAGAAATGAAATCCCCGACCAGAACTAAGGATGTGCAGAGTTTGACTGGGCAAATTGCTGCTCTAAGTAGGTTTATTTCTAAGTCAACAAACAAGAGTGTCCCATTTTTTAACTTACTAAGAGGAAGCAAGAAATTTTACTGGACGGAGGAATGCGAGCAAGCATTCCAAGCCATAAAAAAACATTTGGCCCAACCTCCAGTTCTATCAAAACCCGTAGATGGAGAGGACCTCTTCATTTACTTAGCAGTCACGGAGCATGCTGTCAGCGCTGCTCTAATACGAGAGGAAAATAAAGTGCAACATCTGGTCTACTATGTCAGCAAGCGGTTGATAGGAGTAAAATTAAGATATCCACTGATCAAAAAGCTGGCGTATTGTTTAGTACTCAAATCTCGCAAACTACGGCCATACTTTCAAGCGCATCCCATTAAAAGTGCTCACCGACCAGCCTTTACGACAAGTTTTACAAAAATTGGAAAATTCTGGTCGGATACTTAAATGGGCTGTTGAATTAGGCTAATTTGAAATAAAGTATCAACCACGTTCGACCATTAAAGGACAAGCTCTGCCTGACTTCATTGCTAAATGTACCAGAATTCATAATTTTCTCGACTAGACAGAAAATGTAGCTGGGCAGAGTAAAAATTTTCCTACCTGGCAACTTTATGTGGATGGATCCTCGAATGAACATCATTCAGGAGCAGGGATTATATTAAGCACGCCTAAGCATCATCGAATCCACTGTTCATTAATGTTCGGGTTCAATGCTTCCAATAACGAGGCAGAGTATGAGGCCCTCTTAGCAGGATTACGACTGGCCATCGATGTTCATGCTTGGTCAATCAAAGTAAATAGTGATTCTCAAGTTGTGGCCTACCAAATTTTAGGGGAATATCAGGCCAGGGGTTTGCGCATGGTGGCATACTTAAATAAAGATAAGGACTTGCTAGTGCAGTTTGAAGAGTACACAATCAAGTTGGTGCCACGAGAGCAAAACTCCAACGAATACGCATTTTGAAGAGTACACAATTAAGTGCAAAAGATGCTGACACTCTCAATATAGTACCGGTCGAATACTTGGCAAACCCAAGCATCACCGAGCAGGAAGCAATGCCCATCACAGTAGCTAACACTTGGACCATCATCACATACTTTGAACAAGGCACCTTACCAAATAATTGGTGCCTTGTTTCTTCCCCGTCATCATAGACCAAGGAACCTAGCCTCAAGCTTCTACTCTGACTCTCCCTGAGTTTCTGCCCCAAAAGACCTCAAGAATTGATGAAGAAAAGCTTAAACTGAGAGAGAGAGAGAGAGAGTTAGACTTCCAATTTCCCTTTTCCTTCTCTTCTTTCTTTTCCCTCTTTCCTTCAGACTTCTAAGACGTTTTACATATTCCACTAAAGCGTAAAGCCTGATAACACTTATCCTTTATAAGACAAATAACCACAATACCCTCCCATTATCTCTATGCCTTTAAATCAACCTAGGGGCATTTTGGTCATTACACCCAATTCCCGCTAATTCCTCGAGTGTCTCTAATATTGTCCGCTTACTTCCCAACACCTAGCTAATCACCAATTATATTCTTCAATATCAAAATAGACCCCAATATATCCTCTAAATTCCATAAATACCCCCAGGCTCGTCCCAAGCCGGGTATAAATCCCCGC
The DNA here is from genome assembly GCF_963169125.1 of Humulus lupulus. Classification (NCBI taxonomy): domain Eukaryota; kingdom Viridiplantae; phylum Streptophyta; class Magnoliopsida; order Rosales; family Cannabaceae; genus Humulus; species Humulus lupulus. The sequence continues at coordinate 100,367,743 of NC_084798.1, read as the reverse complement.
CGTGACTTTTTCGCTAAATCGCTCACTAGGATCACCTCGAATCACATATTACAAATATATCCACATATTAATGTGGTCTCATCAATTTATCACATATATATACAGTTATGCCCTCAACAGGCCAAATTACGATTATTCCCTTCTAACCTAATCAGGGCCTACGTGCATACTAATACACATAGTCATGCATCTCAGGTATTCAAATAATCATATAACATGCTTTCAATCATTAAATCACATATAATCCAGTTATGCCCTCCCGACAGACTAATCAAGGCCCTTAAGCCTTATTAGCAAATTTAGGTTGTTACAGCAAGCCCACTATGTTGAGAAAGTATTGAACAAATTTAACCATCTCAAAGTTATAGATGCCAATACTCCATTCGATCATAGTGTAAAAATAGAGAAGAATGAAGGAAGAGCGGTGGCTCAATTGGAGTACGCTAGTGCTATAGGGAGTCTAATGTACGGTGCCTAATGTACTAGACCTGATATAGCATTTGTGGTAAGAAAACTTAGTAGGTTTACAAGTAATCCAAGTGTGGATCACTGGAAGGAAATTGGAAGAGTCCTAGGTTATCTCAAGAAAACCAAAGGACTAAGCCTTCACTACTCCAAATTTCCTTCAATTTTAGAAGGATATACAGATGCAAGTTGGATATCCAATCTTGGGGACAACTTTTCCACAACTGGTTGGGTATTTACACTTGGTGGAGGTGCAATTTTTTGGGGTTCGAAGAAACAAACCTGTATATCTCACTCCACAATGGAAGCAAAGTTCATAGCTCTAGCTGCTATCGGCAAAGAGCCCGAATTGTTAAGGGATCTGTTGATAGAGATTCCCCTAATCAAAGAGAATGTATCTACTATATCGACACATTGTGATAGCCAAGCGACATTGGCTAGAACATACAGCGGAGTGTATAATGGGAAGTCTAGACATATTAGTCTAAGACATGGATATGTAAGAGAATTTATTCAAAGAGGAGTCATCTCAATATCCTATGTGAGAACAAGTGAAAATCTGGCGGATCCTTTCACTAAGCCACTAATGAGGGATTTAGTGGCTGAATCATCTCGAGGGATGGGACTTAAACTCCCTAAAGAGATTCACGATTGATGGTAACCTATCATAACACTAGTTATTCAACTAGTGTTAGGTTCAATAGGTAACAACAAGTCAATCAAGTGAATATTAGTTGTACTCAAAACAAGTCCCATCTGAGATATTGAGTACTTGTGTGTTACCAAGTTGAGGGTTAAAACCAAAAGTATTTTAATAGATTTCAGTTTTGTGAAGACAAGTATTTTTGGTAACAAAATGTTGTAAGAATTCTACCTATATGGACCTAGGGGTGGTGCCGCCTCTCATGAGAATTGGGAGTATTCTCAAGAATGTCCATGAATGGAAAGTGCACATGCCCATTAACGGTGCAAAGCGAGACATAGAGGTCTCAAGTGAACATCGGAAAGGTGTGTGTGTTATCACTGATTTGTTATCATGAAAAGATGGTTCAATGCCTAGTGCAACCAAATTTTGGACAAATTTTGTGATAATTACACTACAATAAAGTTCAAATTGAAAAACACTTTGCTTTATGCGCTAATGCAATGGCTCCTATAAGAGAGAGTTCTTATTTAATCAAGTGGGGGATATGCTATATTATAAAATATAATGATTTATTAAATAAGTGTTACAATAGATAACTATTTAACCTAGTAGGGGAATGTTATATTATTTATAATATAATGTAATATTAGATTATATTATAATATAATGTTTTAGATTAAATAAATGTGACAAAGAGTGTCACATTTGTAACATATAAAAGAGAGTTACAATATTTAGATATATGAGATATATCCAAATAGTGTAACATATTTGGTGTTACAAATTTGTAACTTCCAAATATTACCCTTTATTGTGTAAATTTAGTGTTACACAATATTGAGATGAATTTCATAAATCCATATGTGAAATGGCTGTTAGAGATATGATTTTAACCCCAATAGTGTGTTTTGGGAGTTACAAAATCATTTGGGAGGGTTTGGAACTGTTTGGAAAAACAGCATATTTTTAAGTGCTGAAAATGGTCAGTGGCCATGGCCACTGAATGTTGGTGGCCGCGGCCAGTGGGACAGAGAGTAGTGGCCGCGTCCACTGATGTGTCTAGCCCTGGCCATAGGCCAAAACTGACCATTTTTTTTCTTCAGTTTTTTCAAACTTTGTTGAACGGCTCAAAAACCCAAATAACTCCCAAATCTCATTTTTAATTCCATATTAATCCAATTAAACATTGGTAACAGCCATGGGGGTTGGTGGAATTTGAAATGCAAAGGGTGTCTCTGAACTCTATAAATAGGAGCCTATAGCTCACTTGATGGACACAACATTTCTATCCATTAGAGCACTTGGCTAGAAACACCTTGAGGCTTGATAATTCTAGAAAGTATTTCCAATATCTGAGAGAGATCCCTTAGTTCTTGAGTTAGGGGGAAATAAGCTTTTGGACAAATTCTTTAAACCTTGTTCAAGTTGGTGATCCCCAACCCTCTTCACTTAGGTTGTGTAAGTGAGAGTTTACTTGTATTTCTGTTCTTCATTTTATTCTATTGTTTTTCTTCTTATTCTCTTGTTCTATTTACTTGTATATTTTGTTTAAGAGTTGTAATCTTTTCTTTTGTTTCAAACACATTTATTTTACTTGTAATCTTTAGCTTAGAGTTGTATTCTCACTATTCTCTTATTCTTCATCATCTTCTTCCTTTTCTTTGTTTATTTGTATTTTTCAGTTATAGAGTTGCAACTTTATTTAATCAATCAATATTTATTTGTAATATATTGCCTAGAGTTGTAATATTCTTACATTCTAGACTGGATGGAGAGCTGATCAAAATCTACTGGAATGGCGAGCACCTAAGGAAATATTATCAATGAATACCGCTTACAAAGTGGTAGCTTGGATTTAACTGTTTTACTTGTTATTTAAGTATGTGTATGAGCTGGTTACTTACTGACCAGTCAATTATTTTTGAACAATTTTGGTTTGTTTGAGACTCGTTATTAGACACGTTTTGTCCTTTTATAATTTACGAGTAATAAAAGAGATCACGCGCAGCGCGGTCGAATTTTGCTACAAAATGTGCATATGTGTTGATTTTTTTTTTCTAACAGTGTTTAACTGGTCAAAATAAACCGGGCAGTGTTCAACTAACCGGGCAGACTGACAATATTTAAATTGTCAAGTATTCTAGTAGTGTTCAATTGCTTGGATGTTTTCTTTATATTCAATGTGTTTCGTAAGTAATAGCTGCTCGAACAAATTTGGTCAAGTAGCAAGTGACCAAGGATCTTTGAACCCTCGATCACTTGGGGGGCATATAGGGTATACTGGTATATAATTCAACATAGGAAATGAGAGCACGAGTTAAAATATCTATTTTTAGGCTGACTTGTAAATTTTCGAAGTAAAAAAATGCCATTGATTTAACTTGTTTTTCTAAACTTAAGTAACTTGGAATCTTTCAAAATTTCAAGTTAGAAGCAGATATATGTGTGAAAATAAACATTATGCTCATAAACTGTTAGTCAATAAGAGTTGAGAAAGTATACTTAGTTGAGACTTATGAAATGGCTAGAATTTCTAAGTTAGAAAACCAAGTACTCATGCGAAAATATAAGGCATATATCAGAGTGACTTTACTATTCACAAAAAGCTTATAATGTTTTATGTCCAAAGAGAGTTAGAATGTTTCAAGTTAGCAAAGAAATGTAAAGTGTAAAAGTCAAATAACTTGGTCATATGAGCAAACTATCAAAGTTGGTAAGGAGTAATTGTCTCAACAATAGTTTAAGAAAAACAAGTAAACTACTGGCCAGGTACAAAGTTTTTATTGGTCAAGTAGGAGGCTCCCTGGTCCGCTAAGCATGTTTATTGGTCAGGTAAACTAATCCGTAACTGATCAACACCGTCATCAACATCTGGAACCTCCTCTGGTTGGAATGATAAAGTAGGAGAGGCAGGCACAACACCAGCTGGAATGGCTGCCTCCTCGGCGGCATTGGCTTCACATTTGGCAAGTTCTTCTGCCCTTGCCTCTTTAGAGAGAAAGTTGAGGTTGAGAGGCTTGTTTAGCTTCGATATCTATTTGAAGCAGTTGAAGCAGACCTCTTTGTAACAAGACAAATCAGCTTCCTTGTCTTGTTTCAACTCTTCATTCTCTTGAGTCGTTTTCTCTAGCTGGTCAGTCAATGTCTTGTTGGCCTGGATCTGCTTGTTATTTTCATTAGCCAACTCCTTCAGAGATCTGTCCTGGCTGGCAACTGTCTTCTCTGCCTGCTCAATCTTTTCTTAGAGATCCATTTTTAGACTTAGGCAGGCTTTCAATCTTTGCCTGGGTATCCACCAATTGATCATTCAAGACCTTGACCAGCTTCTTATAGTCAATTGCTCGGCGTTGAGCATGACTAACAGTGATGATTCCCTAGATTAAATAACTGAAAAATTATTCAGAATAAGAACAATCAATAAGAAAGTGAGTGTTTATAATAAGATGCTGGTAGACAACTGCAATGCTATGCCGGGGTAGATTCTCAAAGGTCTGAGTAATCTTTGAGTGGTGAAGAGTATGGTCTAGTAACTCTTTGCCATACTCACCAGCAATATGAAAGGGCTCTCTTAAGCAAGTTGATCGAGTAGTTTGTAGGTTAGCAGAAGAAGGAATAGACGGAGGAGTCAAGTGTGGGATAGTGACTAAGTGATCAATTGGTCTCCCCTGGGTAGGCAGTGTAGTCCTCATGACCTTGTTTGGAAGATTCAAACTACTACCTTCACCAGTCTTCCTCCTTTGGGAAGAGGGAGTGTTGAACTGCTTTAACATGGCTGAATCTGCATAAAAGTAAAGCAAAAACCTGGTTAGTGGAAACAATAAATGAACATAGCTGAAAAAGAAAATTCTACAGACTTTCATCATAATCATTCTCAAAATGTAATTATCGTTACTGTTAGTAAAACCTGAGTTCAGAATTTCATCGAAAATCTTGTCTTCGTCTGCTGGCGATGAGCTGTCTTCTATAAGGAGCTCAATGATTTTGCCTTTGCCAGGCTTGGTAGGGAAGGCGGGTCGGTGATTATTTTAAGAAAGAGGCTCTATAATGATAAGACCACCTAGTTTCCATGGCTGAGGAGATGGTTCAGAAGAAAACTGGTCAGTAACTACTTTGGTATCAGCATTGGATTGATCAGTCGTATCTGCTTCATTGGTTGTGGTGCCCATAGTAATATCTTGGTTGTTTTGTAACAACCCCACCAATTGGAGATTCTCTAAGGTGACCAACTGCTCAACATCCTTCTCCTTAATTGGCATGTTAGTGAGATCCTCTACCCAAGAATGCATTTTCTTGGTTCAGAGAGGTTGATTAAAAGGGCCTGCATGCGTAAAAGCCAGGTTGTTGGCTTTAATGTCTTGAGTAAGAAATTATTCTGTATAATACTTTCCAGGATTCAATTTATGGGCAATACCATGGAAAAAACCTGTATTCTTGTGGCTGGGGTTGGTCCTAAAATCGAACATATAGTGTACCTCATGAGGGATAGGTGGGTTCCAGTCTTGGATGTGGTAGAGAATGTATAGAGCACACAAGGCTTGTATCCCATTTGGAGCAATCTGGAAGGGAGAAACATTAAAGTAAACAACTATTGACCTAAAGAATGGATGTAAAGGGATAGTATTGTAGCGTCTCAAAATTTTACTTAGCTAGATAGTAGTGGTAGTAGAAGTAGTAGTAGTAGTAGTAGTAGTAGTAGTAGTAGTAGTAGTAGTAGTAGTAGTAGTAGTAGTAGTAGTAGTAGTAGCAGTAGTAGTAGTAGTAGTAGTAGAAGTAGTAGAAGTAGTAGTAGTAGTAGTAGTTTAGTTTTCGTGGTTATTGGTTCAAGCTGAGATTTAGTTGGAAACTCACAGAAATAGTTACGGACTTTATAAGTTTAACCTATAGTTTTGAAATATTAATTATAACATAATGTTTGATTAATATAGCTGGTCCTAGAAATATTATTTATTATAACCGAAGGTTTAGAAGAATAATTAAGAATGTGACACTTGTCACAAGCATGTTTATTGAGGATTTAAGCATTTTAGATGAATAAATTAATAAAAGATAGATCTAGAAGCTCTAGAACTTTCCAGCAACTGTTAGGATTACGTTTTCCTCATTCAAAGTTGTATTAACAAACTTCAAACATGCTGAAAGTGTGCAAAAACGTGTTTAAAATATCATCGTATGCCGATATATTACAGCTATAGGGCCGATACATCGCCTAAGGTTGATACGGAAAACACGTCGATATCGCATGAACGAAACCACAGAAGCTTGGGGCAAGGTAGGGGCGATATATCGCCTAGGGTAGGCGATATATCGCCTAGGGTAGGCGATATATCAGCTCTTGGACCCATTTTTGAAACTTTGTGGATTTAAATTAGAAATAGCCCTCAACCACTTGGAATTGCTCTTGAACATTTTTGACCGAGTTATGGGCATCTGTTGAACAGAAAATTCAAATATATTCAATTATTTATTCATTTTAATAGGGGCTAGCTTCACTCCTTGAACTCTATAAATAGGACTTAGTACTCAATCATTTCATTCATTATTCAAGCATTGTTGAGAGGCTTCAAGCTGCTAAGTTTATTCTAGAGAGAAAAAACTAGGGTTTGGGATTTAAAAGGTTTTCAATCTAAGCTTTATAAACACTTGGGAACTAAGATAGAGTGACATTTCGGTATTGTGGTGTAGATCAAAGTTCTAGTCCATCCAATGCATTCTTATCCTTAGGTTTAATCAATCATAGTTCTTTTGTTTTCTTTTAGATCCTAACTCATTATTATGGCTATTGGTTAAGTGTTAAGTTATTGAAACTTAAGGTTTTTCGGCAAGTTTCTATCTTGATGGTTTATATATCTTTTTCATCTCCATTTCTTTAGAAACTCATGGTTCTTATTGTTGATTTTAGGTGTTTTCCATCCCATCCAATCGAATCTGCTAGAGGATATACGAATTGGTTAGGGACATGACGACACACTAGCAGCACATATGGATCCAGTCAGAGAAGAAAAGGCTACAGATTTCTCAATATCTAGCCAATGTTTATTGAGATATAAGGATCGAGTATGCGTGCCAAATGATCAAAGTATTAAGAAGACGATTCTGGAAGAAGCACACAGTACCCCATACTCAGTTCACCCAGGGTCAACCAAGATGACTCATGATGTTAAGACAATATACTGGTGGCCAGGGATGAAGAAGGACATAGTAGAGTATGTGTCTAATTGTCTTATATGCCAACAAGTGAAAGCAGAGCATCAGCGGCCTGCAGGTTTATTGCAACCGCTTAGCGTACCAGAATGGCAATGGGACGATATAGCTATGGGCTTCGTGACAGGTTTACCAAGGACGAATAAGCAGCATGATTCCACTTGGATAGTAATAGATAGACTAACCAAGTCGGCTCATTTCTTGCCTGTTAAGACTTCATACATGGCAGACCAATATGCAGACATCTATATCCAAGAGATAGTACGGTTGCATGGAATTCCCAAGACAATAGTGTCAAATAGAGGATCGGTGTTTACATCAAGATTTTGGGGAAGTTTACAGCAAGCTATGGGTATTAAGTTAAGTCTTAGTACAGCTTTTCATCCTCAGACAGACGGGTAGTCCGAGCGTACGATTCAGATTTTAGAGGATATGCTACGCGCGTGTGTACTTGATTTCGGAGGATCATGGAATAAGTACTTGCCATTGATAGAGTTCTCCTACAACAACAGCAACCAGTCAACGATCGAGATGGCACCTTATGAGTTGCTTTATGGAAGAAGGTGTCAATCACCGTTGCACTGGGACGAGGTAGGAGAAAGGCAGCTTCTAGGGCCTGAAGCTATTAGACAAGCTCAAGAAGCAGTAGCGCTTATTAGACATCGTATGCTTGCTGCTCAAAGCCGTCAGAAAAGCTATGCGGATGCCAAGTGACACGATGTGGAATTCAAAGTCGGAGATCAAGTCTTCTTGAAGATATCTCCTATGAAAGGTGTAAAGCGGTTTGGGAAGAAAGGCAAGCTTAGTCCCCGATTCATAGGTCCTTTTGAGATATTGGACAAAGTGGGAGCAGTTGCGTATAGACTAGCCCTACCGCCAGCACTAGCAGATAGTCACAACGTGTTCCACATCTCGATGCTACGCAAGTATGTGTCAGACCCATCTCACGTCCTCAAGTACAATACGATAGCACTCCAGAAAGACTTGAGTTACGAGGAACGACCGGTTAGCATCCTGGATAGGGGATGAAGCAGTTACGGTCCAAAAGCATTCCTATAGTCAAAGTCCTATGGAGTAATAGTTCTGAATGAGAGGCAACGTGGGAATTGGAGGAGGACATGCAAGGCCGGTATCCGGAATTATTTGGTAAGTAAATTTCGAGGACGAAATTCTTTTTAGTAGGGGAGAATTGTAGAGTTCAAAGAACTTTACTTAGCTAAGTTAGATAGTAGTATAATATTAATAGTAGTATTATTGTTATGACTGTGGTTTTTTGGTTCAGACCGGGATTTAATTGGACACTCATAGTAACACTTGTAGATTTTCTAAGTTTAACCTATAGTTTAAGAATATTAATTTTAACCTAAGGTTTGAATAATATGACTGATATTGAGGGTAATATTTATTATATTATAAGGTTTATATAAGACCCAATAAGATAATAGCACATGTCATGTGTATGTTTAATAATGATTAAGTATTTTGAGGAATAAATTTATTAAGGTTAAAATTTGAATATCCTTGGGTCAGTCAGCAGCTTTGAAAACATTAGAGGGCTTAGTCAAGGTTGTTTACTCAATTCAAATTAAGCTAAAAATGTGTAATTTCGTGTTTAAATATTCAGCGTATGCCGATATATCGCAGCTATAGGGGGCGATATATCGCAGCACGAAGATACGAAAAACACGAAACGTTGCACGATTGCCTCAGGCATACTGGCCCAGGCGATATATCGCCTCCTTCAGGGCATTTTGAAACATTTTGAAAATGTTCTCCATTCAAATCTTCAACCTCTTGATAAGTCCAGCATCTTTCTGAACGAGTCTTCAGCCTCTACTGAACGATAATTCAAATGTTTTTCACTTAAAAAGCCATTATTTTTATTCAAGTTAAATGAAGATCTTTTCATTCCTAAACTCTATAAATAGGACCTAGTGCCCATCCATTTATTCATTCTTCAAGCTAAGTTCAGAGGCTGCAAGTTGCTAGGTTATTGTGAGAGTGTAAACACTTGGGTTGGGGATCATAAGCTTGATCACTATAAGCTTACCAAACACTTGGGGAAGTAAGGTTTATTCACATTTCGGTTCAAGGTTTAGATTGGTCATATAAGTCTTCAAGGTATTTCCAAACTCTAGTTCAATTGGTATTATTTTCTTTAAAGTTCTCATAGTCTTCTACTCAACATTCTAACCTTATTCTTGGTTAGGAAATCTAAGTTCTTGAGCATAAGATTCTTGGTAAGTGTATTTTGATGGTATAGTTCCTTCATCACTTTCATCCATTTTCTTCAATATACTCACCGTGTTATAAATGGTTTTTAGGAGTGTTCCAAAGTCCCAACTCTGTCCTCATATCCCGGTAATTTTGGTAAGGAAAATAGGATAGGATTTATGTGTTCTATGATTTTATTTGTTATCTTATGATTTTTTGTTATGTAATATTCTATGATAAGTATGTTTGTAGACTTGGTCATATGACCTATACAACTAACAAGCCCCAAATAGATTCTGGGAATATGACTTGCTTAGCTAGCAAGCCCCACTAATCTAATGGGCATATGACTTGTTTAGTTTATGGGACCCCAAGTAATAATGGCCATTATAGTATGTATGTGACATAGGTGTTATGATATGTTTTATGTTACATTATGAATTTTATGTATATGGTTATATGTTAGATTTTCCTTGCTGGGCATTAGGCTCACTCCTTTTTGTTTATATGTACAGGAAAATAGCTTTAGTGGCAGGAAAGGTTCTTGGAAGCTTGGGGAATGTGTATTGAGGCGGAATGGAGTCAAAGAGCCAAGAGTTTCGATTCAAGGATGAAGTCTTTTCTTATGGTTTTATGTGTATTTTTCTGCACTTATTTATGTAATCTCTTTTAGTTACAATTATGTTATGTTTTGATTTTAAAACAATGAGATCCCATATCCTACTTTGAGTTTTATGTAAGTTTAACATTTGTTTTTACAAGTTTTTAATAAAGTTATGATCATTTCACTTGTAAGTGTTATTAATGATTAGTGTCTATGTATAGTTTTTGTTAATGGTCCAAAGTCTAGAGTAGTTGGGTCTTTACACCGTAGTTATTTTCAGTATAGTTTCTTTATTAATTTATTTATTTATTATTTGAATTTATGATTGTACTTAGTGAAAATCTTTTTCCAAATGAATAAAGTTGTTATTTTTGAATGACATGTATGAGTTTGATTTTCTTTTTACAATCATAATAAATTTGGTATAAATAAATAATGACTGAGTTCGATGAGGGTGGATACAAATCAATGGACCAGGTTCTACATTGAGAGTTTAGGGGGCCATAGTAGTGGGAACGATTTCATTGATCCCAGCCGTCCCTCAATATGGTTAACTTTGGAACAACAACGAGTTTCGAGCCTGAGAATTAAGTCATATAGGATGGTTAGAAACAAACGTAGAAAATAATAAAGATGGCTTATCTTTCTAAGTATAGAAACACACCATAATTATAAAGAAAGGTTACATAATTTTGCATAACAAAGCATAACTGATAGGTCCGAGTTATGTATGCTTAGAATAAGTTTTTGCCATTTGAACCTATTATGGTAAGTTCTAATGTGTTTTCTCAACTGTTAGAACTTTGCTAAAGATGTCGTTACGAAGGTCTGCACGCACGAAAACCAATGCCCCCAGCACCACCAACGAGACTAATGAAGCCCCTCTAGTCTGAAGAAGGGGAACACATGCTACAACTACTGCTGCTGCCAATAGGAATGCACCACCACCTGTGGACAACACTACTGAGATTGTCTGACTACGTCAACAAGTGTAAGAACTGCTCCAGCAACAACGACAACAAACTCAGCCCCAGCCACAACCGCAGCCTCAGCCAGCGGCTCAATCACCCCAGGAAGTAGGTCCACGTGGGGGATGGCCGATGGTGAACTATGCGCCTTATCCAGATGAGTACATAGAGCTAATCTATAAGCATTGTCGTAAGTAGCACGCTTAAAACTTTGAAGGGACTACTAACCTATTTGAGGCAGATGAATGGCTAAAAAATGTAGAGCCGATCCTAGTACACATGAACCTCGGCAACGCAGATCACATATCCTGTGTTTCGTCTCTTCTGAAAAAAGGATTCTAGAATCTGGTGGGATTTAGTACAACAAACTCATGACGTCGCCACCATGACTTGGGCTAGATTTGTTGAGTTGTTTCACAAAAAGTATTACAACTCGCCTGTTCTCACTACGAGGGTGGAAGAATTTGCCAGTCTAAAGTAGGACAATTTGCAGTAGTCGAGTACGCTTGACAATTCGATCGACTAGAAAAGTTCTAGCCAGAGTTTGTCCCAACCGATTTCTTGAGGGTTACCAAGTCCACCATGGAACTCAGACCCAAGATTGAGCTCGGTGTCAAGATGGACAATCCTGGAACCACCTCTTACGCTGATGCTCTAGAGATGGCTATAGAGGTGGAAAGACTCCAAGAAAATGTTAGTAAGGAGGAGGCCAGCAAGTCTGAACCCAAGCAGTAGAATCAGACTCAGAATGGTCGAAACCAAAACAACAACCACCAGCACAATAATGGCCAGAAAAGGAAGCATGCTGATAGTAAGCAGGCCGACAATGACAAAAGAGCACATACAAATAATGGAAGTAATAGGTCGGGTTATGTAGAATACCCGCAGTGCTCCAAGTGTCAGAAAAGACATCGTGGGGAGTGTTGAGCAAACACCAAAGTTTGTTACAACTGTGGCTAGGAAGGACATCGGAAGAAAGAATGTCCATAACTTAAACAAGAAGAAAATAGGGACAACAAGATGGTTCCGAATAGAGTCTTTGCCTTGAACCAGGGAGAAGCCAAAGCTAGTAACAAAGTAGTCATAGGTCAGCTTCCTATCCTCAATAATATATGTTCAGTATTGTTTGATTCGGGAGCAACACACTCATATATCTCGTTAGGAATGATAGAGAAATTAGACAAACCTTGTGAAAGATTTAGAACTAAGTTTGTGACAGAATTGCCTTTGGGAAAAGTCTTCCTATCATCACAAATAGTACTAGGAGTAGCGATCAAAATCGAGGGCACAAAACTAGAAGGAGACTTGATAGAGCTAGAGATCAAGGACTTCGATGTAATACTAGGCATGGGTTGGCTAGCAAGGCATGATGCAACCATCGATTATAGACATGAGCAAGTGACATTCGAAACTCCCGACGGTTACAAACTATGTGTTATGGGTAAGGTTTCAGGACTACGAACACCGCTTATCTCAGCTCTCAAAGCTCCGAGGATGATACAGAAAGGATATCACCCATTCTTAGCAAGCATCATGGATGTGGCAAAAGAAACACCACTATTGGATGGAGACATCCGCGTTATAAAGAAATTTCCAGAGATATTTCTTGAATGCTCCCCAGGGTTACCGCCTGCTCGGGAAATTGACTTCACAATCGAACTAGTACCAGGAACCGAGCCCCATCTCCATGGCACCATACCGGAAGGCACCTACTGAACTCAAGGAGTAAAAAAAGTAGTTACAAGAACTCTTAGATTTGGGTTTCATCAGACCAAGCCATTCTCCACGGGGAGAACCAGTTCTATTTGTGAAGAAAAATGATGGAAGAATGCAAATGTGTATAGATTACCACGAGTTGAACAAGGTGACAATAAAGAATAAGTACCCGCTACACCAGTTCGACGAATTATTTGATCAACTCCGAGGAGCGACTGTGCTTTCTAAGATTGATCTACGGTCCGATTATCACCAGCTTAAGGTACGGGAAGAGGATATACCAAAGACAACTTTCATAACTTGATATGGACATTGTGAGTTTCTAGTTATGTCTTTTGGTCTTACCAACGCTTCGACCGCATTTATGGATTTAATGAGTCGGGTTTTCAAGGATTACTTGGACAAATTCATCGTACTATTCATCGACGATATTTTTGGTGTACTCCAAGGATGAAGTCGAGCACGAGGAACATTTAAGATTGACTATGCTGCGACTGAAGGAGCATCAACTTATGCCAAGTTTAAGAAGTGCAAATTTTGGCTTTTGCAAGTAGCGTTCCTCGTCCATATAGTATCCAAAGATAGATTCACATTAGACCAAGCTAAGATAGACGCTGTGAAGGATTGGCCAAGACCTAAGAATGTGTCAAAAGTTATAAGTTTTCTCGGGTTAGCAGGCTATCGTCGGATATTTGTAGAAGGCTTTTCTAAGATTGCCACCCCGCTCACTAACTAAACCTTGAAACAACAAAAGTTCAACTAGACGGATAGCTGTCAAGAGAGCTTCTAGTTGCTCAAGGATAAGTTATGCTCAACACCAGTACTTTGTATACCGACACCCAACGACAAGTTTGTAGTATACTGTGATGCGTTGAAGCAAGGTTTTGGTTGTGTGCTAATGCAAAATGAAAGTGATGGCCTACGCCTCAATGCAACTAAAGGAATACGAGCAACGCTATC